>NC_071396.1:28535994-29227350 GCF_022682495.2 Desmodus rotundus | reverse complement strand
CGAGCTTGCCTATGCCAGGCTCGGGTCCCCCCGCCTCGAGCACAGAACGCTCTGCAGTTCTAGTTGGGAAGGCGTGCCAGTCCGGAAGGCACAGGCCCCTGGCGCTCCCCAGGTCTGCGCAGAAGCTACACTCTCTTTGCTAAAATAACCAGCCTTTCTCAGCAGAAAGGGTGGTGGCAGCCAGCGGCCTGCCGTCTGCTTGTGCAGAATGTTCTACTTGCTGCTTCTGACAGGCCCCAACTCATCAAATTCTAATAAATGTCACTCTCAATAAAGCCTGTACATGACTTTCTCAAATTAATGCGGGCTAATTATAAGCATCAATCCCTCAGACAAAGCCCCGATTCTGTGCCAGGCAGTGTCCTGGGCGCATTTCGTGAATCACCGCATTCAAACAGCATGCCCAAACGTACTCTGCGAAGGGTGGCAGAGCCGGGCCTCAAACCCCTTCCTCTCCCTATGCCGCTATCGCTGGGGCCTGGCTGCAGCCACACAGCCACCTTCTGGCTGTGTCCTCACAGGTCCGAGAAGGAAAGGTTCTGTCCCCTTCCTCCTCTTACAATAAGGGCACTAATCCTATCGCAGGGGCCCCACCACCAGGAGACTGTCTAAACCTGATCACCCCCAAAGGCCTTACCTCCAAACACCGTCACACTGAGGGGGGAGGATTCTACATTTGAATATTGTTGGGGGACACGTTTCAATCCGTAGCACCTCCCACACCACAGTCCAGCTGACCACATGTCCTGGTGGCCTCATCAGGATGGCTACAGGCTTCCCAGGGCCGCCAGAGCAGCCTGGCCAGGGCCTAGGCGAGGCCTGGGACCCATGGAGGTGCAGTTACTGCCCTGACTGGTCTGTTCCCTGTGGGGGATGTCCGTTAGCGCCTTCCCCTGCCTGAAGGGCCCCAGGGGAACCAGCTGGCCTTGGGACTTCCAGCCCCACCGCATGGTCAGCCGTAGTCTCCGCCTCCCAGGGAAGGCTGGCTGTCCCTGTCACTGGTAACAGGGAAGACCTGCCAAGCTACAAGCTTCCCTTCATCAAGACAAAAGTGGAAGGAGAGAGGAAGAGGGTGATACTCTAATTAAGAACAGCAAATACATCAGGAAGATACCAGACAATAATACCAAGGCTATAGTACATGGACAAGTTCAAGATTATACTAGCCCACAATCCCTTATCTGCAATTCTGATATCCAAGGATTCTTCTTGGCAAAATTTTTTTTAACTTATCTGGTGACAAAAAGCGACCTGAAGTGACACGAGGCAATGTGCGGCCTCTGCATTCTTTTCCACCTAGAGCGCACATCCCCACCCCCTGGCTGGGCACGGAGCGCAGGCCCAGCCAGGAGACCCGCAGGGACGCAGCAGGGGCTTCCACAGTCAGCCTGCAGCCAAGCTTGCTTGAGCACCCACTAGACCTTGGAAGGGGCACCTGATCAAAGCAGAAGCAGGACCTTTAGACCGCCTGGGCATCGTCTTTCAGAGAAGTAAAACACACAGAGGTGTCGTGTCCAACGTGAAGCACTCTCCACCCCACACCAGCTCTGTGAACGCCAGGGAGGCCCACCGCGTGGCTTCCCTGCACTTTCCACCATGGCCGGAGTGATGCCATCGGTCTCCTGGAAAGCATGGCCTTAGAGAGTGCTATAGGTTGAGCGTCCTCATAAAGCTGGTGACTGGACACAGAGACAGATGTGCAAAGGAAGACACCATGAATACTACAGAGACGCTGCCCTAAGCTACCGAATGTCTGGGACTACCAGGAGCTGGAAGAGGCAGGGTGCAAAATCCTTCTGCTACAGGGCTCAGAGCCGGCCCGGCCCTGCCTGCACCTTCAGAGTGGGCCTCTCCCCTGCAGGACTGGGCAACCACACAGTTCTGCTCTGACCACCCAGTCTGTGCTGCTTCGTCATCCAGCCACAGGAAACTCTCGTGAGAAGCTCCCCACACCCAGCCCCTGAACCCGGACATCCAGAGATGCTCCCTCCCCTCTCCCCTCTCTCACCCGGTTTGGGCTGGGGTGGACAGGAAAGGCTGGGATGGAGAAAGAAGGGGGTAATCACTCCATGGCCTGCCTTGGTCTGGGCTTTGCAAGTGTGCCCACCAAGAAGCAGAGCTGCATTTTCACGTGAGTTGGAGGCACCGAGCAATTGCTAGGCTGGTTGGGTGCTGGGCCACGGCAGGCCAGCTGGGCTGGGGTGCCGCCTGCAGCCCTTGGGCATGGCTTTCTTTGCAGGCTTACTGAGCCTAACTCCTAGCTGTTTCCACTGACAACGGAACTGGAGCAGCGCCTCAGGGCACAGCCCTGCAAACAGACTCCTAGGCAACCCCACTCGATTTGGGGTTCTTCTGCAGCCTTCGCTCAGAGCCAGGCCCTGTGAGAACTCCCCAGGGTAGGAGAAACTAGTTCTGCACGGGTGGGCGGGCTGGGCTCTGAGAAGCAGCTCTGAGCTAAGCCAAGGTCTCTTCACCCCCAGGGCAAAGCAAAAGGGGACGCCAGAGCGGCACCTCCAGCCCTCGCTCCCTGAACTGAGAGCGTGCAGAAGGGCTGGGGCCTGGGCTGCCTCGGTGCCCAGCCCCACTCCCTCCCTCCAGCACAGGGGCCAAGGTGGCACCACAAGACCTGGAAGCCCCTGGGTCTGTCTGGCCCACGAACGCCAACCTAGAAGCTCGATCTACTTCCGCCATTGCCCCCAGTCCACTACCTGGCATGCCCACCTCCTTCTCACCTCCCACCTGCACAGTCAGGTAGCTGAGAGCGCCCTCCAGGACCCCAGTGGGGACACAGGTTTAGCCTTACCTTTGGAAAAGAACAGAGCTTGAGCTGGTCGAGGGAGCAGGGCTGCGGAGCGGTGCCTGGAGGGTGGAGCAGAGCCCCTCAGGAACACTGAGCTGGCCGAGGACAGACCAGAGACACCCCAGTCGGGTGGAAGTGCCCCCACTGATGACAGCAGTGCCGGCAGACCCACGTCTGGGCAGGCCAGGCGCATGCGAGTGCTCCGGAGCCTGGGGCAGGGCCCTGCAGTCTGCTGCCAGAAAACTTCGGGCAGGCCTGGCATCCCTGGCTGCCCTCTCCATCCAAGGACGCGTGCTCCTGGACGTCCCGAAACACCAGGAAAGGGAGTCAGGAAGGACGGACGTACTAATCCCAGCCTGTGACAAGCACAACTCCTGGCCCAGGGGAAGGACTTGGCCTTCTCAGGGACGCTTTTCGGGACGTTCCTGATTTAATGCTTGCCAACGGTGAAATGCACACTCTTAAGATCTCTCTCTCCTGCTTTTTCTCCTCCCAACCTGTCTGCCCTTCCTCTTGCCCTTGAAGGAGGATGTTTCCTGACCTTGGGTGTTCCCTCTCCAGATCTCCCCTAAACCCATGGCTTTGGCCACCCTGCCCGCCAGTGTCTCCCAGAAGCCTCTCCGAGCTCCAGTCACGCAGAAGCAAGGGACCAGCTCCCTTGGGTACTTGAAACTCGGCAGGTCCCAAATCAACGCCAGGATTCTCCCCCAGTCCACCTCCACCCCTCCTCCGTCCTCCCGGGATGCAGCTCTGCCTCATTAGCACCTAGTGCGCACCCTTTGATGGCTCCCTCCTGCCCTGAGGAGAAAACCCAACCTTTCACAAGGCACTCCATCTGACTTCCGCAGACTTTTCCAGTTCTGTTCCCATGCTCCCCCCGCAAGCCGGGGCTCCCTGCCACAAGAGGTGGTGGTGGGTTGCTTGTCAACATACCTGGGGGTGCTCCCGCCTGTTAATGCTGAGGTCAGAGTCCAGGAAGGTTAAATATCCAGCCCTGGCCCCAAGGCCTCAGGCTCTCCTGCCCACCCCTACCCCTACCCAATGCCTCTGCAGTGACCCCTTCTGGCATGCATGACCTTCCCCAGCTTCTTCACCTGGCTCACCCCATCTGTCCCTTATAAGTCCCCTGTCTGTGACCTATGTCCTAACTTGCAGGCCAGGTGAGATATGCCTCTTGAGCACCCACATCTCGACGGGAGCAGCTTCCCTGGGCCTCGAGGGGCAGGAACTGTGGTTGTCCCGCTGGCCCCTCGCCTCTGTGTGAGCTCCTTGAAGGCAGGGTTCGAGCCCCCAGAAGGCCCCCGGGAGTGTGATGGACAACCCAAAATGTTAGCTTCCTAGGGATGCCCCCTTCCACCCAGCGAGGCAAGTCTGCCTGCTTCTTTCTACAGGAGCTCTCCAAGCTGGGCCTGGGGAATGACATGCAGGTGGAGCTGCGGACGCTTCAGCTGCCCGTGGATTACAGGGAGGTGAAGCAGAGAGTCATGAGAATCTGGGAAGATCTTCAACCGCAAGTGAGTGATGGCTGAGAGCCAGTCGGGGTGGGGAGAGCTGGGGATGGGATGGAGCCCCAGGGCCTACGAGCCCCTGGACCCAAGTTCTAGGGTTGGTGTCTGAAGTGCGCCCCACCCCGGCAGCCCACCTGTATGGTCCTGGCAGATTTTATAAGGTCTGTTTTCTGGAAGTTTAAGCTGAAATACTGTACAGATTTTGGAAGAAGATGCTGGAGAGAGAAAAGGAAAAGAAATGGAAGCTCTGTTGCCAACCAGGACTCAAAAGATAGGTACCACCTAATAGAGGTGCCCTGGGGTTATTTCCTTGCCATGCTCACTCAGGGAAGGTTGGCAAGGACTTCTAAGGACCTGGAAGGGCAGTGGGAAGGCAGACCCCGGGGGAGGTGAGATCATGGCCCACCGGGAAGGCCCACCTTCATCACACCCAGCTGATTCAAATCGAACAGTTACTATATAAACAACTAGTATAGCCCCGGCTGGTGTGACTCAGTGGACTGAGCATGGGCCTGCGAATCAAAGGTCACAGGTTCAATTCCTAGTAAGGGCACATACCTGGGTTGTGGGCCAGGTCCCCAGTTAAGGGGCATGTGAGAAGCAACCACACATTGATGTTTCTCTCCCTCCCTTCCCCTCTAAAAATGAATAAATAAAAATAAACTGGTATAAATATCAGAAAAAATACGGACAAGCTGATGAGATTAACAAAATGTACACCTCTAAGCCACTAAGACCATGACCCAAAAGTTTTGATAAAAATACTTAGCAATTTTTTCAAGAGGGAAAATAATCAGCTCCAAAAATTCTTACGCTATTGTATTAACACTGTTACCAGCTTCCTATACCAGCGGTTCATTAAAGAGATACCATTCCCTGGCACCAGCTGGAGCCGCGCCCCCCTCCTCTGGGAGACAGGGGTTGGGAAGGAAGGAATATTCTACCCCGTTTAAGAATATTTTGAAATATAAAAGCATTCAAATGCAAGACCCTGGGCTTCCCTCCCGCTGTTTTCCAATCCAGCATATTAATTAGGGGAAGGCAGTAGGCGGTGGAAGCATCGAGAAAGCGCAGGTCCGGGCATGCACAGTTGGGGTTTGAGAGATTTTGCCGCCTTGCACTCGTCCTCTGCCCGGCCCTCCCGTGACAGTGGCCAGCAGACTCGCCTCAGTTTCCCTGAACTCCCTGCCGTCCCGTTTACACAGCTTACCGTGCACGTGGGCTTGGACTCTGCCGCCAAGGCTGTGGTTCTAGAACAGTGTGGCAAGAACCACGGCTATCGCGAGGCCGACGTCCGGGGCTTCCGGCCCGAGCTGGGCACGTGCCTTCCGGGTGGCTCGGAAGTGATCGAGTCTCGGGTCAGCATGAAGGCCGTCAGCCGGCGCGTAGCGGTGGAAGGCGTGGAGGTGGCGTTTTCCCGAGATGCGGGCAGGTGAGTTCTGTCGCGTCACTGCGCGGGAAGAGGAGGGTGGCTGCAGTGTCCTCCCACCCAACTTCCCTCAGGGTGTCCCCGTTCCCTGCTGAGAGGCCACCGTGTGGGGTCCAGCTGGACTCTTGGTCACGGGGTGCCTCCTGGGGTAGCCCTTGCAGACCAGTCTGGGGTCTCTCCACCCTGGCACCCCGGGTCCCCTCTTCCGAAAGCTGCCATGCTGCGTTGGTAGAGAAAAGATGTAAAGGCGTATTCGGAGAGTCGCTACCATGTTGTGGATGCTATATTTTCTTTCTCGCGGCGGAGGTGGTGACTGCAGGATTCTGATGTAGCCCCAGATAGAGATTGTCTCACCTTTGTTTCTCCACACCCTGACTCCCAGTAGGTCGTTTCTCCTCCCTGCAAACAAACAAACAAACAAACAAAAGAATGAATGTAGACACGGATGAGAGGGTTCACGAATTAACGGTGTCTGGGTCCAGTGTTTGAAAATCTGGTCCTTCCCCAGTTCGGCCACTTGCTCCTTATGAGACCCTGAGGCCGAGAGCCAGTTTCTCCCCAGCTTTTCCCAGTAACGTGTTCTTTCCAAGGCAAAACCTTCACCTCCCTGGGTGGCTGTCCTCTCTCATGTTTTGGGGGTGCCACATCGCCACTTCTGCTTACCTTTGGCTGAGGTCAGAGGCTGGCCCGAGGAGTAACCTCGCGTCTCCTGCGGTTGCAGATACATCTGCGATTACACCTACTACCTGTCTCTGCATCATGGAAATGGGTGCGCGGCGCTCATCCACGTCCCTCCATTGTCTCCCCGGTTCCCCGCCAGCCTGCTGGGAAAAGCCCTGCAAGTCATCGTCCAGGAGATGCTGGAGGCAGGAGAGAGAGCCCCGGTCCCAAGCCCGGTCCCCAGAAATCTCGACCTCGGTGGTTCCAGCCCTGGGAAAGCAATTGAAGGGCTCCTCCTTTAGGGAAAATCAAACGGCTCAGGCCTGTATGGGGAGCTCAGCAGAGCTTTGAGAGGCTTTGAGAAAATTGCTTGTAAAACGGTTTACACAGAGGAAAAAATTGTGAATTAGCCCAGCGAAATCCCAGAGTCATTTTATTGTCAGACGGCGGGAGAATACTCTGCAAGGCAGACATTTCATAAGGGATTAACTAGCTTCAGTTATGGTTTTCATGACAATAAAAGGAAAACCTTGTAATTTTTTTTTTCATCTTAAAAGATGCAGCAGGCCTGTGTGATTCTGCCCAGATTGCCGGGACCACAGGCTGGTCCTGCAGAGCCACACGTGGCAGGCTGATCCGTGACCAGCTGCTCATGAGGACCCGTGCGGGTGTGGCCACGCCCGGTGCCCCAGTCCTGGCCTCCAAGCTTCTGCACCCAGGCGCTGTGGGCAGCTTCTGAGCCACTGAGTCTCAAGTGTTAGTTTTCCCTTTTCCTTCATAAACTTTATTTTTAATTGTGGTAAAATACATGTGACCTAAAATTGACCATTTTATCCATTTCTCAGTGCTCCGTGGCATTGTGTACGTTCACTGAGCAACCATCATCTCTAGCACTTTCTCATCCTCCCAAACTGAAAGTGTGCACTGATTAAACAACATCTCCAACTCTCCACCCCCCACCATCACCATCGTTCTACCTGCCGTCTCTAGGGACCTCATATGAATGGATTCACAGGGTTGGTCCCTTGGTGACTGGCTTACTCCACTCAGCATATCCTCAAGGTTCATTTATGTTGTAAATCAGAATGTCTTTGCTTTTAAAGGCCGAATAATACTTCATTGTATGAATAGACCACGTGTTGCTTACCCATTTATTTTGTGATGGACACTGGGTTGCTTCCACCTTTGGGTCAGTGTGAATACTATGGTGCACACCAGTGTGCACATGTCAGGTAGAGTCCCTGGCCTCAGGTCATGTGGGCACACACCTAGAAGCGGAACTGCTGAACTGAGGTCATTCTAGGGGTACTTTTCGAGGACCTGCCGTACTGTGTACTGTTTGTCCTGGCAGCCACACCATTTTATACCTGTACAGGTGGTGTTTGGCCTGAAAGCAGAGGCCTATAGCTAAGTTTGGCTTCTGTCCCCGTTTCCGCTTTCCCTGTGCTTTCGTGACGCTGCGCTGGCTCGCGGTAAGGCGTTACTTGTCCAGTGTTTTCTGGGACCCAATTGCCCCCATGGAGCCCTGTTAGCAGCATGCTGTTTGAAGGAAAGGGTTGAAGGTGGCTAAGCTCTGCGAAATTTCCTGTTACCTTGTTCTGCTCCCAACTATCACTTTTCACTTAATCGTGTTTAAAAAAATCATCACCTCGTGCTTACACTCCTTCATTCTAAGAAAAAGTGTCTGCAACCGAACAGTGAAGGAACTTGGCAGGCCTTGACTGTTCTCCCGTCAGCCCGCTAGTGTGCTTGCGTGTTTGGAGGAGGCTTTACAAGACCCCCTTTGCAAGTGAAACTGGGCCGTTTGATGTAGAAGAGATGAGAGTCAGGGTGTAACACGTCAAAGCCAGCAGGTGGGGTGGGGGGGGCGCCTGGCCGGCGTGTGTAGGTCCGGCTGCGGTGGTTCATGGGCAGAGCCTTCTGCGTTTGCAAGCAAACACGGCGGCCTCGAGCCCCGATCCCCCCTCCCCTCCCTTCCTCTAGCTCCCATCCCAGGATGGTGGCAGGCAGGGACCTCCGGCCTGGCTCCTGTGCGATTTTAGATTGCCTGGCACTAAGCCATACACGTGTCACAGACTTTCAGATGTCATTTGGTTGGAAGGCCCAGGGCTCTCTCTTGATGAATGTGTCACTTCCTCCTCCGTGGCCTCTGATATTCTTAAGGGAGAACCCCAGAGGGCCCACATCCTGGGCTACGTGGCCTGCCACCCCCTGTTGGTGCAGACCAGGGCTTGTTTGGTTATGACCCTGAGACAGTTCTGTCTTTGTGAAAACCACAGCTTACCAGACTGAGACTGGGACTAGCCCTTTAATAGCTGGGGGGCCCTAGGCACATCTGCTCCTGTGCTCATCTGCAAAACTAATAAAACCCTTCCACTGCAGAGTTGTTACAGAGATCCAGGGAGGGAATGGACGTGAAATCTGTCAGTGAGGAGAGACCATCATAAAAACATACACCTTCCTGAGTACAGGCTCCTGATGGACCTGGGAGAATAAAAACAGAAATGGCCCTGCTGGACTCGGGGCCTTCAGAAGTGGCACTGTGGGGAGAGGAGCTGGCACTTCTGGAGACCCAGCCCCTTCCTCCTCAGTTGAAGTTGCCCCTGAGGACAGGGGCAACATGCAGCATTTGCCCAGCTGGGAACATGGGAGAGGCATGCTGGGCTCCTGTGTCCACCCCACCAGCAGCCCGGACATCACCCGAGACTTAGAAACAGCCTGCCTTTCATCATCAGTCACCTAGTAACAGTCCCCCGAAGGCCAAGCACTTCATGACAGCAGTGAGCAAAATCCCAGGGTCACCACCAAGCTTGTGAGTCCCTTCTTTGAGGAAGGCCTTTATATAGGCCCAAATATTTGTGAGACTCACCGGGTCTTAAGCATGGCCTTTGATTTACTCCTGCTGCTTCCACCTTGCTATCAAGCCCTTTATCCAGCGGCCCGAGTTTGTTGCTGTCGCCTAATCTCCCACGATCAGAGTGTAGTGAATGATCCGCTTGTCGTTTTGATGTGTTCAAGCATCTTTGGTGATTCTAGAACGTTTACAGCTTGTTTCCTTTAAACACGCATCCACATTTCCTACCATGACCATTTCCCCGGGAAACATAATGCTGCCTGGATCATGTTCTTGGGACGGGCCGAGATCATCAGCTTGCAGGAAACTAACATTTCCGAGCAAGCCACGTCCTGTGTCTGCTTACTCGGCTCTCACCCACCCCTCCGAGCAGGTGCGTTGGCTGTGAGGCACCAACAATGACGTGGAAATGTGGAGGTCATGTCCTTTGCCCCGGAGTCACCCACATCAAATCTGTCTTGGCCTGACTTGTCAGTGGATGGTGTAGGAAAAGTCTACAAATCAGTCAAAACTGGAGTACAGCCCTGGCCGGATAGCTCAGTGGGCTAGAGCATTTTCCTGATGTGCCAGGGTTGCAGGTTCAATCCCTGGTCAGGGCACATGCAAGAATCAACCGCTGAATGTGTAGATAAGTGGAACAACAAATCAATGTTTCTCTCTCGCAAATCAATCAGTAAACCTTTTTTAAAAACTGAATTACAGATGTCTGTATTGTAGGTATTCAAATTTCCTTCTAGCTGATTGAATGGAGTGAGAAACAGAGGAGCTTCCCATCCTCACCAGCAGTCTGCACGCCGAGACAGTTCGGCTGTCAGAAATCTAGCAAAGCTTTCCCGCGGAGCACCTCCAAGTGACAAGTGTGAATGCACGCACTACACGTAGCTCAGCTTCCCTGCCTCGGAGGCATGGCGACTCTTCCACAGGGTGGGGGAAACAAAACCGGAGGCCAGAAATGCATACAGAATTCTTTTATTTAACTTAAACCATGTAGTACTTTAACTACTAGAAAAAAGCAGAGTAAGAGAAACTAAAGTCGCCTTAGCTTCAGCCATTCAAAATAGACAAAGTTCCTTTTTTTTGTAATGTAAAGAATCCAGAGTATATCGCAATAACAGGAGTAAATTCTTACAACGGAATATACAAAAACATTTTGAAATTTTTTTTCATCTACTGATTTTTTTTATATAAACAGAGGAAATTTTCTTTTTTTTTAGGAATAATTTATACACAGAAAGTCATCTTATGTAACAAATTGGCCTTGTTAATTACCATATTTTTAAAATTTTTTTCTAAAAAACTTTTTTAAACAAGAAAACCGAGAAAATGCATTATCTGCGATGCATCCATTCCATCGCGCCTTCTGGTTTGATTTTGTTTTTTTTTTTTAAAATTTTGTCCCAGAGGTAGACAAACTCTGGCAAACCTCTCACCTCAACCTCACTGGCTTGGAAAGCAACAGGTGTTTTTGCCAAGCATCTGTTCCACCTGTGGAAGTATCTACACAACGCCCGACATCCAAATGCAAAGTTGAAAACAGAAAACAAATAGTTTCTGGAACTTTCTCCCATGCTGTGCGAAATGCCCACATTTCCAATGATGGGGATTTTTGTGGAGTTGTGTAGACACGGCCCATAATCCACTGGGAGCTACAGGAAATGGAGTCAAACTTTAAAAAAAAATTTTTTTTCTGTGTGTGTCGTTTTTTCTTAAAAAGAACTTTGTTCTATATTAGAAAAATGTATCCTCTGTGTCGCCTTATAAACAAAGAGGCTGTCTTCCTTGTTATAACAAAGCATTGATTATAATATGAGGCATGTAAGCAAGCAGTCTGCGCGTACCAGAAGGACCACCGCCTGGGATACATCTGCACGTGGTGGCCACTGCGAACGCCGTTAGCTGGGCAGTCCGTCTTTCCGTCTCGAGGCTCTGCACAGCGATGCAGCAGCCACACCGACCACAGGAGGCGCCCAAGCCTGGGCAGCCCCGGGTCGCAACACCTCTGCTATTTCCTTAGCCAATGAGGTTCTCTCAGTCTGGGAAAGTAGCTACACTCCAAAGGGAAATGACCAGTATAAGACGATCCCCTTCCCAACCAGAGGGTTCTGGAAGACCGAGATACTGAAGATACAGAACTACTTCTTAAATCGTCATCATTCCTTTGTTATACACTAGGGCACAAAGCTTAGGGGTAAAGAGGGTGAGCCTCGGCTTGGGTCAGGGAAAAACCCTTTTTTTTTGGCATATTGTAAAGCTAGCTAGTAAACAGGTGTCCTAAAAAAAAAATGGATCACAAACACACATTTGCACACACAGAGGAAAAAATGTGTCTTTAACTTATGTTCGGCGATTACAAACTACAAACATTTTATAAAATTATTCTATGTTCTTACAAAAATGCAATGAAACGTTGAATTAGTTCTTGTAAACCAGATCTTTGTCAACTGACTACCCGTAATCTACTGGACTTAGGAGCCCTGTTGAAAATGCTAATGTGTGACTAATTCAGACAAAGCTTCCCAGAAAGAATGCGGACACTCACAAACATGGCCGTACCGATGAGTAATCGTGTTCTTGCATAAACAAAATAAAACGAAACCCTAAAGCCACGCCCCAGAAATGACCACTGACGAGTGCGATGTAGTTTGTGTCCTTAAAAAATTTGTCTTAACTCCACAATGAAAGTTTCCAATCTAGAACGTTCGGTTTGTTGGTTGAAACCAAATGCCCACGGATGACTCTTGAGCCTTGATGTGGTCTGATACCTTCAAGAAACCATCAAGTTTAAAACCTGGCCCCCACTGCCTCCAAGCCCTGTCCCCTTCTGCTCCCAATTCTTCCCTTCCCACCGCGTCAGGACCCCCATCGGAATGGTTCCTACTGCCTGATCATTCCACTATCAAGGAGTGTTCATCTTCTTTTTTTCCCCTAAATGACCAACTAGTCATCTGAGCTGGAGGCCAGAGATGAAACCCTCTGGCCTGTTCAAGGTCTGTATCTTCAGCATCTCTGGCAACAAAGAGGTTCAATCTAAACAACATCCTCTCTTGAAGTTCTCATTTGTACCAACTATGTCAGAGTAAGAAAGTCTGACCTTCATCACTGGTTCTTAACAAGTGGATCTCTGGTCCACATCTCCCGACGCTGCTGAGCCCAAGAAATGAAAAGACAGACAATAAACACAAAAGTAACATTAACAAGAGAACAAACCCCAAACCTTAAATGCATTACTGGGTCTGCTAAAACTGGAAGGCAGGGCATGGAGGGTCACTGCCAGCTGCAAGGGGCCCATGTTTTGAAAAGGAGGTGCCTTTGACACTCATCTGGCCACCCCGGGAGGACCCATCAGTGACAGCTGAGGACCTTGGACCAAGCATCCTAGCCGCCTCAACCATTGAACTAGTGTGGCCTTGCCACCGGCGTGGCCAGCGTCATGCATAGCCACCTGCCAGCCCAGGTGGGCTGCGGAGAAAGAGGCCGTGATGGAACGGACTGGCCTCGGGTTGGCGGCGTACTCAGCTCGTCAACCTGTGACCCCAACCAGAACACGGCAGTACATGCCAAGCATTCTGCCGTTGGGTAGTTCCACAATAACCACTTTTCTATTTCACCAAGCTGCTTCTCCTACCACTGAAATGTCATCCCGACTCACGGGAACAGGCTGGAAGGAGAGGGCAGTGTTGGCCGTGAACCCCGTCTTCTGTCTTCCAAGGAGGAAGTTTATTCTGACTGCGTGCCAAACGTCACGACATCCCGTAGAGGAGACCGGGGTGGTCTGGGTCTCACCCAGCCGAATTTCAACAATGTCTCCAGAACACACCAGCGCCTGCTGCCTCGGGGAAGGGCTGGGTGTGATGATGCGTTAATGCTCACATCAACGCAATGATGTGCCTCGGTGGCTCATGCCACATCAAGCAGTGTGAACTGCTGTTAGAAGGGGGTTGCATGGAAAATGCCACAACTCAGCTTGATTAAGCATACAAAAGAGAAAAATCCAGAAGCGGCGGGGAAATCAGCACAAAATCAGGCTAGAACTGTGGACAGATGATGCCTCAGTGGAGTCCAGGTGGGTGGTTTGGTCCAGTAGAACGACTTCCCCATCACGCACGCAAACTGCGCTTTTGCTTCAGTGTTCCTGAAGCATCTCTTACGATGGGCACGACACCGTTAGTGTTTGCTTTCTACTTAAAGAAAAACCACCTACATCAAATAAGAACAGAAGGACACCAACAGCTCGGACAGTTGAAATGAAACCCTTATAAACCAGCTGAATGATCTGTAGAAGTCCAGTTGTGGAAACCGGAAGGTATGTGCAAAAGAGAAGAGAGGCCACTATTCCAAGGGGTCACCTACAGCATGGAAGAAGAGAACCCTGATCAAGCAGTATTTCTCAATGACCGTAAGATCCCAGGGGACTTGGGGGAGGAGAGGCGTGCTCTTGTAGGAGGGGAGGTGCCCCTGAGCTTAGCTGCAGTACCAGAACTTTCAGGGGGCCGTCCGCACTGTGGAAGGGCCCACCACATTACCACATTACTCAGATCAAACCACCAGCTGTCAGAATTGGGGCCTGTGCCGTCCACCCCTGTGAGCAGCAGGCAGAGGGACAGAGGCACGGACTGGTGGGAGGCGTGGCGCTGACCACTGCCCCTCTAGCTGGAAGGTTTGGTACATCTTTGCTTTCCCCTGGGAGGGAGGAGGACACAAGGGTAGAGTGGAGAGAACAGCCTGGAGAGGGGAAGGGGACTTTTCTCTGCCGTGCATCCTGGGAGGGATTGGCTGGGAGGTCAGCATCCTGGCAGGCGGAGCCATCAGAGTGCTGAGGTGGCTGCAGCGTTGAGCGCAGGCAGTGCAGGGACAGCGTACCCCCATCTGGCGCAGCCACGTCCGGGGCTGCACAAGGGGTGCCCCATAGAGCAGACGCGCACACTGCACCTTTACAGGTGGGGTGCTAACAGACCGTCTGCCCCTCAGCACCTGCTGCCCTCAAAGCCCAGGAAACCACTGCTCTTCCAGGGACAAAACCTGCCAGTCTGTCTGCACGGAGCACTGGTGTCAAAGACAGCCAGCTCTGCTGCAACCCTCACCTCCCAGCCAAGTGTGGGGGCACCGGGCCGGGAGGAGGGAAACCCTGACACCTCACAACCTCGTAGCGAACCGAGTTAGAAGAAGAAAAAAAAGCAACGGCAAGTAAGACATGTCAGGAAAAGGCAAGCTGTCGGAAACGAGAGGAGAGGTGAGAAGGGGCGCTTCGACCCCGGAATACAGCCTGGCCCGGCCCCGCGGCACTGGTGTGTGGCCTGGGGGTGCATGAGGTTACCAGTGTCGACAGCGTGTTGCCAGGTGCTGAGAAATGTGAGATGTACTCTTTTTGTATATCCACATATAAAAAGTAAGAGTGAGGTAGATAAATGCTTGAAAGAAAACCCCCCCCAAAAAAGAAAAACTGTCCCGTCTAACACAGACACACACAAAAAAACCCTTTTGTCAGTATTTAAATTCCTAAGGGGGCTTCTCTACAGCGATTGAAACTGGAATCAGAAAATCAATGAAAACTCCTATTATGCCTTCCTGATTCACTTTTGTCTTTCTCAGCTTTTTAAAGGGAAAAAGTGTGGGACCGAGGGTAGAGAAAATACTGGCACTGAAACTGCCAACAGCAAACGCAGCACTACGAACTTCCTTTTCTGTGTTTACTCTCCAGTCCCAGCTAGCAATCATCATGTTTGAGCTCCGTTCCTGCTTGTGATTGACGCGTTTCCACCCCAGAAGCAACTCTGTGCTGCCATCACTCTGGTGAGAAGTGCTAGGAAATGGGACAAAAGACCCCCAGGCCCCGAGGAGTTGGGTTCCTGGCCAAGGGGAGGCGGCCAGCGGCCAGCACCAGGGCCCTGGTCCCCAGGAGTGAGCGTGGGCTCCTGGGCCACTGTGCCTTGGGCGCTGCCCCGGCAGTGGGCGCCCCGACACCTGAGGGTGCTGCCCCTGCGCCCCCGCTCCCTGCCTATGCCAAGGAGGTCCCTGGGGAGTTTCCAGGACAGGTAGATCAGCCTGGAGGGTGGTGGCGGAAGGCCACAGAAGGGGCCGCTGGACCACACTCCGCTGCACCCTTGCACTCAGCAGCTGTTTTTCCTAGGATGGAAAGATTAAATATCTACTTCAAAAAGAAAAAAATATCCAAATGCCTAATGTCTGCAGCTCAAACTTCTGTTGTACCCAAGAGTTAAAAAAATAGATACATGTGTCACAACCAAAACAAAAGCCAGGGGGAGAGAAGGGGCTTTGCCACAGCGGTGACTGCAAACACTGAACGAGGACGTGCGAAGATGAACCTCTGTTGTCTGACCTGAGTGTGTGTCACGGCTTGTGCGGTAACAGACTCCCAATGCCCAGCGAGGGCAGGTTGAGGAGAGGGACCCCTCTCCGCTGCCTCCCCTCGCCAGCCTGGGCCCACAGAGCCTACCGGTCCGGAGAGAACTGACAGGGCCAGGGGGGCAGGCAGGGGAGGGCGGATTTATAAAAAGGCATCAACCAGTTCATGGCAAATCGTGTTCTGTAAGTGTCGATTACCAGGAGAAGAGGAAGAGAGTCACGCAGTCTAGTACAAAGCGTTAAGAAGTTTCTTGGAGTGAGCAGAGAGGGAAGAAGGGTAGACCTGAAGATTTTCATAGAGTAAATCCACAAAGATAAAGAACAAAAGGAAAAAAAATAGCAGCTTTCTTTTTTCTGTACAGACGTATAGATGAATATCTGAACCGTAAAAAAGTTACAAAAGTGACATTGAAGACGATGTGTATGCAAATGTTTCGTGGTCTAACATGGAACTGTCAGAGCCATGAAGAAGTCCTAGTAACAGAGAAAATGTTGACGAAGCTCAGAATGCTGGGGTCCGTTTACTGCTTTTCTTCTCACGGCTGTGGTGCTGTTGGAATCGCTTTCCTCGCAAATCTGCACGAACAGTTGGGCTCAGTCCCTGGAAACCCCTTCTCATCTGTGTTCTTAGGGGCCGGGGGGCGGTGGGAGCTGGGGGGGGACAGGAGACTGGCACGTGGGTGACCTTGGCTCCGAACCTGTGTGCCAGGCTCTCCCTTGGTGGGGCCCGTTTGCCTCAGAATTGCTGGAGCCAGAAGGTGGGGGCGGGGAGGTAGAGCAGGGAAGCCAGGACGGCTTCTCCCCATCCTCTCTGACAGCAAGCCCCATTCTGTCCAGTTCCCCCAAATAATAACGTAGTCCAAAGCAAATTGACCTGTGTGGACGTGAGACTTGAAAAGGACACCGGGGGATGGTGAGCTGGAGGGCTTCACCAGCGTGGCTCTCCCGGGAGTGACTGGGGACCGTGCTCGCCCCCTGCCTCTGGAAACCAGAAAACAAGCGCAAGGGGCGTGAGGGACTGAGTCCCAGGTTTTGGCAGAATTTGGCAGCGTTGAAATGGTAACAACCTTGGGTGAGTGATGGCCCTTTGTGAATTTCATGTGTTCCTAAAAAGGTTCCAGACAGAGTTAAAAAATGCCATCGCGATGTGTCTATAAAGACCTACAGTGACAGGCAGGTGTGTGTGGGAGCACGCTGGGACCACAGGGAGGGACAGCCATTTCCTCACTCTGATAAAAAGGGCATCTGGCTGGGCTCGTGGCAAACGCTTTTCCCATTATGAAGCAGAGAGGGAGGAAAAGGACAGAGAGAGACAGGGAGAAAGAGAGAGAGACGAGAGAGACAGGGAAAGAGTGAGGAGACTCGATTCTCAAGTGCTCTTTTGCTATTAAGTGTTGTCATTAAGGTTCTTAAAGGCCCGTGTCAGTTAAGGGTTTGGGTAGGGAAATAAAAAGCGGCTTGCATATTGAAAAAAGAACATCCCAAGTGTGTTTACTGCAGAGAAGCCGTCTCCCGTGGGCAGCATGGCTGTTCTGAAGGTCCACTGAGGTACAGGAGGCTGTGGACAGATGGTTAGACCCCGCTCCCCCCGCCCGCCGCGCACGCGTGCATGTGCACACGGTGCCGTTTGCACGGGACGCGGTCCCGCATCAGCAGGTGGAAGACTGGGGCAGAGGCAGGGCCCTCTCGTTCTTGCGCCCTCCATTCATGTGCGAGTAAGGCCGTCTCTCGTCGAAGCTGGCCCGCAGGACCAGCACGCCAGGGCCCGGGCCGTTCTCAGCCTTGTGTCCCGAGTATCTGTCAGGCAGCGGCAGGGAGTAAGAGGACGCCGATGGGTCCAGCGGCACGCTCTCCATGTTGTCGGGCTCCAGCTCCAGCTCCTCGGGCTCGGGTGGCTTGTTCTCGTCACTGTAGTAGAAGGACACCTCCTGGAAGCCGGGCTCCATCTCGTCCTTGATGCTGCCGATGATGTCCAGGAAGGAGGGCCTCATCTTGGGGTTGTACTGCCAGCACACACGCATGAGCTCAAACCTGCGGGCAGACAGATGGATGCAGGTGGGCCCACCCGCCAGGCTGCCTCTGGCTTCCCATCGGGATGGCCCGTAGCCCCCGCTTCCCCGGACTTCTCCCTCCGCTGCTTCCCGACACCCAGGGCCTGCCCCTGTACAAAACCCAAACTCCGCTCTCCTGAGGAGGCCACTCGCAGGTGCACACAGTCTGTTAGCATGGGTTGCTATCACTGGTGACAGCGCTAATGAACGGAACACAAGCCGGTGTTGTTCGGGAGCTTGTCTAGCAGCCACTGATACAACAGCCTTTCCAGAGCTGGAATGAGGAGACCTCTGGCTCTGTGCTACGGGGCTGAGGAGCAGTTGCAGCTTTTGTGATAGTGATCACTCCTCCAGGCCCGCCTGGGCTGGTTCTCTGCCACCTCCATGTGGCAGGGGACCACCAGGGCAGGGGACCTGTGAACAGCGTGAGGAGGCAGGGCCACCGTGCCGCAGGAGCACACATGGCATGTTTCCAGCACCAGGCAGAGGCTGTGTACTGAGCTGGAGGAGACCCCACCTGGCCGGAAGAGCAGGAGGAGCCCGAGCTCGAGGCCTTGTGCCAGCCAGGGCAGGCAGAGGACCCAGTGCGAAGACATAGCTGCGCCTGGGGCTCACAGGCCAGGCCACCCTGGCACCTGGGCCTTGGACTTCCATGAAGCCCTCAGTCATGAGGGCCCCAGGAAGTCATTCATCCTAGCAAAGGGCCTGAGCCCCCCAGAGACCAGAAAGCATGCTGCTGGGGTGCAGCCAGCCTCCCTGACCCAGGAAAGGCTTCGACAAGGTTTCAGAACAGCTGCGGGCCAAGACGCTGCTGCTTAGTAACAAGGATGCAGAAGCAGCCAGCTGAGTAGACCTTTGGAGCATAAAGGAGGGTGACAAGCAAGCGTGTCCCGGCTGGTACAGGGCGCAGGGGAGGCTGCGGTTCTAGGAAGGGCCCTTTCTCACCTGACCTTGAGAGCAAAGTGCCTTCCCTTTCACTTATGTTCTTGCTGGATCTGTTTTGTTTTGTTTTGTTTTTTTAAACTTCTGGCTAATAAGATGCTTTTCAACAAAAATGGTCAACTGCAGCTCCTCACATCTAGGAAGGCCAAAACACCCCAAGTTGGCTCCCAGCCATCTGTCAGAGTGGCCACTTCACCATCAGACCACCTTGCTTATGTGTGGCCCCAGGGAAAGTTCCGGGGAGAGAAGCTGCAGGGCACACGCCCCAGCCTGCACAGAGAAAGCCCCTAGCAACCGGGCCCACCACCCTGAAAGGCTCGGGGAGAAAGGTGTCAGGTCAAGCCAGATGCCGAGGATGTGGCCCTGAGGGGGCAGCGAGGCTGCTGCCTGCTGTGCTGCCGGGTTTTATAAATCAAGTCTGGTTGCAGCAGAAGCACGCTCGTATGGTTACAATGTCTGTGGCTGCTCTCGAGCAAGTGGAGTTATCAGAACGGGGACTATTTGGCCTTTGAGCTCCAAATGTGGACTGTGTGGCCCTGTACACAAAAAGCTGGCCACCCCAGCTCCGGTGGGAAAAGCCAAGACCTGCAGAGTGACTCAGTCTTCCCCCTCCCCACCAAACGGCCCACATCCAGGCCAGCACGGTGGCCGAGTGAGGGCGGACACCGGCGGATGCTCTCCACAGCACTCTCCAGGGTCCGCTAGCAAACGAGCTGGAAGCAGGTATACTAGAAAAGACCCCCATTTTGGAGACAAGAAACAGAAGTACCAAGGGATTAAATCTTTGGTGCAAGGTCCCCAAACGGGAGGGTGGAGCTGGGGTGGACCCTCTGGGCAAGAGTGTGGCTATACTATGAAGGCCACCTGCCTCCAAAGGAGGAATCTTCTCTCCACCTGAACAGAGAACCCATGGCCCTGCCAGGAGACACCCCCTCTCCTGTGTCACCCCAGAACCACAGGTACCATGAGGGGGTTGCAGTAATAAACTGGCAGCTCCCCCTTCTCATGTGCCCCACCACTTCCTAAGGAAAGGGACCCCCCCAAATTCATGAAATCCCTCTATGGTGTGGCTGCAAATGCCTCTCAGGCTGGCTGACTTACCCCTGGAGAAGTGCAGCTGGGGCCAAGGGCACATGACATGCCCTGGCTCTGTGCCCCTGTGGCCCGGGGCTGAGACGGTGCCACCAGCAGGGGCGAGCTCTGCGTGACCTCAGCACACACAGGCCGTGTGAGGCTGCTTTCAAACCACCCCGGAGTCACGGCCCTTCCAGAGCGGCCCATAAAAGGAAGTCTTTTCACTCTGTGGGATCTGAGACGTTGTTTACACTGCTTCCACAAGAAAACTTTCCAGTAGATTCTAGAAGATTTATGAGCTGATAAAACTCTTCAGAAGAGCACGTTTTTTACACTAGTCAGCTCTGGTGAGCTAGAGCATCCTTCACTGAGCTCCCACCCCCCAACCCATTTGGGGGTGTGCACAGCCCTGCACCCAGGTAGGGACAGGACCAAACGGAGGTACCCGCCTTGAGCGACGCAGATGCCCACGGACACGTGGGTCCCAGAGGCTGGAGGAGGACTGCACTGCCCGCTCCCTCCTGCACATGGCCTGCCTCGTCTCCTGCCCTGCTCTGCGCAGGCGGGCGGTGGTCACAGCCAAGATGCACACGGCAGCCCTGAGGCCCAGCATTAGCTCAGCCTCCACCTAAGTGCTGAGTGACCATCACAGCGCAGACCGCTTCCGGAAAGGCCCTGGAAGCTCGGTGAGCCCTCCACCACCTCCTCCTGGCTCCCCCAAACAGCCAACATCATCTTTATGAACCACTTATCAGCCACGAGGGGCAGTGAGACAGCGAGGCCCACCCGACCCCTCGCCTGAACAGAGATCAAGCCCGGGGCCGGCATTCCACGGGAAAGCCCGTCGCAAGGCTACCTGGGCCAGAGTGGCCACTCCTAACAGTTTGACAAGACTACCAGCCAAAACCGTGTTTGTCAACTCCAGGAAGCCAGCAGTCAGCACACACCCAGAGAGGCTCGGGGACGCTTGCGGCATGTGTACAGTGACCTGAGCCCAAGAGAAGGTTAAGGGTGAGCTTTGTCATCGATTTAAAATACAGAGTTGGCCCTGGCTGGAGTGGCTCAGTGGATTGAGCACCAGCCTGCAAACCAAAGGGTCGCTGGTTCTATTCCCAGTCAGGGTACATGCTGGGTTGTGGGCCAGGTCCCCAGTAGGGGACACTCAAGTGGCAACCACACATTGACGTTTCTCTCCCTCTCCCTCTTCCTCCCTCCAAAAACAAGTAAACAAAATTAAAAATAATTAAATAAATAATAGAATTGCCAGCAAGCCAGAAGACGAATCTGGTCACGTGCCACCTGCTAAGTGAATATATACTGAGGCCTGGACCCTCAGAGGCCTGGACCATGAGCTTGCCTCTAAGCCTGACCCGAAGGGCTGCAGCTTCACCTGCTCACAGGTGTCACCAGGCAGCTACAGCATCTTCCTGAGGCTGAGCTGAAGCCACCAGCAGCCACTGTGTGCGCCTCACCCCATGTCATCCTCCGGGTGCCTGTTCAAATGGCTAGGACCCAGAAGACAAGTGGTTTTTCTCCCCATGGATGCCCAGCAGGGCTCTCAGGCAATTCCCAAAGGCTCAGTGGTGTCGCTGTCCTCTGGGAGAAACAGAAGTCCATTCTTTTCTCTCATAACAAGAGAACCTGTCTCCCACAGCACCTCTTCCTCACCTAAGCTCGTAAGTTCCCGAGGGCGACACAGATACTCTGTTTGACCAACTCACCTCCTTTCGTTCTGTCCTAGACTCAGAAGGGAGACAAGTATGCCAATGGTCCTGGATGGCAGAGCAGACGTGCCTCCTGACTTCCGCAGTTCATATCCAAGAGCGAGCACCACACAAGCTGGGAACGGGAAGCGCACCGCCGTTCCCGCGGCAGGAGGGCTGCTTCCCAGGCATGTTAAGTTAATAGGGAGACTCTGGGCACCTGGGGCTGACTCAACTTGAGGAGCTCCTCAAGTTTCCCAGAGACAAACTTTTCCCCAAGTCCAAGAGAAAGCTCAAAAACCACCTTTCTCCTCCCACTACCCTCAAAACACGCAAACACCCCCAAATTCACACCTGCTTTCTGGGACCCTTTGTGAGCTTGCTGAAACACCACCCATTCGCATACTGACCTCCCGTTCGGCACCACGCACTCTGTGAATTCAGTGGGCATCGATCATCCTTTACGCTGTGCTACTAACACTGTTCCTCCAAGTGAGGTTTTTCAGCGTGGGCTAACAAGGAGACGGTAGTCACATGGTTCAAAGTACAAAGCAGTCAGCCTGCGGGGAACTGGGAGCCGGCGGGTATGCAGCCAGCTTCCAAGACCCCACTGGCCTCACCTCCTGGTGGCCACACCCTGTGTGATCTCCCCCCACATCGTGTGGCCCGTGTGTCAGCAGGTGACGGGCTATGGAGGGTGACTTCGAGGGCAGGCCACAGTGGACGCTGCGGGACCTGCCCTGCTGTGGGACCCTGGACCCTCACACGGAGTAGGCAAGCTCTGGGGCTGTGTGCCAAGCCAGGCCTGCCCTCTGATCTGGCAAGGCCCTCAAGCTAAGAATGGTTTTTATGCTTGTAACTGGTTGAAAAACAATCAAAGTAAGAATAATATTTTGAGACATGAAAATTACGTGAAAGTCAAATGTCAGAATCCAAAGATAAAGTTTTGTTGGCTCACGGCCACGCTCACTCACATGATGTCTGCGGTTGCTTTTGCAACCACGCCCGGCTGGGCCCACGGGGCCAAACACAGTTGCACTTGGGCCTTTTAGAGAAAGAGTTGGCTGCGCCCTGCTCTAGAAGCCAGCTGCACGGCATGGGGACACCGGGGCCGCATCCCAGAGAAGCTCACGTGAGCACTTCACCTTGGAGGTGGACCCCACGGCACAGCCCTCTGGCCAAGCGGCTCCTGGATGCCCAGCCCTCAAAAGCTGTGGCATGGCAAATGCTGATTGTTGGCTTCAGGGCGCACTATAATGCAACAAACAACTAATGCAGGTGGGAAGAGAGAATTCCCATGCTGGGCAAGAGAATGCCCTAACTGGAGGCTGTCCTGGGAAGTCTCTTGATGAGAGGTCTGGGAAACTGGGCCCCCCAATACACTGCTCTCAGAGAAGTGGAGCCCCCTGCCCCTAGTGGCCCTACCCGCACCCTGTGCCTGGGCCACAGGCAGGTTTCTCAGCCCAGGCTCATGCTCGGATGATCGGTGGGCCCCCTGTCCCCTGTGCACATGCACACACACACACAAGCACAAAGGTGCAAGGAAGCCGCCCCCACCATGTAGCTGCACCTGTCCTGAAAATCACTTCTGGAAAACTCCTGAATTGGGCTCAAGGCCCTAGTGAGAGCCTGCTCTGTACCTGCAGGATCTGGAGGGATCTCTAAGCCCTGCCTTCAAACGTATATTGACCACAAGTCCCATGCTCCCCACCTGCACCCAACACCCAGCCAGACACCTGCACACCCTGCCATGACCCGTTCCAGCAAAGACACCGAGGCCCTCCGGCCTTCAGCAACCCCCGCCTCCACCAGCGGAGGGGCTTCTCCTATGAACCCAGCCATGAGGCCCCTGGGGTGTCACAGCTGACCACTCTTGGGAGCCGAGTTGCATGGTTTTCTTTGAAGAGGGGCGAGGAGATCAGTCTGCCAGCCCCCAGAGCTAGGCACGCACAGAGCTGGGTGCCGGGAGGTCAGCTAGACTGTGCCCCCAGCCACCGGGGCCTGCCTGAGGCTCAGGGAGCATGTCATTCACGGGGTTCATGAAGCTTACACACACTTTACAGAGACGGAACTGTGAGAACCCCACTGTGGGGACAGCTGGCCATCCAAGGCTCACCCTACCCAGTGCACAAAGGAGTCCCAGCCATGACGCTTTGCACACCAACTGGCTCGGGACCTCGGTTTACAAGTAATTGGCGCCACGCTGCTGCCTTTTCTTGTTTCTAAATGCTGCGTGGAGAAGATGTGTAAAGATTGCTTTCGTCAAAAATTTCACAGAGATGTCTGCCTCCGAAACCACAGGGCCAACTGCAGTCAGAACCAAAGGACTGAGGAAGACTGCTGGAAAAGGGGCACTGTGAGGACAGGCCCGTACACATGGCGAAGCTCTTCCAGCCACCCCCAGGGCCCGTGCCGGAGCCCTCACGACACCACCCTCCAGCAACCCCGGGATACGTACAGCATGTCGGGGCAGTTGTCCGGCTTGTCCAGAAGGCCGCCCTCCATGACGAAGCGCAGGACTTGCTCATTGGACAAGCCCTGGTACGGCTGCTCGGCCAGCGTGGCGATCTCCCAGAGGACAACCCCGAAGGACCTGTGGTGGGAGGGAGACGTGAGCTTTGGGAAAGAGGCACAGAGCCATGCTGCCCCCTCCTGTCCAGCATTCTTCCACCCCGGGGCAGGCCCTGAGAAATGGCCCCACAGTGGCAACTGAGCACGCGGCGGATGGTGTGCTGGGCACTGCACTAAGTGTGGACCGCTCATCCTTGTTTGCTGGTGCCATGTTCCCAGCAGAGTAAGTACGGCCCCTGGTGGCAGAGCTGAGGACATGGAAGTGGAGGGTGTTTCAGGGGCCCCTGAACTTGAACCCCAGGCAAGCCGAGGTGGGACCTAACCCCAGTCATGAACCTGGCTGGGCAGTCTCCAAACATGCTTTTCCAAAATAATCAAACGTGGATCCCCAGGTGCTGCCAAGACAGCGAGTCAGGCCTCAAAAGTGGCCGGGGACAATTCAGCTTCCGACAGGCTCCCAGCTGGGGAGACCTCCACCCAGGGGCTCTCAGTGCAGGCTGCACAGAATCGTTCAGCCAGGATTCAAATCTGCAGCCTGGGCCCCTGACTGAAGTTCTGATTTCACTGGTTTAGGGTCAGGGTTAGGGTCGGGGCCGGGCCTTGGGGTGTCGGAAAGCTCAACAAGGATCTCATAGGTCCGGTGGGGCCAGGGAGAAAGGAAGCCCGCCCCGTGGGAGCTGGGGAGCTGCAGGCCTATCAAGGGCTCGTTCATGCAGGTGGGGGGTCGAGGAGGGCGCCACTGGCTGGGCCCGGGATGTCACAGGTGAGGAAAGGTTTTTAGGACAGAGTCAAGCTGATAGAAAGGGGGCAGCTGAGGAGTCAGATCAGCAGGAGGAGCAGTGAGTGATTCTGCCATGCGCGCAGCTTTGCTGGTTGGTTTAGAAGACCCAACTACTGGAAAACATTGAAAGAGATAATACGTGTCATCTGCCAAACACAGGGGCCTTCCCAGCACATGTCACCACCTCTCCATGAAAGCATGGTGTCGCGCACTTTGATTTGACAGTCAAGAGAGAACCATCTGGGACAGGCGGATTGCAAAACAGACCTCGTACTGGAGCTCAGGAAGCAATCACGCCTTGCCGGGGTACATTTGAATGCTAGTTCCAATTTGCACCTGTCTTCACAATAAGACCCACGGCTCTGAATTGTGGAAGGTTCACAAGCTTCACAAAAAGCCACACCAGCCACTATTTAAAAGTCCCCTCTACGTGGTCACCCAGAGAGCTGGAGTAAAACCCTGGCCGTTTCTGTAACGCATCGGCAACGAGACCTTCGGAGGGGCAGCCGAGAACCCAGCTGACGTGCTAGGAGGCGGGTGTGCCAGGGCCCACGCATGCCAAGGACCTCGGCTGTGTCTCAGAACCTGGCTGTCTGGCCACAGTGTTGCCAAGGAACTGCCATACACGACACCGAGAGTCCCCTGCACCCTCCATGGATGAATTTTCTCTCCACCTTTTTCTCTCCATCCCATGCCCGGGCCAATACCATGGATGCCCATTGCATGAGGACGCTCAGCAGTGGGACTGGCAGGAATACACATCAAGGCTCATAAGCTTTGGGTCTACACAGAGCAGTGGCTGCAACCTGAAGTTCTAACCAAGTGAGGCAGCCCCCACCCCCACCCAGTGTGTATTTATTGTGAAAGGTAAAAGGAGGGAAGGCAGGCGGGGACAGGCCGAGAGGTGCCGTTTGCTGGCACGCCTGGCTCCTGTGCTGCGGGCTCCGAGCCACATGGTGAGCAGCTAAGGACTAAGGACACGGGGTCCTGCAGAGGCTTTTGATGCCACAAGGGCTGTCTGTCCTCAGCTAGCCCACTGACGACAGGGAGGCCTTGGCGACGGGGTGTGGCCCGCATAACACTCAGCCAAAGCAGGAAAGGGGCAACAAGGAGGAGCAAACAGGAGGAAAGTCACGCTGTGGAGACTGAGCCAGCGGGAACTGTGGAGCCTGGAAGGGCTCGCCTGCCAGGGAGAGTGTCTCATACCAGACGTCAGAGTGAGTGGTGAAAACGCCGTCCTTGAGGGACTCGGGGGACATCCAGCGCACGGGCAGAAGTCCTTTCCCTCCTTTCCGGTAGTAGTCTGTCTCGTAGATGTCTCTTGTCATGCCGAAATCTGTGGGGCGGACAGAAGGCACGGGAGTTAGGCTGTTTGAGCAGTTCTGGGGGGGGAGGGGGGGAGGGGAGTAAGCAGAGAGGGGCCACCCCTGCTGCACAGGGGCCCCACACCCGCATCCAGGGCATGGCACACTTAAAGGGGCGGCATGCCACTGCAACCCCACTGGCAGGAGCAGTGAGAGCTGAGTGATTCCCCACAGGACAAACAACTACCCGGGAACCTCTGCTCCTAAATACACTGAGGGTCTGGTTCTTTGAAAAGCTAATCCCTTACTGCATTTCAAATGACTGGCAATTAACGAATTCTCAAGTTCCAGCGTGTCAAGAAAACATGTCCTGTGCGGACCAGGGGTCACTCACACGCGGCTTTAACCCTAAGGAAAAGCAGGGGCACGCTGACTCTCAGGTACTCGGCAGCGCAGCCCCGGTGCCGCATGGAAGGGCCCTCACCGTCTAACAGGGCAGAAGATACTGAGTTCCGAGTCATGGTGGAAAAAACGCGGCGTGACTCCTGAGGGACGCTATTTACTGGGCCTCTGGCACTATTACTCAGTGATGTTCTTCGACAGATTCCTCCCACTCATTTTTGGAAATTCCTTCCATTTTCCATGTCTCTAGAAGACGTCACATAATTATGTTTGATGGCAGCCTTGCTTTAGAATCCTAAAGTATTACTTCTTTGTCAGACTGATTTCCCACTCAGTGATGCAGCCTTTCCATACGGGGGCTCTTCCGCGTGCCCTCCTTGCGAAAGGGCTCCTTCGTGTCTCTGACTCGGCCACAGGAGGGTAAGGCCGCAGACCAAACCCAGTTCCTGGGACCGACGTGAACCAACGTCATTCACTTGTCAGAGAGCCTCTGGTACAATCGTCAGATTTTTACTCCACAGGCACGGGGCACTGGGAACGGAGTGGGGGCCCCAGTGAAGAACCGAAATTAAAGTCATATCTCAGAATTAATCCAGGCACGTGCAAATCAGAATGTGCCTTTATCTGGTCAAAAAGCAGGAAAAAAGAAAGAAAGAAATCAAGGACATACACTGTTTCTTCCAACACAAAAGATCAATTTCAGATTTTTGGAAGAGAAAAAACAAAAAAAAATGCAAACGTGCAAAGAAAATATCACTACAAGTATGCCGCATGGTTAAAAAGCAAATACAGTCCCTGGCGACTTGGACTTCAAAGGGCAAGTGACACCATGGCCCGCCCACTCCCAGCAGCGGGGAAGGGAAGGAGAATGGTGCCCCCACCAGGTGCCAGGAAGGGTGGGGAGGGGATGCTGACAGGGAGAACCAGGGTGCATGCTCCTGCACTGACCCCCCCCCACCTCCCCTCCCCACCACTCCGGGTCTGCTATGCTGCCACTCCCGTTTCAGACACAAAAACCTGGAGGCTCATAAAACATGAGGCACTCGCCCCAAGCTCTTGCCCATTAGTGGCAGAACCCGGATTTAGGCCCAAGTCCGCCCGGCTCCCCAGCACTGGGGTAGGGGAGCTGGTGGCATCCCTGGGGGGATGGAGAAGTGAGGGGCACAGGGACAGAAGGGGAAGTGAGTGGGGTCACAAAGGAGCCCAGGTGGCGGCCAGAGGGGCTCTGCCCTGGGAAGCTTGGGGCAGGGCAATTTCCCAGGCTTCAAGGGGCACCAACCCCATTGTGGAGGTGCCTCCAAGGGCCAAATGCAGGGACGCCCCGGCGGCTCCCTACTGCGTGGTAGATGACCAAGGGACATCTGCTTTATGATGGGGCACCCTTCGCCTCCTCTAGCCACTGCAAATGACCAATATGGAGGCTCCCCCACATCTGGAAACCATTCCAGAGGGGTGGTCACTGCCCACTAAAGGCGCAAAAACACTTCCTTCAAAATCCTTGCCAAAGAGAAAAATATCGCTAAAGGTGGGCATTTCTAGAGCAGATGGGTCAAGAGCTAGAAAAAGAGGTTAATTTTACTTTTTATTATTTAAAAAAAAATTTTATCGATTTGAGAGAGAGAGACGGAGAAACATCGATTTGTTGTTCTACTTATTTACACACACATTGGTTGATTCTTCTATGTGCCCTGACTGGGGATTGAACCCTCAGTCTTGAGGTTTTGGGACAACACTCTAACCAACTGAGCTACCCAGACAGGGCTGGATGGCAACTTTCTTTCCCCAGTCAAAGCTACCTGAGGACACCATCTCAATTATTTCTATAACCAATGCTTAGAATTATCCTGCCAAGAAATGTCTCAAATACCAGGATAGGAACCTGAGGGACCCTGGCCTCCACTCAGCCAGGCCCACCACAGGAACCGCGGCGCCCACACGCCATCAGGGTGAGAGCCAGCCCAGCTGCGTCCGCGACTATCTGTCAACCTGCCACAATGACATACAGGAGGCACGGGATAAGCCTCCCCACTGCTGCCAAGGCCGCCTCGGTCCCTAAAACACGTGCGAGTGTGGTTCTCCCTCAGATATGAGAAGCTGAGGACACACCTCCGATTTTGACCGTGAAGTCTTCAGCCACCATGCAGTTCCGGGCAGCAAGGTCTCTGTGCACGAACTTGTTGGCGTTGAGGTACGCCATGCCGTCTGCTATCTCCCCGGCCATCTGGATCATCTTGCTCAGGCTCGGAGGTGCAAAGGCTGGGTTATTCTGTGGCCAAGTCAAAAACAAACAAAGGCCGTATGAGAACTCAGGCGTTTTCCCCACCCCACGTTCTCTCGGGGTTGCAAACCCCGCTCTGCCCCATCTGAGCAGCGCGGGGTGTACAGCCGAGGCGCTGGGACAGGTTCAGAGCGGACCTGAGATTGCAGAGACCGCAGCCTCCGCCTCGTGCTCACGCCGGGCACCTGCTGGCCGGCCACGTCACACAGAGCTCCGGAGAGACGCCAACGAGCGCGACCGCGGACCGGCACTTTCTGTTTGGAGTAGGGCAAAAATGACATAAACTAAAACAAGCCATTTTTGACATTAGGAAGTCCTGGTGACTCAGAATCCTATCTGTTCCGATGGTCGTTTTATTTCTACAACCAAAGCACAGGTGGCAGGAAGGGGAGAACCTGACGAAGGCTGCGAGGAGATAGGCAAGCATGCGTCCCCATGGCCACTGTTGTGTCGTTACCCACAACGAGCACTGGTGGCAGTGCGATCTTTCCCTTTCTCTTGAGCTTCCTGCTGCAGCACTAAAACGTCAAGATTAACTGTTTCGCCGCGCGGTGTGGCGTTCCTCGGATGATGACTCCGTGCGGGCAGTGGGGAAACAAGCGTTTGGCAATGGGTGTAAGTCCAGCTGACGCTAATTCTGGAGGGGGACCAACGTAAAACATGGATGAGCCTTTCCTGTTTGCAATAGGGGGCACCCGATTGGATTTGGAATTAAAAGAGAAATACCTGCAAATAACCTATTTAGAAAAAAAACTATAAAATGCATGTACCCAAGTGTCTCCATCCTTAAAAAAATAGTGCAAAAACCGTGAGCACCCCACAGCGCTTCCTGGTCTCGAAGGCACAGACTGGGGACGGTGCAGAGGAGGGGCTTGTGCCCCCAGCTCAGCAACCCCGGCAGGCTGGCACTGGACTCTGACAAGCGTGGTGTGCAAGGCTGCCTGCCACAAACCCAGCCCCACCCTGCAGGCTGTGCCTGGGGGGGAGCCGCACGTGATGGGGAAGACCGGGTCACACGGAACAGCAGACGTGGGAAAGGCCCGGCGAGTGGCAAGGTCAGTGGGGCACAGGGTGACTCCCGGTCAGGGGACAGGCCTGGCTTCAGAGAGGACACAGCACTGACATGAGCCACCAGGTGGACCTCAGGGAGAGCCGCAATGCAGGAGGTAATGGGACCCCCAGCAGGGCCATAAGCAAGCATGCAGCCAGAAACAGCGGATGCAAATGGGTTTAAAGACACAGCCTCTTCTGGGGAACGGCTCTAAGGGAAGGGAACGGGTGACATGCAAAGCTGTTTCAACCAAACCCACCTCTATTTCCGGCCTCAGAGACCTAAGATAGCTTTTGAGGTCACCCCTCGTCATGAGCTCCATGATGACCAGCGTCGGCTGGCCCTGCGACACCACGCCAAGCAAACGCACCTGAGGGGATGACACAGGGGAAGGCTTAGAAAGTGAGGCGCACACAACTGCCAAACCCCGCCCTGCCACTGGCAGGAGCAGGGCCGCAGGTGAGTGGGCCACAGGGGCTCCACCGCCAGGGTCTGTGTCACACCCAGAACCTTCCTGAGCACCGGTGTCTTGAGGCCGCTGTGAGCTCAGGCAATGGGGGACTCCAGAAGCCGGATGGGGACAAGTCACCAAACCCACAGTGTGGCCACTGTCCCATTGGGGGCTCCGGGGATGCGTTGTCCCTGAGTCGGGCTTTGCCTCCTCGAGGGCTTGCTCTTACCACATGGTGACAGTTGAACTCCTTCATCACTGAAGCCTCGTTGAGAAATTCGATGCGCTCACGCATGCTCGCAGCCTCATTGACAGTTTTTATCGCCACCCGGGTTTCGGGCTCGTCTTTGACCACGCCCTTGGCAACCCCCTCGTACACCATCCCGAAGGAGCCCTGGCCCAGCTCCCGGCTCATGGTGATCTTCTCACGGGCCACCTCCCACTCATCCGGCACGTACACTAGAGGAGGAAATGGAACTGAAACGTTGTAGCAACAGGCACCTGGGCTGCTGGGGGAAAGTCCGGGGCGAAGAACACCAGATGCCACCTCGAGAGCCCACCTAGGGGGACACTGGGGGACAATGACTTGGCTTGTTCTGAAAGGTCCCATGTGCTGTGGATTTCAGAAGGCAACCGTGTGCTCGAACCCTGGTATTTGTACCCTCAAGGGACCTAGAAAATTTGAGGATTCTAACAGCGTATAATAAGAACCAGAAAGCAGTCCAGTTTGAGACACGCAGTAAGTATAAAATGCACACAGTCTTTCAAAGACTGAGTGCAAAACATAATGTAAATATTTCAATAATGTCTATAACGATTCTATATTAAAATTGATAATACTTTCAATCCATTGGGTTAAGTAAAACACATCATTGACAATTATTTCACTTGCTTCTTTTTACTTTTCTTATGCAGCTGCTAGAAAAACGTAAGGTTACGTAAGGGGCTGGCACTATATTTCCACTGGAAGCGCTGGTCTGGTCGAGACAAAGTGTCTCCAGTCTCACTGAAGACCTGGGGCATCTAGTAAGTACAGGAGCCGCTGAGCTCGGGCACCCAGGGGCTTTCAGTGGTGACCACCGTGGAGGGACGCTGATGAGCAGAGGTGTCCCCCTGGGGCTGTGGCCTGGGCTCTGTGAACTTGGGGACCTCCCACCACCATGGTGAGGGGTTCAGAGGTCATGACCGAGCCTGACTAGGGTTTCCTCTCCAGCCTCTGCTTCTGGTCAGATTCCATCCGGTTTAAGAAAATAAATAAACTAATAATCTGAAGAGGAAGGAAGGGGAAAGGAGGTAAGAAAGAAAACAAAACAGGATCTGTTCCACAAATGCGATGGGTAGGGGTGAAAAGGAAAATAAAATCAACCTGTTCCATACACTGTATGCAAAATCTCAGTCATAACCTTCCCCTAAAGCTGTGTGCCACGTCCTTGCCTGCAAGGGCAGCTCTGTCGGTGGGCAGCTCTGGGGGCAGGTGCCACCACACACTCCGTGTGGCGGGCAGGGGGGTGGTCCCAGTTCAGAAATGCAGAAAGACTGGGGCCTGGGATGGCGCGTGTCTGCTTCTGTGCTTTCAGACGTCACCCGTGGGCCTTGGCTGGATGTGCCAAGAGCAGTGGGCTGGCAACTGTATTGCAACACCCCGAGTCCCCGGTATTGACCTTTAAGTGATGTCTTAAAGGACAGAGACTTAAAAATGAGACCCAGGAGATACCCCCAGTATCGGGGGCCCTGAGGAGTGTCCACTAGGAACTGTATGAGTCAATCTAGAATTTTCTTCCACAAAGGCTTTCGTATTTCCTGGTGCACATGTATTGGGACGTCTCACAAATACAAGTGGACCTCGCACCCAGCTTCGATGGTCTGCAGCCGCAGACAGGAGGTTGATGCTTGCTTAGGTGAGTCAGGACGAGAGGGAACCCAGCGGATAAGGCATTCACTACACCCCCCAGGAAGTACAGAGGGGCAGTCTCTATGCATTTATCTCCGAAAAGCCAGGCCTGCTTTTAATCAGAATGAACTGTGCAGCACGCCATGAAACACGGAGTCAGAACCAATCGCACTCATTCCTGGGGAGGTGTCCGGAGTCAATACCGCCCTTTCCTCTGGGTAGACCCCGCAGCCCTGACCCGGCGCAGCGGCCCCTGCCCAGCCAGGCAGCAGCATTCCGCACACACTGTTATCAGCACGTCCCCTCGGGGACTTTCAGTGCGCCCTGGACAGGGTTGACAGGCAGATTAGTTTGCAGAGCAAGGAGTTGCTGAAGCATTTTTGAACTGCAGTGTCATTTGGTCGCCCCTTGAGAAAACCAGCTCTACAGCGCTAGTCAGGAGGCCGAATAAATGAAGTTCAAACGAGGCGACAGTGCTCCCACCTGTTGGCCTGGGTGACAGCAAGTGTGCTTGTGGGCGGATTTGTTCTACAAGAAGAGTGAAGGCATCGTGGAAGCATTCTGGGGAGGTGCACAGCTGGAATTCGAATCACCGTGATGGCCTGGTGTTACTGTCTCGGCACTGTCTCTGAATGGCCCGGGGGCTCCGCACGCAGAGCTCCGCATGCCGCCTCGCCTGGCTTTCCGTCGTGCAGAGCAGGCTCTGTGCAGCGAGCGGCCTCAGGCCGACCTTACAGACAGGACCTGGCAGAGCATTTCCCCTGCAAAGCTCCTTAAGTGTGTGATGATCCTTACCTTACTTAATTGCTTAATTGCTTTTTTTTAAGCTATTGTTGATACAAGCAGTGCATAAAAGTCTTCTTGCTGCTTTTTTTTTTTTTTAAGAAAGATATTCTCTCCATAAGAAACTACCCTTTTAACTTTGGTGTGCATCCTTTCAGAATGTTCTTTGTGCTTTGTATGTGTATATACACACATGAGGCATGGGCGTGTGTACGTGTGTGTGTACATATGTGTGTGTGTGCATGACTGTTTGAATTGTGCCTTCACTAGTGTGGCTCTGTGGGTTGGGGCATCATCCCATAAACAGCAAGGCCACCAGTCCGATTCCCAGTCAGGACACGTGCCTGGGTTGCAGGTCAGGTCCCCAGTTGGGGGTGCACGAGAGGCAACCGATTGATGTGTCCCTCGCACATGGATGTTTCTCTCCCTCTCTTCCTTCTGCCCTTCCCCTCTCTCTAAGAATAAATAAAATCTTTTAAAATTTACAACATCGTGAGACCTTCCTATAAACAGGAATAACGTCCTTATTATTCCACGCTTGATTCCCCTTCAGAGGTGGTGACCATCTGCTTTCCAGGACCAAAGGGGACAAAGCAAGGAGCCACTTAATGGTCCGGGTGTCACTGGACCAGATGGCCAATGCCCCACCCCAGCTCACTTTTCAAGTTTTGCATTTAGAAAATGCAAACACTTTTGCATTTGCAAACACTTAAATGCAAACATTTTTCAAGGTTTTGCATTTAAGCACGCTAGGGAGAAAAGACAGCAAAAAAGGAAGAAAAAAAAAAAAAAACATTGAGTACAACCCAACTTCCATGTCAGATCCTCTCAGCCCCTTCACTCCGTGAGCCTCATCAGTCACTACCAGAGGGACCAAGACTGGGCCGTGAGGGTGTGAATCCTCGGCCCCACTCAGGAGGGAAGAAACAGAAAAACTGCAAGATAAAAAAAAAATGCAGGGAAGCCACAAGCGATCGAAGACAAGCATGACAAGATGAAGCGCAGGCCGAGACTAGTTCAAGAAAAGGTCTGTTTTGTCAGCTGCAGCATATCCTCCGCCTGCATGTCAACAATTTAACAGCTTTTTTCATCCTAGCATAAAATTCCAAGCCATTAAACGAACTGAGGACTGTGCCGGCCACAGTCAGCTCTGCAGCCTGTTTCTCCTCGGGGCACCCCAAGCCGTCCAGAATTTTTGAGATATTCAGGGAAGTGCTAAAAACTTTGATTAAAAAAAAAAAAGTGTTAACAGAGACAGATCTGAAGCCAAAGGTGCCTCAAAATAATGCAAACCTCTTCTCCTAAATTAGCAGCACTCCCAAAGGCTCCCCGATCTGGGACCACCACATAGAGAGCGGAGAGGCTTACCGTCCGCCGCGCTGAAATATTCTGGGTTCACAGAAGCGTACAGAACGCCATTCCCCAGCCTGCTGTTGTTCCTGTCAGAAAGGATACAGTTTAGACTTAAAAAAAAAAAAAAAAAAACCCAAAAGAAACAAAAATAAAAAACCCATCTGCACACATTCCTGTATGTACTTGCATCTTTGTCAAGTCTGTTTTATTTATTCTGTTTTACCACATATCAGGAGAAGGGGAGCGAGCAGAGCTGGGTGCCCTCAGCTGTCAGCGACACCCGCTCAGGCCAAGGGGCCAGCGGACAGTTGCTGCCCTGTCTTTTGGCTTCTTCAGTGGCCTCATATTAGAGCTTTTTAAGAAACATTCATCTCTCTATTTCATTGGAAACAAAAAGGCTTGCTGGATGGGCAGGGCTAAGAGATCCGGCTCAGGGAAGCTTCACATAGCAGCAGTGTCCGTGTGCCAGAGCCGCCAGGGAGGGGACAATGGCACCACCCCACAGAAGGGTGTCCTTGCTGAACCATCAGCAAACGTTCTCTGTTCCTATGAAGAATGTTTGTTCGGAAAATCAGGTTTTCCGATCTATAAACTATGGATTTTGCTGTGTATAATGCGTGCCAACTGTTTGGTGCGCAATGTGCATGGGGTTATATAATCGCTGTATGCACGTATAATGCGCATCCTTATTTCTCCCGCAAAAACTTGGGCAAAAAAGTGTGCAATACACAGCAAAATACAGCATTTCCTCGAGAAGCGGCCCCTCACCCAGGTTCACGCCATCACACCGCCCGGCCCCCAGATGCGCCCGCACGACCACGGCGCCCAGCACTCACCGCTTCCTATGGAAGACGTACAGCATGATTACCAGCCCTCCCACGATGAGCAGCACGGCGACCGGCAGCGCGATGATCAGGTGGATGAAGTTTTCGTACGTCGCTGTGGGAACACAAGGGGGTGACAAGGTGAGCGAGCCGCTCGTTTCATTTAGCTGGAAGGGCAGAAAAAATCCCTGAAAATTCCTCCACTGTCCTGTCACGCACTGGGGGGTTCTGAGGGCAAACTATCAGAAACGAGAGCAAAAACACTGAGTTGTTTGAAGAAAGAGTCAGCACGGGCAGACTGAAGAGTATACGCATCCTTATTGTCCAAGTGGGGTGCATTCCGCAGTAATAGTTCAAACGATGGGCTTGCGGAGGGTGGTCTTCGTGTGCACTGTAACGAGTGTGATGAAAAGGCATGCGTTTGCTGAAGTAGATGCACAGAAACGAGTACACAGGCAGGGCTCACGCCGTACCGACCTTCTCATCTGTCCAAAGACGGAGCCATAGACAATGAAAACTAATAGCTGGCCGGCACCCTTGCCAGAGTTGCTCTGAATTCTCCCCAAACGGTAGGGTCTAGTCACGGGCCTAAGAGCACACAGCTCCCTGCAGCCCAGCTCGTGCCTGTCCCCTGCACCTGTGTGACAGATCCAGAGTGGACACGGGGACACTGACCCACACCCCTGGAAACGCTGCCCGGTGCAGGAAACCAATGCACCCAGGGTGCAGAGAGGGCAGGAGACGAGAAGGGCGTCGGGGGGAGACTTTTGGGCCCAGAGGATGGACTGGGAGCAGTAAGGAGAGAAAGTGGTCGGTGCCCCCGGGGCCTTGTCCACGCTAAGCAGCCTGAACTTCTTCCTGCAGGTTACAAGGAGCCAGGGAGAGCCCTCAAACTCCCAAGAACTGTGTCCCAGGACAGCCTGGAGGGGCAGGAGGGGACCTGGGCATGTTCTGCATTACCAGCCCAGACCTTACAAAGAATCCACGGCCTTCCCACAAACAAAGAGGATGCACAGAGGTGGCCTGCCCTCCCCTGGGTCACACAGGCTGCTGGGCAGCCATGGCCCCAGGATTGGAACGCAGGCTTCCTGCACCCAACGCTCGCACACTCCCCAGGCAGCGAGTGCCCTGCAAGCTCTGAGTTGGGGCGCTGGTGGCAGTGGTGGCTACGGTGACTGAGGCCTCAATCCAGAGTCTTTTTTTTTTTTTTTTTTTTTTTAAGAGTGGGAAAGAAATATCCATGTGTGATTGGCTCTGGCACACCCCCTACTGGGAACCTGACCTGGCCTGCAACCCAGGCAGGTACCCTGACTGGGAATCAAACCAGCGACCCTTTGGTTTGCAGGCTGGCGCTCAATCCACTGAGCCACACCAGCCAGGGCTCCAGCGTTCTTTAAAGGGTGAAATTGAGGAGCCAGGTCTGAATGAGAAGTGGAGGGCTGGGAGGGTCCTGGCCTGGGTGGGGCACAGACTACAGGGCCACAGACTGAGCTCTGAACAAAGAACACAGAGGTGCATTGAGGTTAGCGAGTGCAACTTCGGTTTTGTGCACAGGGAGTGGGAGATGCCCGTGGGACACCTGGGTGGAGCCGCCTCCATGGGGATGGGATGGGACCTCACGGGGGACCTAGCTGCACCCACCAGTGAAGATCTCCCCCTGAAAACAGTAACTCTCGTTATTCTTTAAGGCCTCTTAAAGCTATTTTAATTTTTACATCAAAGACGTGTTTATCAAACAGCTCTCAAAATGGATGCAGGCTCTTTCCTTTGTAATTCTTGAGACAGTTCAAACGTTATCACTGCCTTTGGGAAGCCGGTGGAGTCTGTTCTCTCTCCGCCCGCCCCCCCCCCGGACTGTTTTTTATTTTGGTATCCTCGATGCCACCGGTCAGGTTGCACCGTGTTCCTTTCAAGTCTCACATTTCCTCGGGGACACGGAGAAACTGGAACATATCCAGGGACGAACAAAATGATTCAGCGACTAGAAAATGGGCCTCTGGCACTGGGCTGCATGAAAAGGCCTGAAGACCTGAGATGATTTAGTCTGGAGAAGGAAAGTCTGAAGAGGCATTCAGCGGGTTGAAGCACACAAAAGGTTCCTGCAAGGACCATCATTGCCAGAAAGCTTCCGAAGCTTCCAATACACAGGAGGAGACGAGACGGAGAGGGTCTTGTGCGACACAGGAAAGGCGGGTGTGCAGATTTAATATCCCTGAGCTACGTGCGCAGTTCTGCTGGGGAGATCTATCAGCAGGGCTCACTCACGGGGTGCACACGAGGTGGCAGTGGCTGCCAGGGGCATGTCATGTCTGCAGAGAGGCCAAGGTCACTGAAGCCCAGAAGCCAAGGCCACTGTTTGCAAGACCACAGCCACACAGCAGACCCCAGCCCCAGGCTCTGTTTCTGCGGGATGGATGCAGACAAGAGAGGAGAGAGCAGGCCGCCGCCCTAGGGATGGTCCCAGGAAGGCAGTGAGCCTGCGCTGCCGTGGGGGGCCCGGGATAACTGCCCAGAGCAGGGCACAGGGACCCCGTGGAGAACCGAGACTGTTAGCTGACAGGATTATCTGCTTCAGTGCCTGTTCACCCCTGAAACCTGACCCTGCAATTTCATTTACCAGGTCGGTCATTCTGATATGTCACTGTTGGGACTTCCAGATGGCCTGTGCACCTTTGATCGCCAGGAGCCAACCAGGTGGGCTGCTGGGTTGGCTGGGCCCTGAATTGGAAAACGGCACTAGGAGGGGCCGGGACACAGGGGACAGCCACTAGGCCCCCAAGCCACACCGCTGGGCCAGACGGGGCCACTCTCTCTTGTGGGCAAAGCAGCCAGAAACGACATTGTGCCAAATTCCACCCCACTCTCTGGACACAAAATAACCTAACAAATTGGGTTTCCAATAGGAAACAGTAGAAAGTCAGTATGGAACTAATAAGGGACTGGTATGTCACTAAACAAAAGACTGCATTTTCTTGGCCAAGCAAGAGAGCCCTTATTGTGGTTTATACATTTCGCCAAATTCAGTTTTAATTTCTGAAGTCCTCACACAGAAGGGCCTCCTAGGAATTCTGTCTTGTCAACGGTCCGAGCGTCGGCTCCGGACGTGGCCCAGCGTCTGTGCCACACGGTGAGCCCTGCGTGGGTTCAGTCATGTGGGCGCTCTCAGCACGCACCTGTGGTTTATTAACGGGCAGTGCGGGGACACTGTCGCAGTCTGTGGTGCCATCACAGAGACTCCGGCCCTGGAGCAGCTGGCCCCTGGGGTTCTGTCACCCTTACGAGCCTGAGCCCGGGACCTGAGCCCTAACTGGCACCTCTGAGGAGGCAGGAGGCAGATGGCCAACTCACCACTTTGTGAAATGCTTTAGACACAAACCAAGCCGAGAGCAAAGTCCTCTGCTGACTCCCTGAAAAGGGGTGCTCAGGTCTCCCCACCTGACAGGTAGGGGCCCCAAGTGCAGCCGCTCTGCAGCCCAAGCTCGGGGTGCTGAGAGGAGTGTGACCCCCCTGAAAGCTGGCCAACACCATTCCAACAGAAAACCAGAGAACTGAAGGGCCGGGACTGGCCAGCCCTCCCCAGCCCAGGCGCACGCACGTTCGCTTCCCCAGGCACTCCCCCGCAAGCCTTACTTTTGGCCTGGACGTAGAAGAACACAGGCTCCGTCCACGACCCGTTGCCAGACAGAGAGGTGGCCTGGATGCGGGCTGTGTAGTTCCCCGGGTTGAGCCGGTTCAGCTTGGCCCCTCCGTACTTCCTATACTCCTGCCTAGGCACACACTCCCGCTGGTCCTGGGGGGGCGAGACAGACAGGTCAGCTTCCCCCAAAGCAGGAGAGATGGTGATGCGCGTGGCCCAGCCCCGCACCTCCCTCCTCACAGGGAGCCCAACTTGCAGTGAAAGGGACGAACCCAAGCCTTACATGGCAGGCCTCCAGGGGCTCACGCACACCCAGGTTCTAACCCACAGGCGGCAAACGCAAGGCTCGCGGGCCGAATCCGGACCTCCACCTTGTTTTATCCGACCCGGCGCCTTATTTCTACCTGGCGGCAGCACCAAGCTCCTTGCCCCTAGTTAAGGAGTAGTTACGTTTATACAGCCCTAAAGTTACATCCGGCCCTTTGAAGGCAACCGTGAGACTAATGTGGCCCCCAGTGAAAATGAGTTTGACCGCCCTGTTCTAACCACACGTGGGTTTTGTTTTTGTGTGTGTGTGTGACCAAAAAAAGCTCCAGAATAAAAGTTATTAAGACCAATCGAGTCTACACTGAAAAATCATTCTGTGCAACAGTTTCCTGAGGGTGACAAGTCCAGCCCCTGGCATAGTCCACGCCTTGCTCAAAGACACGGAGCTGGAAGAAAGACCTACCAGGGGCGTCCAAGCTTTTGGTATCTCTGGGCCACTGGGAGAAGAATTGTCTTGGGTCGCACATTAAATACACACACGCTAACAAAAACTGATGAGCAAAAGCAAGGTTTTAAGTAGATTTATGATTTTTCCGTTGGGCCACATTCACAGCCACGCTGGGCTGCACGCGGCCTGGGGGCCGCAGGTTGGACACCTCTGAACCCTCACTGGCTTAGCCCTCAATGCCCTGTTTGAGGGCTTCGGCTCACCAGGAGGGACCCGTGTAGCACCGGAACCTATGCCATCGAGGACAGTGGACACACGCCCAGACACAGACCGCCGACCCCGCCTTACCTCGACCTGCGATCCATATTTTATCTCATACATCAGGATCAGTCCATTGGGATTCTCAGGTTCTGGCCATTTTAGAAAGATGGAGTTCTCAGGCTTCGGCTCCCAGGTCACCGGCCCGGGAATGTCATCTGCTCCTTCTATGTGACAATACAAACACGCAATGAAGTCGGGTTCCAGTCTCCCAACAGGGGTACCAGTGCCAGGCTGGCCTCTGAGCGCCCTCCCCTGACCCGGGACTGAGGTCGGTGACCACACAAAGTCCCTGCGAGCTGGCTGCTGCCACACAGCAGGGGTTTCGGAGCTGGAGCGATCGAAGGGCCTGTAAGTCTCCAGAAGCCACACGCAGGCACTTCCCGCTGTCCCCAGCAAGAAAGGGAACCAGCACGTCCCCCATCCCTCAAGATGGTGGAGGGCTGTCTGAGAGATAGGCAGCTTGTAGCTCACAAGGGGACAGTGGAGACCAAACCAGCAGGCCCTAAGGCTACTCCGGGAGCTGACCTTGAGGAGCGAGCGTCACTCTGAATCAAGGCCACTCGGGATTTCACTGAATCTGCGAGAACTCACGAGGGGCTGGGCACATTTCCCACAAACGAGGAAAAGGGCCGTGGACATGTGTGCTGCAAACCAAGTAGCAGAGGGAAACTTGACCTTGGGGCAAACTCCCTGCTCTTGAAACTTTGTATGGAGAGACCGGGATGGGAGTGAGGTCCCCATGAGTGGACTCCACCGTCCTGGAGCTGCTGGTCTGCCAGGCTGCCTATGGACGAGCACCCATTCTTTAATCAGCTGGATCACGCCATACCTGCAGGCATGGTTCTCGCAAAGACAAAGTTGGAGGCACTGCAGCCCAGCTTCTCGGCCTCATGGTTGCAGCTGTGGATATCAATGCGGTACAGGGTGAAAGGCCGGAGGTTAGAAATGACAGTTCTCTCCTTGTTGTCCACTCTGGTCTCGAAGAAAGGGTACTCCGTCTCCAGCTCCTCCAGGTCTGTGACGTTGTAGATGTCCGCCACCGTGCTGTTCCGAATCCGACTGGACATGGTGGTGTTGGCAATTTGCGCAACATCTCTCCGCTTCCTTTCAGGTCTGCGAGGGAGAGACAGACTTGGCTTATATGTGCCTCCACCTTTTCTGTCTCGTGTGTGACTCAGAGTAACAGAGAGGAGAGAAAAACCTTAACCTTGGAATAGAAGCAGCTATTCAGCTCTCTTGGCTAAGAACCAACAAATAGTAAGGGGATTGCCTTCTTCACTACTTATTTGGCGCTCTCTCCTCTGCACACTGCCGAGTCGGCATGCAGACTGCGCCCCGGCTCCCAGGGCACTTCCTCGAGTATGTGTCTTAACGGCAACACCCTGGGGTCACATCAGGACTGTGCCGCCTGGCCCACAGACCTCACGGGTAAGCACCAAAGCTGAGATTTATCAGGCGGGGAGGTGTGTGGCATCAGCTCAGAGAGATGGGGCAGGGAGGGGTCCGAGGCTCGTGGTAGTGGCTTCTTTGATGCCCTCTGAATATGGGGAAAAGCACAGATGCCATCAGGGAGCATGGTCCACACCCTGGACCCCCTCTGAAGTTCCTGCTGACCTCTCCCCTCCAAGGCCCCAGAGCCTACATTTATTAGAGGCCCGGTTTTGCCTCCTGGTGACAGTGACCGCCTGGGGCCTCCCCAAAGCCCAGCCCGCAGCAGGGACAGGGGCGCTGTCAGGGATTTGAGCAGGGCTTGGAATAACAGCTCCAAAAACAGGACAGCGAAAGGAGCTGTGTGAAGTCACCGAGGGGAGCCGGTCCCCACCCAAAAAGGCAGAAGAGGTGGTCAGAGAAGCCAGAGGGGTGACTCTTCTGAGGGCTGTGTGGCTGAGAGGCAGCTGCCCCCGTCACACTGGGAGCCCCACAGCACAAGCCCTGAGCCCCCTTTCGTTCGGGGCTCCCTGGGTTCTGGAGGAGCCCCACCCAACCAAGCTTGACAGCCAAGCATGTTCCTCCCTCCTCCAAGGTGACTTGGTTCTGCCCCGAGGCTGCCGGCCTGAAACTCCCAGGATGGAAAGACAGTGACGGAACCCGCCCAGGAGCCCCAGCTGGGGCGCATTTCCACAGATGCCACAGGCACCTGGGCACGAAGATGGAGTTGTGCAGGAAGTTCTCAAAGACTTTGCGGTACTCGGCCTCCTCCTTCTCGGCCTGCTTCTCTGCCTCGGTCTTGGGACAGGCGCAGCAAGGCCCCTTCTCTCCCCCACACACTTCGGTCCTGGGGTTCTCTGTCACCTCCTCGATGTCGATGGTGCCGTCAGCATACTTCCGGATGGGGATTTTGTCTGCTTGGAAAAGAGAGGCCCCACGAGAGTGGGGATGAAGGCCCAGCTCTCCTGCAGCGAGGGGATGGGAAGCCGATGCCCAGACTGGCCGTGCGCTGTCCCCGGCCTGCGTCCTGTAGGGGTGTGGCCAAGGGCTCCCAGGTTCAGCCCCCACACCCGCCAGCCTTACCTTTGGAGCAGTAATTGTGCCGGTACAGGTAGCTGTCCTGGGGCTGTTGCTGCCACCTGACAATGTAGTAGCTCAGGTTGCCATTGGGCAGAGACGGCGGGTTCCACTTCACGATCAGCTGCGAAGAGGAGTTCGACGCCGAGAGAACATCCAGGGGGATGGAAGGAACTGGAAGGGGGTTGGGGGACGAGAGACACTTCAGGAAACCTAACGGACCCAGGACCCAGGTACTCAAGGCGAACCGACCAGAAGCCCACAGTTCGGCCTGGGTGGGAGGACCGCAGGGGGCCCGGAAATGCAGAGTGAAGACGGAGCCTGGTTGTGAAGCATCAGCAGTGTGCGTTTCACTGCCGTGACACCTCCCTTTGTGACAACACACACAATTGAGCTGCGTGGGGGCACCCCAGGGTGAGGGGGATGACATCATGACATCGACTCAACGGCGAACTCAAACACTGCAGTTTTCTCACCCAGTGCAACCGCCATCCTGTGCAGGAGTTAACCCCAGCGAGTGGTAAAACTGAGTGACGTGCATTGCAGCTGAGCTGGTTCAAATGGCAAGAAGCCAAACAAAAGGGGGAAGTCAAAAGGGCCGGAGAGAGACAGACAGACAAAGACAGAGACAGAGACAGAGAGAGAAATAGACAGGCAGAAATAGACAGGCAGAGAGAGAGACAAAGGGAGAAACAGAGAGAGAGAGACACACAGGAAGAGAGAGAGAGAGAGAGAGAGAGATGGAGAGAGAGGGCGAGCGTGCACACTGCAGCCAGGGAAGCAGCCTGCCGATACCTGAGGCATTGGTGCGAATGTACAGGATCTCACTCTTGGCCCCGCGGATGTGGTCGTTCTCCACCATGGTGAGGGTCACGGCCTTCACGTACACCGCGTACTGCGTCCAGGGCTTCAGCCCGTGCAGCAAGATGCCAGGCTCCATGTCCTTGTTGGAGGGGAGGTCCACGTCCACCATGTTCCAGCTGTTGGAGCCACACGCGTCCTGACCGTCGTACTCCGTCACATTTTTAAAGGGTCTGAAAGATAAAGCGGCACAGCTCAGGGCCTAGGTTCAGGCTCTGACAGCGAGGCTCTCAGAAACCTTCCCCGGAGGCCTCGCACGTTCTGTAATGGAGATCCTAAATGAAAAAAGTAATGCATTCAATTAGAAAAATTTTGATCCTCCAAGGACATGCTTATTAATATTAGAGAGAAAGGCCAGGGAGTGGGGGCAGGGAGGAGAAAGAGAGAAACATCAATCAGCTGCTTCCTGCTTCCTGTACGTGCCCTGACCGGGGATCAAACTAGAAACCTTTTGGTGTACAGGACCATGGTCCAAGCAACTTAGCCACCTGGGCAGGGCCGCATTCCATGTTTCATGGAATAATACAATTAAGCAACTGGACTCCAGGTTTCACCACAGTTACGTTGCGCTACCAAATTTGGTCTGCAGCTTCAGAAAGAGCAAGTTCTGCAGTTACTGGGATTTGAAACGCTGCTCCATCACAATGCACGCAAAAGCAACTTTTCTCTCTCCCGAAATGGCATTTTTTCACCACTAAGGAAAAAAAACAAGCACAGTCATTTAATGCAAACATCAGCTATTGATACAGGATACCTTTGGGAGAACAGTAACTTGGCTACGGAGAAACAGCTTCTATAGTACAGCCCCCCAAATCTAATTTGCTCACAAGAGATTCAAATGGCTTAAGTGTCTTGTAACACGCATACGTTTCGTTTCCAGACTGTCTCAGAGAGCAGCGTCGGCTCTCTGGTGACATTACCCGCTGACGAAGCCGGGGCGCACTATCAAAGGGAACGAGTGTTTGTACCGACGCAGGGCCGGGCCGGGTCAGCCCACCGCCCGCTGAAAGGGCTGGCCGGTCGCTGGCCGCTGTCGCTGTGACAGAAGGCCAGGAGCAGCCCCTGCATACAGCGACACATAAACATCTCGGGCCACTCCTGTCACTGCTAGGGCCATCCCCGGGCCCCTTGGTGGCTCTGGTCCCAGCCTGGGGAAGCCAAGCAGCCAGGGACAGACCTGCGGCTCCGACATGGGACCTGGGCCAGGATGGGGACTGAGCAGACTGGGGAGCCACCCTGGCAGAGGAGACGATGAGAGGAAGAGGGACTGACAGCTGCCTTCTGGAGGGCTGAGTCACGGCTACTCAGGCAGGCGGATGTCACCCCAAGGCACAAGACGGGCCCCAACGGGTTCTGGGAGAAGTCACGAAAGGTTCAAGACCTCTTCCTCTCCATTCTCCCTCCAGTGGAGGGCCCATGACCTCAGGAAGGTCCCATGGGTAGAGGGACAGCAGTCAGACATGGACCTTCCCCGGGGGCCACCTCCAAGGGGGCCGACCATGCTGCAGGGTGTCCCCTGAGTTAGGGTTACTGGGCAGCAAAGTGACATTTCAACCCCGTCCTCCATCCAGTTTATGAATATTTAGACTGACCTAATTTGCTGAAAATCAAGCTTTTTCCTTTGGATTTATTTTATTCAACTTCCCCTCCCCACGGAAGCTAATGCTTCCCCAGTTGGAGCTGTGGGCGGCAGTGACAGACCACATGACTGTGGGGGAGGAGGGCACTGAGGATGGAGCGTGGACCTCCCCATCCACCGTCCCTCCAACAGCACGCCACCGCCACCACCATGCAGGACTCACGCTTCCTTGTAGTAGACGGTGAAGCTGATGAGGTCCCTGTAGTCTGGGGGCCGGTACCGGTGCCATGTTATGATGATGCGGTTCTTCCACGTGTTGGTGGAGGTGAAGTGCAGCACGTCGCTCTCACCTGGGGCGCAGAGGTACATCCGTGAGTGACAGACATGGGCGTCCTTCTCCTGCACATGTCTGAGAAGTCAGCTGGCCTGCACTGTGCACGCTGTCCCTTTCTGGACCTCGCAGTGGCTTCCTTATTTCCACTGAGGACTCAGATACAGGGTGGGGCAGGAGAAGGCTTACCTTGTAAGTACACACAACACAGTTTATTCTTGTACTGTTGCTTATTAGTTACTGTGTTATTTTCCATCCAAACTGTAAACCTACTTTCACCCCTCCCTGCATTTCACCACACGGAGCTCCCGGGGGCTCCTTACTTCGTCTCGGCACACTTGGTACAGATGTGAACTTGTGTGTGACTGTTAATCTGAAGGAGAAGGACCTCTTGACTGAGCGAGGTGGCCTTAGTTTCTGGCGATCCCTAAGCCTGGGCTCCCTCGTGGGCAGGTGAGGGCGGACCTTGAAGCCGGGCTGACTCTGACACATGATGGCCCCTGCTCTGCTCCTGTGCAACCAGCAAAGACGGGACAGACCAGGTGTGCCACAGAGGGGACTGTGCTTAGTAGGCACTTGGCGTCACACCAGAGGGACACGGGAGCTCCTTAGAGGCCTCCAGCTAGCAGACCTAGGATGGGGACGTATTAGGCGCCGAGAAGCACAATTGCATCTCATGGAGCTTTCTGTGCTCTGTGCAGGTGAGCCTTTGCTTTGTCTCATTCCTGTGACCAGACCGAAACCTGGATGGGGACCAGAGCCGGGTGGGTGACCTCTCAGTCCCAGGACCCAAAGCTCTCCTAGGAGGTGTCCTTTTCCCCCCCGCGTTTGCCTGAACCCCACACACCAGCCCTAGCAAGGGCTAAAGGCAGTCACTAATGAAAGACGTGGATGGAGATGAGCAAAGTGTCGCAGTTCCTGCTAAGGTGTTATGTAGCCACGAACAGGACCATTTGATTTTCAAAGAGAAGGAAACGGGTCCTGTACACAGGATCGGACAGGGTAGACGGGCTGAGTCTGACCTGGTGAACTCTGACACGCGCACATCTGCGAGGGCTTGACTGGGGCTGGTGGCGGGGCCGTGAGGGGGGCGTGAGCCCAAGTGCTGGCTGTAAACACGAGCTCCAGCTGTGTGTCAGGTTTCCTGGCCCTCAGAACCCTTCCAGAGCAATCTGAGTGTCTGTGCAGGAAGTCCAGACACCAGCAGCACAGGCCCATGTCAGACGCGGGTCATTTCCCAGACCCTCCTCCCCTGCAAGTGCATGCACACGCATGTGTGCAAATCACCCTCGATCGTGTAAACGACTTGTTTTTCTTAACACCCTTCGCTTATTAAAAGTTGGGGGTGGGGAGTGCTAGAGGGTAAGGGGGCCAAATAGCTGGTGACGGAAGATGGTGTGAGTAGGCGCGGTTGGCACACGGTGCAATACACACATCACGTAGCACGGGATCTATATGACCCTATTAACCAATGCCACCCCGACACATTGGAGAAAAGAAACAGTGGTGATGGGGGTGACGATGTCCTTTTCCGACCCTACCCAGCCCAACAGCACCACGACGTTTCTACAGCAGCTTTACATCCCAGGTCGGATGGGAAGGAGCGAGAGACCCAGCTCTCCCCCGAGGGAGAGTGTGGCGGGCCCCCTGTGTGCAGACCGCTAACCGTGTGTCGTGCGGCACTGCTCTCAGACCCCAGCACGAACCCACTCCTAGACGGTCAGAACCCTCACACGGCCGCTAAGGGAGATTTACAGGCAAGCGAGGGGGGACCACAGACAGAAGGCCCGGATTGGAAGGGCGCCACCCACCCGCCCGCCCTGTTGGGGTCGCGGGGGTTCGCATGCGCCCACTCACAGGAGGCTCTCTCTCCGTTGTTCCTGGTATTTATGTCCCCTTTGCTCTGGCGCCCTTTGGTCCCCGTCACTTCCTCCATGCGGTAGATTTCGGAGACACACAACTTGGGGTTGAAGGCGAAGTACATCTTGCCTGCTTTGATGGTCAGGTTGCGGTGGTCCCAGTCCCACAGCTGCTGCAGGTTCTGGTTGTCGAGGACATAGAAGGAGTAGTTCCTACAAGCACAGAGACTGGCGTGAGCGCCCTCAGCCCTCTGCATCCACTGCCCACCCGCCTGCCAGTTACCCTCCCAGGCCCTCCGTGTGGTGGCTCCAAGCTGCACGGCCTTTGCCAAGGGTGAGGGATGGCTGGAGGGAAGGGGGGTACCAGGCAGAGGGGGGAAAAGGGAGAAAAAATTGGGAAAACTGTAATAGCACAATGAAATATATTTTGTAAAAAAGAATGGACAGTTACCATTAACAATGGCAATAATAGGGTTCAAGGGCAGCATACTGAAATGGACAAGATGCTAATTCCACGACCTCTACTACGAACAAAGAATGCTTCCCACAGCCAAAGAGGTTATTCAAATCATCCCCCAGAAACGCCTTTGGCTCTTTCTCTCGGTGCAGAGCACGTTCCATGCGCTGGAAATCCATCCACAGGAGAGCAGATACTCTCTGCTACCCACTTGGAACGGCTTACACACCGGCTATGGGACATCTGCCGTTATCCTTGGGGCTCAGTCCCGTCCCCGCCGTCGGCAGCACGGGATGGGGAAGGACAGAGGCTGGGACAGGAGGCAGGCTCGGTGGTGGGCCCGCCCTGGGTCTGCTCCCTCCTGCAGACTCACCCCGGCCTGAAAAGCCTCAGCTTCCACCCCTGGAGAAGATGAGGGTGGAGAAACCATCCCCTGCTGCACAGCCCCCCTGGGCCACCCATCCAGGTGAGAGCGACTCCGGGTCCAACACAGTTTAGTGAGCTCGGAGCTGCATTTTGGGGTACTGGGCCCCATCCCTGGGATTTCTGATTAGCAGGCCTGCGTGGGCCAAGAACCTGCATTTCTCACCAGTGCCCAGGGGGAGCCGACGTTGTTGGCTCCTCACTGACACCCGTACCAGGACCGCTACAGGCCTGGCCAATCCTCAGCCTGGGTCCCACTCATTTGCACAAAAGCAAAAGTTACAGTTAAAACACTGTCAAGCGGACATGGGAACTCCAGAGTGATTTCTGGGGTGGGGAGCAAGGCCAGGCAAGGCCCTTAATGCCTTTCGTAGCCTGTTGACTTGCTCGCAGGACACCACAGCACACGAACAGGTGTCATCTGAGCTTCTGCTGGTGTTTAGAGTCCAAGACCCTGATGCCCGAGGGAAGCCACGGAAGGGAGGTGGCGTCCGCCCCACCAGCCTGAAGCACACCCCCGGGGATGCAGGTGAGAGCCAGTGAGCCAAATTGAGTCCAAAGGCAGTGCCTCTGATCACCAGCCAGGCCCCTCCCAACCACCGTGAGGCCCCCTGGGCCGTGGGCCACCAATCAGGTGGCAAAACCTTGCAAGTCAGCAGTCCTTTCCTTCCCGTAAGGCTCACTCCCTAACACATACACCTGCCGGAGAGGGAGCATAAGACACGGCCAAAATGAACCTAGATGCGGGATACGCAACACAGGCTGTGTGTACAGGCCGAAGGCGCAGGGACGTGGCAAGGTGACATTCGCCAGCCCCAGAACCGTCCCCACCTCTCCGTCACTGCCAGGTGCGGGCGATGCTGCCGAAGGCAAAGGCATTCGGGTCGGCATTCATACACACGAAGGATGCATTGACAGGTGGAAACGGATCCTCCTATTCTAGGCCCATTCTTGCCCACAGAGTCTTTCCGAGTCTGAAGGACCCCACTGGGTCCGGCTGCTCCCCAGGTCCTGAGTGGGCCCCATGGGGCAAAATCTCCGTTGGCCCAGAGATATCTGGGACAGGACTGAGGACCCACCAACCAGGTCCAATTGCTGTCTCCGCCCAGGACGAGGCTTCTTTTCAGTAAACTGATTTCCCTAGCATGGAATAGAACTGCGCCGAAAATACCTTCTGAACAAAACATGCTTCTCCCCACGGGAGGGAGCGTGCATTCTAAATCAGGAGTTTGACACATGAGTGGCAGGCACACGGAAATTCTGTGTATGTGATTAAACGCTTTGAAAAGCAAGATTATCTTTTTACAGTAAACACAAACATTTTTTACAGCGCGGAGAAAGCCGGGGGCCAGGATGCCAGCACCAATAAAACCCAGGCGTTACAGAGCCTGCCTGTGTAAGTAACAGGGAGAAATAAACCCAGAGCCCTTGTTAAAATAATAATCAAGGCATTCTTGAGCTGCCTGTCAACACTGTGCTTATTTTTCAACCCCGGCTTCCCCTGGATCCCTCCCCTGATAAGAGGAGAATTGAGAGACAGCAAAGGCACAGAGTTGCCTGCATACCTGTAACGCGCACACTCATGCACACACGCATGTGTGTGCACACTTTGTCCCTGTTTCCTAAAGGAACTGGCTGGTCAGTCAGTTATTCGGTAAGGGGGATCTCCTCCTTGTTTCTAGGCTTACTGCCTTTGCATCCAAGGAATATTTTTTAAAATTCAGTTACCGGTTTATTTTTCTGTAGCGTACCCAGGCTCCGTGTTGCCTGGGTTTTGGAGATGCCGAGAGGTTCTGTGACTTTAAGTGAACGGATGTACGGCAGCACCAGTTACATCTGAGCTAAGTTCCTGCCGCGGCATCTCATCACCGTTTGGATGAAATGCCGCAGAAGGAAACGACCTGTTGATCTGAGGCCCTGTTGTATTGGAATCTTGGCTCCCTGCCCTCTCCACGTTGCAAAAAATGTGTGTTTCTGGACAGGGCAGGCCCCCTCTGCCACTATACAGACAAACAGAGGCGGTGGGAGTGGCGGGGTGTCTCCCCGAGGACATCTGTGTATTACCCGCACTGATGTTCTGAATGCCTCAGCTGTTTCATGTGTGCCTCCAGGCTCGGGACCATCTGACCAGCAAGGTACCCCATCACCCTCTCGCTGCCTGCTGCTATGACGGGCAGGAAGGATGGAGACGCAAAGGAAGGCAAAGGGCCATTTGCAGAGTGTTGAGAAGACAGCCTGGGTCCAGGATTCGGAGAACTGCATTTGGGAACCCAAAGATCAGGGTCTGCACGCATCGTCTCTTCCATCTACTAAGCGACCACTGTAGGCAAAGTATTTATTCGGCTTCTCCCGGGCTGAGGCGAAAGGTGCTGAGCTCGTGGGCCCAGCTTACAGAGGGGGGAGGGACACCCTCCAGCCCCTGCTGACAACTGAAAGAGAATCTGCAGTGCCTACTAATCCTGCTCTTGTTTCTCAGAAGAGACCACCGCCTCTTTCCAGCGGCCTCTAGGGGGCGTCAGAGCCCAGAACACAGGGCTGTCTGCAGCCTCCCAGCAATCTGTCATGCACCCAGGATTCTGCCTTTTCACAGATGCTGCCTCCAACCGGTCAGCACTGGGCGGCTTTACACCTCATCCAAATGGCCCCGCCCCCATACCCAGGGTCTGCACCCACCCTGGGGACCCAGCAAGAGGGCAGGGATTTACATTCAAGTGGCACTAGGCACCAAGCATGCTCAGGAAATGTGTCCTCTTTGAGTGGTTTTTCTTTTTTTTTTTTAATTTTTATTGTTATTCAGTTTAAGTGGTTTTTCAACAGCTTTACTGCAGTGTAATTCACCTCCCCCAAACTTGCCCATTACAAATGCAGGTTCCGTGAGTTTCGGTGAATTTGTACAGTGGTGAGACCGTCCTCACGAGGCAACCTCAGAACGTGGCTACCACGCCCAAGTCCCCTCCTTGCTGGAGGTAGGACCCTCTCCACCTCTCCACCACTACCCCCAGCTGTCACCGATCCGCTGTCTGTTTCTGTCGGGTGTGCAGTGAGTAACACGTCTGCAAACATTCACATACAAGTCTTGTGTGTGTGGGGGCACGATTTCCTGTCTCTGGGTAGCTCCCGGGTAGAGCCTGAAACTGCTGAGTCACAGGGTTGATGGTCTGTTTTTTGAAAAAGTCCCAGAGAAGAGTTCAGAGTGCAGCCCCACGGCAACCCGACCCAGACTTGCAGGAAGCAGGAGGAAGGACCCAGGTGCTGCACGGTCAAGGGGTGTGGATGGGAGCAGAGAGAGGCCTGAGTGCATCCGACAGATTCAGTGCCTATTACCCACCAGCTCCACCTACTCGTATCCTTTCCAGGCTGACAACCCTTGGTGGCAACAATAACAACAAAATCTGAAACTTGGCCCTGGCCAGGTAGCTCAGTCAGTTGGAGCCTCATCCTGATGAGTCGAGGTTGCAGGTTGGATCCCCAGTCAGGGCACATACAAACAGCAACCAATGAATGCATAAGTAACTGGAACACAAATCAATGTTGTTTTTTTTTACTTTCTCTCAAAATCAATCAATGAATTTTTTTTTTTAAAGTACGAAACTTTAACTGCTTACTTATTTGATGCCATCAGAAAATAGGGCTGTCCAGATAAAGGAATTACCCAGCAAACAGTGAGGTTCTCTTTCTATTCAAGGGCTTACCAATAAGCTATCTTATAAAAGTCTCATATGTGTACAGTACAAAATCTGTTTCCAGAGTGAGTGATGTCTTCAGGGGAGCCATGGCTGCTGGAGTGCTTTGGGGCAAACCGATGACTGCCTGACGTTGCCTGGGCCCAGTCCCTGCACCCGACTGCCCTGCTACCTGCTCCAGTGTGATTCCACCACACATGTCAGCAGCTTGCACGTCAGCTCACTCCGGATGCAGACTTTCACTCCAGGAAAACGCTTGCACAAGGAAGCATCTAGGAGCAAAGCTTTGGGGACATGCTTTTGAGAAAGAACAGCAGACAGCAGGTTGGCTTCCAGTCCTGGCTGCACCTTGAAATTACCTTGGAGCCTTCAGGAAAGCAGTGAGGCCTGGGTCCCACCCCCAAATATTTTTATTGGGATGGAGTCCAATGTGGGTATCAGGAATTTTGAAAAGCTTGCCAGATGATTCTAACGTGTAGGAAACTTTGGGAACCACTAGAAGAGAAGTTACCTTGGCTCACAACCAAAAACAGACAGAAATGAAATGTCCCAAAATTCAATTTCCAGACAGCGCTGCTAATGCTCCTCTAAGTCAGACGCCGGGCTTACTTTCCAGGACCTGCCTAACTGCAACCCCCACACCTGGGCGCACACCACCTCACGTAACTCTGATGCCACCTGCCTCTCCGGCAGCATCTGCCAAACAGGTCCCAGGACGCCCTGACTCGTTGCCTTTGCTCCGGGTGCCCCATCTGGAGGGTGTTCACCACCCTCTGTTTTCCAAGTGTCTCCGGAAACCCTGCAGGGCCACATCTTCTAGGAAGCCTGTCTAATCAGTTGCATCTGATAGCTGGCTCTTTTTTTTTTCTTCACGCTCTTGGCACGTTCCCTTTCTTACCCTTGTAGCGTCTCACAAGTTCTGCCTTGTACTTATCTGCTGATGGTACTGTTTTCTGCTCTCGCTCTCTCCGACTCTCTCCTGCTTGCCAGAGGAGGGCAGCTGCTGAAGGGCTGGACCTCGCTCTCTTACAAAGTCTGAGGAGGAGATGTGACTACGCGCATTGCGGTTACTGCTCAGGCCGCCCTGCACGTAGCTGTGGGGCGGTCATCACACGTGAGGATGCCCATCCGGCCATGGGCGTGGAAGGCAGGTGAGCAAACCCTTCCTAGCACCCTCGCTAAAGAGAGACCCCCCCCCCAACCCAAGAAACAGCACCCAGAGAGAAAAGGCTGGAAACCCTGCATCCTCAGGAGACAAGGCCTACTGATCGGCAACAGGTTGGGAAAACCCGAGGTCCGCCTGCCCTTCCGTCACCTAAAGCGCTAACGCGGGGCAGGGCCCTGGAGCTTACCTGCACTCAGAAGTGTCCCTGACACCTGAGTAATGACAGGCACCCTTAAAGAGACCCCACTGGGACTTCAGATTTTATACAAGTTTCAGATTATGAGACGCACCATAAACATTCTTGCACATGAAAACCAGACTTTTGTTTTCAGGTTCCTTTAAGTGCATAATACTTTCAGCGAATGCACACCAAAAAGGTAATCACATCATGTCCTAACCGCTAATAAAAGTTAATTAGACACTCCTCTCAGCTTTCTGTGTCTATCATGTGCTCAGCCCGGGGTGGGGAATGTGTATCCTTACGCAGCAGGAAAATTCGCAGACATCAGTCTGCCTGAGAAAAAGTGCTCACCGCCAGCAGGGATCCCAGAAATCTGAAACTACTTGGGCAAGGAGGAAAAAAAAAAAAACCTGTGCTAACACTCACTTTAAAAATTGGATGCAACAAACAGTAAGCCCCACCTCAGAATGGCAGAGCCCGGGCCTGCCATCCCAGTGACATGGGCACTGTGGCAGCCTCCATGGACCCGCCAGGAGAAAGGCATTTCTCTGAAGCATCAGGGTTCCCCGTGGGGAGGGTAGTGTGCTTTCCAAGGATGGAATGAGGGGCTGCCCTCTCTCCTTCATGGTATCAGATAATGGAATTTTAAGAATTTAAGACCGACTGGGAGTTCATCTGAGAAAAGCAGGGTGGCCGTCAAGAGACCCTGATGCAGTAACTCTATCCAGTCAGGATAGCCCACCGCTAAGGAGGGCCTTTCCCATGGCCTCCCCACCGCTTTCTGCCCTAAATTATTTCCCCAAATTCTCTTCAGAAGGAATTTGCTCATTGATGGACATATCCTTTTATTTGAAAGTGTTCGCTTATGGCCTGGCTAGAGCTGCACTGGAAAGGGGGAACATGCCCTGGCTGGGTGGCTCAGTTGGTTGACGTGTCGTCCCGTGCACCAAAAGGCTGCAGGTTTGACCCCCCGGTCAGGGCACATGCCTAGGTTGCGGATTCGATCTCTGGTGGGGACACATATGGGAGGCAAACCATCTATGTTTCTCTCTCCCCCCTCACCCCATTCCTCTCTCTCTAAAATCAATAAACATATCCTTGGGTGAGGATTTAAAAAAAAGAAGAAAAGGAGTCGTGGGAAGAGAAAAGTCTACATGCAGAGGCACACACAGGAAAACTACTGGCAAGAAACCGTGTGTTCGACAGGCACCGGCTTTTCTGCACCCCCAGCGAAAAGCCTCGGACTATTTAAAACCTTCTCGCAAAGCCCATCTCTGCAGCAGGCAGAGAGTCTATCAACAGCATGGATACTAGAAGCTAATCAATAAAAACAATTTTGTGAATCAAGATTTCTTTATAACCAAAGAATTGTCTGTACGCCTCCAAATCCCTTAGGTTCCAACAGGTTTAAAAGACAGCCTGGTTTCTGCGCAGCAGGCACAGCACCTGGGGGCCAAGAGGGGTCATGTCGGGGATGATTCCAGAGAGGGTGGCACTTCAGACCCCTTTCTGTCGCACTTGGCATGACAAGCCTCCAAGAGCCTCCTTATCTGTGGTTTCTGTGGTCGCAGCCAGACACGCGGCCCTTCACTGGTGCCTGGCACCAGTGTTCCAAAGCCGCGTCCTGGGGACAGTGACTCGGGACTGCAGGGAAGCCTGCAGAAGGACACAAGCCACCCCTCAGGGCGCGCCAGTTCAACCACGGTGTCCTCCCTCCTCCTCCTTCACAAGGAAGGGCCCTGCGCTGAGTCACACGGAGCTGTAAACGCACACTGCTGATCCCGTGAGGATACCACACTGCCCCAGAGCTCCAGAGCACTTACCCCTCGAGCTGCTCCTCTCCCAAGATCAGGCGAAGGTTCTTGAGGAAGGACAAGGAGACCAAGGCGTGGGAATGGCGGATCTTCACGTAGCCCGTCACCACCTCGATGAGCCCCATGAAGTTCTCCAGCTCCGAGGCAATGTTATCTGCAGGACAGGGGGCCGTGTCACCGAGGGCTGGCTGAGCATAAGGACACACTGGGATTCTCACCACCACACTTGGAGAGCGGTTCCGTGCCAAGTCACGTTGTGGGGGGTGACACGGAGACACACGCAGGCTGCTGGCACAGAACCCACTGCCCCTTGTCAAAAACTGCTTCCCCAGGCCTGACTCCTGACCCCCTCTCCCAGGACAGGGCCCGGGCAGGGGCCAGGGGACGCGAGTTTCTAGAAGGCTGGACACTCGCCCACCCGCTGATGAACAGAATGAAGAATCACAAATACCAGACTGCCAATCAGCTAAGGCTGACACATCTAGGGAACGTCTTTTAATACCCTCCATCAACAGCCGGCGCCGCCCTGCAGACAAGGGCAGGACTGGGTGAACACCGTCCTGCAGCCTCACTACCGCCTGCCTCCGCGGCCGCTCTAGTTCCTAGGATACCGGCGTCTGTCTGCATTTGGACATCCCATCCCGCTAGGCCTGCAGGAATTCACACCCAACATGTCAGGGGTGGCTGGCTACCTGCAGGGGATTCTGAGAACTCCGTTTCTGCACGCCAAACTTTTCCGTGGATTAGTCTCGCAGATAGAAACTTGTTGGGAAAATAGTTGCTGATACATATGTAAAAATGATGGTATGTAAACAGTGTTTCCTTTCAGCGTGTTTAGCAGTAAACTCTCACAGTAAATAAAACCCCCACACTTCAGTTCCAATTACACCAGAATCATAATACAGTGCTGTAATGAATTAGGAGTTGCTGGACTAATGGGATTTTACTGAGTATGATTTGTGAAGACTTATTTGATGCAAGGTCATATTTTACTTGGAACTGATAAAAACAATGGTACTGTCCTGGAGGGTATGACTCTACTAATAACGTACAGTTTAATGGCTTTCCAAGGGACATTAAGGAGAAATTCAAGTTGTAAAGTCTAGAGGTTGCTGCAATTGATGTTGCAAGGAAATGATCTTGAACTTTAACTGTGAGGCTGGATGTTACGCCTTACAGTCGAGGGTGGGGGCTGCCCTTGCCAATGCCACGTCCCTCACCCCAGACCTCACTGACGTCCTGCAGTGGACACCAGCTGGAAGGCACATTTCATCATTCAGCACAAACAGCGCCCATTCCTCCTGAAATTATGCTTCTCCACGGACTTAATTCATGGATCACATTTTCATCTTTGGGATAGGAATATCTTTAAGAGCAAGTTTAAGCACTTAGAAAGTATGTTCTAGGGATGAACAGATCTTGTTAAAGTAAAGAGCAAAAACCAAAGCTTTACAAGTACCAGGGGGGTGTAGAAAACTCTAGCCGTGTGGGCGCAAATTTATCTCTGGTGTGTGAAGGGCTGAAAAATGTGAGGGAGAAAAAAGAGAGGCATGAAAAAAATGGAAAAGAACTAAGCAAAAATCAGTTTCTGCTGTCTCTAAACTATAAAAATATAGCTCACTCCTTTACCAAAGAGCATTAAGGAAAAGTAAATTCACAGAACAAATAAATTAGTCATTTTTTCCCCTCAAGCGATAACAGCACTTTCTTCACAAAAGAATTTCGGGGGGGAAATTCCTTTTCAACCTCAAGGTCTTCTTACTATATTTATTCCAGCTTATGAAACTATCAGGACCTTGACCAATGGCCCCACTGCAAGAAGCCCTTGTCCGTCAAAGATCAGAAGTAAAAATGTCAAGAGCACATCCACAGGACCTGGTTCACGCAAATGCAATCACCAGAAAGCCACCTACCGCCCCTGATGCTCCCCCGCAGGGGCGGGGGTGTGGGGGTGCGGGCAGACCAAAACAGTAAATGCAGAACGACACCCACAGGTCTTTTTGGCTCTCAGAAGTCGATCCGGAGAGCAATCGCTCTTTCGGATTTCGGAACATTTTAAAGTGATATCATGAACCCTTCCCTTTGCCCAGTCTCCTTAAACAGATCCAAGCAACCAAAACTCTTTGGGCTGCAAGCTGTGTGGCTTTAGCTCCCACTGGGGACTGCTGAGTCATCCCTCCAATCCATCGTCCCTTCTAGGGTTCATGTGCCCGGACACGCATCTCCTGCGCAAGAGGCGACTCACAGAAAGATGAGGAATGGCCCTTTGCAGGAATAAACTCCAGGCCAAGGGCCAAAAACCAAATAACAAAACAAAACAAAAAAACAGATTGCCTTTCAATGTGGTTTTAAAGGTGAGGCGTTAAGCGTAAGACTGACGGACCCCGTTGTTTTTAAAGGCCGGTATTTCAGGAGGGAGTCACGGACGGGGAGGAAAAAAGCATCAAAGCACCAGAAAACCAAGGGAGCCAGCCACCTCTTCCGGGGGGCGGGGCGGGGGGAGATACTTACTGCCCCGGCGGATGTTAATGAGCAAATTGCCCTTGAAGATGGTGCAGCCTTGGAGCATCTGAGCGGAAGTCACTGAATCGATGGTCTTCGTCTTCTTTTCTTCATCGCAGACTTTGGGGCAAGGGCCTTCGCAAGGGATGCAGTACATGCTGTTGGAGATAAAGAACCGACCGCAGACACGGAGGTCAGAATGTCCCCTTGCACTGGAAAAATCGTAAGGACCTGCTTTTACTCTAGTCGTACACATTATGAACACCAGCTGCTTTGAAGCGTTCAAGTGGTCCCGCTGTAACCCATCCCAAGCCTACCCAGGATCAGCCATGCAGACTGCAGACAGAGGGAAGAGCGCGCTGCTTATTTCAGACAAAACACACGATGCATCCGTGAAACATGCGTGTGTCACAGGGCTGGCACATGGTGAGCCAGCTGGCCTCGTGTGGGGGAAACAGCCTCCCAGAAAGGAAGCGCTGGGGGCTTCCCAGGAGAGTGAGGCTGCTCTCGGATGCCACCGCTCCTGCCTGGCGCCCCCTGGAGGTTGGACAGGGGCAGCAGCATCTCCACCACTAGGAGGAGTCCTACTCCTGCAGCCAGCATGGGGGGAAAGCCTGGTGAGGCCTTCTGGAAAGACCTGGGGCACTGTGCAGGCCTTACTGTCCTGCTAAAGCACAGCTGAAATTGTCTGACAGTGTTTTGCAGAAACTTGTAAATTGATCCAAATGTTGTTTTCGCTGCACACACAATAAGAGCCGTGAACTTCCACTACTCTGTAATGAGCTCCTATTTCAAATGCTGCCCCGAACGTGTGGCAGACCACCAGCAGTCAGGGACTGGTGCTTGTCCTGCCTACCTACCGTTACTTAGGAAACGGTGAGCAAAGCGCTAACCTAGCTGCTGAGCCTCAGAGCGTGGATCAAAATTTGGGTTGATGTCCTAACCAAATAAATGGCACAACATTATGGGGTGTGTAAATAATAGGATGGTGAGTTGGAGAGCCATTACATTTTATACCACGAAGTTTAAAGGGGCATTGCATGATCTTTTAAACTTTATGAAGATTAAAAAAAAAAAAAAACTTTCAAGACAGTGTACATTATTGCTGTTTTCATTAATGTCTTTCCTCCCCCTGGAATTTTATTGTGTATCTAAGGCGAATGGTGCAGGGCTGTGTTTTGTCTCAAAGCTTATAGGCGAGCAAAATTTCCTCTGGTGTTTTCCTCTTTCACGTGGGGAGAGTGGGAGGCAAGCTTTTCCAGGGAACTGGGCCGACCACAGGAGACTTCTGCTGACATCAGAGTGGCAGCTGATTGATGTCCCTCTCCCTCTCTTTCCCCCCCCTTCCCTGGAGGGAGGAAGGAAGGAGGGAAGGAATCCACAAAGATTGCTCATTTAGGGACCCGACCCACGTCCCTAACTCCTTCCTGACACCCTCTGAGCTACTCTCCATCCCTATAATTTGTCGTTTTGAGAATGTCACGTACATGGAATGCTATGGTATGTGACCTTCGGAGACGCGCGCCCTATCTGTGCAGGCAACGTCCTTGACCCCCTCCCTGGCTCCTGTGTGGTCCAGTAGTCTGTCCCTTTGTATTGCCGAGCCCCACCCCTGCTGTGGATGCAGCACAGGCTGCTTAGCCCTTTGCCTAGTGTGAGACCTCTGAGTGGTTCCCGGGTGGGGGCTGCGTATCATGGACGCAGCGGCTAGGACCGTGTTTTTGTGTGGGCGTCGGTTTTCACTTTTCTGGGGCAAGTGTCCAGGAGCATCACTCCTGGGTCCTACGTAGGTTTAGTTCCCCGCAATATTGCATTCAAACAGCAACTTCTGAACCAAACACTTCTGCCGCAATATCTAGAATCATGTATGTCAATTGTGGTTGAAAAATAAAATGTTTACAAAGGGATAAAAATGATAATAAAATAAATAAATGTTTGGGGAAGAAAAAATGTCTAGGAATCAGGCAGCAGTTTAAAATGTTTGCCTAAGGAAGCGCTCTGATTATATGTTTATAGATTAAGCTTCCTCAAATCCATTCTAGTACCGGGAGGGAATAAACAGTATTAAAAATGTTTTAAACTAAGTGTTGAATAGGGCCTACAGGCTGAAGGGGCGGGGGGGGGTGCGGTTATTCTTTCTTGATGGTGTTTTCTTTTAAAATGGAAAAGCTACACTGTGGCTTTGAACAGACAGTAAGGATGAGAAGGAAAAACAAAGGCTCAGTTCTTGGAAGGAGGTACTGGGAGAGAAGACGCTGTGGAAACTCACGGTGCCCCGGTCTGCCCACTCCCATGCGGAAATGCAGCCGTGGGGCCGAGACAGCACAACCCCTGATCACAGACCAGCTGCCCTCCAACCCCACCCCCAGGAGGAACTGTGGCCAGGCCCTTTCATCCTCTAAGGCTGCCCATGCAATGTGAGCAAAGCATGGTGGACTTATTCAGGGTGGAATATGTACACACCACAGTTTGTAGGAGTCTCGGCACATTTACCGTTTTAACGTACTTAGAATAAGTTTTACTATCACAGTGGTTACAGAAGTTATCACGGGCAGGAAGTTGTTCTACCTGCACTATTCTGGGCTAGTGCGCGCTCTACCTTGGTTTAAAGTTAAGCCTACGGTAGCAGCAACGTCTCCAAACATGACACAGGAAACCGAACCCCCTTCCGAAAGACTTGGCTGGAACAGCTCACGGAAACAGAATGCAGGAGAGTTCCACGTCATATTCGACATCAACGTCCACCTTTCAAACGTGATATTCGTGGGACAGCCTGAACGTGGGGTTAGCTGGTGCCAGTCACAACGGAGGACTGGGCCCGTGACATCGGGAGTTCCCCGCTCGGCTCCAGAGGGCAAATGGCCACCTCGGGCTCCAGTCTTCTTGTGCTTCTGGGGTTATAGTCCTATAAATTCTAAAATTGCTAGCCTTGATTTCTTTTTTAAAGATAAACCAATGACAATTTTATGGAAGTCCAGTTGGCATGCGCAGAGGGACGCCTGTTGCTATAAGGAACTTCTTTGCTTCCCAAGTGAAGTTTCAACATTTAGGAAGAAAAATGAGGGGCAGAGAGAAAAGCAGACAGCAAGGGGTGCCAGGCAAGGGGGTGAGAGAGAGGAGAAGGTGCTGATGAAATATGTAGGTTCTTCTAAGCTACTGCTTACACTTCATAGCTGCCACCTCAGACACAGGGTGACTGCTTGTGCCAGAGAGGTGTCCTCGGTCTGCTCCCTGCCTCCAGGTTGCTAGGGGCTTATCCAGCCTCCCCCAGGCTAGTGCTGCAAACCTCAGCCGGCAGTCCACCTGTGTGGATGGCGGCCATGCAGGCAGGTGCTCAGGCAGAGGGTGACCTGCGGGTCCCTGAGCCAGCGAGCAGGCACTTCATTTCAAAGGGCCCGGCAGTCCCCTTCCAGAACAAAATGTAAAACAAACTGGGGGCGGGGGCCCCTAGAGTCTCACAGAAATTGTAACTCAGGCCAGTCCTCAGAAGTGTGCCCATCCCCTTACCCTCCCCAGGGTCCCACCCCGATGGGACAAGGGCGAGCCGCCTTCTGTGGGCGGGGCTGTGTGACCGTCCTGGGCAGCGAGACTGACCTCTGGCTGCCGTTGCGGATGAAGCCGGAGGGGCACTCCTGCATGCACTCGCCGTCATGGATCACGAAGCCCTCAGTGTCGCTGCTGCTCTCGGCGTTGAGGATGTTGGCACAGAAGTCGCGGTCCACGCAGCGCCAGCCCTCGAAGCGGTAGGTGTTGGGTGGGCAGCTGGGCACGCAGATGCCGGCATGGTAGTAGTGGCGGCAGGCCACGCAGGCCGCGTCGTCATCGGGCGCGCTGCAGCTGCCCAGGCACTCCGGGTGGCAGCACTCACTGTTCTCCGTGCAGGCGCGCTTCCCGCACGCGCTCGGGCACGCTGTGGGGCAGAGGGGCAGGCAGTGAGCACGCACCAGGGCACATGGGGGTGGGGGGGGGGGGGCGGACAGGTGGTGAGCACGCGCTCAGACACAAGGGGGGGGGAGGGGTTATAGGGGGAAGCGGGGAGACTGGGTGGAGCTGGCGACCCCCCTCTGGGCCTGGACACCATTCCTCGGCGTCATTCCCTACCAGATGGCTCCAGTGACCAAAAGCAACCCCACAGAGCGCACGTGAAACCCCCAGTGGAAAAGCACATTCCACATTAGGTGCGCAATGACCACGTTCCCAGTTTCGCCCCTGCTGGGAGAAATCGCGCGCATTTGGAGTCAGAGGAGCAGGGGGGAGAGCCAGCCCCTGCTCTGCACTGGCGGTCTGCTGGGTCTCCCCCGAGTCATTGGCTCTGTCACCTGGTCGCTCTTGTCTCATGTGGAACTCGAGGGGGGGGGGGAATGCCCACCTCCCAGGGCTGCCTGCGGTGCGTGTGATACTGTGGTGGCCCTACACGAACGAGACAGTTTCTCACAACCTGAAAAGCTGGCATGCTGTGCCCATTCTGCATTTTGAATGTGCCCCTCACTGAAGTGTCCTGAAAAGCCTCAGTGCGCACTAATGCATGACCACGTCAAAAGTGGTCAGACTGGAACATAAGAAAGATGGGGCCGGGCACGTCTACAGGACGTACACCACTGTCGAACAGCAGCACACAGAGCACCGGACACGCGAGAGCGTTGGAAAGACCAGGAGGAAGGGCCTGGATGCACTCACTTGGCGTCGGTTACACACAACTGCAAATGGTGGGCATGGTCAGTGCGGGAAAAACAAATCCAGAAATGCATGACCAAGTGTCCGCACGGGTATTTTGCATTCCGTCCATCCCCCGTTGCACTGGACTCTGGAGAGTGGTCCACTGAGAACCACCCCCCAAGGGGTGTGTTACAGGGAACCCCACGGGCAGGCAGAGCTGGAGATTTGTTTCATTGACAGGAACTCCTTTCGGAGGAATCTTGGGACAGCCTAAACGAGGGAAAATCATGCCCTTCAGAGACAGAACAATTCCTCTGAAAAGGATCCCAAATCAAGGAGTTCCTTTATGTCACCTGATGCCAGCCGAGCAACAAACATGCACCAAATACTCCGGGGGACAAGAGGGGATGAGGAGAGGGGGAGGAGCTCCAAAGCAGAGGCCACTGGTTTGCTGAAGGACAAACTTGCTGCTCCCAGGTTGGAAGCCGGTCGACGTGCCCCTGGCTGGCGCACAACGCGAGAGGATTCTGGGAGGCCGGCAGGAGAACACGCAGAAGTCCGGGATTAGTGAGCCCTGGAGCCAGCCCCAGAAGCCTGCTGTAAATTTTGTCTCACCATAATGTATATAAATATTATTAGTGTTCGGAACTATTAAGGGATTTCTTGAAAAGCCCCGGGCAGTGTGTCTCGCCAGCAGATGGATGGATGCTCCACATGAATGCCAAAACTTTAAATTGAGTGCAGTTACCCAATTTCCGATTACAGAGTGGTGGGAGAAAGGAAGGGATCCTCTTCCCTGGCTTCCACGAGGAAGGAGAACACCAGGCGGGATTAAAAATAAAAGCGGGATGAAAGCTGCTATGAACTAACAAACATACTAACAAACGCAAGGGGGAAAAGGCACATTGATCTTACCATGAGATCTTTCAGTTCACTGGAATTCTTACAATGGCCAAGAATAAAAACAAAAGCCTATCTAAACTGCTGGAAAAGCCAACGACATGTCCCACATCTGCCACTACAAGGGTTGGTTTGGGGTCACGGTCACACAAAAATAAGACACCGCATTGAAAACTCATTCTCTTCATTTTAGGGACAGGAAGAAAGTCACGTGTCAGCTGTTAATGCCCTCCCTCTCCAGAGTCTTTGCATCTATTAAATTCTGTTTTTAGGGTTTTTAACGAACATTTATTTTTGTTCTCGCCAGTAAGTTCTTTCACAACCCTGACCTCAGAGAAAACATTTTTTAAAAGCGTATGACAAAGTGCTTTGCTGGAAGAGAAGACGGAGAACTCGACCTCTTGTCAGGGAACAACAAAAAAAAAAAAACAGAAAAGGGACCATTTAGCCACATAACTTTTTTAAATGGAAACAATTTTATCCCAAATCGTTTCTGAAGGGTAGAACTAGTTCATGGATGCTCGAATGAGGTCATGCTTTCGAGTCACAACACAGACTGGTTGAGGGACATCTTAGTTATTTCTGGGTCGCCCTCGTGACACACTGCTGTTCCCTATACAGTGAGTGGCACCTTTCCTAACAGACCCGCATCATTATGCATAAAGGCGTTATGCATCATTACGCAGAACTGCTGCTAACTCCGGGAAAGCACACCATGGAGACACAGGGCCCAGAGCAACGTTAGGTGTCCGGGCTGCGCCAGGAGAGGAGTTGACTCCATCAGATACCATAGGGAAGGGCGGGGAGGAGAGGGACCCCAGCTGTGTCAACTGGACCCCCGAGTGTCCTCCACAGAGCACTTAGCCGCAGGTGAGAGGGTGAGAAAGGCTCCTTCTGAGTGTCCCACACATCAGCCCTATCAGCTCGGCTGAGTCCTGCAGACAATGCAGGTACGAGACAGCTCAGCCCTCCCGGGGTCCCCACCTGAGGACAAGCAGTGAGAGTGCCGAGAGGGACAAGCAAAGGGCTGGTGCGGCTGGTTTGCCAGGGGGCGGGACTGCCAGCTGGCCTGCAGCCCAGTGAACCAAGGAACGCCCATCCAATTGGTTGAATTTCCCAGTTGGGACGGAAAGGAAGCCCATCCCCTCCAGGGGCTCGGGGCAAGGTCCAGAGCCCTGAAAACTCGTCTGCGATCTGTCCTCCCTGCCATCCTCAAGTCCATGCTCCTCCGACTGGCCCACACATAGGTACCACTCCCAGCGGGCAGAGTGGTGAGGAGCACCGGCGCTTCTCAGGCGGGCACAGGCAGACCTGCTCGGTCTCATCTGGCTTCCTGGGTGGCGTTCTCTATGTCCGTCAGCCAGGATGAAAGAGCAGGCTTATGGGAAAGGACTTATATCCAAGGAAGAAAACGAAAATAAACCTGGTACCACACACACGCACTCCAAAGTATAGTAAAGCACAATTTTCTTCAAAGGAAGACAAGAAGGAACTCTCACACTTCTTGACGTCCTGACACTTGGCGAATTGAAAAGTGCCCAGGACCACTGCCTGGAAATCCGGGTGGAACTGAAGACAGCTTGCTAACAAACCGTGGCCACTGCGCCCTGTCAGGTACGCATGGCCAAGGAATGTTCAAGTGGCAACCTGGTATCTTAGAGGTTCACAAAAGAAAAACGCATTTGCAACAACCTGTCTCTTCTCAGCCACAAAGGAAAACACGTGGGAGCGCACATTCAACCAAGAGTAGCCAGAAAGTTACATTTTAATGGTTACAATCTGAAGTCACTGGAGTTCCTCTGTTGGAGCCAAAAGTGTCCACCCCTTGAATGGCCACCGAGAGAACCAGAGCTCCAGGAATCCACCAGAGGCACATGGAAGGGACCGGAACCGACAGACCAGGGACACCCAGGGAGCCTCACTGAGCTGCAGAACCCTTCCACCAGACAAGCCTCATTCATGAGATTGGATAGCTGGGGCTCACGCCCGGCACCAATCCGGGAGTCTGGGCAAGAATGAAAACGGGGTTGGGGAGGAGGAGAAACCGCCTGCACCTTCCCCTGGGTCGGGCACATAAAGCGATATAATCCAGGCTCCCAGAAACAGCTCTGAAGAGAGCCTCACCGTCTACCACACTCGGGAAGCCCAGAGGTTTAGGGAAACATGTCACACTGGCTACCGGACGCATCCGTGAACGTTCCATTAGTGAACAAAAGAAACCACCATCTCCAGACAATACTTGCGGGATGGCTCCAGTCTCCGGGATCCAACAGGCGTTGCTGGGCGGAACACCGAGAGAGCGGGAAGAGAAAAAGGGGCACCCGAGGAGGCGGAACGAGGGGAGTTGTAATGGCACCATTATTAAATAAAAATTTCAAGAGCTAATTAGTGAGACTAAAGAAAGAACGGCCCTCGATGGGAAGAATGCAAAGCAGGCTGACAACTGAGATGGAAAACTAAGTGCCGGGCAGAGGCGGCTCGGGGATCTTCCTCAGGCTGAGCTGCTAGTTTTGCTGACTGTGGGTTATGATGTTCTCCTTTTACACGTGTTCAGCAGCTTTATTGATTTATAATTCACACACAAGTCCCCCACCTAAAGTGTGCAAATTGATGGCTTTTCGTACTGTATTACCCCCAAGGGAAAAAGCCACTGCCTGACCCCCAGCCCCTCTCCAGCCCGAGGGGGTCACTAATCTACCTGCTGTCTCTACAAACTTGCCTCTTCTGGACATTTCATCTGAACAGGACCCTACTTGACAGGGCCTTTGGTATCTGGTTCTTTTCACACAGTAGCGCAGCATTTTCAAGGTCCGTCCATGTTGTGACGTGTGTCTGCCCTTCATTTTCATTCTCAAGTTTTGACTCTTGTGCTCCCCAGGTGGCGAAGTGAGCCCTGGCAGCCTCCCTGTTCACTTGTCCGGATGAAGACCACAGGTGCATCGTGGGAAGTTGGGGAAGCGGTCCACTGAGACCCCAGACTCTTCACAGCCTACACGTATATGAAGGCAGGAAAGACCTGAAGCCTGTCAAATGAACTCAACGGTGGTATGCTCTGATATTAGGAAAAAAGAAGAATAGCTGTCTAAGCTCTGGGCACAGCTGACCGTGTCTGCGACCCTCTCACCTACTCCCCAGATGGAGGAGGAAATACGCCAATGAGCGTGAGGTTTACAGAAAGGCCTGGGAAATGAATCTGAAGCTACGTCCCAGGGCGGTGGTCTCCCGGACGGCGGTGAGGGAGCAGGAACTGAATCCGGTCAGAGAGTTGGAAGGGGCACTTCTCACTCCTGTCATTTTTATAGAACAGAATACTCTTTTAAAATAATCCAACTATTCTAATATATTCTAAAATTGGCCCCCAATTCTCTCTTCCAAACTCATATTCAAAGCCTACATTCAAACTGGGGAAAGGCAGAGAAGTTTTAATGGGAGAAAAACCCAGGAAAGGGGGGGTAACACTGGGGGGTATTCCTGCTCTGGGGGGGGGGGTGTTGAGGGGGGTTCTGTGTCCACTTCTTCACCAGGGACACACACAGTGTCTCTCACACACCACTCAACCCCCTCGTCCTGCTTTTATTTCATTTTATTTTTATTTTACTTCATTTTGTTATTTTATTTTATTTTTAGTGTTTCTTGGGAAAGAAGAAGGAAAAAGAGAGGGAGAAGAAGAGAAATCCCCGCAGAATGGGTGACTTTTTTTTTTAAGAGAGAGCGAGGAAGGGGGGAGGGGAGATGGAGAGAGGAAGAGACAGAGGCAGAGGCATGGATTTGTTCTGCTTGTCTGTGCATTCACTGGTTGCTTCTTGTGTGCGCCCTGCCTGGGGATCGAACCCACAGCCTTGGAGTGTGGGGATGGCATGCCAACTCACTGAAATACCCAGCCAGGACCAGAATGGATGATTCTGTTGAAACTCTCCCCCAGTGCTGTGACCGCCAGGCATGGCCACATAAAGACACCAGTCACTTCTTATTGCCTGTCACAGATGCTTAAATGGACAGGGTGGAAAAAAAAATACTCTTCACACACTTAAAAATTACTCCAAGTTATTTTAAATCGGGAACTGTTTGTATATTCCTTATAAGTTTATAAAACTCACACTGTCCCTCCATGACTAACTAAAGTGGAATCGAGAGAGCATTCTATATTTATAACTTGTCTGGTGGTTCGTGCTTCCAGCCCTATTTCCACTCTCCGGTACTGTACACAGAGCTATGTGAGGTATGGTGGGCCCCTAAACTTTACCGACTTCCTAACAAGGCAGGCCTGTGTTCCGGAGGGACACACCGGGGGCTCTTCTGTCCAAGTGGAGGCCACACTCCCAGGGAGAAGCGTCTCCAGCTTCGTGGTTTTGAGCGCATCTCTTGACGCTGGTGTCAGGGCCCATTTCTGAGCACGTACAAGCCTTCCTGGTGTTGACCAAGGTGTCGGTGCCACCGATAGGTGCCTGCTGCATACACCCATGCTATCCAGTGTGGGCCACACACATCGGCGCTTCTCACTGATTTTGGTAGAAGTTGTGACTCCAGAAGGTCAGCGCTGCCACAAGCCATGCAAAAGCCCCTCTCCACATACAGAAGCATTTATGTCTATGTAACTTAAATGAATTAGCACAGCCACTCGCAGGGAAACTACTCTTCAGAGAGCAGCAGGTGGGGATTTGGGTAAACTTTTATCCACGGCGGAACCATTTACCAGGAGACCGTGATAAATGCATGGGGCTCCCATGGAGGTGGATTTCTACGGGGTGTGCAGCATGTAGATTTACACATATACACCTGTACACGCAGGCGCATCATGGTGACGCCTCCTCACGGGTCATGAACAAATGACTATGAACAGCTGGTCCTGCCCTGACCAGTGTGGCTCAGTGGGCTGGGCGTCCTCCAGCAAAGCGAAAGGTCGCCAGTTCGGTCCCCAGTCAGGGTGCCGTGGGAGGCAACTGATGATGATGATGAAGAAGAAGAAGAAGAGAAGAAGAGAAGAAGAAGAGGAGGAGGAGCCATCCAAAGCTGCCTCTTTGGGTGGATATACACGGCATTGGGGACCGTGCAATTTTACAAAGCACTTTCAGAATCCATGCTCCACTCTTTGCCACAACCTCAAGAGTGGCACATCTTTGTGAAGAGAAGGAAAAAATGGCCTGTAGTCCCACTTTATATTTTTTCTTTTCTAATGTCAGAAGGGGAAATAAATAGCTCAATTCTGGGACTGCTAGCGAGGTGCCCCGCCCCCCCTCCAAACACACATTTCTTGACTTTTAAGTGTCTCTTAGTGTCTTTGGTCCATTTTCTTCTTGGGATCGTAAATTTTTACTCTACGCTTACATTTGTTTAAGCCCTTAAAGATGGATATGCTTTTTAAAAATAGCGTCTCGCATCGTGCCTTGAAAGTATTTGTTTCACGTGGTGTGGGAGAAAAATACCTGTTGCCCGCCTTCTTTCTGTAATTAAGGAGGATGAATAGCAGTGACTGGCAATTGGGAAACTTTAAGTCATTTATTACCTTCCCCGCCTCTCCAGCCGTCTCCTCTTTGATCGTGTTACTTCCTGAATCACACTGCTAAACTGGCAAACATATATTTTAGAGGATAATGGCATTCTTCTTTTCCGTTATCTAATCTGATGGCTGGCCCCACTTCCTGAGGTTCAAGTATTTTTACTGCTGTGGAGAAGCCACAAAAGGTCCAGTGACTTTCAAAGCATAGCCAACTCTGGTATCGGGGCAGGAAGGGGAACAGGGTGTCCCGGATGGTCAGACGTTCTGGTTAACAGAATTAGCACACACACCTTCACAGAGGCAGTCTTTGGGGAACTGGACCGTGGAACACCCACCCCCGCAACCGTTCAACACAGCCCACCCGTCTGGTGACTCCCTAGTGCCTCGGAAACACACACAAATGCCAGGGATTCGCTGTCCTTGCAGAGATTCCCACTGAAACAAAAGCCGAACTCGCCACTCCCACAGAATCTGTCCGTCCATATTGTATTCTGTGCCTCTGTTTGTGGGTGATGGACAGAGAGGCGGGGCACTGCACTTGATAACCACGCCTAAGACCCTGCCAGAATGCATTAAAAGTGCTAAGATGCTATGTCGGCCATGGGAATCTCATCACATGGGAAACTATCATTTTCTTAATTCTAACTCCGGAGAATACCCCAACTCCATACTTTGGAGAGGCTGTGCAAAGAATCCCTAAGTTGAAGATCTCCTTTTCTTTTCTTACCCCAATCACCGAGTTTTAGTTTGGTTTTGTAAATAATAGATAAAATTGGGTTCGAATGAAATGTCAGCCAAGATGTTTGATGTGTAAAACACTAGTTGAAAAAGTGTACTTCAGTTCTAAACATCCAATGCAGCTGGGCTCGCCAGTACCGTCTGCTTTTTTCCATTACTTAGGACACACTGGAGAGGACGTTTTTATTTGTACTCTGAACATTAAACATCTAGCATCATTTCTGATTTCAGGTGTTCATTTTTTTTTTTTATGGAGTATTATCCAAATTAGAAAGTGAATTATCTGACAGGGTAATTCCCTTTCTTTTTTTCTCTAAGAAAGCTGGAACTTGAAGCAAAATGTGACAAAGTCCATGGTTAGCTCTGAGAAGCATCATGGACAATTCAAAGGCTTGTCCTTCAGACGCTGCCACGCAGTTACCCCGGCACCGTGGCCTGAGCACTGTGGGCCCGGTTGGGACGTGATACGCAGCCACCCTGGCTGGAGTGGGGACATACAGGTGAGTTTCTCTGACCTTCCTGTCTGAGCAATCTTTCCCCCACCCCACATCCTCATTTTAAAATCACCTCCCAAACGTTATCTGCTATCTCCTACAGCCTGAGTTTCAGGGTTCAAAGGAATTTGCCTAGAAAGATAAAAAAAAACACTTAAGAAGAACTTGAGGAAAACAAGCAAGGCAGCTCTGCACTGCAAAGCACACGTGAGGCCTTGAACTTGGAAACTACGGCTATAGATCATCCTCTCATGCCATCCTTGGGCTGAAGACTGAAGCAATTTGCACAAAAGTCCAAAATCACAAAAGGGCCCAACTACCCGGAAGCCTCAGGGCGTATGCCCGTGAAGCCACGTGTGTGTGGAGTCAATACACCATAACTTTTAGAACACACGGCTGTGCTTCCCAAGTCAACTTTCCATAAACACTGTCAAACCCCAAACAAGCCCAGTCACTTAAAAATAAAAATTAAAAAAGAAAAAAAGGAAGGATCTCAAGCATCGATCTCTTCAAAAATCTTATCCAACCTGCTGGACTTAAATAAACTGAAAACAAGGATCTGAAAATGTTAAGGAGTAATCTTTTTTTTTTTTCTTTTTTCTTCAGAGGAGTAAGCTGTGTAGCCACCTGCTTGAATTCATGTCAAAGCAAGAGCTGTCCCCTTTAGTTCCAGAGCATCCTCATCCCCAGCAGAGGGCCTGGGAGGCCAGGACGCAGAAGCTGCGGCAACACAACATCCCTCAGGAAGTGCCTGCATTGTACTCACAGAGAGAACAAGTACTGGCAAGTGACAAAAAAAAAAAAAAAAAAAAAAAAAAAAGAACATGTTTTGCAAACAATCCGAGTGACCTGAAAGGCAGGGTAGAGACTGAAGTCAGCGTTTGGGCATCAGCGCAGCTGGGCCCAGACTCCGAGGTGCTTGTTAAGTGGGGAGTGCTCGCTGATGAGGGCAGGGCGGGCGGCCCAGTTGTCCTTTCACCCAGGAGGACCTCTCCCCTAAGACCCACGCCCCACCCCCGGTCTGGGCTTCACCGTGTTGTTTTGCCCGAGCCTGGAGCATCTCTGAAATGAGACAAATGCCCAGAGGAAGGAGTCGTCATTTTCCGCAGCTGAAAGCGACCCAAGTACCCGGCACCCAGTGAAATGTCTTGTCTTCCTTTGGCAGATGAAGAAAGCCCAGGGGGCTGAAGCTGTGAAAGTCACACCAGGCGCAGGGCCGGGCACCTGACCTTGGAGCCCAGGGCTCCTGTCACACTGTGGTGCGATGGCCCCGCTCCCCACCAAGAGAGGCACCTCTCCACCTTGAAAGCTCATGATGCCTTTCCATAAACAACCCGCAAACCTCCTTGGATACTGTTGGAAATGGCAAAATTGATCCTCACAACCCGCCCCCCCACACACACCATTTTCCAATTCTGAAACTGCCTCCCAACCACACTATCCCCCACACCACACACGCTTCTTTCTCCCCGTCTCGGTAAAGCCTATCAGATGCATTTGTACCCCCAACGCACGCCCTCACCTCCATCTAAATAAACAGCGCCTCAGCTTTTCCTCAAGCCCACTTTCCACTCAGGAAGAACTTCCTACATTTCGCATTCTCAGCCCACGCCAGAGCTCGGCGGGGGCGCGGAGATACATTTTGAACCTGCTGTTTGCATCCTCCCCCTCCCTCCCTGCTGCACGCCCTCAGTTCCTCCCTCCCTAACCTCCATCCTTTGAAATTGCCGAACCCCCGGCAGAGGAAGCCCCTCGGGCTCCTCTTGAGCTGTCTCGCTCCAAATACCCATCCGCTCGCCCAGGAGGTACTGCAGACAGCAGTTCCGACCAGAGCACACGTTCAGGGGAAAAGATGATCTTCTTTCAAGACTCAATATTTGGAATTCCTAAAAAGGGCATTCTTATCAAATTTCACGAACGCACGTGTGCACGCCCCACCGTCTGGGGCTGAAAGGGCGTCCTGTGTGCAAGCCAGCATCCACCTGCACACATGGTAACCTCAGGGGATGAGGAAACCGCCCTTCATGTCTCTGGGACCACAGAGGGCACTTACTGCAACTCTCCTGCCCTGCAGCTTGCAAAACTCACAGGAAGTCCTCCACCACCTACATAGAAAACCCACTGCCAGAAAAACGAAGTGTAAACACTTTATATGAAATTAGCCAGGTGTTTAAAAAAAGGAAAAAAAAAAAAACATCATCCCAATCCAACATTTTCAAAGCCTGGCTGGCTGTCAAGTCCCCTGGTGCATGCGCCAGCAGAGGTACAGCGGACACGTGTCTCTGCCTCTCCGCAGGGGCAGGCTTTGTTTTTTTTAGCGAACACAAACAACCGGCAAATGAGCCCACATCTAACGCAGCCAGCTCTTCCCTTCACCTGGGGCTTCCCTCCTCTGTCTTCACATTGGACACAGATGGACATCCAAAATGTAAACCTGACTGACCTAAAGAGAAATCATTAGCTCGCCTCTATACGGATCGCAGATATTGTTTAGAGAAGTAGCCATAAAAAGGAAGAAGCAGAAAGTAAGGGAGACAAGTGGGAAATGCCGCTGGGTCTCAGTTTACAGATGAAGACAGGTCGGCACATGTTTCTGAGTCCATGTTAAAAAATCAAACTGCCTTTTACCCCAATCTCCCCCCCCCACCCCCACCTCATGCTGGGCAGTGTGGCCTTGTGCGTGTTGAACCCCTGGGCACCCTGGGCTTGGCCACAGGGAGGAGTGACAATGGGAAGCGGTGGCATTCCTCTGAAAATAAACAGTGTCAAAAATATATTAAAAAGCAAACAAAACTACCAGCCCAGAAGCTACGCTGGCAAAATTTAAAGCAACAATTTAGAAACAGCCTACGCCCGTTCATGTGCCAGCTGGGCCACATTTTTAAGGGCCCAAGTCATGTCTGTCTGTCTGTCTTTAACTTAAAAAAAAAAAAAGCAAACTGGTTTTAGGGGGAGTCAGTGTTTAAAACATTGAGATGCTGAAATCCGTCCTGTTTTGCAGACACAGCAGGAGTGAGCAGGCGGGGCGCAGGTTAGAGTGAACCTGGACTGCAGTTTCGAAAGAAGTGAGTCCCTCTCCCAGCTTTGCCATTTGTCACAGGCTGTGTGACCAGGGGACTCAGTCTCCTCTGTCTACGTACAAGACAGTACCACCTTGTGCTGGTGAATGTGATGTGTGGTAAACCACGTGAACAGATTTTTCCTGGGATGCGGCAGGTCTCGGTAACCATTAGTTATGATTACTGGATCCGCAGGCCTCGTCACTGGAAGGTCCACGGCAGTTCTGAAGGGTCCTGAGCAGCTGGAGGGATAGCTTGAGATCCTGCCCAGAAAGCTTTTGCAAGCATGGAAGTTCAACTGTCACCTTCCACCAGGCAGCAAGCTCTTGTTTTTCACAAGAAAAAGAATTTTCTATGTTTCAAAAAACTGCCCTCAGCTCTTCAAAGAGACGAAGAAGAAAAAACCTCCCAAGGGACTTTGCTGCTAAATAACTTTATCCAACTTTTATAGGGGTCAGATGAAGACTCTGACCAGAGCAATGAGACGTACAAGCCTCCCCCTCTGTGCAACAGCTCCCAACAAGCAGTGAAGAGAGAGGCAAATGAACGTCTCCCTGGGTGTTAATCACGGAGCTGAGACGGAGGGAGGGGATAATGCTGGAAGAGGCATCACCCATGACCACCGTCAATGCTGAAGTAAATGGGCAGTGCCGCCTGATCCTACTCAAGAGGTCTCTGCAACGAGTTCCCACCGTCAGGTTCAAGGGCCAAGGGCTGCTCAAAGGTGGGGGTCCGCAGGAAGCCCTCGGAAGCTTGCTTGAGAGCTGAGTACAGATTCTGCTGCTCCGCTTCTCCAAGTCACAGGAACCACTCCCCGGGCCGACAGGCAAGCCCTCTGTGCTGCAACTGAGCACATCCGCAGGCTGTTTGAAAAGAAGAGGCTCGCTCCCTGGGCCACTGCTCTACGTGGAGACGGGAAGGATGGCCAGCTGGCCGGAGATCCCATGGGACTGTCCAGTTCTCACACCACCTACACCTCCCGTGCTAGAACCCACCTCTCATACCTCACAAAAACCGTCCCGGGTGCCCACGCACCAGGGACATTCTATCGTCCTCACCCCATCATTCCAAGCCACTGCTCGGGGAAGGGGGTACCGCCTGCCTGTCCCAGACCGTTCCCGACTGTCCCCGGCTGGGCCGGGACCAAGGAGGAGGCAGTCATGTAACCGTCTGTAAGGATCTTGCGATTTCTGGGGGCAGGCACTACCCCAAGTTCTGGGACGCAGCTCTGAGTTTCTGCTCCAGGTTCCTGAAACGCAGCTGACAGTGGAGGTGATTTCACCGAGTCAGGACCGGCACACACAAGTACACACACACCCACTAAACCCCCACCATTAGCCCTCCTGGCCGCTGCGCCCAGCACACTGGGTCCTTTCTCTTTCTCAAAGCACGTGGACCCTTTCGTGACTCTGGGCCTTCCCACGCTCCACCTGCCTCCCCAGCCTGCCGTGCTGGGCCTGGGTGCCTGCACCCCAAAAGGCCTCCCCTGACCACCATGTCTGGGGAGGTGCCACTCCGGCTGTGCTGCCCCGTCACCCTCCATCACGGCATCTGGTCATGGCCTTCAAAGCACTCAGCACGTTGACAATCAAACTCTATTATTATCATTGTTGTTTTTGTTACTCATTTGCCAGGGGCTGGAGAGAAGGTGGAAGGTGGAGTGAGTGTTTAGTGAGGACAGAGTTGCAGTTTAGAGAGATGAACAGAGTTCTGGAGACGGGTGGTGTTGCTGGTGAATGTGCTCACTGCCACCGAACTGAAGGGAAGGAAAAAGCCTCGCTGGTAAGTTTTATGAGACACGTATTTCACCGCAATTCAGGAACAGACAACTTTAGGTGTCATGGCTCTTTCTTCCCCCAGCATACTCTGCGCAGGGGCAGGAAGCCTGTGTCTTCTTGTCACGGAGTTCCCAGAGCCCGACCTGGAACCTGGCCCATAGCCAGTGTTCAGTGTATACTGTGTATCAGTTCAGTGACTCATCCTCTATAACTGCTTCCCACCCAACTGGAAGCCCCTCCGCGGTAAGCAGACCATTTCCTATTTGTATCTGCCTCAGTTTCTTCTAGAGGGCCTTACAGAGAAGCAGAGTCAGGTGCTTAGCGAACCCTGGCTTACTACCCATGCAAACTTTCCAAAACAAAGTCCTGGAACTTTGTATAAAATGCACGTGCAAGCGTATGCGTACAGACGTATGCAGATTTCAGTGCGGCTCAGTTTTGGCCTTGGCTGCCAGGCATCCAGAGGAACCAGATCCCAGAAGGACTAAACGCCATCCTGGTGTGGTACAGTGCTCCTGCTGACTCTGCCCCTCGGGTCCTCTGTCATCCCACCTGTGTTAAAAATTTGTTTTTAAGTTAAAATCTGCCTCATGCCCTCTCTGGCATTAGACAAAGTAAAAATGTTGAAAACAAATAATCGGAAGGAAGTGCCTCTCAAGATTAGCAGTCTTCTAGGTTCTGACGGTGAATTGTTAGTAAATAAATAAATAACGACGACAACAAGAATAATATGAAAAAAAACCACTCTCCTTGCCCCCTCCAGAAAACGGGGAAAAATGACAAAAATCAGAGAGGCCGCGCGGAAGTGATGAGGAATAAAATAAAGCGCAGCCCTCTGGTTTCATTACTGTGCTGGTTTTTCCAGAGCATAAGCAAAGAAATCATTTGACCTACCACCAAGCCCCAGCCTCCCTTGCGGTCACATTTGCTTTGGGGCAGACTAACACTTCCTAACGAAAACTCTCTCTTTCAAGGGCTTGAGAGAAGTAAAACCTGAAGGTGCTAGATAGAAAAACAAAAATAAAATAAAATAAAATAGACTTTTGCTCTCCGTGGTAGTAAGGCATCTGCCCTTTAGGGGGCACTCGAGGCTGCATGTGCTAAGAGCTTGGCCTGCATGGCCTGATTGAATCTCCACAGCTCAGAGCGGGCAGCCTAGTCTTTTCCCATCTTTTCCGAATCTTTCCCCAAACGGGAGCCTGAGACCCGGAGAGCCGCGTGCCCAGAGTCACAGAGCAGGGAAGGAGGCAGAGGCAGACGTGCCAACCCAAGCGATCCGCTCCAGGGCCCTCGCTTGCAGCTGAGAGACCACAGTGCTCGTGCCTCAGAGTTTTCCAGCGCACTGCTCTAACTCACTCTCCTAACTCAGACAGAGGAATCCGTGTGACTTCGCTGGTGAGGAGACTGCGGACTACAGAGGCCAGGACCTGCCAGGGACACAGAGCTGACAGGCAGAAGACCAGCACTGAATGCCAGCAGCTCAGCCCTGAGACTGTCCCAGGCTCACTCCTGGGCCTTACAAGACCTGTCAGGGCCATTTGGAGTCATCCCAAAGGACCAGAAAGTGATGAATTTGGCTATATAAAAAGGTGGCAACTTTACTGCTGGGCTTACCCTAACTTCAAAATATTTCTCAGTTATTTCTACTTGAAATGGCCTACCTAACTCACACCCGTGGAGAGAGCAGAGAATTAGTGTCACCCCAAACACCTACAGGCTGCGAGGGCCCACAAACATGGACCGTGCCTTCTGTAGCCAGGCCAGCAGATGCCTTGTCTCCACAAGACATACGCCAGGACGAGGGGACTTCCAGCTACGAGTACCATGGGGTGGGAGGCTGTGGGCCATGCAGGACGGCTTCAGCAGGCTGGGAGGGTGGGTAGAGGTGGAACGTCTCCTAGTTTACAACAGAAAATTAGAAAGTGCTGTCTTTATTTATTAATCTGCAACTTAAAAATCTTACAAATAACCTCGGTGCCTTTTTTTTTTTTTTACCTTTAAGAAAGATTTTAATTAAGCAGATCGAATTGGTTCAAAATGTCCCGGGATGAGGTCCAGAAAGAGGCTTCTGCTGCGGAGCGGAGTTACTGCCGATGGATCCATTGCTAAAGCGGTCTAGAATGGGTTAATTATTCCTCTTCTCCCCCTCTGTCTGTCCTGGCACAAGGAAATTTTAGGCCATCTACAATCCCTCCATTAAGTTAAAAAATAAACAAACAAACCTCCATTGTGAGAGGCGCCATTACCGTCTGCCTCCTCGTGCTCCCGTCACAAAAGGACAGGGGTGGTGAAGAACACTCGCTGGCCTGCAGTCCCTGCTTTTATTTTTTACCTTTACTTAATTGATTTGAGAAAGAGAGAAACAGCGATCAACGTGAGATATAAATATCAACCACTTCATGGTTTTGGTTGTTGTTGTTTTTTTCCCCCAAAAAAGTGTAGCAATTCTGCTCGGCCAGACAGATTGAAAAACAAAAACCTCGGTCATTTGTTTAAACAAACTCACAGAAACAAAACCACTTCCTCAACAGTGAATTCTGAAAAGGATCACACGCTTAAAGTGATTTAAAAAAAAAACAAACACAAAAACAAAAAAAAAACCTACTTTCACAAATCAAAAAGCGGGACGAGGGAACCTCACAAAGGACATCACCCTGCTTCTCCAGGATTCGCTCAGGTGCCAGAACCACCGACAGCGTTTGCTCGCATCCCAGCAGGAGAATTTCATGGCTCCCGAAGGTCTGAGTCAGACCAGAAAGCTCATGAATATTCTGATTTTCTGGAGCTGATGCCAGGAAATCACTGTAATTGATGACCAGTCACAGATCACCTACCAAACTGCCTTGTCCCCATAACTACTCCAATGAAGTAATTTATCAAAAGGTGCAATTGCATGTTTCAAAGTTATTAACAACAAGAGCCAGTGTCCTGATTTTTTAAAGACGAGGTTTCAATCTTTTGAGACTTCCCTTTTTCCCAATAACTTGCACACTGCCATCTCCCTTCATCAACTCCTTTGTTGCATTTTTAATTAAAGTGAAAAGAAAAGTAGAAAACGGAGGAGAAGCTTAACTTCCTACCCGAAACGGAAAGAAAGTACACAGGAAAAAAAAAAAGGCCGTGCATGAGGGTCTTCTTTTTAGGGGGCGCCAGGGGGCCAGGAGGGGCCAGGCGCCCACGTGGCGGCGGCAGGGGGACCGCGGCACGCGCGCCCGCATGGCGGCAGCGGAGCGCCCCCGGCCGCGGCGGCCGCTCGGGGTCTAACGGGAGCATGAGTAATCGGGCGTCAGCTCGGAACAATAGGCTGAGTCCGACTTGGGAACGCACGCCCTTCTTCATGTTACTTTCCCTCTTTCTGCAAACACATGCTTGTCTTTCACTTCCATTGTACATTGTTCGCCGCTGCCCGAGCACTTTCGCGGCCGACGGCGGGCGACGTGGACAAGTTGTTCACCCGAGTTGTTTACCCCGGGCGGGCGCCACATTCCTGGGGAAAGTGGCGACACCGTGGCCGCCAGGCTCGCGGCGCTTGCAGCACGCTCTCCTTACAACTTTAGGACAACTGGGGTTTTACCTTTTTTTTTTCCGTTTTGTTTTCCGAACTCAATTACTGCTAAAAAGAAACCAGAGTTTATAGTCTACCAAGTTCGGAATGTTCAACTTTCTGCCCTGAAACGGATTATCGACAGACAGGAAGTCCAAGCCCTCCACGTCCCGTCCCTAGGGAGGCCGCGTGGCTGCTGGCGCTGTGGGCTCGCCCCACCCCCACCCCCACCCCCTCGCTGCCCCCGCAAGACGGAAGCCACGTTTCCGTGGCGAAACTTGAATCGCCAAGAAGTTTGGATCACACGATCGGCGATACGCGTGAAATCACCTTTGCGTTTTCGGCGATCGAGATTTAAGAATTAGAAGGGGAAAAAAGAAAAATGGGGCTGGTGGGTTTTTTTTTTTTTTCCAAAACCAGACCGCCACACCCGGCCGCTCCCTTTTCCGTCCACTCGAAGCACGTGGCGTCCAGTGACCACGTGACGTGGTGGCGGGCGGGGCCCGGGCGCAGTCACGTGGCCAGCCCGCCCTCCGCGCGGGCACGCGCACGCCCAGCCCCGCCCCGCCAGCCTGGCCGGCGCTGGCGCTGGCGCTGGCCGAGTGCGCGGCGGCCGCGTGGCAGCCCCAGGTCTGAAGTCGCATGTGCAGTAAGTTTAATGGCTGCGTCCGGACTTAACTCCAACCTTGGGCTGGGGGTCCAGACGGCACGCTCGAAAAAATGTTACGTGTCTCGCTCTGCTTTGCGGCCAACTTTAAAACATTCATCGAGAGATCGTAGACACGAAAGAACTTTACGTGCACGTATTGTGAATTCTGCGCAGCCACACATTTAAAAGCCATATACGCACGTAGCATCCACCCTATTTCAGAATCATGGAGTCTACCGACAACATTCCTACTCGGGCCAGCAAATGCGTGACCGCATAGCGTATCCCAATGGGCGGCTACGGTTCTTTTTGGAGGCTTTTTTTCTTTCTTTTCCTTACATAACAGTTACATTTCAAACTCCTAAAATTTAATTTGTGAGGCGTTCCAAACCAGAAAAAATAAGGGCGACAAGAAGCTTGGTGTACCTACTGTGATCTTTTCTGAGAGTGATAATAAAATTACAAACTCGGGTGGATTGCAGGATATTAAAAAACGTGGCCGTTCACAGTGCTATCAAGTAGCTACACAGGCTTCTCATGAAATATTACAGTTGAGGAATATAAACACGTTTTACTTCTTCAAGGGGATAAGTAAGAAGACAAAGGATTACATAGGTAGGATTAAAATGGAGGAAAAATTACTTAAATTTTAAAGAACCCCTCTCTGGAAAAGTCAAAAAGTAGTTTTTACTTTTTTACGTGATGGAGAATTCAAAATAATGATTTCCTCATACAAATCTGATTTGGGGCTGCTGAAGTTTAATGAATTAGGGCTGGAAATCAGATTTAGTCCTCCATTTGGGTTCCGTATCTGAGTCCTCAAAGGCAAGAGAAATTTGCAGCCAGAACCAAAACTAACAGGACTTATTTTTTTAGGCAGTTGAGATCTCCTCCCTTCTCCTTTACCTCCTCGGAAGGGAAAAATGGCAACGACATTTGATATAACAACCATATTTGAGATTTCTTAGGCTTGTGCAGATTTTTCTGCCACGTGTCATTCATAATTGTCCTCCCAGAAAAAGTGGAGCTGCCACTGCTATTTAAAAAGTTTTTATGTCCCTCATTTTAAAAATACATAAAGTTTTCAGAGTAGAATTCCCATTACTAAGTATAGGAGACAGAAACAGGAAAATCACCATTTGGCAAACACCACAGTCATAGGTGTTAAAATTAGTGAAAGAATAGTGAAGACCAGTGTGAACAGGGCAGTCTCAAAAGTCGACCCCCCAAAAGATGCTTCCTAATTACAAAGAGGAAAGGAGTAACGGTGATGGGGGAGGCCACCATAACCAAGCGATCCTCTGAAATGACACATGTGGGCATGTCATGGGTCTCCTGATAGGTCGCACTGGGAAGGGCACAGTGGCGCTTTTGTGATCTTCTTGCTAAAACTGTATAACCTGGATTTGATCAGCAGGAAGCACAAGCGAAGCCTGAAGGCCGTTCTATGAAATAACTGGTCCATATGCTTTGCAAAAGTATGAAGTGACTAAGAAAGGGTCCCGGATTCAAAGGGACTGGAGAGAGATGGCAAATGTGAGTGCTGGATCGGTGTTCACACTGTAGTTTTGATGCTTAGAGGAGAGGTTACCTTTGGGGAAGTTGGGTGAAGGTTACGCAGGATTCTGGGTACTTTTTGTGACTTTCTTTGCAAGTCTGAAATTATTTCAAATTTAAAAGCTAACATACTACAGCCATACCACCTGGAGCACACCCGATCTCGTCAAAAGTTAACAAATAATAGTTACTTGAAAGCTCATAGATGAAAAAGAAAGCAACTCATAGGGTGCTCCTCGACCACACTGAGAGACTTTTGAACATCAGGGACACACGCTAATGAATCATTGGTGAACTCCAAAGTCTCCCTTTGAATGATAGATTGAACTTCACACTTGAACCAGAGTCACTAACAATCCCACCTCCCCAAACACTCACTGCCACTTTCATAAATAATTTGAAGATGAGGCAAATCTGCATTTTGTTCCAGATTATCCACAGAGAAACACTGTTGCTAGAGGCTAATGAGGCTGCTAGAGACCTGGGCACGCAAGTTGATGGCCACCTTCCATTCTGACCACATTGCCCAACATTCAGTATGTATCCGATTTACCCTCCGTTGGGGTGCAAGTGGGAAGTAGGATGGTTGAGGGATGCAAAGAGAAAGCAGTCAGTAAAATGGACAACAACGTGCAGCTTCCCTGAATCCTTATAACTGCTCTGTCTCTTAGCTTTAAATGCGGCAAGAACCATATTTTTCCGGTTTGGCCATGTCCTTTGTTCCGTCATCTGCAACAGACCATACAGGTTTCTACTTTCTTCCTGCTATGCATGAAAGAGACCAAATTCTCTCCATAGCAAATATCTCCCCTGCAGTAGCAATTTCCCAGCCATGCAAGCCCTACACTTTCCTGATTTGCCACTGTGTGGTAGCGAAGTCAGTAAGAAGAGTTGGCACTCCAATCTCACCTGAAAAGCCTGATCTATTCCCCCTCCCCCAGCTACTGGCCTCAAATGAATTGGTCCTCACTGGGGAATAATGGAAAATTGAGGCCAAAAATGAATGTGCAGAAGCTAGCATTTGCACTCTGGTGCTCCCAGCATCACGGGGTGTGCGACAGAAAATGAGATGCAAGGAGGCACAGCTGCCTTAAGCACCTGGTGCCACATAGGCACAGTGATACCCAAAGGCATGGAGTGAAGTCCCAGCTGATCAAAGCCCCTGCCTCGCACCCGGAACTACGTTGATTAAATCCCACCAAGCTCCTTCCCGAAGACAGGGACTGAAGCTCGAAGACTGGCCTCCCTCGTCCAGGGTCAGAGTGCTAGGTGGTGAAGCATGGACCTGGGCTGGTCTCACTCCAGGATGCAGACTCTATCATCCTCTGTTGCCTCCCAAATTAAAATCAAGTTCCCTTGCAAAGGCAGCAGCAGCTGAGAGGCGTTCCCTGCAGCAGAGAGTGAAAGGCTGGTGTCCCCTAGAAGGAGGGACACCCAGGAGGGCTGGGACAGCAGGGGAGGGGAGGCCCTGGTGTCAAGCTGATTAGGGAAGCCCCTTTAGGTATGTTTATTTGTAAGTGAGATTCAAGGGACGCTCCTAGATTCCTGTGTCATTAAACTAGGTGCTGAGGGCGGGTCTGGGATACAGCAGTGGGGATCGCATCCATTTCGAAGATGATTTTCACCACTGTTTTGGCTTCACTGTGTTCTATTCATTTTGTGATGCCAGCAACTCTCATATTATGAGAGAGAGAGGGAGAAAGATACACATAGGAATGGAGGCACAGAGAGAAAGAAAAGAAAAAAAAATCATGAAGGAAAAACACACACAGACGGAACCTCATCTTTCCAGAGTTCAACTATCCAGCAATAGACGTTTCAGGGGTAGGGAGCCAAGGACCAGAAAGAAGCTAACTTTCAACTCACGCGCAATTCTAATGAGCTGAGAAACCTGTCTTCAAAATACCCACAGCAAAGGGAAAGTAGGAGCTGATAGACACAGCTTTCTCGTCTTACTGCAATCAGTCTATTAAACAGAAATGGAGACATAAAAATGATAAAACCAGACCATAAGAACACAATAAGCACAAGAAATCTTCAGTCTAAGGCAAACTGCTTCCCACTAGGCCTTGAGGCTATTGCTGTATTATGCATAATACAACAATTTATGCTCTCTGATGTCCCCGAGTCGGCCAGAAATGATTAAATTATATTCACTAGAGTAAGAAGCAAAGAAGTACATAATCTATGTTGAAAAGATTTCCAGCATGATAGTGTACCAAAAAAATGGGTGCAGGAGTCCCAGCCATTGCTCTGGCTTCACTGTGCTTGCATGTCCCTTCTTTCATTTGACAAATATTTATGGAGCAGCTGGCAGAGGCTGCAGGGAGAGGCTCCTACTCTCAGGGAGTTTCCAATCTAGTCAGTCCCAAAGATACTCAGGGCCCGAATTTCCACCAGGATGGCACAAGCGTTTGGACTTTTGTCCTCGGTGATATGTACTGAGTCCAAACAAAGTTGTGATTTATTTTTGGATATGAGCAACTGAAATTGGAGTCTTTGATCATCTGTTCAGTGATCGAGGAGTGGTCAGTATGTCAGGAACCGGCCCCCACGACCGAGGCATGCAGCTTTCCCTGCACAAAAATGTAGCAGCGGGCAGGGCCAACAGAACTACGATTCCTGAATTTGCCAGCTTTCTCTCCTGCTTGAGGAAATTAATCCTGACACACATGCATTCTTCTTACATTTAGGCTGTAACGTCCTATGACTGAATCACTATACAGTTAATCAATGCATTTCAGAATGTGACATGTTTTAAGTAGTGACTCATTTTTTTTTTACCAGGAACAATCCTAGACATCTTGATACTGGTTGAAGCATTTACAAGATGGCAAAAATCATAAAGTGCAGATAAACTGAAATTACTTCCCATTTTCTTATTGTTGTAGAAACCTGAGAGTCTCCGGCCCCTCTTGAAGGCAAGGCTTATAAACTTATAAACTGTCATTTTCATGGGCTCTTCTGGGGAGGACAACACCCAACAGGAAATCGTCTTTACCGTTTGAGTATACAAACTTCAGCGCAAATGAAAGCATGCATTTTGAAGCCGGGTCTGCCTTGCTTCAGGTCCTGTCTCTCCCAACTAGCAGGTGTGTGACTGCGGACTCTCCTGTTCTCCGGGCCTCGACTTGCTCATCAGAAACACAACACTGGTAGACTCTACCCCACTGGCTGTTGCAAAAATGAAGTGTAAGGGAACTGACCCATAAGCTTGCAACATACTGCTCACTGTGATGCAAGTGAACGCGCTGAATTTTTACACAGGCCCCAAGGTTCAGGGCTTTGTAAATGACAGCTCCATGGAGCTCACACTAGATGTGTTTCTATAGGCCTTTTTTTTTTTTTCTGCATGCGTTACATTTTTTTTTTTTTTTTTTTTTGAAGGAGGGCTCACCTTCCCCTGAGGCTGGGCTTCCTAGTAAGCTGAATGAAGTTAACTAAAAAACAATGAGAATAAAACCAAAAAGTGAACGAAGGCAGAAGTCTGCCTTTCAGAGGCTCTGGCTTCCCTTTCATTCCTTAAGGACGGGCGAGCCACACCTGGGTATGTGCAAACGCCTTCTGGCAGGGCTGGGCCCAGGTGTCAGGTGGGTTCTGGAGAGAGGACACTTCATCCGCTGGCCTTGGGAGACATGAGTTGTTCAAAATAAAACTCTGTGGCGATGACGGTTGAAGATGGAGTGAGGTTTCTCCGTGGAAAGCTCGGAGCTAAACGCTGCTCTGTTTTGTTGTGCTGCCAGGTAGAGAAGCAACAGAGAGCCTTGCCCACGTTTATTAGCATCCTGAAAGGCAGCCTGTGCCTCCAAAGCCCAGCAGTCTCTGGGCCTTTCTCTCTCCGTTAAGTGGCTGAGACTGCCCTTGTTCAGTGGGGCAGATGGATGTGATTTCTAAAGCATGCAATTCATTTCAAGAGGGAGGATAAGGAGGTTTAAGTTGGAAATATTTTTCTTTTGAGAAATATAAGTGGAAATAATGTTTTCATGAAAATGCTTCCATATTTCAGCGTTTCCCCAAAGCACTCTGATCTCAGTGCCTCACAGGACAGTGCCACATTAGAAGGAATGAAGACAAAATGAATTTAAATAAGATTGAAACTGACCAGCCAGGCTTTATTTGTCCTCCCAACCTGATGAGACAACAAAGCAGGAGAAAAACCACAGATGCGCCAGAAGAAGAAATAAAAAGTAACTCCACGAAAATTGTAAACCCAAGCGAGAGTGCCAATTTTGCTATAAAATTTCTAAAATCCAGCTTATTTTCAATGCCCACGTGTTGGTGGCCATGTGATAAAACCATGACATCAGTATTTAGTTGTGGAACATGACTTCTTTGTTCTATGGTTCTTCGGTCATTAGGCGTGTCTAGTACTTGCCCATAACCAACACTAACAGCTCCAGAGAACGTGTGCGATTACACAGCTGGTCTAATTGATTGTGTTGCATTTTTTTTAAAAAAATTTGTACATCCCCTTGATGAACCCTAAATATGACAAGAAAAATGAAATGTGCTGGTCTCAATGTCCCTCGTCAAAATAAACACAGACTATTGGAGGGAAGAATTTTGTCGGTTAGTCATGCATCTAGATTTGTACTGTCTAGTCAGTGGCCACGCGCCAAATTTGGCTATTCCAATTTAAATTAATCTGAATTTCACCTCTCGGCCCCATCAGCCACATTTCAGGTGCTCCGATGCCACTTGTGGCTAGCGGCGACCTCGTTGGACAGGCCGGGTATAGAACAGCCCCTCCATCCTCACAGAGAGTCCTATTGGACAGCTCTGGTCTACACGAAAAAACAGAGCCTTGAGCTTGGGGTGTTTATACATTTGTTTTAAAAAGGTGTACGCAAAATGGTGTCCCTGAATTTTGGGGTTACTTTGGCGTAGCCACTTGGATACACCCGGTTTCCCTGAGTAACTTCAAGGCACAAGCCAAGAAAAACCCAATACATGCTGTCTCCTCAGCATTATCTCTAGTTTACTTTCAAGTGTAACACCCTTCTCTGCCCTATCAACAGACCTGCCCACCCAAAACTTGATTCCTACAGCCTATCGAGAATGGAGTTAGCTGCAGGCAAAAGGGCAAATCATTATTTTTAGATAGAAAGACCTTCCCAAGACACACTGACATATTAAAACGCATAGCAGGCTGCCTTTCCCCCTACATGGCCATCATCACACATCTATTTATTTAACGTCTACGTTCCCTGACCAACGCTCAGCTCTACATGAGCATAAAGCAAGTGCTGTGCTTGCTGTTGTCCTCCCATTACAAGCACAGTGCCTGGGACAAAACAGATGCTCAGATTTTTGTGGAATGATTGAATGAAACTTAAGAAGAATGGTATTTTGCTAAAGAACAGCAAACATCCTTTTGGAACCTGGATCCAATTCTTTTTCTATTTGGATAGCAATCCACCCTTTATTTTCAGACACAAACTTAAAATAACTTAGCAGACTGATTCATGCAAGCAGGCATGCCTCAGTTCAATGTCTTCCACGCTCGGCAGAGGCATAGCCCCAGCCTTTTACATAGGCTGTCTCCCCTGCCCCTTGCTCTGATATTTGTCTCCTACCAAAAAAAAAAAAAAAAAAAAAAAAGAGGAAATCGAGGCTTAGGAAAATTAAGTGAGCTGCCCAAGGTCACCAAGCTATCGATATATGGTTTGAAAAAAAACTCCCTTGGTGATAAGTACAGACCTTGCCCGTCATAATACCAGGCTGTACCATTCCTGCTGGGTCAGGAAAGCTCCACCCATCTCGGTACCCACAGAGTCTAGCACTGCACCTGCCCTGAAGCATCCTCCAAATGTTCTAACAGCATCTCTGTTCGACTGTCCTAATGGCTCAGGGCTACCTAGGATTGGGGAAGGTGCCTACTACAGGCACACCCCATCTCCAACAGTGACAGAGGGGACCCACAGCGACCACCGTATGGCAGGCTCCTGTGTCCACCATGTGGCCACCCCACATCAGGGGCCAGCCTGCTTCTGTAAACTGACCGCTGCGCAGCCTTGGGAGGAGCCGGCAGCAATTCAAGTGTTACCATCTTCCTCCCTCCTCAGAATTCCACCCAACAGCTCCATCACTTTATAAACGTGGCAAAGATTTAGTAAGGACCTATTGGGCCCTAGAAACAATTGTCCTCAGGGGCTCAGACTTTCCTGTTTGGTTGGCCCAGTTCAGATGAGGGCTTCTAGAACTTCTTAAGTATTCATTTTTATTAAAAAAAAAAATCACTATTCACAAAGCAGTAGGTTCTAAATTGATACATATGAAGAGCTCACTTTTCGCTTAATATCTATAAAGAGCTTGCCAACTGCAACACAAAAGGGCGTAGGTATAGCACAAGGCACCTGTCCTCATGGAGGAAGGGGGCAGGAAGATGAGTCAGATTCCCCAGTAAGTGATTTGGGGTGACTCTCAGCCATCCTCTCAGTGGTCCTATATAAAGTAGGTAACATCTCCCTCTATGGCTGATAAAAACAGTGCTTACGAGAGCGCGCACTGACCGACGGCCTCCTAGCCACACACTCAGTGCCAGGCATAGTTAATCCTCACGCCCCCCCAGGGGAGAGGCAGTACCTCCCCTTTCTGCAGATGAGGAAAGATGGGCTCAGAGGGACAGTCATGTGTCTGGGGTGCTGGCGTGTCCGGCCCCGCGTCCCAGGTGCCATTTGGTGAGACTGCCCTCGCCCACACTGGAGAGGCACAGAAAATAAAAGATGAACTCAAGACCATGGAGGACACCCCGTAGTGTCCCACAGCTGGCGAGGACAAGGGTGAGGAGCACGTGCAGCGGGGTGGCCCCCCAGGGGGCACTCTGGAGTAGGTTGTAGAGGATGGCAAGCTCTGGGCGGCTGGGACAGGGGCTCCAGAACTGGGGAGGCCGGGTAAGGAAGCGGGGGCAGGAGCTCCACATGTCCTGCAGTCACGGGAGGGTGGAGCAACCTGGTGGCTGGCAGAGTCAGGGGTCCAGGCTCGGGGTGGGAGGAGCAGGAGGCAAAGGTGGGCTGCAGTCAGGTTAGGAAGAGCTCAGGGCTCCATTGTGCGTGCAGGGAAGAAGGGCAACCCATCACTGGGTAGGGATTAAAGGCATGATTTCAGGAGATTTACCAGATAATTCAAAACTTGTCTCTACTCACGAAGGAGCAGACCAGCCAGGGCTCTTCTGCTTCCCACTTATTTGCACAGGAGAAAGCCACTTGGCTCCCAGACCAGCGTGCCCTGGCACTCTCCAACGGGGAAACATACTTGGGTTATTCAGACGTGACTTACTGGCACGTAGAGGCTGTTGGCATGGAAAAATGAACAGGCTGACCTGGCCAGAAAAGAGCAGGTGACACAGAAACTCAGCAAAAGATGAGCTCAGCATGCCACCCAGGATGAATAGGAGGCGCACATGGAGGGTCCCAGATGAAAGATCAGGGAGACGATTTACCTGATGCTTGGGGAGGGATGGGTCAGGGCCTCAGACCCCTCCAGGGTCCCAGCAAAGAGCCAGGCTCACTCTCCTCCAACCCATTCCCTTCAGTCCTCACAACGCTGCACAGCCTTCTGGGTTCCCATCTCAGGCGGGGCCCGCTGAGGCTCACAGAGGCAACATGAATGGCCCCAGATGAGCCAGTGAGGGTCAGGGTCCAGGGCACACGTCACCACAGCACACACACTTCCTTAGAGGGCTTGCAATCAGTTGCCCAGTTTGTAACTTCACACACGAGTGTGAGGACCACCAGGAACTCCAGGGCCCTGAGGCGGAACCCTGTCCTAGCTCTGGCCTCTCCTTCCTGCTGTCACCTGTCACTGTCACGGACAAGCAGCACTTCTCTCCAACCCTGAAGTGAAAGGTGGACCTATTCTAATGACAACATCCTAACATCCATTAATGTGATCATCTTGGGAAAAAAGATCCCTAGCAAGGGAGAGAGTGCAAATGGACCGGAGGATAGAGAGACAGAGATGGATAAAGATAGACTGAGAAAACCAAATCAGATGCAGCGGCTAACCTGAACTAGGACCTGTTTCCTAGGGCTTGAGGAGGTCTGGAAGCTGCTCTTGCAAATCCTGGCGACCACATGCCATTTCTTACATGTATGTTTGCCGTGTAACTTCCCCCCCTTTCACTAACTATACCCACCCCCAGTACCCCACTGCTGAAAAATTGCACAGACTGCAGAGCTTCCATGCCTGAAGGCCCCTGCCCACCCTGCCATGGCTGCCCCTCCAGGCATGTTCCTGCAATTCCTATAAACCCAGAGCGGGCTGCCTTCTCCCTCAGTGCCAGTGACTCTGAACATGAAGGAAGCCTAGCCCCCACTCAGCATATCCGAACCTCAAAATCATCATTTTTTGTTGACAAGGCTTCTCACGAAACAGCCCAAGCAAGCCATCCCCATAGATAACTTTACCATTCATTTAAAGAGAAAGGTTATCTTAGACTGGATGTCATCTGGAATAGCAGCTCCTAAAAACGGGGCATTTTAGAACCAAATGCCACATGCTGTATTTTGCCATTTTGCCTGAGCTTTCTGCTTGGAGCCCTGTAACATAACAGAGAAGCTTCAAACACTGGAGCTGCTCCGGGCCACGCAAACTCCGCTCCGCATCTTCCAGGCAGCCCTGTCGCAAATAATTCATGTCCAGTACGCCCCTATCACACTGAATACAAGCACATTGTGCAGCTGGAAATGGGAAACCTGATTCAGATCACAGAAGAAGGTACAAAAACACCTAGTTGAACACAATGCTGCCCTTTTTTTAAAGGGGGAGGGGGCATATCTCAAACCTAAGAGGTATAGGGAAAGGATTCAAAACCCATTTTGTAAGAAAACGCAGAATAATAGCCTTCAATGCATGCGTCCCAAAACAGCAACAACAAAAAACCGCCCCGTGCTTCCAGAGCTGCGCCAGTCCCCGCGGCAGCGCTCCGAAGAGAAATCAAGGTGGCCCGTGCACACGATTTTAAAAGGAAGCACGTTCTCCATGGAAAATGGTGTGTGTTGACAAAGCGTGACTTGTCCCACATGGACAGGCATAAAGGGGGAAGGAGGCTGATCACAAGCCAGCCTCCTCTCCTCTGCGGACCAGAGGGAGGAAAATGGGGGGAGGGGGGGGAGACAGAATCCGTGCATGGAGGCACAAGCAACGGAGGGCTGGGCCGGACAGACGGCTCGGCGCTGCAGGATTTTGGTAAACAGCAGCCAGTAATGGCCACTGTTAGAAGGGAAAACAGACATGGAGGGAAACGTGTTTACAACCGCAGCAGCAGCAGCAGCGGGCGGGAGGCAGAGGGAGGGAGGGAAGGAGGGGAGGGATTCCCCGACTTTGCGCTCAGCCCACTCTGCTCCGGTGGGGCCCCCGGGCTGGGTAATGCTGCGGAGCCCCCATCCCCCGCTTTATTGGGGGGGCCCCTACATCTTGTTATGGGGAAGGTTACTCCTCCTCCGCTCTGGTGATCGAGTCCCTAATACTCCGGCTGCATCCTTGCGGGATGCCCGCTTGACTGACAGCTGCTCCAGCCAGTCATCGACGGGCCCCGGGAAAGGTGGACTTTCCCAACGAGCCGATTGGACGGCGGGGAGGGCGGGCCCTCGTGATTGGCGTGCTTCTCGGAGTAGAAAGTAGTAAACAACCTTGGTCCACAGCGGTGGCTCTGAAGGCGCGGGATGCCAGCTCGCCCATCCTTGCCCCAGATGGAATCGGGTGGCTGTACGCACGAGAGACAAAGGGAACCCACAGCGGGGAGACAACGAAGGGTCTCCCATAAGCGCAAACACGAGTGGGCGTCCTTTACAGCCCCTGGGCGAGAACTGCTGACTTGCAGCTTCCCATCATTTTTGTTCTGGGGAAAACCACAAAGGTTTTGTTTCCACATTTTTTCACTCCTCTTCTTAGGGTTTAAAAACAATCAAAAGGGAGCGAGAGGACCTTCCCTCCTGCTCCCCCACCTTTCAGTTAATTTTTTAGGTATGTCTTTTCACTTGTTTTACACCCCTGAACTAAAAATTGTCCCTTTACCCAATACGCCGTTAATGGCACCGTGGTGAATCAGATGCCCTGTTAAGACCTTTGCATTGCAAGTTTCCCGAGCTGTGATCTCAGTAGAAAGGGGCCCTCGTTCGGAAGCATATATAAAAAGAAACTGAGCTGATGGCATTAAGGGCACTTGACGAGAAGTAAGCAGTCAATTTGCATTTTCCAGGGAGGGTGTAATGCACCCGGGATACCCCACTGGATGGCAATGCCCCATCTAGTTGGACTTGAATCACAATAGATTCTTCAGCCCCCACCATCCTCCTAGGGCCTCAGCAGAGAAAACCTGCCGTTGCCAGCAAGGAGGCGCTGTTTTCCAGCAGAGGCATCCTCACCTGGGAGGTCTGCACAGACCACCTTTGCTAAGCTGGAGAAGGACAGGGAAGTAGGAGGAGGCTGGACCCAAGAGGGACCTCCACTGAGTTTACACTGTGAGGATAAGCTGTGCTGTCACCTTTGGCCAGTCAGCCAGCCTGTCCAAGCTCTGAGCATGAAGAGAGGTAGGAAGGACTCCTTACAGATGCCACTCTGGGCAAAATGGCCACCTGGGGGTCCTCTTTGTCACCACCAGGCCCATGTTCTCCTTCAGCCTCTAGTGTGGGCCTCGCCCCAAGTAAACTCGCATCCCCTTGAGTCACCACCCCTGCAAAAAGCCTCCACTGACTCAGCGCAGTCAGCCCCCTCCGTACTTCCAGCCTGGCCCCAGCCGCCACGTATGCAGCCTTCTCCCGGCCAAGCACCCCTCCCTCCAGCCGCTCTGTCCCACCAGCTGCACACACCCCGCTCTCAGACGGTTCCTCTGCTTTCCAGGCCTGACCTCTGCCTGCGCAGGAGAGGCCGCTGTTCTGGGTGGCTTCCCCTGACCCCCACCCCTGCAGAACAGCTCTGAAATCTGCAGCACGGACATCTAGGTCCCTGACAGCATCCCCAACACTGTGTTCTTCCTGAGGGTAAGGGCTGCGCCATGTTCTGATTGTGTATCTACTAGAGACTCAGGCCCACAGTGAACACATCCCAGACTTGCCAGCTATTTGCACTTGGTCCTCATCTTCCCTGCCCTCCTCTCCACACCTCTGGTCACTTCCACCTCTTCTCCTAGCTGGCTCCTTGCTAAGGTGTCCTCCCAACCCCCCAAGCCAGAGCCCCTGCAGCTCTGTCCCGCATCCATCTCTCAGTGTTTCCTTCCACACAGGCAGCTTTCCCTGCCCATCCTGTTTTCTCTGCCAGTTCAGCCTCCTGCCTTCTCTCATCCCAAATTCCTATGCTGCCCCCAAATCACTTCCCACCTGGGGCAGACCTGCAAGCCCCACCCTATCTCCCCCGGCTCTCCCAAAACATCTCAGAGAGAGAGGCCTCTGTGTGTCCTCTCCTCTCTCACCTGCACACAATCTCAGTGCCACCACTGGCACAGTTTGCCAGAGAACCCAGGGCTGAAAGGCAAGTCCGCAAGTTGGTGCCCACCCCCCTGTAGATGCCACCAAGCATCCACTGAGCCAACACATTCCTGGGTCCAGACCCAGAGGAGTGCTTCAGGCTGGCCCTTCCGTTGGGTCCCTTCCTCCTCTCTCTCCAAGGGCCTCTCTTGTTGGATTATTTCCTCCCTAACTTTAGAATTAGTCCAACTGAGGAAAAAAAAAAACCTGTTGCTATCTGATTCACATTTAATTTATAAATTAACTTGAGGAGAACAGACATTTTGATAACGTGGATTATTCCTGTCTAATCATATGGTATGTCGCTCCATTTATTCAAGTTGTCTTTTGTATTTTTAACAGCATTCAGTTTTCCATGTTAATTCTTACGTGCTTTCTCTTGTGTTCATTGGAAACAGCCTTTTCTTCTACAATATCTTTTAACAAGTTATTAGCATATGGTTGGGTTGTATTATGAAAAATCTGTTTATGTTATTTCTAACAGAACATGTTCTATTCTGTGCCTTTAGAAGAATACAATGGGGTGAAAAATAAAAACCCAAAAGTTGAATACTCGACAACAAATAAAACTTAAGATCTTAAAGATCAAAGTAACACATTTCAAGTTGGCATTCACCAAACAAACAAGGCGAAGGCAGGATTCTGGCAAAGGCAGGATGGTATTGCTCAAGCTTCGGACCTAACAAGAGTCAGAGAAGCTGGGAGAAATACACAGTGAAAAAAATTAGGGATGGATCTGATGATTACGAGCGGCTGACTTCACGCCCTCCTGGGGGCTTGAGGAGCATGGTGACCTCTTGGCTAGGCTGAGGGTCTTAGCTGACAACGCATGTATGGAAACCAGCTAAACTCCAAGGAGATGGCCCTTGAGTGTGAACACATAACCTGTGGGTGATGGACTTCATTGCCCACGAGGAGACTGACAAGTCAAGAAACCGTTTCCTTTCCCATACCCGTTATGTGTTGAAGATATGTACCTTTAGCAATAATCAAACTCTCACTAAAACATGTATTTTTTTTCCTAATATAGAGATCCCACAGAGCCAGCCGGGCACAGGGCACACAGCTCAGACCCCCTTCCACAAGCCACTGGCTGTCCAGCTGCAGTGTTACCAGCTGACCGCCTCCAGCTGCTAGCTCTTGGAGGGTCCACTTTGGCTTTTGGCCCATGTCACGTTCTTCTCAGGGCAGCCGCTGACCGGTCACTGGGCATGGCAATAGTCCCAGGGCCTGACTATATCCATCCGACAAGGGCACTTCTGCTGTGAGCTCCTCCCACTCAGGAAGAGCCCTTGTCAGGCCCAAGTCCCAGTGAGCTGTGGGCATCTCCTTCTGCACCGACCATCTTCTTCCTCCTCGCTTCCTCTCACAGGTGCTACTCCTTAGAAAGCTTTTGCATTCCTAACTTCCCCCTGGAGTCCATAGGAGACTCCAACCTGCAACGCAGGTGCTTAGCAGTTCCGGCGGGGAGGGAGAAGGAGGGGATAAAAATCCCCATGTCCTATAGGACCAGGCAATTCTGAGACAAGTACGAAGACCTTGAATCACATGAATAAGACCAATGTACCTCGAAGTTCAGCGTCATCAAGTTCAGAATCCTCCCACCTCCCCTGGTTATAAATGGGCATTTTACTGCCCGCTGGGTAGTTACACTGCTTGTCTGGCTCAATTCATCCTCCCATGCATCATTCTGTGTTACAGATAACTTACACCTGATGCAAATGAGTGCTGGAACTCAGGTTCAAGTGCAGGTATGTCTACTTGGTTCCAAAGTCCGTCCTGTTCTGGATAGTGCCCTGTCCAATGCTCTCAGTTTCTGAGTACTGAGTCATGAGCTGCTGTGGCTTGGGGCTGACAGGGCACCTCTTGGTTCTTCTGACGGGCTGCTGTGCCTCTGTCTCATGCGCAGATGTAAGAACTGGTAGCCTCAGTACTCTATTCAGGAGACAGGGCTGTGCCGAGCCAAACACAGGGTAGTCATACACTTGTTTAAACACAGCCCTAGAAGGCGTTGACATGGTTCCCCTTCGTTTCACCGATTTATCAAACTGCTAACAGTCATCTTGGGTGGGGGAGGAGGGGTTATCCAGTGGTTTTCAAACTTTTAAAAAAGGTTTTATATTTATTTATTTTTAGGGAGAGGGGAAGGGACGGAGAAAAGGAGAGAATCCTTGATTGATCGGTTGCCTCGACCAAGGACTGACTGGGACCAAACCTGCAACCCAGACGTGTACCCCGACTGGGAACCGAGTCTGTGACCTTTTGCTTTGTGGAACGATGCCCAACCCATGGAGCCACACTGGTCAGGGCTCAAACTTTCTTCTTAAAGGCAGCATAAGAGAAAGAGCACCGTGCGTGCAGAACTGGTGCCTGGATCCAGCAAGATTACCCTCATCTCCACACGGGCACCTTTGAGAAGCCCTGGCCGCATGATCCAGGGACCAGATGGTGCCTCTGGTAGCAGCCTGTGGGTGCGCTAAAGAAACCAACCAACAGACCCGCCCAAGGTCAGACCACTTGTTAGTGGTGCTCCTGGGGACAGGGCTTAACCTTTCCTGTCTTTAAATCCCTCCCAAAGCCAAGGTCGGCCATGCCTAAGTACTTTACCCTTAAATCCTCTCCTAACTCACTCATTATTCCCAAATGTAGCGAAACCACACTGGGAGCCCTCACCCTGGCACCCCCGCCTGAGGAAGCAGAAATGCCTCTGCTGACCCCTTGAAGAACTTGGGCAGAGAAACAGCTAGCCGGGGCACAAAGGAATTAACGGACGACAGTAGAACTGCTAACCACCACAAAATACATGTGGATCGCCAGCACCTGTCCGAGTCCGCTCTCTGCGTGGCTTGGCGACTGGGGTGGTTTTACATCTTCACAGGCCATTTGAAAGAACACACTTTGATATTACTTTCAGTGAGATGGTGGGGAGAAACGTATAGGTAATCCAAGAAAGTTTCCTTCCTTTGGTTGATATCGGAGAATCTCTAGAAAAATTACTGTTTCTTGGGGAAAAAAAACAGAGATGAATTGGAAACAGCCCCTAACCGTAGTCATAACATAATAGCACAGAATACGGTGGGCAGGGCAACCCAAAGATGCTGTAAAATTCTGAGCCTGAATCAGGCTTCCCTAACCTCTTATTTTGCAAAGCTGCCAATTTTATAGTACAATAATGATTATTATTCTTGGTCAATTAGGGGACATCTAATATTCACTGCATCTACAACGAGAGGAGAAAATGTCTTGGAAGAGTCTGGAAAAAGCCAGCTTAGGACCACATACAGGGGACCAAGCCCTAATCACTGCTGTTTCCTCCCCACCCCCCCATCAGAGATCTGAAGGAGGCACGTGAGGAGTCAGCCCTCAAGGAGGAGCAGGAAGCTGCCCATCCCTTGCGAAAAGAGGGCCGCACAGAGCCACCTGAACTCACAGCAAATCAGTGAGCGAGAGCAGGGGGCAGAACAGCAAGGGAGGAGAAAGAGAAAGGAAGAGGGAATATGTATGATGGGCGAGGGAGGGAGACAGCCAACCAGCCAGACCCGTTTCCCAAGTCCCGTGCCTGATCCCCAGTTGGGGTACATGGGAAATAAATTCCGGGGCACAGTTCGCAGGGACAATCGGGTTTATCTGCTCTGTGAATAAGACACAGTGAAGGAGTACGAGAAGTGTGTGTGTTACTCCTTTCCAGACTCACAGTCGCTGAGCGCCTCCTGTATACAAGGTACAAGAAGAGTCTGCCGAGTGTGGGGTGCCGCCCAGACCCTTCCAAGGTCAACAAGGCAAAAATGTTCAAGGGCGGTTTACCCTGAGTGAGGCGATGGGTGGGTTAATGAACTTCATTGGGGCGAGCACTTCACCACGCGTACGTGTATCAAAATGTGAGTTGTACACCTCAGTACAGATGGCCCCTGGTTTTCTTTGGTTAATTATGCCTTAATAAAGGTGAGGGGGGAAAAGAAAGAAAAAACTCCTGTGGAAAGCTTGGGTGGACCAGTATGTGGTGAGTGCCGAGGGCCTCAGGAGCATCTAATGAAGTCTTTTACTTCTACATTTCCCGGCTCTCTCAGAGGTCTGGCTGCGGAATTACTAATATTTTCAACAATGCAAATGTAATTATAGTTGAAGCATATTCTCTAACGAAAGGAAGAAAAGATTGGCATTTAGCAGCTTCATTAAACTTTTGGCCTTTTCAAAGCTAAATGAATCTCAGGGAAGAAATAAGTTCCCATTGGTTCATTTAAAAACAGATTTCTTGCAAGTAACAGATCTATGAAAAGGGGAATCTTTAATAATGATGTCAATAGTCTCTCGCTTTCTCTAAATATTTCAAATGAAAGAATCTATATCTCTCTATAGAGAAAATACATATAGTTACTCAGCAAAAGTTAATTTTCTATTTTCTAGTATCAAGAAAAATATCAGTTACATTTGCACAAATGTAACTAGCTCAAGTGACTTACTTACAAATAGACGTGCCAGCTAGAAGTTTAGGGGAAAAATGTATTGATCTCAACATAGTCACACTCCCCTACCCTAATCCCCCCCCAATATATATATATATAACAATAGAGTTATAAAAGCATCTTTGGATTGCATTAAAATGTTCAGTCCTTGGAATATTCCTTTTGTCGTGGCGCACATCGCAACATACAAATTGGAATGATGTGTTAAAGGTATAACTCGATTATCACTGTCCCTTCATGTTACTAATTTATTTAGACTTGCTACCCTGTCCTTTCTCTGGAATTCCCTTTGCTTTTCCTTCTGTTAGCACGCTAACTTCCTTCCCCTCCCACACGTGTGCAAGCATTAATCTCTAAAACACGCCGCTGCATGTCCGACCTCACGAAGCTCTGTCTCACCGCCATCCAGCCTTATCCGGCGTGAACAAATAGATATTATTTACCGTAGTCAGAACGAGAATTATCTAATGCCACTTACATCGTCATAAATTGATTTTTGATTAATGTTTAAGCAAAAAGCAAACAAGCCCATCTGCTCTGGAAAACAAATAAACAAAAGGAGTCAGCGCCGAGCGAGCACGGTTCACAGGAATTTCTTCAGTATTAGTATGTTTCAGCTGCTGGCGAGGATGATCTTATTCTTCAGTGCTGTGATGAAGATGGGTCGCTGACGAGACTGGAATTTTGGGTCTAGATGTACTTTCTCCTCTAGCAACTGTTAATTTGATAGACTATTAGGTATGGTAAAAAATAAAATAAAATAAATTTTAAAAAAATTTTAAAAAGCAATTCCACTCCCCCAAAGGAAGCCCAGAAGACGGTAAGGAGCAGGGAGTGTCTTCAGGACCCCGAGTGACAGCATAGGCAGTGGGCACGTTCTGCCTGAAGGGCCACTCGCTGTGGCCCTGTGAAGAATGAAGGCAGGCAAGGCATCACCTGTCCGCATGGTGAACGCGAGTGTTGAAACAGGAGGGCTTTAAAGAACGCTTTAAACTGTCTCTTGGGCGGATGTGAAATTTCCTTTGAGATGCAACCCAGAATGGGCAAGATTAAGCCAATGACAAATAAGAGCACGAGAAAGGCTCCATCCTACTCATTTCTGTCATCTTTGGGGCTCACTGGGGGTGTGGGCGGCAGAGCCACCTTGGACGACAGGTTGCCGGCCAGCTCTAACGCGGTTCCAGAGACTCCCCCTTCTAGTGTGCAGATGAGAGAAGATGCCGCTGCATAAGCTGGAAGTTTCACCACTACCAATGAGCTGCCAATAGTCTCCTTTTCAGGGGAAAAAACGCTAAAGAATAAATCGATTGACCAAATTTTGAACAAAAATATAAACAACAGGTTGGTGTCTGGAAATGTATCGCAGGCCAGCGAGCCAACAAACGACACACCTCACGGCTGCCAGAAGAAATTCTGAAATTCAGCGTTCGACTGTCCAAATCCAATCCCCAACCTGGTAACAAAAAAGAAAATTGTCCACCCCACTCACCAGGTTACACCTGTTGCCATTTGCTAATCGCATAAAGACGAGAGTGCAATTGGGTTTCGACAGATTTTCTGCAAGCGCTCCCTCCCAGACCGCAAGAGATGCTGCCAGATCCATCATCACGGGGCTGCATTCCCACTTTGGAAACCTCTGGCTCCCAGGAGAAGGCTCGTGCGAATCCTCGCACCTCTAAAACTGACTCCACGTCAGGGTTTCCTTCTAAGAGTTTGTTTCAAAATTGGGCTTTAAGACGTGACACATGCACTGCCCTGAAGACCTGGGATCCTTGTCACTCTCCTCCCAGTGTTTCCTTTCGACAGACAGACAGACAGACAGACATGTTGGGAGTTTGGCTTCAGAAAAACAAATGCAGTGACTGTCCTAACCCCCAGGGAGAAAAACCTGAAACATTGTTACCGTATCAATTACATCAAGCTCTTCCTAATTCCAGCTCTGCGTTTCATTATTCTTCCTGCAAAATGAGTACCTTCAGTCCAGAGCGCCAGGTAAACAGAGCCAAGGTTCGCTGTCCCCGGTTTCCAGTTTGTTTGTATAAACATTCCTCCTGTCCCCCAAGCCCCCAGCTGCTGCGGCACAGTGGGCCCATTGTTGAGTGCGTCCTTGACCTCTGAAGGACAATAGATTGTTTTGCTATTAGCTCCCCTCTCAGAGCAAAATTAGTGTTAATAAGGAAGTCTCTTCCTTGTTAAAGGAAGTAAAGGAGTAAAAAAAAAAAAAAGTGAGTGTGCATAGCATAGATTTCTAAGCTTAGATTGTACAGAAATGGTGGGACGTCACCTGATCCTCTCGTCTAGGGGAAGAGATGAAGGGGTCTGTTCTGCAATTGTGCGAGGGTGGGATCGTAACAGGAAACTCCCCAGCTGGAATGTTAGTCCCTTCCACAGGGAGAAACAAAACAAAACAACAGCAACACACACACAAAATTCCTTCTACAGGCGTCATAGAAGGAGTTCATCTTCCCCTTTCCAGGCAGGACGGGAAGGCCCACCACTCTCCTCAGGAAGCCGGAGCAAACATACTGAAGTACTGGTGGAGAAGCCCCTTTTCCAGAACCTTCCAAAGAGCAGGTGAACTTCTTTTTAAATGTACAAACACAGCAGAGGGCAACCCCCACGTGCCTGGGGAGGGAAGCCCCCTATAGCTCTGGTCCTGCCCCAGAAGGAGGAAGACCGTGAACGAGGAAACCACGCTGGCACTGAGGAAAGGGAAGTTACAGAGACTTTCAAAATTCTAACGGTTGCATACCACTCTCAGAATTCCTTTAACCCTCACCCCACCCCCCATGGGCAAACCTCCCACAACACTATTGCAGTCATCTGGCCAGAGCCCTGAACAAACACTCTGTACTCAGAATGGGGCTCGGAGAGAATGCAGTCCCAGCCAGTGTCCAGTAAGTCACTACGGGACGGGCCAGGTGCACAGACTGGGGCCAGCCTTCTTCCCGGACCCCCCGCATGGGGAGCTGTGGGGAAGGCTGGCTTTGCGCTCCTCCCTGACTCCCCTGCAGCCTAGTCAGCGTCACCTGTCCCCTCACCCTGCACCTTTTCCCCGCCCTTCAACCTGGTGAGCCTAAAATCTAACTATGATTTAACTAAACCGAGGAGGGTTCACGGGGCTTGTCTAGGGCAACCCTCAGGTGAATGCCTCCGTTGAAGACCCACGGAAGCCTGCATGCTGCAGGGAGGAACTTTTAAGCCACAGTTAAATCCACTGCCCCCGACTTTTTCTGAAAGGGTGAAGAATGGAAAAGGTGGCTGTTTCCATTTTGCTAGTGAGAGATGGTAAGAGTTCATGGCCCTACCATATTCCTGCCTACCAGCCACCCATAGACACAAGGAACAGTTGTGCTAGTTGTGTCTTCTCAGCAGAGGCCTCGAGTCCAGTGTGTGTGTGTGCACGCATGTGCATACATGCATACAAGCGGGTGTACCTGTGTGTTGCACGCTTTTTCTCTTGTCCTGGCCCCCTAAAACTCCTGAGTTACTTTTGCCAAAGGATCCCATTATTTTCAGCTCCATGGAAGCCTGCAAGATAACTCAGTATTCTCTGTTACACACACAGGCAAGCATTCAGGGGTGCCCACTGGCCGACCCCTCCCCCCACCCTCATCCCCCCAACATAACCTCCACCAGAAACTGTTGATAATGGTGATGACATCCCAGTGCGGCTGCACACACCCTAACCTAGCAAGCCAGGCTCATGTCTGCTACTGTGTGAGGACACCCTAAATGTCTTTCCAATTAAAACCCTTCCAAGTCCAGTGTGCCCTTGAACCCCCAATGCCAGAGCCAATGGAACCCCAGCTCATCCAGGCCGGCTCTGCCTTTCAGAGCTCAGAGGGTGATGCTCAGAGTCCCGCGTCTAACAGCCGCTGCTCTGTTTGCAGGTAGTTCCGGTAACCCCCAGAACTCAGTGTTTTCTCCAGCGTGGTTTGTCCCGGTGGGACCGCCACCTCCTTGAACCCACGCTTCCACTCTGGTGGGCTTCCGCAGCGAACAAGACAGGGTGAAGCAGAAATAAAGGTGAAGCCGAGAGTTTTCGACAGAATCCGATCCTTCCATTAAGTCACTCGCAGTAAAAGCACGGAGTGCGGTGTTGAAGCTGGAGCCCCCGTTTCCTTCCTCACATACTCCCCCTAAGCAGAGGCCAGAAGAAGCGCTTTCTCCTGATGTTTCCAGCAAAACGCTGGCTTCTGCTATAGATGTGGACCCCACTGCGGGCCCGGCACCACAGTGATGCTCAGGACGCAAAAATTAATAAGAGTGAGGCTGAAGAGCCTTAAAACGTCTTTAAAAAATAGGCCACAGGCAAGCCGAAGATCAAGCTGTACACACAGCACGAGCTGGCACATGCTATGGGGAAGGCATGGGCTCGTTTCTCCGGGGGAGGGGAGAAGGGTTGTGGGGATAAAGAGCGTTTTAATTAGAAAACGGCTTGGAGCAAGTCCTCACAGACCCAGCAGAACCGACATCTGGCCACAAGAAATCAGACCCCTGATTTCAGGGTCCGTATTATTACTCAACAAGGATAATCCGAGCGATCACGAGAGGCACCGTGGTCCAGCACGTAAGGTCACTTGAGGACCCCAGCTGTGTAGGAAGCACGAACATTTTTTTGGCTGCCTGTAGCGAGTACGTTTATGAAAAACAGGTTAAGTTACTGGCTCCAAATTACTTTTTAATAAAAAAAGCAAACAAAAAAAAAGCTTAAGCTTTTAATATTTTCTTTTTTAAAAAAAACTGGGACATAATCTCCCTGTCAAGGGCGTGCATGATTAATGACTTATGTGATATAAGCTCACATATCTGTGTTACTATTACATGACATTTCCTAACAGCCGATAACTGCCCTAAAGATTCTTCTGGAACTGATGAGCCCCTTTCCTGCTCCTCTCCCAGTTAAAAAGCAAACAAACAAAAAAATAAAATAAAATAACCTTGGGTAATTCTGGAAAATTTTAGACTAGGATTATGAATAGGCCGTTCAAAAATGAGAAGTATTGTGAAGTTATTCCCAGGGAATTCTGAAGGTAGACCCATCAAGAGAGAAGCCCTCACTTCCATAAAACAGCTGATGCAAATACTGTAGTCCAGCTGCTTGGCGGGAATAGACGTTAGGAATCTGTCTACCTGTAAACCTGTTCAGAGGCCAGGCCACATCGGGCTGACCAAGTCGACAGCGAAGGCGGAGGCCATCAGCTGCATCAACCGCACACGGAGGACCGCCATCTCCACCACTTTCCCGGACTCTCAGGGGGCCGGCAGGCCAAGGTCTAGAACAGAACGGGGAATGCAGTCTGGTTCTGCGGCTGAGCTGTTCAAAACCACGAAGGGGCACGCACCCGAGAGCTCCCACTCCTCGGGGGAAGACAGGAGCAAGGCTCCAGAAACTCAGAGGAGGGCCCCCGTGGACAGAAAAGATTCCCTCCAAGGAGTGAGGCTGGACTTGAGCTCCAAAGAGGGTGGGCCAACTCTGCTGAAGGGAAGAGAAAGGGCGTCCGGGGCCAGCACACAGTGGGCCGACTGACAAGACTTCAAAGGACAGGCTACCCCGGCCTCGTTTGTCTCCGTGTTAGAAAACCATCCTAATTTATTTACGGTGGACATTTGATGAGTAGTCAGCTACCGCTCGGTGGAAGCAGCCCTTAAATTCAATTATACTTTGCTTTTCACACTCAGTTATTTTCATAAATAAATTAGTTTCCAATTGAAAAAACAAAACAAGGCACACAGAGAAAACCGAGGGCATCAGATTTCACGGAAACACCGTCATCCAAACACAGCAGTGGTCGATTCTGGACAATCTGCTCTCTGGCATTTATGCATTAGAAAAAAAAATTAGAAAAAAAAAAGTTCAAGTCAACAGATGCCAACAGGAGAGTCCCCCAGTTTTCAAGGTCATAATTGCTGCATATAAAACGATGTTGAGTCACGGCCTGTCCCCAAACAGTGGGAGCCCTCGTGGCCTGCCTCCCCCGGGATCCCAGAGCTGTGGTGTTGCGCTTGTCAGAGCAGTGAGCAGGCTAAAGAGAAACGTTACAAATTATTCCACAGAACGAAGCAGCAACAATGTAGACCACGTCCCCCTGAAGCCCCTCATTCAGAAGCAGCTCCTCACTCCATTTTGGCTTGTAAATGCTTTCTTAAACACACAAAAATAAAATGTTAATTGTGTATTTGTATAACCCCCGGGTAAAGGAGGAGAGAGAAAAAAACAAAGCTCATTTATTTTGGAAGGTCCACAGCAGCTCACAGAGCAATTCCATCACAGCGATACTTTGGTTACCAAGCACCTGGTTATCTCTGACATGGGTACGACGCTGATGGCACAGGGGGAAGAGGGTACGGGGCCGAAGGCCGTAACAACAAGGGATCCAGGAAAACTGGCCTCTCCCCGGACGCGGCAAATGTGGTAAACTGGCGCTGGACTTGGTGAAATGACTTGTTTGAATGGAAGTCTGAAGTGGAGAAATTTATTTCTAAATTTATGAAGTTTTTCTCCCGGTAAGGACTTGGATAATAACAAGAAGCAGTTATCCTAAGGAGCCCTGGGGACCTGTTTCCCTGAGTAAGAGTGATGTGCCATTAGGACAACAATTGTCGCTAAGTGTTTCCAAGGGCTTGAAGTCGTCGTTCTCAAGCAGTTCCAGTACCAGGTTCGTGTAAAGGAGTCTAGGACACTGGACTTGGTCAACCCTGTCCGAGGCGTGAAGACGCACAAGTGTAATAAATAGTACAAATTACACATTTGCTAAAAGAAACAAATTCCAAAATAGGAAACAACAACAAAAAACCCCCCAAACACATGCTAAGTAAGCACATTAGGATAAATAGGAATTGGAGAAATATTCAGTTCAGGGTTCCTTTAAATAGGAGGTCCCACGCATGCCCGTGTTTCTTCACAGATCATTAATTACTTTGCAAAGGAGTTGGGGTACAGAGGCCCCCCGGCCCGAGCACAAGAATTGAAGATCAATGGAAGTGTGATTAGAGGGGCTTTAGGAAGTATGCGTGCTCTCTTCAAAGCATCCCGGCTACCTTTTTTCTCCCCATGGTGTCCAAAGCCCATTCCATCTCCCCTTTGAATCTGACTTAGTCAGTGCAAGACGTGAGACATGCAGGCGTCCCTTCACCCTGTCTCGCCTCCCTGTGTAGCTAACGGCCCGGCCATCCTGTGGTCCGTCGCAGGGACCGGACCACGCTGCCGTCCTACACAACTGGACGAGAGGGCTCTCCGCTGCTCTTTGTGGGATGCTGGCTGGAGCCCAGACTAACTGGGCATCCCAGCAAAGCTCCCGCAGCCTCTGCTGCAGCTGACGGAGAGCTGTGGAAGCTCCGGCCTGAGCATCCAGACTGCCAGGAGAACAAAAGTCAGAACTCACTCAAGTTGCGCTGTCTGGTTTGCGATGAGTGACCACTCCAAAGGGCGTACTTATCCACTGCAGAATGTTCCAGGGGACCTTTCTCCCGCCTGCCTTTCTTTCTCAGATCGCCCCCACTCCCCCTGGATTCTGGAGCCTTGTTTATGACTGATCGGGAAAACTCCGCTCCTCACTGATGATCAGCTTTTAGCAGGTGACGAGGACACAGGAGAAAAAGAAAATGCTTTCCCACCGCCCCACTCCACCCCCACCCCCCCGTCCACTGCGGTACACAGCAGCGGAGTCTCCCCTTCCGATGGTAACGAGCCGTTTTAAATGACCACACTGAATCAGCTGCATTAGAGCTGGTTCCAAAGGCTGTTCGAAGAAGGAGGGAAGAGCCCCTTAAACGCATTCACACTATTCCAATGCCTGGGCGCACCACGCCCGAGGGTTTCCGAGAACTCTCCTCATCAGCGTTGGCCTGAAACCCAGTCCGGCCTCCTTCCTCACCACCACCTCTTCAGTTCATTCACAGAAATGCAACATGAGCATTGGGAACCAGGGGTCTTTGCGGAGTGGCGTGCTGAGGTTTTCATTCACATCCTATGTGAACAGAGCAGTCACGTGGCAAAAGGCAGCATCCTCGGGGGGAGGGTTGCTGCGGGGTTCTCTATGTCACCCTGGGCCGTGCTGGTTTTCCGAGGACGGTTTCTCTGAACTCCGAAGCACAGGTACAGAATGCCAACATGACGGGTGGCCCCCATGTCCCTGTGTTATCTCTTCTCTGATTTATTTGGGGGGGGGGCGGGGGAAGGGAGGTGCTGAAAATGTATTACCAGGCAGCCTCTGGAACAGATAATGGTGTATTCTCAGGGCTAAAAATCAAACAGTGGTAACATTGCAATTACAGTTTAAGATAAACTATCTCCTTGTTTTGTTTTTTTTTAAAAAAGAATATTTAGTGTGATGTAAAGAGAGGGCGGTCCTAAGCAGCCTTGTGGCCAGGTCATAAACCCCAGAGACACGCCCCGGGGACAATCCGCCCACAGAGCAGCTCTGGGTATGTGATTGCCTATTCAGGTGCTCTGGCGCTTCCGAAATATCCTTGTCAGCAACAAAATACAGCCCTTGCTTCTGTCTTTATCACACCGGTTGCCAGACAACTGCACAGACCTGGAGTGGGTAATGTTATAGCAAACACGTCCCTGAAACATTTATATGTGTCATTGATAAACAATAGAAAATTTAAAAGAGATACAAATGTATTCCTGGAACCTTAAATCTTTCCCCCACCGAGGCCTAAGAACTTACAGTCTCCGTGCACCTGGCAGAGAAGGAGGAAAACAAATTCCAGAGGAAGTCTGCAGATTTATAGCCTAAATATGTCTTCCTCTAGAATGTTTAATACACTTAAGCTTTAGTCATTCTACACACTTTGAAAATGCTCTGTGACAATAAATTACAGTAGCTGCATCTTTCATTGCAATTCACATAAATATCATTTTGCTTTCAGGAAACCAATTATAGAGTAGTAAATCATTTTTACATTGCTTCCCCCAAATCTTTAATTCAAGTTGCAACATGGACTAGAGTCACAATAAAAATACAGCTTACACAGTCTGTCCTTCAGTCTTCCACACCTAGCGAGTCAAACCCTGAGGGGAGTGCTGCAGTTTGGTTGGGTTTTGGTTCCTATTTGGGTTAACCCCGTGCATGCACGTGAGTATCAGAGGCAACGGATATTTACTGAGCGCCTGCCATTCCCAGGTGTCCAGATTCGGGGAAGGACTGGGGGATTTCTCTCAGGTCAAGGGGTCAAGCACGGCCACCATGACCGTCCGCCCTGCACCCTCTGCTCACACAGGCCCCTTCATCCCCACAGCTCTTCCAAGTGGTGGAGGTAGTCACCCCATTTTAAATTATGGGGAGTGACACAGGGCCACAGACACCCGCCTCCTGCACCCACGGAGCTGGCCCATCTATGGCCCCACTGAGATGCCTCCCAGGCTCGGCCAAGTCTGCGAAACTGAAGAACAAAACAACACGGTGTATGATCAAGCCTTAGCGGGCGGCCTGAAGGCTCCAGACCCTACCAAGTGCTTAGGGGAAAAACAGACCTTAGCCAGGGAGTGATGGTCAAGGACAGCGTGCAGGAAAGAACTGCAGCCCAGAGGGCGAAGGCCTGCGAGAAGCCAGAGGGAGAGAGACGAGGGCGGAGCGTCTCAGCAGAGCCTCCAGGAAGACTGTTGAGTGGCCCAGGCCTGGAGGGAGCAGCACAAGATAAGCCCTGATGTTGGGGGGTGGGGGCCAAGTCTAACTTCACATCGTAGACAATTGGGGAGGCCGGTTTGAATTATTCTGAGCAGGCGAATGTCTCACCCAAAGCAGCAGTTTAGATAAACAAGTCTGGCAGCACTTCTAGGGGACGGAAGGGGAGGCAAGGCCCAAAGTGAGGACTGTAACCAGGAGACTATAGGAACGGTGGGGATGAACTGGGAGGAAAATCCCTTCCAAGTCCTGCCTAGTGACAATGGGCACCTTGTCACGCGTGGGGAAGGGACAACAGAAACAGGTGGCTGTGCCCAAAGATTTCACTCCTGCGTTTGCGCTCTCCCACCTGGGCAGGAGCAGCGCGACCTGGGGCGGAGCGAACGTCCAGTACTTCACTCTCTGGAACAGGCTGCAGCTAGCCAGTCAGCCCTGCGAAGGGCCCCCACGTGCTCGCACACTGCCTTCACTGATCCCCAACGCAACCCACCAACTTGCAGTGAGAAACACTACTCTCTTTTCAGCTTTGCGTGGACCTTGGTGTTCACAAATGACTGTGAGACAACAAAAATCAACATGATCATATTGCCTGGCTTAGGATGTCTGGCCCTTTCTCTCTCCTCCCAGAATATTCCTGAAAGGAGTAGTTAACCAAGCTGTTTGTTTGCTTGTTTTTATTGATTTTAGACAGAGAGGAAGGGAAAGTCATTTGTTGTTCCACTTAATGAAGCACTCACTGGGTGCTGCTTGCATGTGCCCTGACCGGGGATCAAACCTGCAACCCTGGTGTATCAGGACAATGCTCTAACCCAGTGAGCTACCTGGCCAAGGCCGGTTATGTTTTGTTTGTTTGTCTGTTGTAACCAGGGCAGCCCAGAGTGAGAAGCAGAAAACGTGTAGAGGCTGACCCCCATGACAAGGAAGCCAAGAAGGTGCCGCTATTAAGCTCAGTTAACCCCTTACCTGAAAACCACAGGTCTGTCACCCAGAAAGGTGCCACAGGGCTCAGGGACCAGCCCTGCCTGGCTCCCAAGCTCAGCTGGACTCCAACCTGACCGTATCCCCTTTTCTCACTCCATGAGACATGGTTGGCGCCATATTGGTAGAGCAAAACCAGAAAATGAGCTCTGAGCTTTGTCTTCATGTTTTGCAAAAACATACTAATTTGTTGAGATGCATCTGCCATGAATGACTCAGCCTGGTGTCAGCAGCTTTGCCTTGAGACGTCTGCTACTGTCTATGGGGGTATGGTGTGGGGGCAGGGAAGGAGGCTGGCTGGGGGGGGAGGGGAGGGCCACTGAAGCCATCACTCTTGTTTGGGGGGCATTTGAAGTAGCCACCAGGCACGTGATGCCAACTGTCCCCATCGGTTCCCACTGACATCATTTATTACTCCACTTTGTTGACATCGCAGCTTCCCCCTTGCCAGGGACCTCGGGACCTCACCGGGCCAAATCAGTTAGAAGAGAAAGAGAGAGGAAGAGGCACGTCTCAGGCAGTCACCAAGTGCCAAAAGGCCTTCATTTTCCTTCGCCCAGTGCACAGCAGAACTGGTGAACTAAAGGCTCCCCGCACCACCACCGGGCTGCGAGACTTTCCTCACAGAGAAGAGGAGCAAAAGGTTGCTGCTAAAAGCCTTGGGCAAGTTTAAATCTGACCGGCCTGAATAAGAAGCCTGACAGTTTGGTTTCCAGCAGGAAAACGACAAAATGGAAACCACATGCAATGCTACGCCGGGACCTCATTTAAACCGTTCACACTTCAAAAACTCCGAGAACGTTTCTATTTTGGGCAAACGCTGCCTCTCTCTTTCTCCACAATAAGTCACCCTCGTTCACTCCACGTCACTCTACTCCTTTAGTGTTAGCAACGCGACCCTCCGAAGTTGGAACTGCTCCTCTCTGATGTGGAAAATGAAGCAGTTTATTCTCACTTGTTTTTCCGTCCTCCACACAGGGAGTTAGCGTGGAAGTCACAAACAGTAGGCAGGTCAAGCACCCCCACGCAACATTGTCAGCTTCGCATGTTCGACGTAAAGGAAAGAGCTTCCTAGTAGGATAATGTGTTTCAACAAACTAACAGGCTTTACAAACCCAGACCAGTGAGAAACCCAGTGACTCCCCACCAGGAAGTTATACCAACTTCCAGGACCGGTGGGTCCAAAGCCTTTTAAACTCTTACGTTCGGCTGCTTCTCACGGGGATCTGGTCAGACAGAAACTGCTGTCACTCCAGAGCTTGGTTATCCCGTGAGGAGTGTGCTGACATCAGCTAAACATACAAAGCTATCCCAACCCTGGACTTACTTGCTCCCTGCCAGAAACATCGAGAGATGAGTGAGTTCACTCGGGAGAGTGATGTCCGGACCAAGGGCAAGGCCACGAGTCACGCACGATCACTGCCCATGGCCTGCCACTCGGGGAGGGGCCCCATGTCAGGGCTGCCTTCTCTGTGGGACGCTCACAGAGAACTATGTCCTTGCCGAGACGAAGGGAATTTTCCACCTTTCTGAAAGCCTAACATCTCCTTTCTTATAATCTCACTGATTTGCTTTGCCCAGACTTGCCTGTCGATGACTATTTATCACGTATAGAGCAGTTTACATTGGCCACCTACTCTGCAAACACTCCTGGGCTTCATAAACCCGTTGTAACTCCCTGACGACCAGTGCTGGGGAGGGTGCCACGGCAGCCTGGAGCTGCAATCCAGAAGCGCGGTGAATGCAAAGGTGTGTGTGCTCATGCACATCTGCATAGATGCACGTTTTTCCATGTGCTGAGCTGGCAACTGATTCCCTCCTGCCCTTTGACACCTCGAGTCTTGGCCACTGGGCCCCAGGCAGCCTATCCCAGAAGCTCCTTGCAGATAGCAAAGCAAGCAAATGTGGTTGTCCCGGGTACGGCTTAGGACTTTGAGGCCAGTTTCAGGGTCCCATCCGTCCCCTGTCCATCACTCACTGAGGTCAGAGAAGAACACCTCATTTCTCTACCCTGTGTTTCATCATCTGGGGAAGAGAAGGCATACTGGACATGAAAATACCTGATGCATTTTAGAGTATGATGCACACCGAACCCCTCTCTTACTCCTAAGTAGCTAACAAGCTACCCTTTCTTTCCCTCTCGTTCCCTTCCAAAACAGTTATAAACCCAACATCTAGTGACGAAGGGGCCACAGTGTCTGTGTGTTCACGATTATGTTCTACTCATCTACGTTCACGGTCTACTAAATTTACATTAGCCTCGTATATGCTCAGCAAGATGAAATATTGAAGTTCCAAGCCCAAAGTAGATCCGAAGCAGGCAGCTATAGGGAGCAGGGCTACAGATCGTGATGACGAAAGCAGTGAAGACGAAAACAATATGAGGAATGTAAAAAAAAAAGGCAATTAGAACAAGCCAGCACAAAATCTCTAAAACCAAGCACTCAAAGGCCAGTTAAAGTACACTGCCCTCCTCCCCCAAAAGCTGCTCAGCACATTCTTGGGGGCTTGAGAGCTAGCTCCCTTTAATGATTTTTGTTTGTTTTCCCTTTGAGTATGACCTATTCTTCTATCTTCTAAGTTCATCTGTTTAACCCTGTTAGAATTTAGTACTGCCGAGTGATTTTTGCATCAGCATTTACATCAAAAACAGACTGGAAGCAAACTGTGTTTATTCTAGTTGTTGTAGAGGAAAAAGTTCATTGAACATAGAAACATGTGTGTACACGCCATGTCACAGTACTACTGAGGCTCTGCAATCTCAGAGAGAGGAGCCAGCTGAAATGCCAGCAAGGGGCTTCCCGTAACTCAAAGGCACTCATGCCTTTGAGGTCAGGACTTTATTCCCAATTTGGTGATTTAGTTTCAATAAAATATCATGCATGCAAGTCAATTAATGTTTCAGTTTGTTTTTTTGTTTTTTTTCCTCCACATTTAATGTGTACATTGATTTAATTTATAGTTACAAAAAGATCTAGGACCCTAAAAAGTTTACGTCCAGTTCTGCAGTTGTAGGTATTTAAATGTCTCTATACTGAGGTCATCCACAAGGACGCTGGGGGGCAGGGAATATCTTCTGCCTTTCAAAGGGGTCTTAACATCATTGATGAAAAACACTGCTTTGCCCACCTGGGAGTATCACCTTATTATCTCAGCAGAAAACAAGCCACTCCACAGCGATGACCTTAAGCACTGAGAAAAAGGGACACTGCGTTCATTAGGTTCTCCTGAACGCAAGCCACGCTCAATGTCCTTTAGAGATAGTTCCTTTAAAAATTATTATTTTAATTGTGTTGCTTAAAGGAGATGACTCTTTCACCTTCCAGGCAACTCAGTTGTCATTTGCATAATTAAAGCTCTTCCTCACGTTCTATTCTTGGAGGGTTCTGCTGGCTAGCAGGTATTTCTGGGATATGGAAGCACCTGTGTGTCTTTTGCCGAGCAGAGATGAAATCCAGTATCCATGTATACGAGTGGCTTCGGCAAGTCCCTAGTTAAACAGGGTCAAACTCTGGAGCAGCAACTTGGGGTACGGAACTCAGCAAGTGTGAAGAGCAAGTACAGGATGACATCCACCTCTAGAAGTGAACGTGGGCGTGGGGCCGGGGATGGGAGGCAGTGTGGGCAACAACACGGAGAAAGCATCAAGACGTTAGAGAGGCTGGAAGTCTGCTTCACCTCAGCATATATTTTTTAAAGATTTTATTTATTTATTTTTCAGAGAGAGAGACAAAGGGAGGGAGAAAGAGAGGGAGAGAAGCATCGATGGGTTGCCTCTCCCATGTGCCCCAACTGGGGACAGAACCTGAAACCCAGACCTGTGCCCAGACCAGGAGTCAAACCAGCAACCTTCTGCTTTGCAGAATGACACCCAGCCCACTGAGCCACACTGGCCAGGGCCTCACGTCTGCCTTATGTGCAGTAGGCTATCCCTTCCCTTGTTCCTGGGACCAAAGCTGAGGATGCATTCATTTCTCTGCCCCGAATACCCCAACCCATGGAGTCATGCATCACTCTCTCTAGTACACAGGGATTCAGTGTGGATGGGACAAGAGGTGAGCCTCCCTCCCTCCTTCCCTCCAGCGTCCCCCTATACCCAACCTCTTCCAAAAACATCAAATATTTTCTTCCATAAATAATTGCAATAGGATGCCGTAGCTTTCCCCAAACAAACAATAGCCAGATTGTGCCCTGTCTGCCAGGGGGCCAGCCCAGCGCACACAAAGGCCTGCTTTCACAGGCTGTCCGCACCCCCCTGCTGAGCGGCAGGGTGGGTCCCACTCCCCTCCTCGTTTCTTCCACAACCTCACTGTGGCGATTCCATTAGGAAAGGAGCAACAGGAAGCGGCGTGGCCACAAGGGAGAGGAACAAAGCCCGTGCAAGACAACAGCCATTGTTCCCCAGACTTTCTGCTGCTCTTGACCTCGAGCAGGAAGCCCTCCTTTCTCCAGGACAGGGCTGCCTGCTCTCAAATCCACATCACACCATTTGTATGCTGGAGGTTTCTTTCAAACCTTTGATGGCACGTCAGCCAGGATCTGAAATTTGGACAAGTTGCAACGTCTGTGTTCCATCCTCACAGCAGTTTCAGAATTAAGGAAAGTTGGAGGGCCTATATTTTTGGACTCATTACATTTCCTGATGAAAAGAAAAAGCGGGGGTGGGGGGTGGAGTGTGTGGACTAAAGGATAGAAGTTGTCACTTTGTAAGTGCTGCCTGAAAACACACCCTTTGTGTTTAAAAGTAGAAAGCATGAGCTGTGGCTGGGTGGCTCAGGGTTGAAGCATCGTCCTATACACCCAAAGTCGCCAGTTCGACTCCCGATCAAGGCCCCTGCCTGGGTTGCAGGTTCGATCTCCAGTCAGAGCGCATATGGGAGGCAACCGATCAATGCTTCTCTCTCACATTAATGTTTCCCTCTCTCTCTCTCTCTGAAATGTAAATAAATGTTTCCTTTCAGAATTTAAGTTTGATTTTCCCCACAGGTACCAGGAAGCACCTCACCCAGAAATGCCCTTACTTGCCATTACAGTACTTCCCTTAAGGGAGTTTGTTTAGCTTAAGGACACCTAAAAATCTTCCTATTTCCAATCATTCAGAATGGCCATTCTCCCAGTCTGAGCTCCTGACATTCAACACAAAGAGTTTCCTTCCTGCTCTATTTTGTGGTTTTCCCCCCACTCACTTCTCTTTCCCTCTCCCCAGTTAAATGAAATGGAGCTCAGGTGACCAAGACGTGAATAAATTCCCCGAAAGCCACCTGAAGAGAATATACATTTTTGATATTTAAACCATGCAAACAAACCCCGGAGGCTGACAGGGATCGATGCTACCTCGGCATTAAAAGGACCTTAGGTGCTCGGTAAAGTGTTACTGTGAAGTGATGTATCTATCACCCGTGTCCAGCAGGGCAACTTAAGCTGACGTGCATTTTAAAGTGTGATCTCGGTTTAGCGACGGGGTCTGGTGAGACGAGCCCTCCCCACTCACGTGCTTCATTTCTTAGGAAGCTCGGGTGGGGACGTGGGTTTAGTCACCGACTGGCACAGCTCTGTTCTCACGAGACATATGAAACACCCGAGAGAGGCTTCCGCATGTGCTTGGGGTTCAGCACTGAGAGTAACACGCCCCAGCGGGGCCGACGAGAGTCCATTCTGGACCCTCATCCACGGGATGGGGCTGCGTGTGTAACTCAGGGGAGCTTCCCACGTATGAAGTCACCGGGTGCCTGGGGTGTGTGTGGCTTCTCCCTGGTTCCTTGGAGAAGGCGATTCTTGGCCCTCGGGCTCCCCGCCACCTTTTCTGAAGTCTCGGCAGTCAGACATGGAGAGTAGGCAGGGCCGCTCGGCACCAGGCCAGTTGCCCCCATCCTGTCTTCTGCGTGTGACTCTCCCGCCACGTTTTGTAATGTGGAGTTCATTGTTGGGCAGGCACGGCAAGACCAGCAGGTCAGGAGGTAACTGCTACCAAACAGAATACCTGCGATACACGGATCCCAGGAGGCTACGCTGCACCAAAGACTTAAGAAAATCATAGAAATTAATTGATTTTTCTCAGAGAGTTGCTCACCTATCAGTAGGATAGAAAGAAATGACCATATACATACATGGACCATCACTAAGTAGTATTTTCCTCAAGATCAGTGTATCCAAAGAGACTAAAAAGAGCCATTTTGACATTGACCTTTCACCTTAAAGTGAAAGGGTTTCGATGTGGAGGTGGGATGGGGAATGTTATAGAAACCTATCACCGACAGCCGGGGTGTGCACGGTAGTCCAGCAGCGGCCAGGCTCTGCCACAGGACTGGAGTGATGTGGATGCTGAGGGGACCACGATCGCAGCTGCTGGTGCCCAGAAAGCAGATAGCAGTGAGCCGGTGGGAGTCCTCAGGGGTACAAGGAAAAACCACCTCCCGAGCCTGCTATGCCTTCCACCGCACCACTGGGTACCCTGGGCCCCATCTTCCAAGGCTGTGGTGTGGATCGGCCTTCACGCACACACCACAAAAGTGATTCTCATGACCTCCCACGACCTCTTTTCACTTAGTTCACCCCAAATTCCCCAAGTTGAGGACCTGCTGGGTCGGCTTGCTGTCCCGCCCTGGGAAGGAGCTCCCCGTTGGGTTCCACGAGCCACGGCCTGCACTCGCCCACCCAGGCCCTGTGGGAGGGGGCGTGGGTTTTCGCTGCGTTCACATACAACACCCCCTGGGAATACAGCCTGAGTGTCCGGGACGGAGGGTGGGAAACCCACGAGGACCACTGGGCTCCAAAGTCGCCACGCCCCTGGCAGGCGCTCACGCAGGGCCGGGCAGACAGTCCCAGACCTCAGGCAGAGCCTTCGCGCAGCACTTTGCATGGGAAAATGCAGCCGACACACGTTTTCTTTAAGTATTCCTCAAAACCCAACGCGTCTTCTCTGGGGTTGAATCCAGCAACTCTAAGACTATTTGCACAGGATTTATAATCTGGTGTCTACTTAGCGGCGTTATGAAAACACGGAGTGGTGGGGAAACAGCAGTTAAAGAGCCTGCTAATTCCCTGCCAGTTCACTGTGGTGGTTCGCGTTTCTTGCCCGGAAGGCCAGGCAAGGCTCCCGATGCCCAGCGCCTTGGCACCGGGCGAGCCTCTCGAGCTGGCAGGACCTGGGAGGCAGCCGAGCTCACGCTGACTGCGTGGCTCCCCTCCCAGATCCACCTTCCCAGAAGCAGGCCCTTCCAGCTCCGGAGACCCTGAGAGAATAGGGGCCAAGCTCGGCTGCCCTGGAAAAGGCTAATCCATGCTTACGCCCAGAGGTACTCAGGTCCTGAAGTGCTGCTGGCCAGGCCACGAGTCCTTATGCCACCCCCGGTACCTGCCGGGGGGGCAGTGAGGGTCGGGACACCGCGGGCTGTCCAAGGCCTCTGCCAGTGCCCTGGGACATGTGCCTTTGGCAGACTTTGATGTCCCACACCGGAGCGACCCTGCAGCCACCCAGCACCTGGAGGGCCTGGGACATTCAGGACAGGTAAGCGGCTGAACTCATGTTAACGGCCTCATAGGAATCCCTCAGGAATCTGCTTCCCCTGCCCCTGCACAGACTCGGGGTGAAGTTCATGTCCTGGGGCTCCAGCACCCCAACCCATGGAGGTCCAGGGTGGGTCTCACTGGTGGGTAGCAAACCCACCTGTCCCCGGGTGCTGTTGGTGACCCAGCACGGCTCACGGCTCTTTTGATGCAAAACCACCACATCGGCAATGTTGCAGATCAAAGGGAAAGGATTACTCACAATGTAACACTAAGCTAGAAACATGTTTTGGAGGGAGATAATCACGTCGACAAAAACAACGGAACTCTTTCAACTTGGGTGTTTCAGAATTGATGAGAGGTTGTGTAGTTGGAGTTCCCGGCTATTGGGATATTGGCTAACCGATATCCTAATACTTTGTTATTTTTTTAAGCTATTTTGATTATTAATAGATCTTGACTGTGAACTTACCTTGGGTTGACGTCAGCTCCTCGCGGAATACGCCGACCGCATGTGTTCCAGTGCCACGCCGTCTCAAACACCTTTCCTGAGCCACATACCTTTCACGTCTTTGTACCACCACATCTCCCCTCCCCGACCAAAGTAAGACCTCAAACACCAAAAACGTAATTTCCCGGGGTGCTGCTCTAAGAGAACGTTCCCAAAATGAGACAATGTTGCCAAGGAGAGCTTGTAGATCAAATAGTCTAAGCTCACAAATACAACTCTGAAAAAAAAAGCTACTTTTTTTCATGCAGCTGCTGTTGTTTCCTCGAAACTTTCCCTGTGTGAAACATAGAGACTTTCTTTTGTTTGACTGAAAATGCTACTGTGAGGATGAAAGAAAGGCAGGGCCCGCATTAACGAGTGAGGATGTGGAACAGCATAGGGGCGGTGCACACTTACACAGGTTCAGGTACTGCTGCCAACTCCTCACTTTAACTAGTTCATTGAAACCGCCCAACACAGCAATCCTTCAAGGTGGGTGGTACCCTTCATGCCGTATCACAGCAGGGGACACGGAGGCACAGGGCCTGGGGCCAGGCACCCACCGGGGGAGCCTCTAGGAAGCTGCGGAGACCATCCATGGTTCATGCAGGCAAAGGGAATTTCAGAGAGACAGAGAGTCCCTCACGTGATGTGGTTCCTCTGGTCAGACATCCGGATGCGCCTGTGTCCGATGCCTCACTTAGGAGAATCGAAGCTTTAGGATGTTTTCTGCTGCTTAAGAACATGAACACTGCCTCCAAGTTCTTTCAATTTATGAATAAGCCCACTGATGCTACAACTAACAAAGGATTTAAACAAAATTTGTGTAACTCTCACCCAGGATACATTAATTGATTATAAAGAGAGAAAGAAAGAGAAACACCTATGTGAGAGAGAAACATCAATCAGTTGCCTCCTGCATGCGCTCCAACCACGGATCGAACCCACAACCTTTTGGTATATGGGATGATGCTCCAACCAACTGAGCCACTTGGCCAGGGCAACTAACAAAGCATTTTATGGAGCAGTTGTGACCCAGGCACAAGGCAGTGAGCTTAGAGGGCCTGGGGTGGGGGATGGGGGAGCAAGACAGCGGTGACGTCAATGCCTACAGAACATACCCCGTGAGATACTATAAAAAATTCAACTTGAAGGATATTAACTATCATGTCTGATACAGAGTCAATTGTGCCCTAAAACTCTCGTCAATATTTTGAGGATGCCAAACGCTAGTACATACACACCCTGGGCTATCTCCTGCTGATGCTGGAGAACGGGCTCTTCCGGCCACAGCACCACTCGGGCTTCCAGCATCACTCCCTGCTTCCAGCATCACTCCTGCTTCCAGCACGTGCGCACAGAAGGAACCGGAAATGAGACGGCCTTGGGAGTCAGCTAATCTTTACACAATGCCAGAAACGCCGTGTGAGAATTCCCATGGGAGTTCTGCTAACACCTATTGGAAAGTGTTTATTTCATATTTATTTCCACACATGTCAATTATAGAGACAGGCTCCTATCATTCAACCAGAACTTTCACTTTTAAAACAATTTTTTTTAGCTCCTATCAAGAAACAGATGAAGAGAGGGTAAGGTGATACTTCAAGCCTAAAGACACCAGCAGAGGCGGAACATGGAGACAGAGGACAGTGAGCTAACCCCACACGGGTGTCCCCGAGTCTGTGTGGACGTCACCCAGAACTCACGCCACCCCAAGTGGGCTTAGCAGATGGACCCACTATTGCAGCCAATGCCACCTCCTCAGAGACCTCTGCACACCTGACAAGCATCGTCCATTCACGTCCAGCCCTCCCTCCCGAATTCCTCTAGCATGCGTCTGTCCTTTCCAGGCTAGCCTCAAACCTTCCAAGAACAAGAAGGAAGTGAGGAGGACTTGGAGAGAGAAGCTGTGTTTAATGCGGAAGAGCTCATATGCCTGCTATGCAAGTGGCTGTGGCAGCCATGGGAAGAGAGGCTCCCTGAAGCATTCCTAGAACCGTGCAGAGAGCGAGGCGGGGGAGCTGGGAGATGTGCTTTCCCCGGGAGCCTGGGGACCTGGTGCGAGGGCTGGCAGGAGGCCTCCTCCTGGGCCTCAGTAAATCCCTGTGCTAACCCATCCCAGCCCTCCCAGAAACATTTCCTGATTAGTTAACTAAGAGCGGAGAAATATTTAAGGCAGGGTCAGACTCCAATGGGAACTTGGAGGAAGGACCCAAAGGCTGGATGGGGACATGTGTGGGCCCACGTTCACCAACCCCCAGGGACACGTGTCCCCACCTGCCTCCTGTCCCGTCCCCTGCCTGGTCCCTGGGGTCTACCCAATACTCACCCTGCAGGAGCACTGTGGGAAGCACACAGTGGGTGCTTTTTGAGTACAAAGGACCAAAAAAAGGCATTTGTCTTTGGTAATCAGCTGATACAACAATTAGCAATGGTTTTGGTTACAATGCCCACCAGAAAGGAAAGGGAATGTGAGTCCTTTATGTTTGTTCACAAAACAGTCATTGATGGTACCATCAGTTAGCGTTTTATTTTAGAGCTGAAAGACCATGATTAAAAACTTCATTGGTTAAACACAACACAAAAAACCAACGCTCCCCCAGACACCCCTGGAGTCGTCACAGAGCACTACCGGAGGGGCGGCGTTTCAGGGCCAGTGGGGGTGACGGTGGGCGGGCACCAGGTGCCTTGAATCACACACATGAAGACCCCGGGTGGACATCCGACCACCTTCAGGAAAGGACAAGCACGAAAGCACACTGGAACGCGGTGTGCCATTGGCAGGTCTGGTCTTGTGGCTGCGGCCCAATGCAGGGCAGAGGGTGGGCACGCGCCGGGGAAGACAATTCTACAGAAACACTAGCAAGGTGGAATATGAGAAACATCCCACCCAAAGCAAAAACCAGCTTCTGGACGTGGTGGGGGAGCAAGACCTACGTGAACTTCCTTGAACTTTTCACTGAGCCTGCCAACTCCGGCTGCAGCGAGTGAAAGCGGGGGTCCCTCTGAATTCAATTTAACAGGCATGTCTGTGAGGTTTCCCCTGTAAAGCTCCACTAATTGCCCAAGGTTTGGAATCATGAATCCTGTAAAGTCAAACCTTAAGCAGAAACCCACCCAGAAAGAAAACGTCCTTGGATAGAAGGGTGATTTCGAACCCTGGTGAATAATTAGACTGGATTTCGTACCTGTGAGAATCTACCATTTCTTATGAAAATCCTCTCCAGTTCATGGTTTTGTCAACTACATGGATGAGCAAGTATTTTTGGAGCATCTACTATGGTCGTGGCGTTTGCTTTCTAACTCACGATCACATTCGCACACCGCACATGAGGTAGTCTGGAGCATCCCCCATGTTCTGTAGTCTCCGAGCTAAACCAATAAGCAAACCACTTCCTTTCTTCTACAAAGAAAAGGCATGTTGACAGCTTCCCTTTCATCTGCACCCCCGAAATTTCTCACCTTGGTCCCAAACCAGACCTCGGAGAACTGGCCGCATGCAGCAGACTAGAAGAGTACTTTGCAGAATGGCACACTGATGCCTCAGCTAGCTACTTCCCAGCACTCGGGCAGTACAGAGAAAGTACTTTGTATTCCTCTAAGTAAACAATAATGCAAAAAATACACAAAACAGGCTCTTTCTTACCCCTGTGCTCTTCCGTCACAGGAACGCTGCCTGGTTAGCCCGTGACTGTGGGCTATAAATACATTCCTGAGATGTTACATTTTTAATTACCTGCAAGTTCCTGAATCCAGCTTCAAAAAAACCCCCAAAAAACCCAAAACAAATAAACAGCAGGAAACTACTTTTGCATTGTGTTTTAGCTACAATTTAAAAATCATTAGCTTGATGTTCACCTAACATGGAAACAGTTACAAACAGAAAGCTACATATTACATTTACTTTTCGTTTTTATGTAGCACCAGGCATGCCTGGGAAAACATAGGAAATGACTTGCAGGAGAAAGAAGATAAAGGGACCACAATTCCTACAGGGTCTGCTGTGCTTGAAGACCACGCACGTGGAAGAGAAAAAGTATAATGATATAAACAGAAGTGGTTCAAAATTGAAAACCATTACACAGAAAGGCTCCCCCCATTTGGAGTTCATTTCCAAGTATGTGTTTACAGGAATGCTCCGTGTATCTGATGGGTGAGATTCTTGCATCTCAACCATGAAACACTAGCAAGCTGATGCCAGCGTAGAAGCTGTCCCATCAGTCCTCTCAGCTCCAGTTCCAAAACTCCAGCTTTCTGTCTGACTGACTGATAGATCCTTAGCCCCAAAAGATCCGATTTTACAATCCTCACATACACAGAATTCACTAAATATAAACACGCGTCGATAGCTGAGGCCACTTAAGGAAAGTCAGAGTCCCACGTGATAACAGATTCTGAGGCACCGGGTTTCATAATAGTGCCCTGGGTGACCAAGAAAATGACAGCAAAGCGCTGTCAATCTGTCACAGTTACCACAAGAATCTAAATATCTTGTTCTCCAAGAAGTGCGCTTCAATTATTTGGGAAATCCACTCAAGCAGGAACTTGTTTCGATGATGCTTGATGAATACCACGTGCATGCAGATGTTTGCGTGTGCAGAAACGGGATGTGTCCTCTCGTTGTGAGTCTGTGCTTGTCTTCCACCCAGCTAAGTTCAAAGCCTGTGTCCACTTTGCTCCACAAAGTTGCTGTTGGTCAAAAAAGCACTGAAGCTCCCCTTGACGTCGAGAGCCTGGGCCTTGGCCCTGCTGCACCTGAGCTCTCCCTTTTCCTGCCCACGATGCAGAAAGAGGAGCCTGCCACGCCCGGCTGGGCTGACACCTCAACCACGTGTACTGCAATGGGTTTTTTTTAAGTATATTTTATTGATTATGCTATTACAGTTTTCCCAATTTTTCCCCCTCTATCCCCCTCTGCCCAGCCCCCCCAACCCTCCAGTATTCCCCCCCTTAGTTCATGTCCATGGGTTGTACATATAAGTTCTTTGAGTCCTCTGTTTCCTATACAATTTTTTACCTCTCCCTGTCTATTTTATGCCTACCAATTATGTTTCTTCTTCCCTGTACCTTTCCCCCATTCCTCCCTTCCCCCTCACCACTGAAATCCCTCCATGTGATGTCCATTTCTCTGATTCTGTTCCTGTTCTGGTTGTTTGCTTAGGTTTTGTTTTTGTTGTTTTTCTTTTCTTTTAGGTTCATTTGTTGGTAGTTGTGAGTTCATTGTCATTTTACTGTTCATATTTTTGATCTTTTTCTTAGATAAATCCCTTTAACATTTCATATAATAAGGGCTTGGTGATGATGAACTCCTTTAACTTCACCTTATCTGGGAAGCACTTCATCTGCCCTTCCATCTAAATGATAGCTTTGCTGGATAGAGTCATCTTAGATGTAGGTCCTTGCATTTCATGACCTGGAATACTTCTTTCCAGCCCCTTCTTGCCTGCAAGGTTTCTTTTGAGAAATCAGCTGACAGTCTTATGGGAACTCCTTTGTAGGTTAACTCTCTCCTTTTTTCTTTCTGCTTTTAAGATTCTCTCCTTATCTTTAATCTTGGATAATGTAATTATAATGTGCCTTGGTGTGTTCCTCCTTGGGTCCAGCTTCTTTGGGACTCTCTGAGCTTCCTGAACTTCCTGGAAGTCTATTTCCTTTACCAGATTGGGGAAGTTTTCCTTCATTATTTGTTCAAATAAGTTTTCAATTTCTTGCTGTTGTTCTTCTCCTTCTGGCACCCCCATAATTCAGATATTGGAACGTTCCAAGTTGTCCCAGAGGTTCCTCAGCCTCTCTTCATTTTCTTGAATTCTTGTTTCTTCATTCTGTTCCAGTTGGATGTTTATTTATTCCTTTTGTTCCAAATCATTGACCTGAGTCCTGGTTTCCTTCCTGTCACTGTTAGATCCCTGAATATTTTGCTTTATTTCATTTTGGGTATCTTTCATTTGTTCTTTCATTTGTCGCCCAAGCTCAATCAGTTCTGTGAGTATTTTGATTACCAGGGCTTTGAACTCTCCATCAGACAGGTTGGCGATCCCCTCATTGCTTAGCTCTCTTTCTGAGGCTTTGCTCTGTTCTTTCATTTTGACCCTATTTCTTTGTCTCAGCGCACCTGTTAAGTCGTAAGGGGTTTTTGTCCCCAGTGACCTAACAGAACGCCCCAACCTAATACCTCTTCACCCCTTCAAGAACATTTGCTCCGGCTCCTTCTAGGAGGTTCCCTGCTGTTCCTTCTTTGCTCTCTGCACTCCCTTCTCCACCCCTTCTCCTTCCTGAAGCCCTGAAGTCCTCCAAGGGCTTTGACTGTGGGTCTAGGGCCAGAATCCTATCTCTGAACCAACCTGCCACCCCTGGCTTCAGCTCCCCATGCCTTCTTCTAACCACAGCCCAATGGGGCTCCAAGGCCAAGGCCATGTCTGCACCAGGAGCTGGCCTATGCAGGGTGCCTTTCATTCAGACCCTCAGGATGCTAGAAGAGTGACACGTCACGTCCAGTATTAGCCAGAAAGAAAGACTCAATGGTCAGGACCCACGGTGAGCTGTTTAGATCACGTCCCCAACTTGCTCCCTCTCCTACCAACCTTCCAGGTAGTCGCAGGGAAATGACCGACAACCAGTCCTGCCTCTCTGTCTGTGGGTGGTAAGCCCAGCTGGCATTGCCCATGCTGAACACAGCCCAGACATGGTGTTCAGAGCCCAGGAGGGGCCACGTTCTGGTAACGCACCACACAACACCCACACAGGAGAGAAACCAGGGCCACGCGGCAAGCAACTTTGGTCTGCAACAGGAGTGTCTACGCCAGTGCTGGGAAGTGGTGCTTTAGGGCCATGGCCAATCCTGTTTATCCAACATCAAAACATGGAGAGCAAAAGAAAGATGCTCGGGCATCTGGAGAGTTTGTAACATCAGGGGTTAGGTGTCTTAAAGCACCTGGTTGCTGCTAGCCGTGGGTGGGGAGTTTCCTAGTTAAAAACTGAAGCAGCCCTGGTAGGTGGGGCTCTGTTGGTTGGAGCACCATCCCACAAACCAGGAGGCTGCAGGTTCGATTCCTGGTCAGGGCACATGCCTAGGCTGTGAGTTCAATCCCCAGTCAGGGCACATACAAGAGGCAACCAAATGATGTTTCTCACATCAATGTTTCTCTCCCTCCCTTCCCTTCTCTCTAAAATCAATAAGCATGCCCTTGGGTGAGGATTAAAAAAATTTAAAAATGGAAGCAAAAAAAACAAAACAAAACAAACCCCAGCTTAATCCTCTCTGACTTTACTCTCAGCGTCCATATGGGGGGATGGACAGCTCGACCTCCATGACAGCCCCACCTTAGGGCAGAAAGGTCCCCGTACACACAGCCATGCTGCCTTGGGCAATTCTCTCCCCAAGCCATGTCCCAGGACACAAACCCAGCACTTCTGGTTTAGGGGGTCATCTGAGGGTGGCGTGGGTGGGCGGCTGATTTGTCAGGGTGCAGAGGGTGTGCCCCCTGGCAAGGCCCCGCCCGCCCAGGCCTCAAGTGCTCTCTGTGAGGAAGGAGGCCCTCTGTTCGTCCCTGCGTCCGTCCATCCAGGGCTCCTACTGGCAGCTGTCACCAGGCCGCCCCCTTCTCAGGGTGTTTGTTCTCATAGAGGTTCACTGATGCCCAGACAATGCCTGCCAGCTTTCTTCTGCCCCAAGCAGAGAGCTGTGGGGCGGGGGGCAGCAAGGCTGTCACTCACCTTCCAATGCACGTTTTGGTGGCCACAACAATGGGGCTCCTGGTGCCACACACAAGGAGCTGCCCCTTGGGAGTGGGGTAGGGGACCGGGGCAGGGAAGCGGGCACATGGGGAGACCCCGGGCAGCAGTCACTCCCTGCCCCCATCAGCACCCCACCTCAAGAGGCAGAGGGACACTCACTACCCATCTCCTCTTAGAGGGCATCAGGACAAAGAAGTAACTAACGCCCCCATGGATGACGACACAGCCTTCTTTTCTCCTCTCCCAGTTCAACTCTCTTATCGTCTCCCCCAAATAAATGAGCAAACTCTCAAAAAAAAATTAATGCACACGCATGCTTAGTCTTCTGATTTACCAATGGTGGCACAGGGGGCAGGAAAGTCGAACCTGAATCACCAAAATGGAACCAGCTCCTGTGAGAGAGAGCCCAGCCAGTGGCTGGGAGTGAATGAATGCATTGCCCAACTGCTGGTGTGACACAGGCCCTCTCCTCCCCCTCCTGAGCCTCATTCATAAAAAGCCAGCTCTGCCCCAGCAGCTGCGGGAACCGGTCTGGATTGCTGTGGCCTTCTCCAAGACAGAGGGCAAACAATCGGAACAAAGGGACTCCCTCCCATGCCCCGCTGATGGTGCCCCCTGGCCGGATGGTTGCCGGGGCTTCTCCGGGTCTCCTGGTCTGCCACCCACACAGGCAGAGGGCACTGTGCAGAGCTGTTTGTTGGTACCAATTCTGAGGCTCACAGGCCCAGCCTGTTATTAAAAGAATTCCCATCTGCTGAGTCACACTCCGTATTTTCACCTCCCTGTCATTAAAAAAAAAAAAAGAAGAAGAAAAAAATAAAAATCAAAGGCTCCTCCTTATTGGTAAAACAGGGGCTGCTGGTGTCTCTGGCAATGGCCAAATTGGGGTGACAGTGGCCACACGTCTCCAGAAAAGATGGGATTAATTGTCCACTTTTAAAGTGATATTACCACACTCGAACTTTGTATAGCCAGGCTGGAAATCTTAGCTGGTGAGGTACAACTTTGATTCTTAATACTACTTTTGAGATTGACAAACTGGGCAAATTCACCATTGACGTGATGCATCCTGGAAAAAGTTCCCTGCTCATCGGGGCTGGGACCCAGGGGGTCAAGTCCCTACACGCTCTCTGCTGGGCACCCCAGACGGTAACAGAACCAACCCTCTGCGCTCCTTCCATAAACATCCATTCCACTGCATTCTGTCCCCGTGGGCGGCCCCCTACCACCTGTGCCCAGGGACCGACAGCCAGAGAAACAGGAAAATAATTTGGAGATGGCAGATGAGTCTTGTGAAATACCCTGCTCTGTGATTAAAATCACAATAATGCTCTAACCTCTTCAAAGGCAAAAATGTCAAGATAACAAGCCGAGAGCAAAATAAACAAGCCTTCCGGAAAGCGTGCCAAGCTTTTTAAAGAGATCACCCTCACCTTCTCGTGGCTGCCGCCTGGAGCCCAAGGTAAGTTATTTACAGAGATTTTATTTATTTATTTTTAGAGAGAGGGGAAGGGAGGGAGAAAGAGAGAGAAAGACATCAATCAGTTGCCTTTCATGCGCCCCCCCAACCTGTGAACAAACCCGCCACCTGATGGGGAATCAAAGCAGCGACCCTTCACTTTGCAAGGTGGTGCCCAACCAACTAAGCCTCACCAGCCAGGGTGGTAACTTTTGTGTTTAACTTGTCTCAGACCTCTGACTGTTGTATGAGGGCTTTTATGCAGAGGGCTACAGGCCGGGGGGTCTCTGAATGTTCTGTGGCCATGAACACACTTTGCAGGAATGGAACTGTGCCCTCGATCATTTCTGAGGGGCCTGTGGAAAGAGGGGGTGGGAGTCATACAGCGATAGAGATTTGGTGAAGTGTTAATACCTAAATTGTCTTCCGTCCCACTCCCAAACATCTATTAATCATCTAATTGTTCTGTAAGCCCCTGGGCATGGGCATCGGTACAAACACACACACACACACACACACACACACACACACACACACTGCGACTTCCCTGAGGGAACAAGGAAACACCCACCAGGACACGTGTCACCTGATCCAGGTTGGCCCTAAGGAAATGCGTGCTATCGGGCCGGGGAGCTGAGCCCTCTCTGCCTCGGTCTCCTCATTTGCAGAATGGGCGCAACAACAGAGCCGACCCTCGCAGGGCTGCCGCCAGAGCTGACGCACAACCAGCACTCGACAATGCTAGTCTCTGTCACCAATGTTGTCATTCTGTCACGTCACCTCCCTGTCTAAACTCCACTGCCTTTCCAACGCACAGGGCAAGGTCCGAACTCGTCACCCCCATGGTCCGGCCCTGCCCACTGTCTTCTTCTCAATGACAGGGCCCTGGCCCCGCCCTCTGTCCCTTCCCGCCACCACGGCCCGCTGCCCCTCCTACCCCTCCACCAGTCCTGTTGGCCACCACGACTCCGACCGCCTCTCCCCACAGTCTCCACCACCACCCTGGTGTCGGACACAGCTTCTGTGCCCCGGACTGTGGCAGCCGCCTCCGCCTGTGTGCCTCTACTCCTGTCCCTGGCAGGTCGTCCCTGTCGACTCAGCATCCACTGCATCAGCTCAAGTCACTCCCTGTTTAGAGCCCAGCTGTCTCCTGTCAGGGCCAGAACCAAGGTCCTTACCACAGCTCCCGCCACCCCACACCCCCCTCAGCACCCCGCCGTACCACTTCCTTCAGGTGTCTGCCCGAGTGCCTCCTCATGGGGCCCTCCCCAAGCAAAGGGTGCCCACGCCATCTGTACTTAAAAAAAAAAAACCATGAGGGCAGAGTCCTTGGTGGTGTGCCGCTCTGTTCCGGCCTGGAGGACAGTGCTTGGCACAGGCCAGTGGTCAGTATTTGTGGAGTGAATAAATGGCCCGTCCCTGCAGCCCTGGGATCCTTCCTGTCTTGGGGTCCGTCCCCCCACACTTTTCTCCCACCACTCCCCTCATCTCCCCCTGGCTGATTCCTATCTCCGAACAAACAGCCCTCTGCAGAGAGCCCTTCACTGACAGCCGGACCCCAAGTCCTCGGCCCCGCCCATCACTCCGTTTTCCTCCTCAGAGCACTGGTCCCTGTTTGATGTGACTTGGTGACTGTCTGTTTCTGCCTGCAGATGTTTCCTTCGGAGCAAGGGTGTGGCTCTGCCCACCTTGGAGCCCCCAGGAGCTGCAAAGCTGTAGCAGAGTGCTGGTGCGGGGGCTGAACACTTTAACAACTGAAGGCACAGACCCAGGACATGGGCTGAGAGGCTTGGCCTGACCCGGTGGCACACACTCTGAAGGTCATCTTTGAACGAACGCCCCTGGGCACCTGAAGTCGCCTCACCGACTCGGTCAGCTCTCCCCGGAAGCTGCTGGAGGCCCTTGGGGCCTAGAGGTGGCTCGTGCGCAAAGGAAAACCTATCTGAGTTACTAAATAACAGCCAGCATCTGTCACCCCAGATGAGCAACCCGATGCACGGCCCAAAGTCCCCGCACCGCGCTCCCTGTCCAAACACTGGGCGTCAGGTTTACCTTCCCCCTGAGTGGGCTTGACCAGCTCACCCCAGCTGCCTGGGCAACGGCCACTCACAAACAGGGCTCTGGCTGCAGCCAGGGGTGGGGGCCCCTCAGTGAGCTCCTGGAGCCAGGGTTGCATTTCCTGCACAGCAAAGACACCAGGCATCACTGAAAGGGAAAAAAAAATCACCCTGCAGTCCCCTGAGAATGGAGCAGGTGTCTCATTTGATGGCCCAGGCAAGCCAGGAACCCCCAAACGTGACTCTGGGGGCACAGTGCTTTGCCCCCGCACACAAGGGAGGGGACAGAGCTGCGAGGAACGTTGGATCGCCTCGCACACCAGCAGCCCGCAGATGAGGTGGGGGCAGGCTCAGCCAGCCCTGGAGCTTGGGGGCCCTCCGCTGTGAGAGTGAGCTGCTCTCCCAGAACTCCAGGAGGCTGCGTAAGTGAGAGTGTTCAAACAAATCCAGTGTGAACACGCATTCGGCAAACATTTGCTGAGGCTTTGGTGCCCGGGACTCTGTCTAGGTGCTTAGGAGACATGTGTAAGGAAAAGGAAAAAGATAAGACCCCAGCTCTTGTAAAGCTGGGGTGGGGAGACAGAGAGAGAAAATGTACACAAAGCATAATTATTAACTAAGCTGAACCGTGTGTTGGAAAATGATGATTGGAGAAATACAGATTACAGTCACCAGTGATGAGTCACGAGGTGTCAGGAGCTAAGTCAGACCACAGAGGTGAAGTTCAGAGTCGCCAGAGGAGTGAGGCAGGTTGACAGACGAGAGCGTTCCCATCAGAACGTGAACTTCAGGCCCGAGCCGTTTCATCTCCTCTGTGCCCTGCAGGGTTCCCAGCTCCAGAGCAGCCCCTGGCACAGGCCAGAGGCTCGGCCAGTGTTTGTTGGAGAAACAGACGCTCACTTGCCAAGTTCTCCACTCGGCAACCTCCCTGGCAAATGACCCGCCCGACTGAATAGGGGTTTTTCCAAAAGTGAGTAGCTGGGCCTTCACAACAAATCCTCAACAAAGCCACACACACACACACACACACACACACACACACACACACCCACAGGCACCTTTACTGAGGCGCAGGAAGGTCTGCCCCACGCAGCCGGCACACCCAGTGATGCCCAAACCCACCCCCAGCTGTGCTCTCACACAGTGCGTGTGCCCTGTGGCCACTCTCTGCCCGCAGAGATGCCTCGTCCTGTGCTAGGGACGCCCAGGGGCCGAGTTCGTGCAGAGCACCGGGCCACAGTCTGTCCACCAGGCCGAGATGGGGGCGAGCTAGACTGAAGTGGTACAAGCCCTGCCTTTCAAAATCTTCAGCATTTTAGATATTCTAAAAGTACGTTATAAACCTCAAAGGTCACCTGCTTATTTCATTTGCCAAAGGCGATTTAAAAAGGCACTGCGAAATAGTAGGAAGAAAGCATGCATGAGACAAAGAGGCCACCCCAAACACTTGGCATGTGCCATCTACCAGTCATGGTTCTTGGGGAACAGCATGTATAAAATGTGCTCGTCACCCTGGCCCGTGTGGCTCAGTGGGTTTTGGGCATCATCTCTCAAAGCAAACAGTCGCCGGTTCGATTCCCTGTCGGGGCACGTGCCTGGGTTGCAGTTCAGTCCCCAGTCAGGGCGTATATGAGAGGCCACCAATCGATGTTTCTCTTACATTGTTCTTTCTCACCCTCTCTTTCTCCCTCCCTTCCCTTCTCTCTAAAAATAATAACAAAAAAAATCATAAAAGACGTAAAGTAAAATGTGCTTGTCCAAGTTACATCATGTCTTCAAGAAACACATCATTCTAACATAATAACCTGTGTTGTGTTAAATTCTTAACCTACTAATACATGGGGGTATGTTTCGTAAGACATAAAATCCATGACTATTTAACCAGGCCTAGAGGACAAAGTTAAAATAATACAGCACACGAACTAAAGTGAGTTTTCTTAGTGCCTCTTTCTTTTCCCACCCTCTTTCACCCCACCTTTCTAAACTCTAGTTAAATATAAACTCACCCTTTAGCTATTTCCTAAATAATTGACGATGGCCGTAACATTCACTTCCTTCCCCACTTGCCTCACTGTGGAGTTGAGGGTGAAGTGTAACTAATTCTCTCATCATTGAGTGCTAATACATCAACAGATCTAGAGTCTTCCTTAAGTTCGCCCGCAGGGAGGGGAAGGTCAAGGAAAGATTCGGGACTGCTGGTCCCAACTGGGAGCGGCAGAGCTAACGGGCAAGCTTGGGAGCAAGGGGAGAGAGTCCAAGATGACCCCGTCCAAATGCTGATATCCACAAAAACAAGGTTAAGACTCAGGCCCCAGACCGTGAGGGTGGAGAAGCGAGGGCTTCTGGCTTCCATGAGAGCTCCCAGCGACTCAAGATCACTTGGCGCTTGAAGTGTTTCCCAAACGACTGTAAGCGAACAGTCCAGTTTTGACACCCGTGGCTGATTTCGTCCCGGCCCAATGACAGCAAACATCTGTACAGTGGTCTGCAAGAGGTGCCTTGGGGAGAAATGGAACTTGTCGTGGACAAGTCAGAATGCCGCTTGCTTGATGGAGGTGGTTTGTTCACTCGTCATGTTCGAGTCTGTTTTGCAAATAAAGACAGTAGGGTCATCCTGGAGAACCAGGAGGCTGTGAACAGGGCGTGTGGAAGGTACCGGTTTCCTCCATTACCTCTGCCCTTCTCCTGCTCACCCGGCATCAAGCTGAGCCCCACCGCGGGCAACCTCGGCTCGCTCACACAGAACGTCCTGGACACCCATCCACTTTTAGGCACTGTCACTCAGACGGCCGGCCTGAAGTTAATGGCCGCCTGAAAGGTACCTTGGAGAGCCATCTAATAAAATCCCAAACTACGGCTATGAACCCCAAACGGAGGACATCTCGACCAGTTTGGCTAAATAACCCAGAGAAAAGAATCCAGTGTGGGACATTTTATAAACACCCAGCGGTTGAACAGCATCTTTCGGGGGCAGAGCTGAACTCCGAGGAGGTGGCCGTTTTCAAAACTGCGTTACCTTCCCAGACAGAAATGCACACGATGCTGGAGTTGCCGATATGTGACTCCTGAGGCTCGGTAACCATTGTGCAATTTGCTTCACCTGAAACACTAAAATTTTACGCCTGAAATCACCCTTATTTTGTGCCCCCCTCTTTTTTGTGGCAAAAGTGATGCTATATAAATCCTAGCAAAGGAATGTGTATTCACTACGTGCATTTCAGAACACTCTACCTTTAAGGGTCCCCGAGATTCAAGAGTATTTCCCCTTAAGATGGAGCTTTCCCTTGGTTGAAATAACAGGTTCTTAAGATGTCTTTTTCCTACAGACCTCTGTGTGTACGTTACATATGGATTTCAGTACAGTGGAAGCGATCTGAGACAAAGGATATTTCTTTCGTAAAACACTGTGCATCACAGTATACATTGTAAACTATCAGTACTCGGCAAGGGATACAAGGACATATTTACTAATATTCCTACCAAAATAACAGGATCTAAACTGTTACTGTAGCAGGCTAGTGACTTCTTATGTCTTAGTATAAAAAAGCAGTGGGCCCTGGCTGGTGCGGCTCAGTGGCTCGGGTGCCAGACTGCGAACCACAAAGCCACTGGTTCGATTCCGATCAGGGCACATGCCTGGGCTGTGGGCCGGCCTCCTGGCTGGGGGCGTGCCAGAGGCAACCAATCGATGTACCTCTGGCATGGATGTTTTTCTCTTTCTTTCTCTCCCCCTTCCCGTCTCTCTAAAAATAAATAAATAAAATCTTTAAAAACAAACAAACAAAAAACCAGCAGCATTGGAATGATCTCTATTCTTCCTGAAGAAAGACGTATTGTGACGGCTGCTAAGATGGGCAGTAATGTGAGTCTGGACTTCAAGGGCAGAACTAAGCCCTCTGACTCAGGGATCACAGGAACGGAGCCTTTGATGACACAGACGCTGACTCTCCAGAAGCCCGGACACATCCTAGGGCCTCCATTTTCATCACAGAAGCTCCACCGTGCTGTTAAAATGGATGCTGTTATTGACAAGAGTTTTTTTTTAAACTACTTGTTTTCCTTTCCTAAAAGAGACACTTTTGGCTGTTTGTAATTTTCACATCTGTCAACAACCGACAACTGGGTCTGTTGAGTAAACATTTATTCTTTTTGACGAAGAAGCTTCGAATCGCATTGAACTCTTAATGGCATTTTATGATCAAGCGCAAAAGAATCTGGAGTGACTTCACAGTTCGGAATATATCTAAGAAGTCACGCATCCTCGAGGCCCCTTTGCAGGGGCCCTGGGGAATGGGCCAGGCTTTGTATCTGCACAGAACAGGCAGGCGAGAGCCTTTCGGGAGGAAAAATAAATCGATACAGCCACAGACAACGGTGGACGAAGCTACACATGTTTACAGAGTTTCAGCACATGGCCACGTCCAGCTCCAACGCCTGTTGAACTTAAATCCATAGTTGGATTCCCACAGGAAGCAACACCCCCCCCACCCCAACAAAGTATCAACTCTTACTGAACCCCCAATTTTTTGTTGTTTAGGCACAGAATATCAGGACACAATACCTAAAAAACCTAAAGCAAACTTTTCTACAAGAAAAGCATTGTAAATTCAAGGAAATGTCCAATAACTAAGAGGAAGAATGGTTTACAAGTTGGGCTTTGGAAGTTTAGTCTCCCACCTGCCCCGACCTGTGGATGTTAGTTTAAAAGGCTGGAGCTATCATGTAAAAAATATATATGAAAAGGTCCCACGATTTGTACCAGCCATATGATCTTAACGTGGTAAACAGGGTAATAACTAGCCATCAGGATAGTTATTTTAAAAACTTTAAATAACTGTAAAAGCCTCTTTCAAACAAATAGGTATCAAATGAAAAGCACATTTCATGGTGACTTGACATTGGGCGGTGGACACACAATACAATATGCACATGACGTATCGTAGAACTGGACCCTTGAACTTCCATAACCTTATTAATCAATGCCATTGCAATAAATGTGATAACAATTGTCTGAAAAACTAAAAAAGCACCTGTTAAAATTAGCAAGATTTTGCTAAATTGACTTCTCTATTTCCCAAGATGGCTCTCACTCGGAAACCTCCCTAGCCTGTGCTCTTGACTCTCGGATAGGGGAAACCGCCTCGTAAATGCCGAGTGCCTAGAAGGATGGGCGTGGGTGTGGACGCCGGTCCTTTCCCTTCTCCCCAAGACCAGGCGGCGATCACCCAGAGAATTGAATTTCACGTCTCCTGCATTCCCAGTGTTCTGCCCATTCGACACTCCTTCAGATCAGCCAATAAGCAGGAGGGGGTTTGTGAGAACAGAGCCGGCAGCCATTCACTCCTTAGACCTAAATGTCACGCAGGCATTCAACAGGAAGTGAATTTTGGGATGTTTAAGGTAATAGAGGGGACAAAAAGAGGTTTTTCCCTCTTGACTGTCTAGCCGGCCCCATCAAGGGAGAGAACTGGGCTCAGCCTGAGCCGCCCTATCCATCCCTGCCCACCACCTGGCCCCCTTGCAGGCGAGGTCTGTACCTGGGCGGTGTGCTGCCGGGTATTAGAGCAGATTTTCACCCTGCAGACTTCTCTCCTTCCACCCCCCGCCCCACGTGCCCCCTGAAACCACTGGAAGCCTCCGCTTGTCTTTGCGTGAAACAGCAGGCCCTGAAATGTACTGCCTTCTATCTGTACACCGCTGAGCGCAGCATGCTGACTGTGCGTATCATTAGGCACGTCACGTGTGCCTGTGAACTTGAACTCCTTCCAGCGCTGTGACTCTGGGCACTAAAATAAGCTCTTTATTGGTCACACAGCACTGTTACCAATGTCAAACGGCATCAGACGATTTTAAGGGGATCTTTCGAGGCTGGCTTCTTTCACCTGGCATCTTGTTTTCAAGATTCGTCCAAACAGGTTCCTTTTTATCAGATGGCAAAATGGCCTGCCCACCTGGGGCACCAGTGGGTGCTCTGAGTTGGAAAATGCTCCTTTTTCGCAGACCCCAAGCCACAGGTGACGTGGCAGGTCGTAGGCAAGGATTTTACGCTGTTTGAACAGATCACCAATCTCCGTGGCGTCAACTTTTTATGAGTAGCATGTAATAAGAAGTAATAATAAATTCAAAACAACAACTTACATATCAATTGTTGGAGGAAAAGACACAGAGTAAGTTCAAGGTTGCTTTTTTAAGTCTTTTGAGACACTAGAGTGACATTTGTTGCACGTGACAAGTGGTGCACCCACCTGTGACAGGGGCGGCCACGCCCACGAGGTTTTCCTGGAACTGCGAGCACACGGTCCAGGCACTAAAAGAATGTGTCTTCATGCCTATCAGGACTAGTTCATTAGGTACTGCCGAGTAACTCTTGATCATGAATCCCCCATCCCCAAACCATCTGAGCATGAATTAGCAGCTACAAAAACTTCTTGAAAGAAAGGTTTGGCCCTGGACGGTGTGGCTCAGTTGGCTGGAGCATTGTCCCGTAACAGTAAGGTTGCAGGTTCAATTCCCGGTCCAGGTGCGTTTGATCCCCGATCCGGGCACATATGAGAGGCAACCAATCGATGCTTCTCTCTCAGATTGATAGTTCTCTCTCTCCCTTCCTCTCTCTCTAGCTAAAAAAAAATAACAATGTGTAGGGGGGAATGTCCTCAGGTGAGGATAAAAAAAATTTTTTTTTTAAGAGAAAGTTTTGCGGCAAGTTTCAGTCTAATGGAGGCTTGGCCGTGGTTGTGTGTGCAACTACAGTTATCTGGCTGGGAGGCACCAAGGATAAAACGAAGAAAATGATCTTTTCTTTGTGTTTGACCAATACTATTTTCTGCTTTTATTTTAAGTATTATAAGGTAAATGAATTGCATACAGATACCTAGGATAGTGAAAAGTCTAATTTGATTATTTTAACTATACAATTCAACCTGAAGTGAAAGAAAAACAGATAGGTTTTATAAGATGGTGGAAGTTTTATACTTGGTTTTATTTTTTTAATTTTTATTTACTGATTTTAGAGAGGGAGAGGGAGGGAGTGGAAAACAGAGAGGGGGAGAGAGAGAAAGAGAGCCAGAGAGATATTGATTTGTTGTTCTACTCATTCATGCATTCACTGGCTGATTCTTGTATGTGCCCTGCCTGGGGATCAAACCTGTAACCTTGGTATACGGTGGCGATGCGCTATACTTGGTTTTATGCTGTTAAGTGTTGTTTTTCTTATCTCTGTGGGGGGAAGACTCAGGTCAACCCCGTCTCTGCTTTCTATATATCTCATCAGAACACAAAGACAGGAAGGTCTTGCGGGGGGGGGAAAGCCCAGAGGGGCCCCAAAGCTCCAGGCTCTGGGGCCAGCGTCCCCCCAGGTCCCTGGACAACACTACCATTACCCACACACTGTACCCCAGGACCTGTGCACAGCACACGCTGCATCTGAGACAAGCTCCCTGGTGGAAGTTAGGATGTTCTGTGCAGCTCTGCCACAGCCCTGTGGAGGGACCGGTCACCTGGGCCAGGAAGGGAGAAATGATCCCCCAGGGCTCCTTCACATGTTTGTTTTAAATTAAAAAAAAACACAGTGACCTTTCAAGGCAAGGATCCAGGTGCCCCGCCTGCTTGGTACAAACCTGCCGTGCTTAGCCAGCAGCGTCACAGCACACACGGGACCCCACGGCGCCCCAGGGTGCACCGGGATGACCAAGTGCAACGCCAGCCACCACTGCCTCCATCACCGTCCCAGCCCTCCCACACCAAGCTAGCACAGAGCATCCTCAGTGGGCAAAGTCCCAGGACAGCAACCACAGAGACTCAGGGGAAATACACACTTTCTCTCAGGTAAGTCACAGGTATTGAATGTTAGCAGACGGACTTATACCCAAAGCCAATCAGGGCTCTTTTCTGTGCATGCACTTTCCTTCCTCTCTGAGGCCCAGGGGCCCTCTCTGCATCTCTGTCCAATAGCACTTGCCCACAGACACCTCCTCAGCCAAGTGGGGGACCCTCCCAGGACCATGAAGAGCTGCTGGTCACCTGCTGTGGTCCCAAGTTTTCAGAACACATGCCCTGTACAGCCACATTTTTTTTTCCTTTTCTCTACTTATTTAGCTGTAAGCTCATCTAATTTAAAAAGCCCCTTCCCAATTTAAAAAAATAAAAAACCTTCCATGGCAGGATTTTAAAGGTCCGCTTTCAAAGTCACGGTTGCAGAGAATGACCCTTCAGAAGCGGCATACCACCGTCTTTGTAAGGGATGGAAGTTTCCCTTTTCAAAGGAGAGATGCCGTCTCCTCGAAGGAGACGAGCAGCAGCCAGGAGCTGGGAGGTGGCGAGCCCAGGGAGGGTGACCCCCACTCCCTAGTCACGGAAGCTGGAATCGTGACGTCTGACTTTCTGAGAAACATGCCCCACATGTAATGACTGTGATTATGATCTACATGAAGGCTGTGGGGTTTCCCCTTAAAAAAAAAAAAAAAAAAAAAAAAACAGGTTCGCCAGCTGACATCGACCTTATCACACCATGGTCCCAACGGGAAAAAAATCTCACAGACGCAACTGCACACACCTAGAACAATGCGTTCTTGTAAACGGTGTACGCGTTTTTTTTTTTTCCTTTCAAAGATAAATAAAGAAGGCATTAACTAGAAATAATATAAGTTCTTACGCACAAGGCAGAGAGTTGGCGATTGCCTTGTGCGTGGCTTAAGCATTTGCCTATTTGTCTTTCCATTTAGACGAAGGTTGAAACGGACAGAGAAGGGAACTGGAAAGTTAGCGGTGAGCCTGCATGCGCTCTGCCGTCATGGGCAGGCCCACCTTCAGAGACATTAAAAAGTAAAAAAGGAAAGGAGAGAAAAGGAAAAAAAAGCCAATGAAATATTATTTTAGAGAAAGCACTATTTCATTGACTCCTGAGCACAAAAATTCTTTAATTGCTTTAATCGATTGACAGAGGTGCTAGAAGTAACTGTTGACAAACTGTAAAAAATAACCATGTGGCCCCACTGGTTTGCAGAAAAAAAAAAAACAGAAAGAAGGAAGGAAAGAAGGAAACATCGGGCAGAAGAGGAAAAAGAGAAAGGAGAGAGAACTGTGTCTTACTCAGAGGCTATTGGAGCTGCTTCTGCCCGGCCCCCAGGTGGAGCAGCCCTGGGGGGAGGACAGTCCCTCCTGCTACCCCCCTCCCTGTCCCCCAGGCTGTCAGGGGTCAGCAGAAGCCCTGGCCCAGGCCAGGCAGTAAACAGTTTGAAGAGTCACAGTTGACATGGTTATTTACATGCGATCAAGGAAAAGACGCCCCCCCCCCCACAGGACACGGGTTTCAGAGAGGTGCCCTAAAAACGCTTCCACAGAGGAGACGCAGGTTGGAGGGGAACAGGCAGTGGTGTCTCTGAGTAAAAAGCACCGCGGGCGAGGTGACAGGGCTCAGGGGACAGGAAGACAGGTGGTGATGGAAAGGACAACAGGACATCTCTTCCCTTCCACCCTCAACGGGCCCCAGCTCCTGACCGAGACCCGAGACTGTCTCTGTCCTCCCTCCTTGGGGGAGCCTGGCGCCTGCTCCTCCAACATCCCCTGATGCTCCGTGGAGCCCTGGGACCAGGGAGACCACAGCCCCCACCCTGGAGAGCAGGGTCCTGTCTCGCTTCAGCGGAGGGCACAAAATCTGACACTTTCAGATGAACTTCTGTCCACTCAGAGGGGGCAGCAAAACAGCTGCTCCCCAAGAGAGCCCCTCAGGACATAAGGTGCAGGCACACGTGGGTCACCCTGCATTCTTCCCTGTCGTACAGCCCGCACCAATCCAGTTACCAAACAGCAAAACATCACAAAGGGGGGAAGAAAATCCGGAGTCCGCATTGGAATGTGACTGGGGACCCAGAGGCAAACCTGAGAACCCCACTCCCCTTTCACAGAGACAAAACCGGGAGAGTTCTTTGCAGCCCTCTTCTGCCTCCTCTTCAAATTAAAAGTCCCGAGACCGCACCTGGCCTTGGGCTCATGCACGGCATACCTGTACCTCATTCAAAGAGCAGACTTGTCCACCTACCAGCAACTACTAGCTGAGTATCCCAATTCTTTCCTTCTGAGCTGAGGATTCTAGAAGCTTCTACAGAGCATCTCCACCGTAGAACCGTTTGAGTTAGCAATATACCTGGGGTGAAGGTGAGGGGCCATCTTTTTCAGGACCAATAAAAATAGCATACTCCAGGTCCATTTTTCAAGCACCCCAGTAAAGGTGGGGAGAGGGCTGTGTGACTTTGAATGTGGGTTGTAAAAATTAGCAAATCTGTCTTTCACATCTTCTCCTGGACTCAGTCCGCCTAACGTCTGCACACCGCTGACCTGGGGGACTTTGTGAGTAACAGCGTTTGGGCTGGTTTGAAGGTGCTTTATCTGGGAGAGCTGTGGGCGCCCTTTCTCCTGCGCCCCTAGTAAAGCCACGCAGAAAAGTCAAGTTGGCAAGGAGTGGCCAGGAGGCTAGCTTTTCCTGCTCTGCCGGCCAGGCAGATCCCCCGGAGCGGGGAAAGGGAAGGCCAGCACCCTGGCAGCAGGTGGCATCCCACCCCTGTGCTGTGACCCTCCTCAGGAGCCACCCCTGGGTCTCATGACCAACCTCTCACAGTGCTGATGGATCCCGGCACCCTGGTGGATGCCTGAATGGCACGGCAGGCTCAGGGATGCCATCAACACCCAGAAATAGCGCTGTTTTGACCTGGAACCCAGGCTTGGAAACTTATCTGAAAGGGTTAGGATGGCACCAGGCAGGGAGAGTGTGCACATTCCCCAGGCTGCTTGCAGACCACCCTGCGCTCAGTCTGCCCATGGGCCAGGCACCTGCTGGAACTTCTAGTGACCAGGGGACGTGACCCTGTTAGTGGCCAGAGAACAATGTCCTCCCCAAACCATCCTATACAAACCCTAGGAGTGAAATATGTGCCCAAACCTGGACGTTTCCCCCAACACAAATGAGAGGGGCTTTCTCACTATCTGAAAAGGTCAATACAGAGCTCACCCGTGTTCTTGGGGTCCACACTCTGACACCCAGCCCTTTTCTGCTGTGAGCAGCTTTCTTTTAGGTGGGTGATCTGTTCAGAAAAGTCCAGAGCTTTCTGCACTCCTTCCTCAAAAAAGAAATGTTTTTAACTCCTGTTAATCATTAAACTGTAGAGGAAAGACCACTGGCAACCACGGTAGTTACTCTGAGTCTGGTTAGAGGAGCCAAGGAGAGCGCAGTGAGATGTGGCTCCGCACCATAAAGAAGAGCTCAGATGAAGAAGTGCCGGCCCCCAATGCCAGCGCAGACACCGAGAGGCCGAGGTGCTCCCCTGTCGCAGGTGGTTGTGTCCGATGGCACAGCCACTTCAGGAAAGAGCGTGGCTGTGAAGAGGTGCAGAAGAGATTCGTTGTAACCAGGGGTGAAGGAGGGGTGGAGGTAGGAGGACGTAGGTATGGCTATGAAAGGGCAACAGGAGTCTCTATCTTGACTGCAAATGTCAGTGTCCTGGCGGGGACTCTGTGAGACAGTTTTACAAAATGTCACTACGGGGGGCACTGGGGCCTGGGATCTGTCTCTATTACTTCTTATAATTGTGTATGACTCCACAATTATTGCAAAAAAGTTTTTTTAATGTAACGGATAAAAAAAGTCTTTCAACAACAATCAAGTCATCCTCCGGAGCCTAGGCAGACAGACAGACAGCTCCTTGCAAATCATGCCATGTACTGGTGTGCGCCTCTGCCTGAGTCACTTCTTCATCCCAGCTCTGAAGAGGCTCGTTTTAAGCCTTGATTTAGAAATCTCCTCTTCAAGCTGAATTGCATTCACAGCGAAAGGGCTATTTCCCTTGTAATAGTTAAGGGTTTGATGCTATGAAAGCAGTAAAGGAAAGGAGGAACTCAAATGTAAGCCGTGCCAGTCGCCAGCACAAAAGAATGTCTAAGCCAATTATTGAGCAACTTTGTGAAGGAACCAGACTATTTTAAATGAAAAGAATGCGTATCCAAGACATGTTTATCGCACGGTTATTTGTACTACTAAAACACTGGAAACCACCAAAATGCCTAATTTGGAGTGATTAAAGGAATTGGGCCCATCGTTCTTGCATTTTGCAATGGTTAAAAATAACTGGGTTGAGCCACAGGTACAGACAGCGAATGGTAATAAAGGTAAATTACTAAGCTGAAAAGAAGTACTGAACGATGAAAAAGAACGGTGCCGCTTCAGTCTTTAAAGTTACATATTCGCATATGTGCCTACGTGATCAGAATGAATGACAGAATGTGTTCAAAGTTACTGGTAAGGGGGACTTGAGGGGAAGGGGGTCATGGGTTGTGTGGGTGAAGGAGGACTAGCTTTATGCTATGGACACTGTAAATGTATTCTCATTGTAACAACAACAAAAAAAAACACACAAATTTAGATTTCTACCAACCAATTGTGATCAAAATAAGATGTGCTTTCCACTTAAGTCAGCTGGGTAAAAAAAAAAAAAAAAAAAAAAAAAAAAGTTACTTCCTTTCCTATCATCCCAAAATTGCAGGGATTAGATTTCAGGTTTTTGTCCAAATCCATCACTGAGTTGTTCCTTCTTCCATAGTGACCAGACCAGGGACTCGGTCTTTCAAGGAACCCAACAGAGTAACAGGAAAGTTATTGGCTCACGCAGGTCTGAGAAATGCTGTTCAAAATATACTCAGGAAGGGGCGAGAGCACCCAGCCTTTCATGTGGCCAGGGCGTGAAAAGAGGCTCAGCGAACATCAGAGCGGGAGACGTGCTGAACTGGATGCCCTCGCCTTTTCCACAGCCCACGGCTGCCCACAGGACCCACCAGGCAGAAAAAGGCGGGGCGTGGACTCAATATGGCCTCCGCCCCGGCACAAGGATATTACAGAGCACCCGTCCACACACGAAGAACGTGACCTGTGTGGGCAAAGAGGAGCTGCAGAATCTGCAAGGGAAGTAAAGTTCCAGATAGTTTCCCTATCTGCCCTACAATTTTGCTTATACTATTCATTTACCAAGACAGAGTAAATGTGATAACTCACCATTTTTATTCGAGATGCATGATAAACAGTGAAGATACCGTCAAGTACTACTTTACAAAAGGTTCAGTTAAATAAGTCTAAGCTGAAAGCTGAAAAATTGTGTTCCACACATTATATGCAGAGTCTGTTAGCTCCCCCTCACGAGGGAGAATCTCCTGATGGATTAACTATGACCTGGTGTGCAGCATTAGTTGTCGTGGGGGCGTGTGATGTCAGCAAAAGTCTAAGGCCCCCGCACCTCCCGACCCCAGTGTGTGTGTGTGAGTGTGTGTCCGTGGGTTACACAACTCATTCCTCTTTTCTTCAAAAAAAGAAAACAATTAAATTTGTCTCACCTATTGAAGTTTCAAGATAAACTTTAGAATCACTTTATCAAGCTCCAAAGAAACTGCAGAAGCAGGGTAAACATTGAAACATTATAAATCAACTTGGAAAAGAGTGACATTGGTGATATTCCAGCTTCCCACCAAGGAAAAATGATGTTTTACTTCATTTAAATCTTCTACATGGCTCAGGAAGTTCATGTGGATTGTCCTGCACATTTCCTATTAGAGTTATTCCTTGTTATGTGCATTATATAATTTTTACAAATGCAATGTTATCCATTTCAAATAAATTAAGCCATTCAATTAAGTTATCCAACTAAACCTTAAGGAGGCCCTTCAGGAGCTAGCCTGCCTGCATGAATAGTGATGGATGATTTGTAATTAGCCTATTAATTTCATCCATAAATAGGAAATTATAAAACTCTTCAAAAGGCACTTAAAATTTTGAGCTTTATCAAGTAGGCTACACATTCGCCTTAGAGCCTTATTCACTGTTTCATTTACACTCTCCGGAATGATCAAATACAATAATGTACTGCATAGCCCTTAGAACTGTGTCTGATGTGGAGATATTACATAAATGTGAGTGTGTGTTGTTAGTGCACAGGGAGCGTCCACCAGCTCCCTTCCTGGCCATGAACTTGGACGCTATGGCTGGCAAGGGTAGGAGGCGTGTCTTCAGAGCTTAGCTGGCCACACCCCTAGCCTGGAGGCTCTCCTCTGGTGCAGGGCTCTCCAGACGACAGCCAGGACAGCCCTGTAAGACTGGTCCACGCCACTACGACTGCTTGCTGGACGTCCCCACGCTGGAGGATCTGGTGAGTGTCCTCAGTGATCCCAATGGAACAGGGAACTCCAGATCGCCATGCAGACTTGCCCATGGAGGCCTGGCACGAAAACCCAGCGCTAATGAACTCATCTCTGACCTCCTTTGCTTGGGTTCCCTCCATCCACCTTCACCTCTGTTCCAGCGGGACATGCCCACGGGCAGTCTGCCCTCAGGCTGCCTCTGCTGGAAGGCTGGGGTCCCACAGCTGCCGCAGCCCCTGCCTCAGCCCCAGGTAGACTCCCCTCCTCCAGAGACGAGCCCAAGTCATATGCTACTATGCATCCCCTATACAGTGCTTTCACAGCTGTCTGCTACTATGTTATCACTCTTTCAGTCATGTGCTACTATGTTATCACTCAGTTTTCAAATCTGTAAAGTGGGCATAGCTGTATTTACCTAGAGATGTTGAAGATTAAATAAATTAATATTTGTGAAGCGCTTAGGATGGCACCTTACACAAAGCAATGCTCTGTAACTATTTCTTTCTTTTTTTTTATTAATCCTCTCCCAAGGATATGTTTATTTTTAGAGAGAGAGGAGCAGAGAGAGAAACATTGGTGTGAGAGAGAAACATGAGATAGGTTGCCTCCTGTAGGTGCCCTGACCGGGGGTTGAACCTGCAACCTTTTGGTACATGGGACAGAGCTCCAACCAACTGAGCCACCCAGCCAGGTCTATAACTACTTCTTAAGTAAAGCAAATGGAATTAGCAAAAGTCTACCTTAAATGTTAAGAGGAATTTTTTAAAACAATCCCAATATTTTTTTTAAAAAAACACTACATTTTTAGAATCAACTGTGTTTTAAAAGTCATTACTATACACGAGGTGTTGCTTATCCATCACTGGTGTGGGGTTACATAACAGACAAAAAACGTATTCTCCTGGGAAACTCCAGAACCCTGTAGCACAGCCAAAATACACTGACCTTGAATACGTCGTTCTTGAACAAAATGGGTGCGCTGAACGCTGAATTGATGATCCTACCTTGTACTTAACACACTGCGCTGAACGCTCCCGTGCTCCATTATCTGACAGGGATGCTAGTGTGTTAGAATAATGTATAATTTTTAATCTTACTTAACATGGATTATGCACTCCCGGAGCACTTACACAAAACCATTCTTCGGTTCTTCGTGGTTTTCTGTCTATTCATCAGCAGCAAGACAGCTGCTTTGGGAGCTGGTGGTGGGTTTTTCCATTGTTTTCAAAAGACAGAACTGCCCACATGCTAACTTCCAGACTCTGCAGCCACCCGTCACCGGAAATCACACAGAGGAGGTTACTGCCAGAGAGCCGGCACGGGACTCTGGTGGCTCCTGCTGCAAGGCCACTGCCGGGCTGTTGTTAGGCCGCTAGGAAGGTGGCTGAGGGCAGGACAGAGCAACCTCACCTGCCTCCTCCATCAAAGGGAACACAGTCAGGGCCAAGATCACAGGACCAGTCTATGGCCACCAGCCCAGGGCCATCCCCATCCCCCAGACTGCTCCCCTGGAAGGTGCCCTTCCTTCTGTTAAGGAGCCTGAGGACTAGACGGACCCAGGGAACCCCTGTGCCCACTGGGCTTCTGCATCCTTTGGCTCATTATAAACTTGGCCCCTGGCGGGGTCTCGGCCTCCTCACCTGGGAAGTGCAGGGGTGAGACTAGATGGCTTGCACTAGGAGCATGGGTCATCAATAATGCATAATGCAAAAAAACAACAATGCACAATAAAACGAGGGGCTATAAACCAATAAACCAAGTCCCCCGCTTAGTGTCAGAAATGGTGAGAAAGGAGCAAAAGGAGTCCAGACACTCTTAAGTCTTCAGAGCAAACTGACGCGGATCAGGCAGACTGCAGGAGCCCCACAGCATATCCATGGCCCGCTAGAGTTAAGAGAACGAGGCGCCCACGGCAGTGACTGAGGAGCACAGGCCCCTCTTGTGTGACGCCTACAGAAGCCTGGAGATGCGGCCAGCTGGTCATGCTGCCTGCTGACCCCGTCTCGTGTTCTCAACAGTGGTATGATTGCCCAGTTCTGCTCTCCACTCTGCCACTGGAGAATGCAGAGCCTGGTCTTATTGAGCTCTGCACTGTCATGCCTGAATATTCCACATGGCATGCAGTAGGAGCTCAATAAATGACAGTACCACCCCCCCACACGCCCCCAAAACAGTACAGCATCTATGGCCTTTATAGAGTAAGACCCTACTTTCCTCTCCTCTATTTCCCCACTATCAACCAGGATCCGACTGTAACCATCGCCACAGGGGACCCTCCAGGTGAACACCCGCTACCCGCTGCAGAGAAACGATACAGCCACTCCTAGCTCCTTGTTTCCACGTCCGGGGTGAGTGTCTGCAGACCCGGTCTCACACCTGTGTTCCCCTCTTTTCCTTAGGCTCCAGTGCCGCTCTCCCCGTTAGCTGCTAGAGCATGCTTGGCTTGCTCTCTCGCCTGCCTCGATGTCACCGTGACTACAGACTCCCCCACAACATACATCGTTCCTTAGCTGCTCTTTGTACCACTGACATATGCCGGAAATGCTACAGCCACCTGCACCCTTGATACCCCCCTTGGTCACCCATCCTTCCTTGGATGGGACAGGACAGGACACTACAGATTGCTGAGGTAGGTCACAGGAGAGGGTCCTGACCAACACTTGATTTCTTAAGGGCCTCCCCTGCGCCCCCACCTCCTTCCCCAAACCCTGATGTAAATTCAAGGCAAGTTCTTCCTTCTTTGAAAGGTCACAGTTAATGGCCCCTCAAGTTTAAACTTGAAAAGCTCATGCGTGTACCCAACCAAGTTCCAGGGCCTTGTGAACAAGGGACGGCCCATTCGAAACAAACCTCACTGAACAGCTCAAAGGAATAATTCCATCTGGGGCAACTGTGGGATTCAAAAGCAGGCTGGGCTTAGGAGCTGAGTGTGCTTTGGGAGCTCACCCCCCACCGAGCCCCCCACCGCCGCGGGGACACCTGTGGGCTGACCCGGTATCAGAGCACACCCCGGGAACAGACTGCCCTGGTGCCCAGCGATTACAGGGCAAGGCTGCGGGCAGCAACGAGAACCTAGAAACAAAGGCTTCTGTGAAACCAGAAACGGCACAAGGTCACGAAGACAGCGAGAACTTGTAAATCCCCAAAGCCCTTCGGGAAGGAATTTTCCTAAGCACCTGTGCCCGGGGCTGAAACGGCGGGCTTGACACGTACCTGAGACGACAAGAGCACAAATCCAGCCGCCCCACTGGGAAGACCATTCAAGGTCACGGGTATTGAAGACGTGGGTCACTTTCAGGCTCCTTGGTGGAAGGACACCCAGGCACAGACCCAACAACGGCTCTGAAAACACGCTTGGGACAAGACAGACAGGCCGCGCACGCCCTTGCTCACAGACGCATCCTCAGGGGAGCTGAGAGGGGAGGGCAGACCAGCAGGGATGGGGGGGTCACCTGGCAACCTCCACTATTCAGAGCCCCGGACTCAACCCAGGAGCTGGTTGGAGAAGCTCTGCAAAGCGACGCTTATGAACTCATGGACGTAGAAGGCAACTCTGCTAATAACTAATAAGCTTTAAAAAAAAAAAAAAAAAGAAGAGAGGAAATACAATCTCTCTTGCCCCACCTGCCTCTTTCCAGTTTAAGAAAAATCAACGGAAAGAGAAAACCGAAGCCAGTCAGAAGCTGCAGAAAGGACGCATGAATGCGTATGATTTAGAAAGTCTGCGTGTGAGGAAAGCAGAATGAAGGCGGCCTGCGTGCTTGGCAGGTGCTCACCGGCCTCCTTAGGCAAATGCTCTTTCAACCTCAGCACCCTTCCTCCCACACACGCCCTCCCCCCCCAGGTCTTCACTCAATGGGCTAGTGGTTCTCAAGGCACCAGCCGCAGGGTCTCCGGAGAACGTGTCAGAGGCCTGCAGAGTCAGAAACCCGGAGGCCCAGCCAGATGACTTCTAACAAGCCCCCCAGGGCTCTGGTCCCAGAATCACCGCACAGGACAGGGGTCCTTCCCCTGCTGAGCCGGGCCTGGTCTTGGCTGGGGCTCAGCAGCCTACACTCTCTTCCGGGAGCCAAGTGCTATTCCCTCCTTCCAAGCTCACAAAGGCAGAAGCCCCCTCCCCAGGGCTTCCCTGGGGTCTTCGGATGGTGTAGAGGTGATGACGGCAGTGTCACGGGGGCTGAGACATAAGGAGAAGAGGGCTGTCTAGGCAAGTGGTCCTCAAACTTGTTTGCACATGGTACTCACCTGGGAGCTTGACAACGCTCACGTCTCCAATGTTGGCATGAAAGCCCAGACCAAACTGCAACGAGATAGCACCTCACACCTGTCAGAATGGCTACCATAGAAGAGACAAGAAGTCACAGGTGCAGGGGAGGACGTGGAGAGAAGGGGACCCTTGTGCACTGTTGGTGGAACTGTAAATGGGTATGGCCACTAGAGAAAATAGTACGGAGGGGCCTACCATAGGACCCAGCAATTCCAGTCCTGGATACGCAGGGTGGGGCCCAAGCAGGTTTACAGCTGTGAGTACATAAACACAGTTTATTCCTGTATTATTATTTGTTACTTACTGCATTACTTTCCATATGAACAACTGTAAACCTACTTTTCCCACCCTCTATGCCCAAAGCAACTGCAGTCGCCACCTGGAAGAAATATCTGCTCCCTCACATTCGACACAGTACCATTTACAACAGATAAGATACAGAATAAACCTCAGAGCCACCCATGGACGAAAGGAGAAAGAAAATGTGGTATGCATGTACACACAATGGAACATGATCCAGCCACACACAAAAAAAGGAAATCGCACCATTTACAACAGCCTGAATGAACCTGGAGGCCATTGCGTTAAGTAAAAGAAACCAGGCAAAGCTTAGAGAAAGACAAATGCATGGTGTCACGTATGTGTGGAACCTGAAATAAACTGGCAGACTCAGAAACGGACAGAACGGTATTTGCCAAGAGCTGACGGGGCAGGGAAAATAGAGAGAGGCTGGCAAATGGGTACAGATGTCCAGTTAGAAGACGAGTAAGTTCTGAGGAGCTAATGTGTAACATAGTAACTATACTATATAATTGAAATTTGCTAAGAAAGTAGAGCTTATGCATTCTCACCAAAAACAATTACAAAGTAACTATGTGAGATTGTGGATACGTTCATCAGTGAGTATCCAACCATCGTCTTGTGTACTGTGTCATTTGTCAGCTATGTGTCGGTGAAGCTGGGGGAAATGCCCACACACACTCTGTCCCACCCCCTGAGAGGTGACTGAATTTGTACAGACAGGAGGGCGGCCCTGCTCCAGAATGTTAAAAGCTCCCTGGGTGATGACAACGAGCAAACAAGTTGAGGACTCCTGCTGACACCTGACTGAGACATTAGAGATGGGGGAGCACACGGGAGGCAGCTGACACATGGCTGCAGAGGGTGGATGACATGGGGAGGGACTTCTCCCGCAGGGCAGGCCTAAGACAATCCAGGGTCACCCCACAGGGTGTGCTCCCAGGGAGGCCCCTGGGAGCCACCACCGAGGGCTGAGTGCAAGTCACCTCAGTGTTCCTCATTAGTTTACGCCACATTTGGGGTTCCTCTCGCCCATGGGGTGTGGCTGCTACACAGTGTAAATAGGGTGGTCGCCCGAGGGAACTCTGGATGCTACAAGCAGAAAGACATGGTTGTTGGTCCATGTCCCCCAAGGCATCTCACAGCTTAAGCAGCACTCCATGCCGACCTTTGTGCCCAAATTTCACATGCTTAATTACAAACTTTGTCATTGGAATAAGCTAACTAGCATGGAATCCCTGCTCCCCAACTTCCTGCAGGGGACTGACGCGTCTCTTATGATCAAGTTAGAGCTCACAGGTGCCTTGATCTTCCCCGATTATGTGTCTTTCCATAAAGTAGGACCTCCAAGTCAGCAGCAGTCAAAAATGACCTTCACGCGGAACCTGGAAATTTGCACAGCACTAGCAACATTCTCTGGATGGCAACGTATGGGAGGGGAGGGCGCCCGCCCAAAACACGAGCTGCTTAGGTATCTAGTGCAGCGGCCACGGCAAGAAAGGAGCTGGCTACTGTAGCCAGGGAAGAAGGAGATTAAAAAGTTTCCCCACTCACAACAATCGTCTAATTCTCTTACCTGGACTTGGCCCCAAATGGCTCGAGGTGGAGGGGCATGTAAATAAAGGTAAATAAAGCAAGGTCCTCGAAAGCTGAGGTTAGAACATCAATCCATGTCTCTCTAACACCAATGCTGAATGTCAACTGTAACTGGAAAACACAATTCAAAAATAAACTAAAGAAGCTTGTTGCTGTTTTTCTGGAGACCATGTTACTTCCATAGGCTTTTTACATCGACACGAGATCTTCACTGTGAGTTCTGCCTTCAGTAACTGGACCAGCTTGTTCATTTCTCTCCATGTTCTTTTGGCTCCCTTGACAGAATCTTCAGGTTTTCTTCAAATAACTCTTATACATGTTTAATTGTTCATTCCTAGGTATTTTATCTTTTTAACAGCAACTGGAACGTGAATATCTTCCATTTTGCCTTCTAATTGGTGGTTTGAAGCTATGAAGGCTATTGATTTGTTTATTAACGCTGTATCCAGTCACTTTATAAAATCTCTTATCATTTGTTTTTAAAACAAAAAAAAAAAGAGCAATCTGAATCAAAAGGTAGCAATGGCTCTACCCTGAGGGAGGGCCTTCGACATCCCCCCACTCAAAAGCAAGTACAGCCTCGTGATCAGCAGGCACCTTGGTACGATCCTTCCCTACCTGCCATGGAAAAAATACCAAACCTGCCCTTCCTGTTCCACACGCCCCCACCTTTGCCCACCAAGAAAAATGACCTTTGGAAGTCGTCCTTCATTCTAATTCTTCAGAACCTTTCATCCTGCTCAGAACAGCCTGTTCAATATTAATTCCATAAAGTACAGCCACCACTCCTTGTGGACTCATTTATTAAAAATAAAAAAGTACAGCAAAAATATCAGCTGCTTTCAAAAAGTGCCTCGTCTTTCCAGACAGAAGCTAGAAGGGATTAATATACCAACTGTAGGAAATATTCACAAATCTAAAACAGGGATTTTTAATCAAGATGGTTCAAGGTGTATTTTACACACATTTTGAAGCCAGAAAACTTATAATTCAAGCACCTGTTTCACATTTTCAGAAATTTTCAAATGACTCCACAGATGCCAAGAGGTCATACTGGAAAGGGAAAAAAAGTACACGCTTTTACTTCAGCTGAAGTTCTGGATCTGTCCACTGTGTGTGTGTGTGTGTGTGTGTGTGTGTGTGTGTGTGTGTGTCAGGGGTCGGGGGGGTCTCACTGGAGAGCCCTGGGGGGAGGGGGTGCATCAGGAATGCAAGTAGTGGAAGCGCCTGGGAGCTCGGCTGTGCAAACTGGTCTTTCCCCACCTGCGCCGCTGAGAACGTACCAGTAGAGAGGGGACGGTTCACCTATTCCCACGCTGCTGAAAAGTCAAAGACTCTCCTGCCTACTTGAAAAAGCACCAGGGTGGTGGGGGGAGGAGGGGAGGAAGGAGGGAGGGAGGGAAGTCAGCTTGAATGTCAGGAACTTGGTAGCCCGCAGCCAGCACAGAGAACACCCTGAGCTTTATAACAATTGCCAGTGACTGAAGGAATAAGCAAACAACGCGAACTTGACCTTGCCCTTCAATTTTTCCCTCTTCCTTATCACGGAAAATGTCCACTGTGAAACAAAGGCCTTGTCTCTTGAAGTTCAAGTTGGTGCTCGTTCACCGATGGACGGCAGTGGGAACCCAGCCCGGTCTGAGATACGGTCTTTTGGAGACACATGGGGGCCTCATCAGAGACCTCCACTCTGGAGCGGGGAGCATGTTCTGGCCCAGATGCCCTGCCTCACCCTCCACATCCCCGGTTTCTGGGTATCACTACAAAGAATCTCAGCTTACTAGGTGGCCTGGGCCCTTTTACGCAGCAAGTGAACATGTGTGTGTAAGGGCACACACCCGCATGTGGGTTTGCTCTTGTGCAGGAGAATCTGGGGACCCCTAGGAAACACAGAACAGGAGAGCGAGGGACGGGCACACAGAGGGGAGAGGACTTGGAGGCAGTGTGCGGGGAGAAGGAGCAACAAAGCCTACTAAGCATCGTTCTCCAGAAAACTACACTTCGGCTGTCCTACCCCACATTAGGGAGACCAGAACAGCAGGCTCTGTGTGTCGGGAGCCTGCCCCATCTCTGTACTGGGCGCCTGGGCAGAAGGATGGACAAACGGATGGATGGAGTGAACGAAGAGAGCAGGGCCCCAACCCCTGCCCCCGGAGCTCTGAGGGTTCCTTTAGATTGTCAGAGGCACTTCCACATGTCCAGGACCCACCCCTCATCAACAATCCCCACTCAACGTTCACCCTGGGGATTAAGGCAGAAGTGGCACTTCTCCAACTTCCAATGTTCAAATATCGAGACCTAACAGGAACCTTCTGATTGGCTGATGATTTCTACAGGGTTAGGGCTCGGGAATCTCTTGGAGAAGCTGTGGACAAATTTTGACACAATATTGAAGACTGATCCCTCAGCTCCCCACACCCTGAGTCTCCCCCAAGAGACCCCAGTTCCAAGGCCCTAAGGGTAAAAATCCATGCCCATGCCTCTCCTTTCCCCTAGTTTGGGTTAATAATCCCAGCAGAGGGACATGTGGTCAGTCTGCAGTCACTCGTCACTTCCAAACCTGGAAGCCCACGGAGGGGGTGGAGACCCTGGATTCCACGTCTGGGAGGAGCTCCACATTAGATGCCCCACAGAGGGCACAGAGGGCTGGCACTGGGATGGAAGGGGCATGGGTGCAGCTGATGGCCACCTCACACCCAGAGACCCACGGAGAACAGGGCCAGCCATGGCAAGGCTAAGGCGGCACTCACGGGCATTACCCGCAACAGGAGGTCAAGGACAATCTCAAATCCCACTTTGGAAAAGTGTTGCCTAGAAAGACCTTTGAGCACGTGCCATGAGTTGTACATTCAAAAAACAATAACAAAAAAACCCAAAACAGCTATTTTGCGGGGCTCAGAGCATCAAAGCTGTGCTGCTGGCAGACAACCTGTTCAAAGATGGAAAGATTCATCAATTCCCACACCAAATGAGACCCAGAAAATAACCATGTCGGCAACGGCCAGAGGAGGCACCAATAAGCCCCTTACATACATGCTGGCCTGACTGAACCTTCATCCCAAATGCCAGCAATCAATAATAAACTAAAATAAATTCCGTGTTACTCAGTTTGGGCTTCAGTTTTTATGAATAGTAGGCAGCACGCCGTGATTGCCAAGACCATCTGATGGGTTCTGAGGTACTTCCTCCAGGTCTATAAAAAGGGAGGTGACAAGAGTCCTCCTGCTTCCCCTCACACCTGCAGCGCTGTTGCTGGGTCGAGGGTGCACGCCCCCCCCCCCCCCCCCCGGCACAGGCCTAGGTGTACTACTCCACGCTCCACCGGCTGTCACAGAAAAGGCACAGGAGGAAGTCAGCAGAGAAGGTGAGAATCTGAGCTCACTGCCACTCACTTGGTGGCGCCTTACACTCATTAGAGCAGAAACAGGTGAGCTGGCAACGTGCTAAAGGCTTTGGGGGACCTCACCCCCACATCCCGAAGCATATCCCTTTACAGTCATATCAGCCACAAATGCACACCATGACGGCAGAGAAAAGCTATTTTTTTTTAACACTGTCTGCTTACAAAGTAAATACAAAGCCCTTGGGCTTAAAATTTTTCACCACACTAAGCGAAATATGTATTGATACGCTTGAAACGGTGGCTGGGTCTCTCAATACAGAGATTCTGTGTCAAAAGAGTTAACATAACGAGTGAGAGCAGATGAACTATTTTTTTTTAACAACTATCAAACGGGTTCATGTTTCACGTTGTCTAAATGTATTAATATGGAAACTCTGAGGGGGCAGAGTTACTTTTCCTTTAAAATCCGATAGCGCTTGCACAATGCCGCAGTGTGCCAAAAGGCGTCTGATGAGTATTTTCTTTGGAGACTACATATCAATTGAAATCAAAGTAATAAAAAAGAAATCAGGGAGACTGAAAAAAAAAAAAAAGAAAAGAAATCAGTGCATCAGAAGGTACCAGGAGACTTCAGCCCAGTTTCCCGGACACACGGGCTCACCCATGGTCCTGAGTGGGAGCGGGGCAGGTATGAGAACGAAAACTGTGTATTTCCCTCCCGGCGACTGGGAGACAAAGTCCACCATTTCCTCTGTCTCCTCAGTGTTCTAACTGTGTCCTCCCGTCAACCTGAATTTTCCCTCATTGCCAGAAGTCATACAACACAAAGCCGGACTCTGCAGGCTGAGGAGCTCTGGGGACTTCTATTCTTGAATGCCACCCCCAAACGAACACACACACATTCAAACAGTGCTAAGGGTCTGACGAGAGAGATGAGAGGGCGCGATGTCCCCAGCGCTTCCCTATCACAACGGCACTGGTGGGAGGTGGCGCCCCAACCAGCCAGGGGTGCTGGTGGCCCAGATGCCCGGACGCCCAGACAAAACAAAATGGGTTCAAGGGGAAGCTCTGTTCCAGTCCACTGTCCCTTTTCACCCTGGTTTAAATAGGATCCATGTGTTTTAATTCCACTATTTCTAAAACCTTATCATGGTTAAAAAAAAAACAAAAAAAAAAAAACAAAAAACCCTGCCTACAAGACCCCTGCAACATGCAACTTGTTGAACCTTGACAGTAAAATACGAGTACATTGCCTGGGTTTTTCAAAACAAAACTTGTTCGTGAGGCTTTTATTTTAAAAACATCTTTTAGAGGGAGAAATAGGAACCTTACACTTGGTCTCGAGGTTTCAAAATTTCATGAAAAGGTGAAAATAATGCAAACCACGCCCAACCAAGTCATGGCAGCTAAGCCTTGTGTATTAAGGCATCCCTCCCTCCTTCCCACTCAGGGCCACTGCCTGGATTCGAGCCCACCTGGAAAGGAAAGAGGGAACAGAAGAACGCACGCTCAGAGACGATATTTCACCTGAACTATTAAAAAGTAATGATTCTGAACTGAGACCATCCATCCCCTAGTTCAGTTATGAAAAGATGAGTGCAGAGCCTAACGCATGCATGTAAACACGAACCACTTACAACTAACGATCCAGAGAACACAGAGCAAACAGAGATGGGAAAACGAATGGCTTCCACTGACTCCTGTGCAACACTCGTCTGGGTTTCCCCAGCTCACACGGCTCTGCGGAGTGAGAGGGCAGGTGAAACCTGCTCGGACTTCCCGCAGCCCCCCAATAATGCGGTTGGCTGCAAGTGTTAGAGTTTCTCTACAAATAGAATGATACATTTGTCACTTGCTTAAGTAACCTTCTGTTGAGATTTTCACAGGAACCTGAATTAACAAAGTAACTGACTTAGCACAGAGCTGTAGGTACAAGATGATTACAATGTAACAGTTCGCAGCAGTGTGGCTTCCAATGCCTCCAAGAATAAACCTATAGGCTTTGTTTCCTACCAACCACGGTAACTGTATCCACCCAGGCTGAGGGGAACATTGTGAAATTCTTTAAAAGAGGACTAAAAAAAGAACCACAGGGATATTAAAGACAGCTCCTTGTAGACTCACAGAGAGTTAAATAATCGAGAAATGAGCAACCCAATCACCAACTCAACCACTCAAATCCTACAGCTATGTGAAGACTTATTCACAATATTCCTTAAAGTATATTAACAATATTAAGATATATTAAGAATGACCCTTTAAAAAAGAGAGCCTCCATCACCAATCAATAAAAAGAATGACCCTAGAAGTACAGAATGTAATAATAAATTTTTACCTTTCATTAACCATTCATGAAGTGGAAATGTTCAGAATACCTACTTCAACCGTATTAAGTGAAAGTATAAATCCATTAGGCAGACAAGCAAGGGAAAGTGGGTGTCGGGGTGAGCAGGAGAGAGACGACTTCACAAGGGAGCGTGGACTTCACACTCAGCAACACCAAGTGGGAGAGGACAGAGCTCCAGGGCTTGGAACGCATAGCGGGATTCAATCCATCACTTGGGCGATGGGTACTTTCCTGGTATTGAATTTATAAGCCTGCAATTTAATGAATTAGGGTGAATTCTGGTTCAGTGGGAACCCTACTGGGGTACCTTAGTGACTGAAAAACAAAAAATACTTGCAAAGCCCTGATGTCTCACCCCTTCTTTTTCTCCCTCCTTTTCCATCTCTCTAAAAATAAATAAAATATTTTTTTTTAAAAATAGGCAAATATTCACCATATACATCAGAAAGGAAATCTTAAAACTGACTCTCAGTGGCTCAGAGAGCACAGGGGCATCTCAGCAGAGCTGTGGATTCATGGACAGTATAAGAAATGATCATTCAAATGGGCAGCACCATTAAAAATATATACTAAGAATTGTTGAAATGGGTTTAGTATTTTCAGTTATGTTATTACCTCTGAAAACTCTTCACAATCTTTGTAAAGTCTCTCCTTTCTCTGCAGAAAGCCCCTATTTGTAATGAAATCTAATTTCCCTTATTCGTTAAGAGTCCCCGATGTTCTCCTCTCTTGAAAACATGAGGCCAACATTCTACAGAAGTGGTCCTCATGAAGGTTGATGATTTTAGCAAATAAATAATTTACTTTTACTTCCAAAGGTCCCTTTCTTCTTTTTCTTGTGACAAAGGTAGTGTAACAAAAAGAAAAACATTTTAAAGGAAAAAGAAAACTATAAGGTTGTTTGTAACTATCCCTCCATTATAAATTGAAACATTCCTGGAAACTTTTTCTGATTAATAGGAGAAAAATTATATCCCAGTTAAGACACAAGAGCCTCCCGGAATTAAAAGCTCGGCTGAGCCCTGCAAAGCTGACCCTGCAGTGAAGAGGTGTGGGCTGAAGGAGGAAGGGAGTAAAATATGCAAATTGAGTGTCTATTTATTGCTAATACAGCAGCTGCAGGAACAAATCAGATGCCGGGCCAAGTGTTCTCATCAACCGGTATCTTCCCCAGAAAAAATGAGATGCTGAAACACGCACCACCCCCCACCCCCCGCCCCGGAGCACGCAGGTGAGGCAAGAACACTTTGAAAAAGAGACACTGTCATGAAAGCCACTGGACGGGACGCGGAGTCAGGACGGCGAGGCTGGCAGGTACACCTAGCAAAGTGGACGAGGCTGTGCAGTTCAGACGTGGTCCGTGTGCTTCTCCCACTAGACTCTGAGTTCCTGGAGGTGAGAGCACGGGTGAGCTCGTCGCCGTACCCTGCGTGCCTACCGAGCATGGTGCCTGGCGTGCAGTCCTGGCCAATCAACGTTTGTTGAGAAACTGCATCAACCGATACTCATCACAGAGGAACTAGGGATTGAAATGGGACCTTGAAGAAAGGAAGGATGTGGAGATGCCCACAGAAGGAAAAGCTCTTCTGGCAGGGGCCATGGGGGCTCCAGGTCTGTGTGAGACCACTGGGTGTGACCAGAGGGTCTGCCCCACACCTCAGCAGGAAGGGACGAATTCCTGTCCAGCTGCACGGGGGCTCTCCTGGCCCGGGGGCGGGGTGTGTCTGGTGTCCAGTGTCTGGACCCAAAGCTCTGGCCAACTCTCCCAGGTAGCCGTTTTCAGACATGCTGTGAAGGCAGACTGTGAAGCCCTGACCCTTGGTCTGGGCCCTCTCTGGGGACTGGTAGATGAAACCGTTTCCTACCTGCTCCAAATTGCCCCTCCCACCCTGCCCTCCCCTCCTCCACCCTCCCGCCTCCCGTGACTTTGCAGCTCCTTCCTCTCTCCCAGTGTGGCTTGGAGTTCTGTTCTCTCTCTGTGTCTGTCCTGGGAACTCATCTGGAGTCAAGCGTGATCTGGGAAGTTATGCAATGGCAGGCAGCGCTGACCACTGGGGCACCAATGTTGTGTCTCCCAGAGACCTCCAGCCACCACGGCCAATGACAGCCAGCAACAGATGTGTGAACCCCGGGGGGCTCCACTGGGCCCAGGCAGCCTGGCCCCCAGAGCGCGCCCTGGAACACCAGGGTCACCTTCCACGCAAGAGCTACAGCACCCCCAACAGGGTAGGTCCCCATCCATGGCCTGAGGGTGTTTAGTCCCAGACTCACCCCCTCCCCCAAGAGGGTGTCAATCTGTACAGCTCCATGCTAAACAATCTCTACTTCACACGTGGCACAAAGAAGTCTTTTTCAGAGCGTGCCGCTTTAAAAGGTTTTAATAAATGAGACATCAAAAAGCAAATGACACCGGCCAAGGAAAGAGTTGAGCAACAGCTCTCTCCCGCTTTTCATCACCCTAGCGTGGGTTTGGTCTGCATCAAATGCGACGGAAAACAGAAGACACAGAACTTCTTACACAACGCTCCACACGGTTGGGGACTTGGAGTTCCCCAACCGGAGTCCCCATTTTGCAAAAAAAAAAAAAAAAAAAGAGAGAGAGAGAGAGAGAGAGAGCGCTCTTAAAACCTCCTTCACGGCAACGGAGAGCTAGACTAGACACACTCCCGTCATCACAGGACGGCGACAGGCCAGTCTCCTGCTCCTGCCCAGGGGTGACGGTAGCAGACACCCAGTGCGCACCCATCCGCGTCCGCTGTGCTGGGCGCTCAGCTCAGCGGGAGACGCATGAGGGCCCATGTAAATGGTTCGAGTGAGCAGGCCTCACAGTAAATAATGAAATAATGGCACTTGTATTACAGCTATCGCTATGAAAATCTGCAACCCTTCAGGAGACCATTACGGGGCTATTAAAAAGATTTCGCACTCAGTTTTCGAGATGAGCTAGGCAGAACGCCATCACGGCAGTAATGACTTTATTTATCACTATGTAAACGGACCTTCCTGCTTCATTAAAAAAAAAAAAAAAAAAAAGAGGGAGAGAGAAAGGTTGGTGCTCTCTTGCAACCACCATGCAAAAGGCCGTGGCCCTGGCTGCAGATATGGCCAACACAGATAAGCAGCATTTCAAAGGGCTGTGGGACAGGCAGCAGTAAGGAACCCTGGCAGTCACACTGTGGCTGGAACTCAGAGGGCCAGGTGGTGGGCACTTGAACTTTTTGACCCAATACACAGAGGTATTTGCAACAGAATATGTACCCGAGGAACCCAGAAATGCTGCGAAAATATTCAACTGTATCTGACCTAGTGCCCCAGGCCCCTATGCAACTTGAAAACAAATTTTTAAGGGTTTTTTTTGTTTTGTTTTAAACTCAGTATGGAAGTGGTTAAGAAATCTTCTGACATACGTGCATAGCAACAATTTCCAGGTTCTTCCTCGTGTTGGCAATTTTGCAAGGACACGAAGCTATTTCAACAGCACCTCCCTGCAATCCTACGTGTGCTCATCGAGGAGACGGCACAGGGTGGGGGGGCCCTTTCCCCGAGGTGCGAGGGGCGCTGTCTGCCCCATCCATCGAGGCACTTTGGCCCCTACACCCTAAGATACTGAAAGCCGGGAAAAGACACTAAAAAATGCCAGAGACACAACTGTGACCACAGTGAAGGGTAAGCCTATGCGGTCCTGACCCCACGCCACCGTCCTCTGCAGGGCACCCATGTCACTTTGTATAAATAGCCTGTGAACGTCAGCCACAAGCACCTGCGTCTGGGCCGGGCTGGTGAGGCACTCTGCCCCGAGCTTTCCAGCTGTGAAGAGAGGCAATCCCCCCTCCCCGTGTGTGCGTGCGCTCACAGGCATATAATTGATGTTACTAACAAAGGTTGCTGCTTTGACAGGGTGTGTTATTCTGCGCACAGAGTGAGGTGGGGGAGAGGGTGCTAGGGATCAGGGTACAAAGTAGAGTCTCTTCTATAAGACAAGCATACTGCAAGGTGTTCCCTTTACCGTAAATACCCTAATTTCCTGCAGTTAAATTCAGGGCACCCCTGTCCGATGGGCATTTCATCACTCGGAAAAGGCACATCCAAATGCAGGCAGGGATGCATACTTTTTCTAGCTCCGCCCCACCACGCCACCAATCAAAGCCTGCTCTAACACAGTCTTGATGGGGAAGATGGGGGGCCTAAGTACACATGCTTGATCCTGCCAACCTGCCAGTGCCCTCTCTGAGGGACAAGGGTCTAAAGAGCTTTCAGGGCGGGGGTCCCCAACATCTCCAAGGGGAGACAGCAGGCGTGGTTTTCCACTGAGTGACACAGGAAGAGGAGGCAGCTTCGGATCCAGCTGAAACCCAAGGGGAGGGGACTTCGCTGTTCCCTTTCCTGGCTGGGGCCAGAGCAACTTAGCAGCAGGCATCTCTTCCCTCCCTCCTGTCATCTACCACCTGCTAGCGAACCACTGCTCAAATGACACCAACCCATGACCCGCATGCTGCTAAGGGGAGCCGTAAGCAGGCAGTGGGACCCAGGAACCTCAGGGATGGTGATCAAGCTGCAGGGCCCAGTGAAGTCAAACTAGCCGGGCAGACAGAGGAGTCATTCAAAGGATAAGTAGGGAGGACACAGGTGGGGATGCAACTGGAGTACAGAAACTTTCTGAAAGAGGAGACAAAATATCGCAAACTTCACAGGAAAGCACAAAGGCTCAGGGAAACTGAGGAGTGAGCTCTGCAGGCCTGCTGTACGCCCCGGCAGCAAGGCCGCACTGCACACTCAAAGAGGTGTTAAGAGGGTAAGTCGCATGTTCTTACCACAAATAAAACAAAATTTAAACGAATAAAATTAAATGAACAGGAAATAACCGTTGCTCTAGCGCCGCGATTTTCAACCGCTGTGCCACCAGAATGTTTAAAACACGCAATACCTGACTACTCAGTCAGGGGCACTGACCCCTTTTCCCTCAGATTGTCCAATTAAAAAAAAAAAAATGACGACAGCCAACACAACAATAGCAGTCCGGTGTAAATGAATCCAAATCACACCTCATTTTTATGTTGGCAAAAACCAGAACATATATTTCCGGTGTGCTGCAGAATTTTAGTACTTGGTGGGTGCCTGAGATGAAGGAGGTTGAAAACCGTTGCTCTGGAGCATCACGCTCACGTTCTGGAGGATGCACGAGGAGAGATGTAGGCACCGAAGAGCGAGGAACGAGAGCCGGGCGTCCACGGGCCCTGGGTGACAGAGCGGGGGACAGAGCAGGGGACGGAGCTGGGGGTGGCAGAAGTCGGGTAGACGCATGCGGTGGCGGGCGCCTCAGGGACGTGATGCTGGCACATAGGGACAGAAAGTTTCCTTTCCTGCTGCTGGGCCCTGGCACAACACGTAGAACACGGCTTCCAAATTAATGAGGGGATTGTTCAATTAACGTGGGAACTGAGAGAAACAACAACGGCCAGACGAGTGGCAGCCACCGAGCGGGATGAAGGCAATGAAACCCACTTTACCAGGTGTAGCAATGCAGGCAAAGCAGAACTTTTCCGTTAGAAGACAGAACTGTCACATCCCGAGTGGAAAGCCCTCTCTGTTTAGAACAACGACAACGCAAACAAACAAAAATGGGGGACCCACCCAAGACAAAGTGACAAAGAAAGTTAAAGAAGGAAAAGCTGGACGAAGGTATGCCACAGAAATGCAAGTAAAAAGAAAGCCAGGGTGGAAATACTAAAATTAAAGCTTTCAAGGCCACAGGGGTTACACCAGGCACGGAGGGGGATGATTTCATGGTCAATATGTATAATGTGAGGCAAAAAGAAGCATGAGACATCTTTTTGCATCAAACAAAATGGCAGGCGAATAGATTCAGCCAAAGCTCTTCGAAGGAGGGACGTGTGACACTGATGAAAGCTACTTTAACATTTGACCGTTAAAAGCAAACATAGATCCGGAGGCTGTGGATATCACATGGTCAATAAGTTTGATTTACTAAATATAGAAAATGAAAGCTCTGCATTTTGCAAAGGATGTAACTTGTAATGCCCGTGGCACCATTAAAAAGTGATCACGTACTTGGACACAAGTAAACATTAATAAATGCCTTAAGAGATTCCAGAGCCATATTCATAGATAATAACAAAGTATTCGACAATGTGCAAAAAAAAAAAAAAATTAGTGGCATGCTTATAAGTGATCTCAGAATCAAAGGACAGGTAAATATTTTAATTACAAACCATTTAGAAAATAACAAAAGGGAGACTAACTCTCTGAAACCAAAGGTGCACAGACAGCTAAATCTGTTCTCAAAGAAAATGTTTATCTACAAATGCCATTTTTTAAAAAAAGACTGGAAGCAAAAATGACACAGGCATTCAATTTAATAAACTAAAACAAAAAGAAGAGTAAAAGTAAGTTAATAAAAATTACATGCTGAAATTAAATTAAAAAGTAAGATGAATATAAAATTAATATACCTAGCTCTTTGAAGAGAATGAGGGAAAAAGGAAGAAAAGCAAAAGTATGCAAGAGTAATGAGGAAGGGGGAATTACCATAGACATCAAAAAATTATAATATTATTATGTGTATCTCTGTGCAGTCAACTTCAATTTTAGGTAAACTAATTTCTTAGCCAGTCATAAACATCAAAACCCAGAGAAAAGGTAAAAGAAATGAATAGAACAACTGTAATATATTCTGGAAAATGAAAGAATGTGCTTTCTAAGATAACAGGGGAAGATACGGGGGCTTTCACAGCTGAGTTCCCTTTCCTATTTAATAACCAGACATTTTCTATCTGATGTAAATGTTTCCCAACTCTAGAAGAGGATAAAATTCTTCTGAAATCATAAAAACATCAGCCTAATATCAGTATGTGATAGGGTGCAAATAAGGAAGAAACCCTCGACTCATCTCAAGACTGCAGTCAGAAAATTAAATAAAGTATTAGCAAATTAAATTTAGCAACGTATCCAAAGAACACCACACCAGAACAAATGGGAGTTTCTTCCAGGAACACAGAGATGATCCAGTATTGGGAAATCTAATCAACATAATTCACTACACCACAAAATAGAGGCAAAAGCCTACAATTATATCATGCCAAACAGGCATTTAATAAAGCTCATCAGCCTCTTTCAATAAAAAATTAAAACATGCATGGACACATACAACTTAAAAAATGTGATAAATTACATTTACCAAAACTCCACAACAAGCACATTCAGTGCTTGGAACCCTGAAATATTTTTTATTAAAGCAGGAACAAGACAGGCGCGTCCCCTTCCACAGAAGCAGAAGTACCAGCAAGCAAAGATGGACATCGTCACAAACGCAACTGAAGTTACCGTGACCCTGTTTGATGCCCAAAACAAAACACAGACTAAAAGAAAAATAAGCAAACACGAAGCCACAAGATCGCATGCCCATCACGGCACGCGAGAGCTGCCTAAATGACCGTGCACCCCCACTGAAAATCGCAGGGACGGTAAATCCTTCTTCAGCACGCCCAAGTGATGTAAAGCAATAGCCATACTTGGACCAAACCGCTACAGAATGTTATATATAGACCACTCTTTCTATTAACAGCACAGTCCCATTTGTATGAAAATCCCCCAACTGTATTGTATATACGTGTGTATTTTTATATTTCATGAGAATTCTTTACACAGCTTTTATTTTTCACTTGCATCACTTTTTAATTGTTTTTATTTGGAGAAAGGAAATTTTAAAGAAAGCTCTCCCTCCTAAGCACTGCCCCCCACCCCGCCAAAAAAAAACAATTCTGGTACAAAGCACCTTCCAAGCACACAAAATTGAGATTCTCTGCATACTGCTATTTCTGGGGCAGGGAGGAAGTGCCTTGTAACAGCTGGCTTTGCATCAATTCGCATTTGAGTCCTGACTTCACTTAGTAGTAAATTCCTTAGCATCTGTCTCCTCATCTGTAAATGGGGCACCTTCTCCCAACCCTCCTTGGCTTGCTGAAGAGGATTAAATGTTTGCACTTGACCTGCCCAAGCTAGTTATTACTAGTGGCCTTTTATTTGCTCATTCCTCTCAAAAATGAAGACAGAGAGAACTAAGCTTCCCTCCTTATGGGTTTCCCAGGGCTGCCTGGCAGTTGGTACCTAAATCCATTGCTGTCACTACTTCCGAACACAGCCCAGGATGTCTGCAGATTCCTTTTCACGGCCCCGTTGCCTGCCACCACTGTGAGCCAAAGGTGATCAGGAACAGCTCGCGGAGCTGCCACTGTGTGCGACCACACCACCACCAGCCTGGGACTTCTCAACCGGAATCTGAAAAGCTGCAGCTTCTCTCTGAGAGTTGGAGGCAGACTGTGGGCAGCAGCCAGGGATTTCCTGGAGAAGATCCCTCAAGGCTCTTCCGGACAACAAAGGAGGCACTGGGAGAGTCCCTCCGTCCAAATCCCAGACAGGGACGCAGAGAGAAAACAGCACGCAGGGACTCCGCGACTGCTGCCCCGCTTCCCGGGTTAATTAAGGGTCATTAAAAAGCAGAAAAGAAAAAAGGAAAGGGAAATTTTGAGACCGGGGCCCCTCCAGTCCCGATACTGATCCCATTCTGTAACATAGAATTAATTAAGAAAAAATACACCAAAGGAAAAAAAAAAACAACAGAGAAGGAATAAAAAAATACACAAAAGGGGGGGAGGGAAACAACAGCAGAGAAGATAAATCGTATGCTGAAAACACATTTAAATTTTCTAAAGAAAGAAAACCAGGACTTCCCGGAGAAAGGAGCCAGCCCGAAGTCAGGGGCAGACAAGCCCCAGGTACTGGAGCTCCTCGCTACAAGGTTGCAGCCGAGAGTCCAGCGGAGAACCACCTCTGCTCAGACCCAAAGCGCTCTTTCTCTGACGCCGAAGGAACTTACACAAGGGAGTGACGTCCCAACTCACGTCTTTGTGTCTCACATTCTTCAAGACACTTGTTTCAAGATCCGAGCAGAATCATAAAAAGGGAATAAAACCATCTGTAAGAGCCATGAGTTCACCATGGTTTCACTGATGGGAATTCTTCCCAATCCCCTCCCAGATGATGAGTTAGAAGCTAAATGAGATGACTCGAAAGCTTCATTTATGTTAAAAGCCAATTAACTTTATAAATATACTTCGCAAAAAGAAACAACATGTTCCTTTAAGAATTTATATCAAAGTGTACCTGATTCTTGGGTTCCCCCCGTCTCATCTGGGCAACTACACGACCATTTTAGGTGTCTCTTCTTGAATGTTTGATATTGATAGAAATGGTACATTTCTTTTAAAACCTAATTATGTTGCATTTATAATAACCCAAAGTACATTTAATATACATCACGAGTTGAAGCTATACTATTAACATGTAAAATTTATTTAAGCGATAGAACTTAAATATGGTTTCATGTCATAAACGCTCCATTCCTCAAATCAAAACAGCTCCACAGGTGGCAAGGACCCATTGCTGGAGCCGCCACCTGCCCTGAGTTTTCACAGTTGTGTGTCCGACTCTTGTACAAAATGCCCTGCTTCAGAAGATGGCCGTAAATGTCAAAAGTCCACCAATGAATGGTTTGTTCTGAGCCTGTGTTCGTCATTGGCCAATCAAAGGGGGCGGGGCGATGTGGAAGGGCCAGCGCTGAGGACAGGCATCTGGACAGGTGCCTAAGGGAGCTTGGGGCCACCTCAACTGCGTACCCAAAGAACTAAGACGGCATCCAGCTGTGCATGGGGGCCCCAGAAGCACAAAGCCTGCTGCTCTAATTCCCACGTAAACAAACGCTAACATGGGCAGGCAAACCGGGCATATAGGGCAAAGCGTAAAGGGTTTGTATGACGGTCGGGGATTATCAAGAACCAGGTTGGGCTGGGGAGGGGGAGAGGAAGGAGGAGCTCCCCCCAAAACCACAGCGTAGACCCGTCAAACAACTGTGTTATTTGGTCTTCTCGTGGTTTTCTTATTCGTGGGGAATTTCTCCCAATGTGAACACGTCACACACAGGGTCCTGGAGCATAGGGTTCAGGGCACAGGTGGACGTAAGTTGTCTGGGAAGCAGTGTGGCCCCCTGGGTCAAGAGGCTTACACACACACCCTTCCTCCAAAGTCCTGTTTCAGGGGGTGCCCCTAAGGGATGAATCTGAAGTAGAGGACAAGGATTAAGGCACGACAATGCCTGTGGCAATCTTACTTGCCATCACGAAGAACTGGAACCAGTGCAAACGCCCCACTGTGGGCAGTGGCTATGTTCATGGCAGCCCTTCCCCCCACAACTGTGCAGGGCTCGCAGGAACGAGGCTATAGCAAGACTAGCTCTGCAATGCCAGGAAATGCACGCATCCGTGTCAGAGGCTGGACTAGGCTAAAATACGCTTCTGACATCTGAAAAATACTCATATGTACTCAGCTGCTTTCAGTGATGGACTTACGGGGACTTTTCTGGGGTTCCCCCCACCAAATTCTTTAGCTTAGAGAAAAACTTTTATCCCTTGATGAGTGCTTCCTGGAAATTTTAAAAACTGAACAAGATAGGAACACGATGGGATAGGAAGAATTCCACGCTCGATTCAGAAAACTAGAGGTGTGCTTTCAGATGGCTGAGCACCTCGGTGAATCCCTTTCGGCATCCGGAAGGTGAGAAGCTGGACAAGATCATTCAAGGTCCCCTCACAGGTAAAGCACACCTGGTCTGGGAGGCCAGCCCCCCTGCCTGGGGCCTGCGGAGCCTCTGCGCACAGGGACGCAGTGAGGGCTGCAGAGCCGGCCAGCTCAGATGCCAGGGGAGGTGCCCCATGCCACGTGGCAGGCCTTCCACAGCCTGTCTTGTCCCTGCCTGTCCCAGAGGCTGGCCGCTGCTCCTGTGCTGGACGAGCAGCTTCCTTAGGTCAGACTCAGGAATGACCAAGGAGAAAGGTAAGTGAAAAGAAAATAAAGTCAGTGGGGTCAAAACGGTATTGCTATTTGCAAAGGGTCCACTCTCACTGCTTCGTGTCCCCCGTAGGAAAGGAAAAGGGAAAAGAAAGGATGGCCCCTCTTGGATAGAAATCCAGCAAATATCTTTAGACTTTTCTCTCTCTCTTTTTTAAGCCGAAATCAAAAGCCTGAGAATACTTATTTTTAAAATCTATAAATAAATAAATAAATAAATACATAAATACATAAAATAAGCCAGTGATTTTCCCAGGTGACCCAGTGAAAGTGACGGTGTACTGGTCTGTCCAGGAAAATGAGAAACGTCACATCACGCTGTCACCTGCCTAGCCCAGCCTAGCAACAGCCAAATCTAATCTCCCAGGCCAAATAAGCACGACAGGATTACATAATTAATTTTCCTGTTAGGCCTAATTGTTACTGACTCTACGTCATTACAATGTCAGCTCACCCAGCAGATGATTGCTATCACATTCTAATTACAAAAAGAAACACAAACAATGTGTAACTGTTCATTATGAAGTAACAAGTGAGGCCACAATGGCTCCTGGAAACTCTGAAAAATGAAAATTAAAGGCAAAGTGGACAAGAGGGGATGAAGAAATTGACCTTGATGAATTTCTCAGCTGTGTGACTAGGTATCGCGCTCTCAGATTTCACCTGCTGGACGTATTTTCTGAGAGCCACACTGTTTAACTTGATTAAATGTCAGGGCCACCTCAACCACTCTGAGTCACCGAGAACAAACAGAAATATAAATACTGAAGACACGGTTTTCACGTCTGCTCTCAGAAAAAGCCAGCATTCCCCGCTGGCCATCTACACCAAGGCAGGTACCAAACGCCCAAGTTTAAAAGCAGGTAAATGAAAAGAGCACGTCGTGCGGTTGCGGGTGGATAAATTTAGAAAGCGTTAATGAACGAGGAAGGTGTCACGACGTGGAGAGAACCACAAGCCAAAGTGTCAGGAGACCTCTCACCAGGTGGAAAACAACCTAAAAAGTAAGTGGAGCATCTCTGAAATCAAATTCCAGGTTATTGGCTCCCGATGCACATCGCTGCCACTCGAAAAGGTGTCAGCCCCTCGTGTCTGGGCCAGTTAGGAAGGTGGTATCAGCCCTGGCTGGGTGGCTCAGCTGGTTGAGGCATCACCAAAAGATAGCAGGTTTGATCCTCAATTGGGGCACATACCTTAGGTTGAGGACTCGATCCCCAGTCAGGGCACATACAATTGATGTTTCTCTCACATCGCTGTTTTTTTTTTTCTTTTCTCTCCCTCTAAAATTAATAAATATGTCCCCAGATGAGGACTTTAAAAGGAAGGAAGGAAGGAAGGGAGGGAGGGAGGGAGGGAGGAAGGAAGGGTCAGTTCCCCCTCACAGGTAAAGAGGAATCTCAGCCAGGTGATGAAGAACCTGTTAGGTTATACTCTACAACTCCAACCCTGTGTAAACCCAGTTTTTAAAGCTTACAGGGGAAAAGCAGGTGATGGTATCTTCTAGGAACAAGCAACACTGGCTACGGAATGGGCCAATGAGAAGCACCAGCTAGTGCAGGTCTGGGGCCTCACGCAAAGGGCCTTCCCACCCAACCCCAGGGCCCGGAGGCCCTGCCGACCTCCACGTGCAACATGCGAGGGAACCAGCCCTGCCTCGGTGCAGGTAAAACAGCATCTCTGTCTGGCTCTTCATTTGGATGATTCCTGGAGTAACGAACCACTGGAGTGGTTGAAAATCAAGTTCTCCTTGTAAAGCAAAGATGGCTCAACAATACAAGCAACTAACTGACTGTTTGCAGTGCAGATACCAACGTACAGATTAACTCCCAATGGGCTACCCCTGCTTACACTGCCAAAAGTTTTTAAATGCTCTGGAGGCCGAAAAAGGCAAGTTAGGAACCACAAATGGGATTTGTTCCGGATCTTGCAGTTTTCTGTTTTCACGGCGAAAGTCAACGGGAGGAAAAGAGGGTTGCACGCCACTTTTCCTCTTGCACGTGACTGCTGAGGAGTGCACCTAACGTCTAAAGAAAGGACAAATTACACACGCAGGAGTGGGAATGTGGAAGCAAATTTTGGTCCTATAAGGATTACTCCCTGGGAGCACTAAGCAAATCAAAATAAAAATTAAGCGGGGGGAGCATTTTTTTAGTTTTAGAATTATTCAACAGGCAAATATTACTCTGTTCCAAATAACTTCTAAAATCTTTAGCCTGCTGAACCACTTCCCTCACTCACACACACACACACACACATTCAGCCACTAAAGCTAATATCATAGGCGATATTTTTACGAGGCAGTAGGAAGCCATTTCCCCAGCAAACTAGGAATATCCAACACCATGGAGGCAAGACAGCTGACCCAAACTTCCCCGTAGCATTGCCTCCTTCTCCCCTTGAGAGCTACAGCAGAATCTATGCATTCCCCGACAGGTCCCACCTTCAGAGAGACAACCCACCGCTCTGTCACAGTCCTGGGGCTGTAGGTGGGGGTAGCTTTGTTTTTCTTGCAATCACAAGCTCCTCTGCTAGTTGCTACTACTCCCTGCCCCACCCACCTGGACCACACAACACAGTTCCCACGCTCACACACCTGTTCTGATGAGATTCAGCCGTCCCAGGGAACCTACGATGCAAAAGAATCCATGTCCCATTCACTAACTTAGCACCCAGTGGCACCCCCTGTCTCATTGCAGACTGGGTGGGGAAAGGGTGCCGATGAGGGGGAACGAATGGAGCTCTGGTTTGAAGGGTACAGAGCCACCAGCTCGATTTCCATTACGTCAGATTCACATTGTCCCCTGAACAACTGGCCTCAGACAGCCCAAGAGCTGATCGATCAAAAAACTCATCACAGTGACCTGTGAGCCTGGTGACGTGCAAGTCCGTTCCTTGGGAGAGCACAGGGTCCACTCGGGAAGTACGGGGTGAGGACACTGGCCCCCTGAACCGGTGCTGAGAATTCCTTACCCACGGTGCACCGAGGGGCCTCGGCTCTCAAACTACAAGCAAAACAGAGCAGCCATAAGAACGTTCTTTTGAGACGTGGGAGTACATTTCATCAGCAGACCTTGGGACTTGAACAACGGCAAGGATAAGAAGATAGACAGACAGACAGACAGACATGACAAACACGTTGTCTGGAAATCCCCTTTGTGCAAAGAAAGAAAATATATAAAGGGACGTTGCTCGCGGCGGAGGGCGCACAACGCAGTGCACAGAGGATGTGTTACTACGTCATACCCCTGAAACCTGGACGGCTTTGAGAGCCAGGGTCAGTCAGTAAATTTGATTAGGAGGGAGGGAGGGGGGAGGGAGGAAGGGAGGGAGGGACGTTTCCCCTCCATTAGTGCGGCTGATGTTAGAAAAACGCTGACTGTGGAAAAAACACACACACACGCCCCCAGGACCGCCAGGTGGACTCTGAGAAGCATCCCAGGGAAATCCCAGAAATTCTTCGCTTTTACTCATAATGTGAGCACAAGACTTGACACTAACAAATGACATGAAAGTTTACATTGAGGCACGTCGCTCCCGCCCTGGCCCTCCTGTCTGGCCCCCACCTGCCCCCACCAGGTGCCAGCACGTGAGTCAGTTTCTTGGTTCTCTTTCCGGTGCCAGCTGACACAAACACGAGCAGATGCAAAGACATGGTCTCGTCTTCCCCTCCTGAACTTTGCACAGAAGAAGTGCACCTTCCCTCTTCCACTTCCTCTGCTGGAGACCTAGTCACACAGGGAGCACAGAGGGTGTGTGCTGTTTAAAGCTACCAGGTATTCCGTTCTGCGCACATATCTCCGGTCATTAGCCAGTGCCCCACGGAAGCACAGGTGAGCGGTTCCCAATTTATCACCGCGCCGAAATCTGTCTGTGTGCAGGTGGATTTGCCTGAAAAATCCCCAGGCGTGGGATTTCTGGGTTAAAGTTTACCTGCGCTCATGTGACTTGGAGAGCTACGGCCAACTTGCCTTCCCCCAGGACTGTGTCGTTTGGCCTTGGGATGAGAGTTCTTGTGTCTCCCGTCTTGAAAATGGACACTGTGGGCCTAACTTTTAGGTGGTAGAGCAGCGTACGCCCCCCACACAGGGAAAGCAGAGCAAGCAGAGGCGGTGGAAGAGCAGTGAGCAGCCCCAGCCAGCCCCCTGTCATGGAGCACCTGCAGGTCCTCAAAGGCTTCTTTCCTCCTTTGGCCTCAGGACCTCGTAAGGGCCCCGGGGAGGAACACCTTGGGACCCGGGAGGGACAGACAGCTCTGCCACTCCGGAGGTCCCGCCCGCACGTCCCCACACTCCCCACTTGGGTGGCTCAGGGGGTCCCATGGGGCTCCTGCAGGCGAGTGCTCCCTGCACTCCGAGGAGGCCCCTCATCCCGTTTTACAGTACGTGCGTGGCCGTGGTTTCGTAACTCCAAGGGCACATACAGCAAAGTGTAAACTAACTCCTGTGCCTCAGTACAAAGCTCAGTGGGGTAAATCAGCACGCAGGCCCTGCTGGTCTACTCGAAGAGCGCTTAGCTTCCCTCTTCCTCGGCTAGTTAATATCAGTAGAAAAGGAACTAATCATTAAAATAAAGGCCCCCATCCCCGCCTACAGCGCTGAGTTTGCGTTACGTTGGGCCGGGTAAGAAAGTCACTGGACAGCCACACGCAGGCCTCAGGGTCAGAGTCCAAGGCCGGCACTGCCCCCCCAAGGCGGCCCAGGCAGCAGGGCTGGGGGGCGGGGACCTAGGGCACAATTCCCAAGTCTCTCAGTGTTCAGAGTCCTCCTCTTTAGAAAGAAGGTGGCAGTTTCTGCTCACTGGGCTCTGTGAGGTCAAATGACACAACAGCCACCGAGTTTGCGGAGGATGCCATAAAGGGACAGGAAGCGGAGCCCTCTGTCTGCATGACTGTCATCTAGGAGCAGCCATCTGTCCTTGCTCTTGTCTAAAGCCAATCCCTCCATCTGTCACCTGTGCTCTGGAGCCGTCCTGGGTGTCTCTGGATCTCACTGGGGCTGTCCCCTTTGCTTTCACCGGCCCACCCTTCCTGCCCAGCAGTCCCTCCCCCAGACTTGGCACTACCACACCTCTCTGCGTCCTCACCTCCCCACCGCTGGCCCACTGCTCCAAGGAATCAGCTGTCATTAGTCGCCCTCAAAGGTCACCAGGGAGCCTCCTCATGTCTCTCCCTAGTTGGCTCCGTAGTGGCGTTGGGCACTTTCATCAACCTCTTCCCTCCTGGCAGCCTCTCCCGGGAACCCTGGGCACCAGGCCCTCGTGGCTGCTTCCTGGAGCTCGGACCACGTGGGTCCCCTCGACAGATCCGCAACCTCTCTCTGGCTGTTGGATCCTGACTCTCCTTCAGGCATAGCTTTCTCCCCCAAACTCCTACCATGGGTGCTGGGCTAGGCTTCGGCTTTCAAATACCACCTCCACCCAGGCACCGGAAGGTGCCTGCCCTGATCTCCCTCGGGGCATTGGGCCATGTTTCCAAATGCCTGTTTGACTGGCGGGGGGGGGGATGCCTCAGACTCACCACCTCCAAGGTCAAACTCCTGTTCACGATCCTCACTGCCGGATCTTCCTCCTGCGCTGCCCGCCCCCCCCCCCCCGCCCCCCCGCCCGCCCAGCTCAGGACACACTGCCAGCATCATCACCAAGCCAGAACCACGGACTCTTATCCTTGATGTCCTGCTCATCCACCCACCGTGGGCAACCTTGCCTCCTAACGTCTCCACAGTCCACTTCTCATCTCCACTAGTCCAAGGTAGCTTCTTCTCCAGCCTAGCCTTCACACGGCGGCCAGAGGGATTTTATTGTTTCCATGCAAACACGGTAGTGCTGTTCTCTTTCTCTCTCACACACACCCCACATCTGTTTACTATTCCACACCGACTTCCCATTGCTCATATGGTAAACAGGAAACCCTCAACAGGGCTTCTGGGCCTGGCCCCCACCCCAGAGTCCCCCCATTCCCACCGCAAGCTCTTTACACATTATTTCCTTTCCCTCCGGGTCTCACGGCACCACGCCTGGCCTTTGTGGTACTACTCATCACAGATGCAATGTTCAATTTGTTTGTGGCTGGCGTGATTAATGTGTCTCCCCAGTCAGTTCATGCGGGTAGTCGCCGATGTATGCAAATGACTCCCTGGTGTCTAGGGAGCATTTAATATATATATTTATCTCGTGAGTGAACCAATCTGAGAGGAGATGAATGAATCATTGGTGTGCCTGGTCCAAATGACAGGAGAAACCCCAGTTACCACGAAGTCACATTGTAAGGACTTCACGATGTGCCCGCGTCACGGCAACGTGGTTTTCATGTGTTTGTGTCGCTACAGCTTATCAATAGCACAGGGCGCCAATAGTGAGACACGCCCATCTTCCTCGGGGCTGTTTACACCCACCTAACTCACATTTATTTTCAAAAGGCAGACGCAGAAGTGCTAGTCCCTGAAAGAAGTGGCAATACAAAGGAAATCTAAAAATAACCTATTTTCTATGCAATCGTGATGGACTTACCATGGTCCTGAGATTTGTTCAAGGGTGATTATTACACAGGTGAGTTTTGGTAACAAGTAAAAATAAGATTATTTAGAAATAATTCCAAAAGACCAGTGCCTCTTTAAAAAACATAAATAAAATTATACTGAAATTTTGCCCTGACTGGTGTGGCTCTTGGGTTGGGTGTCCTCCTGCAAACTGAAAGGTCACCAGTTCCATCCCCCATCAGGGCACAGGTCTGGGTTGGGGGCCAGGGCCTGGGTTGGGGGCCTGCGAAAGGGAACCAATCTATGTTTCTCTCCCTCCTTGCTGTTTCTCCCCCTCTCTTCCTCCCTCCCTTCTCCTCTCTAAAAGAAACGTAACATAAAATCTCTTTTAAAAATTGTATTAAAATTTTGAACTTCAGGAAAATCTTATGCTAATAATGTTAACCCAAAGGCCCTTCTGGCTGGAAGTGGTCCAGAGCAAGGCCCATGAGCCTGGAGTTAACGCAACAAAAGCGTCGGAACCACTTCAGAGGTTTCTACAACACGCCCACGGTGTCCTGGCTGGCCGGCCCACACCGGGCCCCTGCACTGGCCCCACCACCTGCCCCCTTCCAGCATTTTACCTCTTAGCCCACCCCAGCAGTTCACCTCCCCTGCCTGCTTTAACAGCGACCAAGCACAGCACTCATTCCGCTGGGTTTATTTCCAAATTTTACTAAGTCCCTTCCTTATCCACGAACAGATCTGCTGTAGACCTGGCTCTGAGGTGTTCACACCCCAGGCCTGGGTGAAGTTTTTACACTGATATTGTCCCCCCACCCCACTGAATGGAGGGTGCAGCATTTCAGGACCCTGAGAAATGACACGTTTAAGGTATATTGTGGTTTTTGTCTTGCTAATTCATAGATGCTTTGAAAACAGGAGGCTGCTGCCATTTCAGGGTGAGATGACTTGTTTTTCCCTTTAAAACGACCCCCACTGCCCTGGCCAGGTGGCTCAGTTGGCTGGAACATCATCCTGTACGCCAAAAGGTTACAAGTTCAATACCCGGTCAAGGAGTGTGCAGGAGACAGATGATTGAGGTTTCTCTCTCACATTGGTGTTTCGATGTTTCTCTTTCTCTCTCTCTCTCTCTCTCTCTCTCTCTCTCTCTCTCTCTCTCACCCCCTTGGCCTCCCTCCATCCCTCTCTCTCTAAAATCAATAAACATACCCTCCAGTGAGGATCTAAATTAATTAATTAATAAATACATACCCCCCACCGAGTAGGAAGACATGCAGCCCCCCTGCCAAGCTTTTAATCAGAAGGAGCACATCTCGTGGCCGTGGTCTGCTCTGTCGGACACAGCCGCTGGGTCGCCCTGGAAGCAGACAGCATCTTGCGCTCCCTGCCCGCCACCTCGTCAGACTCTGAGAGAGGGAAAGCATTAGCCATGGCGCACCAACAGCTGTGCATCCAGAGCCATAAAAGAAGCCACTGGGTTTTCATCCAAGCTTTTAGGACGGTTCGCGTTCGATACACACAGTTTCATTCATGCTGTTCAATTGATAATATTAACCTTTCTTGCTGAGATGCATTATAAAAGCCTGGCTTTTCAGAGCCGATGTAATTAGTTCACATTAGTAACTGTACCGGCGGAGGCGGCGACAGAAGCAAAGACAACTAACAGGATATGGATTAATGTAATCAAAACATCATCTCCACTCTTTAGGCAGCTCACTGCACGTCTCTGTTGGCTGGACTTTTTTTTTTTCTTTTTAATAAAAATGATAGATCAATGAAATGGATGACTAATTACTTCCAATCCCCTCCTCGGGGGAGCACTGCACAGGAAACCATCTCGGTGAGTGATCCCCAAAGTTTTTAATTTGATGTGCCTGTTCGATGCAATTCTGACGCCATGCAGGGAGTGGCACAAGGCTCTCTTCCAAGGCCAAGAGCTTCAGGTAGAGAGAAGAGGTTTGAGCGAGAGGGAGAGCAAAGCTAGAGGCTGTCTGTGTTCCACAGTGTTATCTCATGAATAAAAAGTACATCCCCCCCTCGCTAAACTCACTAAAAGAAGAAACCAAAGTTGTCTGTGCTCTGAAGTACCTCCAACGTATTCGCACACCAGAGCCTGTACTGCCCACCTTGGGTGGGTGGGTGGTCTTCACGAGCTTCTTTCTTCTGATCAGAAAACCCCCATTTTCCACAGGTGGGACACTTGTCCTCTTCCCCCCTGAGGCCAGGGACCCAGTGGCCCGGGCTGGCCCATCAGAGCATCGTGGCCCTGCCACACACCGGTGGAGGGCAGCAACCGAGAGCCACTCAGGGTGGATAGAGAACACAGCACTGGCTTTTACGTATTTGAACCTGAGGTTGGGGGCAGGCAGGGTTGCAGCTGCAAGAATGGAATCGTTATACAGGCAGGCGCATCGTCGGGCATCCCGACTGGCTCTGCCCAGCCCTGCTCCACTCCCCGACTTTTCCAATGAGATAAAAATATTCTTGCCCTGGCTGGTGTGGCTCAGTGGCTTGAGCACCAGCCTGTGAACCAAAGGGTTACTGGTTCGATTCCCAGTCAGGGCACATGCCTGGGTTGTGGGGCCAGGTGCCCAGTATTGGGCACACCAGAGGCAACCATACATTGATGGTTCTCTCCCTCTCTTTCTCCCTCCCTTCCCCTCTCTATAAAAATAAATAAATAAAATATTTTTTTAAACCTTATAAAAAATATTCTTTTCTTTTTTGGCATAAAGCAGTTGAAATGCCAAGCCCCCCAACTTTGGATATGAAAGTGAAGAGAGGTCACACAGCACCTTTCCCATGGGGAGAGGCTGCGATGGAGTGGCCATGTCCCCCCCCCCAGCTTCAGGAGCCCCCTACACACCAGTCAACAGCACTCCCACACCTCCCAACTCTGTGTCCCATCATGAACAAGGCTACCATCCAATCAGCACTTTCCGGGAAAGCAGACAAAAGAAAGAATATTTCTACCAATCTATTTTTTTTTTTTAGTGCAGGAAATTGGAAGTGGTTACCTAGTCCTTCCTCAGGACCAGTGTTCATGTGCAGGTTGTAGCAAAAAGAAATTTCATATTAATCCATAAATTTGTCTTTGCATGGAAGGTGAATGTTGAAACAATGCAAAAAAAAAAATTGCACTTAGGAGGAAGTGGCTTTAAGGGGCTCCCCCCAAAGTTCTTCCCAGAGAGGAAGGTGCCACAGGCATCTTGTTCTTGTTCGAATTCAAGGAGGCACTGAAACCCTACACAGCCGGCCTCTTGGCATCATTAAAGCGCAGTTAATGTTCACAGTGGCGGTCACCAATTAGTCCCCCCCACACACACGCACTGATTTATCAAGCTCACACCTCTGTTCAGGTTTTAAGTTGCTCTGTGAGCGCTTGACTAAGCGTAGAGTGGCGCAGGTCTGGGGTCAGTGACTTCACTGCCAAGGGAATGCCACCTGCGTGGCTCTGAGCATTGCTGGGGACAGCAGGAGGACAGAAACGTGCTGGGTTTTGCCATGGGCTTCTTTCCCTTCGAGGGAAAAGAAAGTCCAATGAGAAATATTGAGAGTTGACGGAGGCTGACCTACATTGAAATAAAGGATGAGCAAACAGCCTACTATTTTACATTTTTTGAGGGTGAAATAGAGGAAAAAAAAAACCCCAATATGTTCTGGGACACACCGTTAACACAACGGAGCACAAGGACTCCAGGAGAACACCTGTTCTTAGGCCCAGTCACAAAACCTGAGCGATCTTCCCACGGAGGGAGGCCTTGACGGAGAATAGGAAACCCAGAGAATTCACGGTGCGGCAGAATCTCCACATGGAGCTAGGAGCCGCATTTACAGGGATTGCGGGCACATTCTTTTACCTCTTGAGAATGGCAGTGCGCACGGCCAGCATCTGAGGGTCCCGCGAGGTGGGCTACAGTTACCTGCCACTGGGGACACTCTGCTACCAGCGCGGCCTGTTTGTAAAGGACTTTCAGGGTAGGTAGTATCAGCTCCCACCATGGTCTTGTCTGTTAGCAGAGTCGATGCCCAGAATTATACAGACATACAGCTTGCGAGGAAGGGAAAGGAAGAGACGATCAGAGGTGAACTAGACAAATTCCTAGGCTTGGCCTCCCAAAGACACCTTTCAGTGTGTGGCCTGAGGTCCCCGGCGTGGCAATTTGGGAAACAGAAGGAGACAGAAGCAGTCCTATGTCCCTTCCAGACCTCATTAGGACCCTGGTGGTGGTCGGTGAGGGCGGGGAGGGGATCCGACTCTTCTCATCTTTATCAGGCTGTTAGGCTACAAATGGCGGCTACTGAGAACAAGCCAAGGGATTCTGGAGGATTCCTCTCTCAAGTGGCAGTGTTGGAGGAAAGGCCTGGCTCCTCCAAGGGGAGAGTGGCCTTGGGTGAGTTTACCTTCCTGAGAGACTGTGGCCGCCTCTGAACCACACGGGGGTTAAACAAAATCCTCTCTGTGGTACCTTCATCTCCCCCCTGAGATGTTTGACACCTGACAGGAAGACCCTCAGCCCTTCCAAATAGCCTCCTCACCTCAAGACTCAGGGGTGCCTTCAGCCCCAACCCTAGGCTCAGTGCTGTGGAGGGTCAGCAAAGTTTCCCTCTGTGGAACACGCCAGCAGGTGTTTGACGTCATGGGTAGCTTCCGTATCTGCTTCTCCTTCTCGTTTAAAAGACAAACACTTCTCCTAAAACAATGCACCCTACAGCTCTCTTCTCCCCAGTCCGCACGACCCCTCCTAAGAACCGGGAGGTCTCCCAAAGCAAGGAACCCTGTGTTGCCCCTCCTTCCAGCCAGCCAGTGTTTCCAGAAACCTCTCAGAACAGCTCCACTCGGTCAGGCCACAGCACCTCAAGCTCAGAAAGCGCAAACTGTGAACACTCTCTCTCCATCCTCTGCCAAATTTCCATCCATTTTTTTTTTTTTCTCCTACCCTAGTTAATGGCACCAGAGATCAACCTGTTTCTCCCACAGGCCCTCGGTCCTCCTTACGTGCTTTGTGTTTCTTCCACTTTGCCCATCACCTCCGTCCCTCACCAAGTCCTGTGAAATCCACCTGCTAAAGGTCTCCGGCACCCATTTCCACACTCACCCCCGCCCCCCGCATCTCTCTGTCTCCCCCACATGACTCTTAGAGAAACTTTGGGAACAGAGCTGCTTACAGCATCCTCCACTTCACGGCCACCGCCTGGAAAGTCACGTCCCGTCACCTTGGGCAGGCAGACCAACCAGCCTTCTCGCCTTTCTTCTCCAAGCCAATCTGCCTACCCCTATTCATTCTCACACCACCTAGATTCACCCTGCCCCTGCCCCCAGGTTCTGCTGGCTGGCCAACTGCACCCCATGATGCCCTGCTAATCTGAGAGCCCTTCCCTGAACAGCCTGGGCCAACCCACACTCTCCCAGTGTCCTGTGACACAGTCCTAATAAAATCCATGCTGCACTGCCATGCGGTTTATGCAGAAATCAGAGCCCTGGGCCAGGCTCCTCCAGGACAGTGGCTGCGTCTCCCTTGCCTTCGGGTCCTCAAGGCTGGGCTTGGAGCTTGGCAGAGGGGCAGCCTCCAGCCAATGTCCGCTGAATCTGAATGCTGCGAAATCAATGCAGTCGGTCTCATGCTACCCACTTGGCGAGGAGGAGCTGGACTTCCCCCAATGCCAGCAACTCTAGTCAACAAGCAGAACCAAACAGCACGGCCGTGCATAAACACCCCGTCCGTTTCAACCACATTTTCCAAAGGTCTGCTTCTCGCCCTGGCCCAACGGGTCCATCGCCATTCACGAGTCTCCAACCTGTATTCTTCTGAGGGGAGAAGGAGCTAATTTAGACTCCTTTAATTATGAGCCTGGGGCTCTGCAGCGAACGGGGCTGAGCCAGGCTGAAAGGGGGCACTGTCCACTGAAGCGTCCACAGCACATTCCGGGAAACAGGACATGATGTGAGCCAACGGCCAGTGCTCCCCGGGGAGGCGCCGGGAGGCAGGGGGGTGGCGCGGAGTCCCAGCCACAGGACCGGCCAGCCACGGAAACAGACTGGCCCACAGCAGCAGCACCCATGGTGATTAATCTTTTGTCATCGCCCGACGTTTGAAAAATTCTCCGGGAGAAGGAAGCAAGGGGCAAAACAACTGCAGTCCAACGAGGGGAAAACTGAACCGTTTTTTACATGCCATTCATTCTTCGGGGTTAATGATTCCGTGGACAGATGATTCACGCAGAGGAGGAGGAGGTGGTGCAGAAACGGGCCGCTCAGAAGGATGCCGGGCTGGGCGAAAAGCTGCCTTCGGCGTGTGAGGGCTGTGCTGCTGGGAAAGGCGAGCCCGCATCCCGTGACGTCTGCTTGCACAGCGCCCGGCCCAGTTAGCCCTATGGCTTTTAATGACCTGAGATTCCAGGAGAATTATCACTATGGTAACATTTCAAAATGGCCATGGACGTTCCCAGGCACCGGCCCACAGCAGTCTGAACTTGGTAGGGCCTTGACACAGACCAGGTCATTCTCGAAATCCAGCTAACAGTTCCACGGGCCCCAGAAAGCGTGGCTAGAAAGAACTTAGCTAACAGGGTTATTTACAAGTGTGAGTTACTAGAGTGGGCGGCACACAATAAACACTCAAATATTATGTTACCACCCTAAATCTAATTTAAAAAAAAAAAACAGTATAAATTAATTCACTGGTGGTTACACTGATGTAATATCCTTTTTTTTTTTTTGTATTAAAAGAAAAAGTATGAGGGAAAACAGGAAGGTATAAAGTTTGCCATGATTTTTGTTACTTCAATAATAGACTTATAAATTAATTTACAAAATAAAGATGGCTATAAATGACCCAAGATACAGCAAATCTCCAATATTCAAAAATGCTTGTGGATGGACAGTAAAATACATCCTACCACTGGGAACATAGACTTGAATTCTTAAAACCCTTCCAGTCCCCTGGGAGAGCCACTAAGAAACACGTAAAGGCCTCTGCTCCCCATGTTCGTGAGAAAACGGAAGATGGACCTAAAAAGCTAATTCCATGTGTGCTAGGACCAGGCTCCCCACTCAGACCCAAGAGACTTGAAATCGGAGCTGAAGACCTTAATATAAATAAAATGCATTTCAAACCCTGGTTGCCGCTCATGGGTAGTTGTCAAAATTGGCTGAAGGCTTCTCTACCAGCATTGAGCAGAACAAGAAATATCGTGGCGCTGCACAGGTAGGAAGGGTGAGCCCTGGGTCACGTAAGATGTGCTTTAGAAACACTTTAGCTACATACTTGATTTTGTCCTGTGGTTATGATGCCAATCTATGTCTTCCTGTGGGTCTGGTCCATTCGAGCACCACTGATGCGGTACAGCACCTTGATTTCCTAGACAGGTGAGGCAGCCTGGCCGAGGGGATGCCTAGCACGCAGTGGTGGACACGGGCATCCGAGTCCTGGTTTTTAAACATCCTGTCCCTTCTGTGCCCCTGCCGATTTCACCCATAAAACGTCCAACATGGGCGTCCAGTAGGCTGATATGACAAATCCCCGTGTTCAAGAAAGGAAGGGAAACACTGACACAAATTCTGCTTTTCAACGGGGCTGTTAGGAAAGACAGGGGCCCTTGTGATCCCATAAATTTATAATTACAAAATCACGGACCTGTGGAAACTGGATGTTCTTTCCAAGGGTTACACAGGGAAGGCCTCAGCCAAGTCTGTCACGTGCGTGTGCGTGGGGGGGGTGCGAGTGCACGGGGGCATGCACGGGGAGGAGACAGGGCGTGAGCGTGCAGAGGCAGGGGCATGCACACATGCGCATACACACTAGGCTGTTCTAGACCAAGGCCCCGGGCCAGGGCCTAGAGCTGGGCGCTCACAGAGGGTGAAGGTGAATCCCAGGCTCCTGTTCCTGAGTGGGAAAGGCCAGGAGGTGCCCAGCCCATGGCCCCAGGCTGTTGGGGATCCCACTGAGGCCTCACCCAGAGCCTGCTCTCAGCAAAGGCTGTGCCGAGGTGGAAAAGTCTATCTTAAGAAAACACACTAAGGTGAGTTGTTGCTGCTGTTGTTGTTTTTTAATGCAAAGAAGTATAACAAAGCAAAATTAAAAATGGACCATAACTCTATTGCCAGATGGTACCTGATGAGCCATGGGAAGAATAAACATAATAAAAGCTCAAACAGTATGAGGTGAACAGTGCCGGTCACCTAGCACCTCCAGTCACTTCCCACAGGAAGTAAATGCTTATCACTTTCTGAGCTGCTTTCTGGGAAAAAATTGTGATGCTTATACCAGCATTGATGCTTTTTATAAAAGGCAGAGCTGAGGGACCTGGCTGGTGTGGCTCAGTTGGTTGGCGCATCATCCCATAACCAAAAGGTTGAGAGTTTGATCTCCAGTCCAGGATCCTACAGGGAGGCTTTCACTTAATTTATATGAAGATCTAACTGTTTTCTAAAACAGCTGTGTAGTGGGAGCTACTTTCTGGAACTGTAAAAATCAGAAGCAATCTCCATACACAGCATTTTTGGGTGCCTGCTTTGTAAGCCTTTTACTCTTGAACGATTATACCCATGGGGATGAAAACACTAGCTTAGCGGCCCTGGGGTGTCCCTGAGGGACTGTCCCGTGCTCCGCACCCCTTCCCTCACTCCTCACAGCCACTCAGGAAAGGGGACTAGTGTCCTGGTTACACAAGAAGAGTCCCAGAAAGGTGAGCTCTTGATCCAGGCGTCAGAGCCAGGAGATTGGTGAGCCAAGGCTCTAAGCCCGGTCTGTCTAATTCTACTTCCTCCTTTCTTGAAGTAGGATAAAGGTGTGGCTGCCCAACCAGAGAAAAGGAAGCCACACGGTGAGCTGCACAGAGAAAGGGCCATTTCCTCCTCCCTGGGGTCTGGCCCAGCAGCAACAGAGCCCGCCCAGACTAAAGTCGGCCGCCTGACCGTGCCCATCCCCGCCAAGCCCAGCCAGCCTTTCCCAGACAGACAAAAGGACTGGGGACAGACAGGAGTAACCAAAGGCAGGGTCTCTCCCTGGACACACCACTTTTCACTAAAACGCTTGTCATAAATTGCTGTGGGTGTGTTTACAGATCCGGGAATGTGCAAAACAAAAACTCGCCTTTGAAAAGGGTGTAAACAAGTCACCTTCAAGGAGGGCAGTGGCCAGACCCTGCCACTTTTACCGGTGACGGGAAAGAAGAGGAGGAGGCTTTGTGGTGCAGCAACAGGGTCAGATCCACCACCGAACCTTCAGGAGGCCCTTTCTGGCCCAGCAGCCTGGCCGGACCCTCTTCCCTTTAGCGTGACAGGGTGCCAGGCACCACCCTGCCACCCCTCGGTCATGGTGACGAGGCCCACAGGAATCGGAGCCCCTAGCTGACCCACCAGGAGGACGGTCTTCGAGGAGTCAGCCCCTGGGTCACCCAAAGGCCCTTCCCCAGAAGGAAACCAGAGGACCGCCTCGAGCCCCTGGTGCAGCGTGAAGGGGTGAGGGTGACTTCTGCTGCTGCCTCCGGGGAAGAGGCCACCTGATGCAGGTGACAGCCCACCACCCTTCTTTGTGGAAGCGCCGGGGCCGCAGACCAAAGCCTGACTTTGGTGAGCGGTTGGAAAGCCACGTTCCCAGGTGTACCTTCATCTCTTTGAGAAAAACGCCCCAGCAAATGCTGGCTGTCTACCTGCGGGGAACAGTATCAGACTCCGGGCAGGTGACCGAAGTTCCGCAAGCCCCGTAAAGAAACGCAGTAGAAAGTAAACACACAGCTGTGTGGCCCACATATTCTTCAGGAGCCTAGTTCAGGGTGAAACTGGCAGCCCACGATCTGATTTCGATAAGTCATTCCCTGACACTTGGTATTCCACTCCCTGTAGGACCGCTGCGTAGTTTTGTTATAAAAGAATGAAAAGGTGACTGTAAACCATATCCCGTTCTCCCTTTACCACAGCCCACCTTCCCCCAGAGCTAAAGCATCCACTCATTTAGAGATAGTTGTACAAGATTAAAGAAGTGTTTTAAAAAAGAAAAAATATCAGTATCTCCTGGCTGAAAATCAGCCAGACAAAGGTGCTGGATCCAAATCAGAATCAAGGTTCAGCTCCCCCTGTGGAAATTGCCCATCAATGAGTGATTCCTGCCCTGGGGGGGGGGGGGGGGGGCTTTAAGTCTGGGACAAAAGCGAGGTATGAAGACTCAGAACCAGGTTGTTTCGTAATTAAGCATCTGCCACTGGACTACGCAAACGTCACCATCTTCATCTTCCCTTTATTTTAAGAGTCATATATTTTCTAACCAGGTAAAGAAGAAGGGCAAGGAGGGGGAGAAGGGAGGGTGGGAGGGAGGGACCTGTGGCTAGAGAAGGCCACCAAGAATTCGCCAAATGTGGTGCCTCACCTGCTCCCAGGCAAGACAAGCCACCAAGTCACCATAGGGTGCGTGTTCGTCAGACGGCACATGGGGGCCCCCGGGAAAGGGTCTGGTACAACAGTGAGGGTGAGGGATGGGCTATGGGGTCACAGGAGCACAGCTCTGGGTCCCACTGGCTGCCCAGTGGCCTGATACCTTACGCATGTTACATCAGGTCCCCATGCCTCAGTTTCCTCCTCCATGAAGAAGGGAGTGTGGCAGCACCTGCCCTACAGGCCTGGACAAAGACTGAATGGGAACACTCAGGAGGTGCCTGTTTGTGGCTGAGTGCCAGCTGCCATCAGAAACGCAGCCCTTTCTCAGAGATTAACTGCCACAGGGATGGGGAACGGGGCTAGGGTCCATTCGCCCATGCCGAGGTCTCTCTGCTCCCCAGGGTCTGCACACTGCTGTCCAATAGGGGGGCACACATGCCTGGGTGAGACCAGCAGGCTCCTCGGAGGCCCAGTCCCAGTGGTTCTTGCAGAAGCCCTGGGTGGGGCCGGGCAGGGGAGGCTACAAAACCTCCAAACCGAGGGGGATCTTCTGACAGGTTTTGAAGAGTTTTAACTACAGATTAGCCAAAGTTCCCTTTTATCAGCATTGTTAATGCCTGGATTTAGACTTGGATTTTCCCCTGTATTCAGAAGGCAATAAAGTCACCAGGAGACAAAGATTCTGACCTAATAAACTCCAGGGCTCTGTGTCCACCACCCGACAGCTACCCTTCCCTTGGCACTTTCACAGTAGACCAGCGTGGCTTATACCCCATCACCTCCCTCTCGTCCGCCCCTGAGAGCCCTAGGGAACAGAAGAAGGGATGGGCAGATGACCACACAGGACGGAGAGGGTGCGCCTCGCTGGAGAAGGTGGGCAGGGGCACGTCACAGGTTCTGATCCGGCTGGGCCCTCACAGCCATGGGTGTGGCCTCAGCTGCGTGTTCTTTTCCAGGTCACAGTTTCTCTGCAGCTCACCTGCCTTTCCCTGGGGATGAAGGAAGGCACGAGAAGCTACTTCCTAGAAGGGGCTCGGGAAATACAAAGTTCCAAACCGACTTCTGTAGGTTAAGGGCCAAAGCCTGCTCTTAGGCTTTAACGGCAGCTCACCCTTAAGTCGCCAAATCCACAGATAGCAGATAACAGTGGGAGTCTGCAGGATGCAGCTGTGAGTGGCTGGGAGCGAGACCAGCTGTCTCACCCTCTGCCCGCTTTCTCTCCATGGCTGGAAAAAGCCTCTTTTCACTTGCTGAGTCGTGCGGCATGGTCTACAAAGCAAAGCACTCGGGAGCCCCCAGGAGCTAGGAGACACCCCACCCCCATCCAGCACACCCTTAGATATAAAGGAGAATGAGAGTGTCTCTGTTACGGAGGTCTCAGCTCAATCGCGACCGAAGCTGTGGCCCGGGGGCCGCTCACATGACAGCTGTGAGTCAGTGCGAGTGCACAGGTGTGAGAAGGGGCTCCTGGACCAGGCCAGGGTCCGATGAGGATCTCTGAGCTTCCTTCTCACTAGGAGATCCACACAGATGCACAGCATGTCCCCAGACGGGCTTCTGCAGCCCACTACCTGGACCCTGCCTCACATCAGTCAGCGTTCCCCAGCCCCTCCTGGCCCCACCTGGAGAGAGGGCCTCCCCGTTCCAGGACACGCATGCCGGGGCCCACGCCTCCAGCTTCCTGAACAGGAACACCCAAAAAGTTGAGTCTCCTTGAAAATCAATCTAGTAAAAGGGCAGTCTGAAGCACTAGGTGAAAAGCAGGAAGGGATTGAGCGGGGGAAACCCTCATAGACACAGACCAGAGGGAAAACGGGGGTGGGAGGAGGTAGGAGAGGGTAAAGGCGACAGGGGCAGGGGGTAAATGGTGATGAAGGAGACTTGGCATGGGGTGGTGAACACACAGTACAATAATATTCAGATGATGTGTGACAGAACTGTACTCCCTGAAACCTCTGTAATTTCATTACCCGGTGTCACCCCAATCAATTAAAAAGAAAAAGAAAGAAATCGTGGGGGAACGTTTTACACCTTGCTGACGATTAAGAAATGCAAATCCAAATACTGAAACTATTTTCAACAAAACAGAAAAAAATGAAGGAAAATAATAACAGCTTAAACACGGCAAGGTTGGGTTTGTTTTGATTACATCATCACACTCCAGGGAATTTGTCAGCAGGCAGCAATTTAAAAATAAAAAACAAAATTGCATTTACAAAGAAGAAATGATTAGTGAATTTGGGTTAATAATTTTCTGCATCTCCTGAAAGGACCACGTGTTTACTTCCACTTTATCATGTTAATGTTGTGAATTGTATTGATTGAATTTCAACTGGTAAATCGACTTTGCGGTCCTGGGATAAACTATACTTGGCAGTGAAGTATTATCTTGTTTCTGTTGCTGGATTGGATTTTCTAGAACTTTAAAGCATTTTTGTCTTTCTGTTCATGAGAGGTATTGGTCTGTAGTTTTTTTTTTTTTTCTCTTTACTTTGTCAGTTTTGATAATAGAGTAATGCTGTTCTTATAATACGATTGGACATTGTTGGCTCTCAATCCCCTATTTTCCAAAATTAAGACTGGTTTTATTTCACGTTGAAAAGAAATCAATCCCGTAAATGCACAGGTTTTGGTTTGTAGGGGATGCTAATGGAATAAATTGGGTGGGGTATGGGGGAATGATACAGGATACAAAAGCTAATATTCACTTGCTGTATTTGCTTTACTCTCCTTTTCTATCAGCTCAAAAGTGAACTCGTTTACTATAACCTGAAATGACAACATAAAATCCCAGAAGAAATGTAAGGTTGTTTAATTCTTTCCATTTTCTCAAAATATTAATCACTGACACAGTGAACTGTCACTGGCCTAAACTGCCCCGAAACCTTCCCAACCCACCAATTAAAATTGCTCTCACGCCCACAGCGAGGATTCTGGGAGATCTTGGACTTGTGAGCACACAACCCAAGTTGAGAGGATCCAGTTCACTGGGTTCCCATCGACTGCTCCACTCACTAAACAACAACAAATGTTAACATACAATTTTAAAACTCCAAACGGCTTCAGAGTGTAGATATCGTGAGTCTTCCCAGAATGCCAAAGGACATGTCTTCTGAATGAGCTGTCACCTACTCTCTCGCAGGCCTGGGGATTTCCCCTTATCACAAGAGGGGGACCAGAAAGTGGTAAGAATCATGACCCCTACTCAATGGGCTGCTCAGTTCACAGACTGTAATCCAAGTCTTCTAGCTTCCAAACTCCCCCATCTTTCCATCACTTCAAATGACATTTTTCCCCACTGCTTTCTGTCTGCATTAAGTACCTGGAGCTGAAAGACACGATCGATGTAACATTTTTTCCTGCCCATCTGCATTACTTATTTGCTTCAGCAGATCCTCTTTGCCACCGATCCTTCCTTTGCCCATTCATGTCTGCATACTTAACATAGATTTAATACTTCTCCGGGCCAAACCTCATATGCTGAGTTTTTCTTCGATTTGGGGGACAGGAGGCAAGGAGAGAGCAAGAACGTCTGGAATCCCTTTGTTCTCGGCGACCCCTCCAGAGAACAATTCTCCACAAATTACAAAGGGCTTCTTTAATCAGCACCCCCACATGTCAGGTCCAAAGTGGGGGCGGGGGAAGAAAAGGAGAAGGAACTAAAATGCACAGAGCCCGTCCTGGCCTGTGGACACTTCAGACACTTCACAGGCCTTCCAGCGCAGAAAACTTGCTCGGCAGCCCCAGTGATGGCGCAGGGAGTCTAGACCAGACGTGGACCACATGCCCATGCTCCTTAAAACTCGTCCCGGAAGTGGTGTGCCCCAAATCCAGGACACAGAATCCGAGTCAGCCCTCTGAAGGCAAGAATCACACCTCCTGCTACTTCGTACCTTCTTGCCTCCTCCAGCACCTGGTGGACAGGTTCCGGGTTCGATTCAGAACAGCTGGAAGCTGGGAGTGTGGAGGCCTGGCTGCCACTCCCATGGCAGACCTACAGGCCCCGGCAGGGACACCTTACCTTGTCTTCCTCCGAGCCTGAGCGTGCAGGACACACTATGCCCTCGGACAGGGATCTTACACATATATACATTTCAGATACAAAGTGGGAACCACCACCTTCCCACCACCACCCCTGCCTCGCCCACCAGACCACCGGGGGTGAGTTCAACAAGTCTCTCCCCCTGAGCGCCAAAGCTGTGGGCAGAAGTCGGATAAGAAATGATATCTAAGCCAGGCAGGCTTGCGGGGAGGACAGACGGGGGCAGGGGAGGGGCCGCAGGTTGGGACCTCAACCACCATTCAGAATTCTGTGTTTACGAAATCGTCTACTCCACATTCCAAACGCCTGGCAAAGTTTCGGAGGGGGACCCATTCAGGAGCCGAGGGCCACGTAGACAATGCTAAGCAAACAGTATTGAACCAGGCTGGACCATCTTAAGGAAAGGCCTCGATCTCACTGGAGGCAAATATTTTTACCACGCAGAGCCCCAAATATGGAACTCTTCCCCCCACTCCCCAGCTCTTAGAACTTGTTGTCTCTCCTCCTCTTTTGGCAAAAATTCATGGAGCACCTTAATGCCGCCTAAATTCCCTCTCTCTCTCTCTCTCTCTGTCTCTCGAAACATCATGTGTTTTATTCCATCTCACAACAGAATCGTAAGTAAGTTGCATTCCTCTCTAGTTGCCCAGCATAGAACTGGCCCAGGATAAGCCGACTAATGGGAACAGCAGAAACTATGGCTGAGTAACGAGGGTGAAAACCTGCAGAGACTCACCGGGACCTCCCTTGACATTACTCATGATTCGAACCTCTCCAGATTCTCCCTTAGCACAGGGATGGTGTGTACATACGTGGTCTCTTTCACCCAGAGATGACACTGCATTTCTACCAACAAGAATCGGAGGAAACCCAAAGAACGTACTGCTCAGCAGAGGCGAAGAGCTCGCCCAAACCTCATGGGTGCACACGTTCTCTCTCTCTCTCTCTCTCTCTCTCTCTCTCTCTCTCTCTCTCACCCTCGCTCACGCAATGGCTCTTAAACTCGATTTAGTTGGGTTATTCATTCCACTTCGACCCACACTGGTCATGTGAGCACAGTTATCAGTCACTTTATCAAATTCCTGGACCTATCAGGGCTGGGGCTGGATGGGCAAGACTAGAGCCTGAGATGTAAACATGTAAGCAGGCGCTCGCTTTCACCCCCCCGCACTATTCTGAGTGAGGACCCCCGAATCCCGCAAGTCTTCGAGTCCCAATCACCACCCCCCGACTGGCTAGCCTCCCGGGCTCCATGGGAACCAAGCCACTCAGATGCTACACAGGGTTAAGCCTGCATGGGAGAAGAACCTGTAGACCGACTCCTCCACGGGCCTCCCTCTGGCTGTGAGGACACAAAACCAAAATTTGTAAACAGGTCCAAGTCCTAACCCACAGGTGGCTCATCACCTATTAGGAGAAAGACCAATGACAAGTGAGCAAGGTCTTTTGCAGACCTTGCAGAGAGCAGAAGAAGAATTGATCACAGAGCAAAGAGCAGGGCGATGACCCAGTACCAGCACGGGAGCACCTTGCAGGCACGCGAGCCCTCCTTTGGGGGGCCTGGGTGGTATCACGGCCTTCAGCCAAGCCTTGAAGGGCACGAGGACGCTGGTTCAGAGAGGCCGTAAAGACCAAGGCCTCAGCTCTGCAGCAGGCCCGCGCATGACGCTCCATGCTCACACGAGGACAGAGAACGCATTTCATTCCCCTCTGACCATCGCCGTAGAGCTTCCCAGTCCGGTGGAGCACCTCGGTGGCAGTGTGGCAGACACGGGAGCTGGCTGAGCCGTCAGCTTGCTCAGATTTGGGATGAGGGAAAGCGGGCTTCCGTTGAAAAGAATGATTTAAACGAATTTCAATCTATTCAACATAATTGCGTTACATCGGTGTTTCTCAAAGCGCTTATGAATAATTCACTTGGGTAACAGCGAAAGGCAGACCAGGAAAAAAGTCACTTCAAAGACACAAGGCAATAGAAAGCCTCCTGAGTCTCCGACTCTCGATGCCTTCTCTAACCACTCGTGTTTCTCCCCACTCTGTCGCTGAAATGCTTCTACATCTGCACCCCTCAGTGAGCCCCTCGGAGCGGCGAATCCCAGCCACCTTCTGGGAGTCCACAGCCCACCCTTCTCCCAGCCTGTCCCTCGGGGCAGTGCCCATCCCAAGAGGTCAGCTGCTTTGTGCCACTGCAAGTCTGCGAGGTCTGTTTGCATCCTCCAGAGCTGGTGGATCCACCCTTGGCCCCCAACACCCTACAGCACAACAATGAAGCTCAGACCTGGAAGAGAACTCAGGGCCCACTTGGTTCAGAAGGTGAGGAGATCGGGGAGCCGGGAGGGGAAGTGGCCGGCTGTTCCGGTCACTCAGCTTGGCTGCAGTGGAGGGCATCTGATCGGTGCTTTCTATGCTAGACGACGATACTCGTGTGCACACAGTTGTCACGCCAACGCCATCAGATCGTAAGGCAGGGCTGTTCCATCCTTCTTGCCATTTGATGACTGGCCGCCTGCCTGCCCGCCCAGCCTGGCTCCGGAGGTGAGAAGGCATGTTGAGAGGCTTGCATTTGTTTTGATACAATGGAGGACTCTGAGAGCGGAGGCACGGGAGGTTGAAGCGCTGCTCTGTGAGAAGTCCACACCGCTCACGACGTGTGCCAGGCTTGCTGACAGAAACACAGCCCGAGCCAGCTCACGCTCACCATTCACGAAAACCACTTGCCTTTTATCAGTCGGCTGAAGTGGGGTCTGCACACCATTCCAATTACCGTTTCCCTCTGACGACCACTTCAGTCCCTTCCACACATCTTCACAGGCTCTTCCCCTGTGCTCTGAGGGTCTCCACGGATGAGGGCAACACTCCCCAGGGAGCGAGAGTGGCCGTTCCCCAAACAAACTGTATAAGCCTTCCTTCGGGGCCAAAGCAAGCTGAGGGTCTGAAGCCCCCGGGCCCCATGGCATTAACGTAAAGTGCAGGGACTGTTACCCTGACCGGCGTGGCTCAGTGGGTTGGACGTCATCCTGCAAAGCCAAAGGCTGTGGGTTTGATTCCCACTCAGGGCACATGCCTGGGTTGCAGGTTGGGTCCTTGGTCAGGGATCACACCAACCGATGTTTTTCTCCCTCTCTTCCTCCCTCCCTTCTCCTCTCTCTAAAAAATACATAAATCAAACATTTTCTTTAAAAAAGTGCAGCGGCCATCGCTAGAGCCTAAACGTGTGCTCGGCATGGTGCGGGGCAGAGGCGTGGCGTCCCAGAGGGCACTGCTGTGGCTGCAGGGCCATCCATAACTCTAACACCACATCAGGCCTGCAGAACAAGTTCCTCTGAACATGGCAGTCTGTTCAGTTGGCTTCGGCGGTTTTATCAATTGCCTATCAATAGAAATAGCTTTATTTAAACACACCCAGGAGTTCAGCCTCCGCCTCTTCAGCCGTCCCTGACAGCCAGTGACTAAGCGTTTCTCCTGAACAAACAAGAACTAGTTGTTGAGCTGTGTTGAGCTAAGGAAGCATTCTTCCCAGACAATTATACATTCTCAGAATTCCATTCATAAACAATTATGCCGCCAAGCCCTGGCTGGGTAGCTAAGTGGGTTAGATTGTCATCTGGGTACGCCAAGGTTGCTGGTTCGATCCCCGGTCAGGGCACATACAAGAAGCAACTGATGAACACATCAGCAAGTGGAACAACAAATTGATAAACTGATGTTTCTCTCTCTCTCTCTCTCTCTAAAATCGGTAAATAAATTAAAAATAAACTTTTTTAAAAAACAGTTATAATATCAATATCCTCCAAGCCTCCACCCCCACGGAACCCAGAACAATGCCCAGCAGTGAGGTGGTAGGGGAAGACAGAGCAACAAGAAATCCAAGGACTCCAGAAGATGACACCATGTCACCTAGAGCGTGCAACCCAGCTGCAGAGTATGAGACCCCCTTCGGAGCCCAGGCCTCTCTGTCTGTCCCTGTGAGGGGACAGGAACATGAGAAACGTTTCCCACCACGTTGCTTAAAACCTGTGCGAAAGCTTCCTTGACAGTAACTCAAAAGCTTCTAATGAAAGGGCCACCATACCACAAAAGAATCCGGCCATTTCAAGTGTACCAAGGAAGGGAAAACACAATATACCCCCACCACCTAGCTGAGGACTAGTGCAGGAACCGAATATCACCATCTGCTGAGCTACGCATACGGGGCCTTTCGGAGGTCCAGAAACCTGAACACTAACATTGTACCAGGTTACGACCCCACGAACAAAGCTAGTTTTCTGAGCCTATGGTGTCTAGCGTTCATTCGTCTCCATGGCACCACAAGTAACCTTCTGGAGTGGAAAACATCCTGATTCGAACACTACCGCTGCCCAAGAAGCATTTCTGATAACATCAAAGTCCGCCGTGCCTTTTTGCATCGGAGGCTGTTTGCTTCCCAATCTTTTATTGTCTTCGCCCTTTTCATACCAAGCCCGACAACCTGGTCTCCGCAGCTGCTACAACCCATGCAAGCTCTTGCATCCACTCAGAACTCCAGAAGGGCAGCCACGGCTCATAGATCCACTGCCAAGGGCAGATGTGGGCACACCGCAGCTGCCCCCGCACCAGAGGCCCTGGGCACAGAGGGCACAGCGCTTGGGGCTGGGCAGCCTTGGGCGGCCTTGGGCCGTGTGCAGGTCGGCCAGGCTCCACAGCCACGGGCCTCCCTGCATGGGCTGCGGCAGAGGCGGCGACCACTGCCTCACAAGCTGCACCCACGTGAGGACCTGTGAACACACATTCGGGGCAGCTCCATGCTGGGTCCGTCTGCATGGTTTTTCTTCACAAGCTATGGGCAGCAGGCAGCCCAGAGCCCCCAAACCCTGTCTCTGTTCCCATCCCACGTGGATGTTGCAACAAACGGCCAGGAGAGAGGGGAGAGGGCTGGGTGGTTGTTTGTGTTCCAGGCAGAGAGACAAAGAGAGACTTCTGTTTGATAACGAGATGAAACAGGAGCTGGGCCTCTGGGAGGGGTCCGGCATTCCTGTGCATCTCCACCCACCTGATCCCCCGGAACGTGAACGGAAGGAAGAGCTAAGGGAGGACAGACGGAGGAGTCTGTTTGTTTCTGGGGAGCTGGGGAGGGGGGAAGAGAAACAGGGCAGAACAGCCCCAACAGGAACAGAGGCTGGAGGGAGAAGGAAGCGGCATGTGTGCCTGAGCACGCAAACCCACACACCCACGGAGCTAGTGTTACACACACACACAGCTGGTACGGCACGCAGACACACAGACACGCACAGAGCTAGTATTCCAGAGAGACACCCACACACAACTTTATGACAGACACACACACACACACAGAGACACACAGAGCGGGCATGTCACCCACACTCCGCAGGCTCGCGCTCCAGGCTGCGTCCGAGGACTGGCTCTCTTTACTACCTGAACCCTGCTCTCGTCACCAACAAAAATGCCCGTCCTTGTTGTCGTCCCCCACAAACTGTGCCCACTCTGTAACCACCTAAGTACTCTCCAAAAAAAAAAAAATTAAAAACCACATTTAAAAGAGATGCTCTTTAATGTCAGTAACCCAAGAATCTTGTTGATATTTCTTAAATTCTCCCCCACGCCCAGTTTGGAAGTGGAACAAATTCATGGGGTGTAATACCAAACAAACAGAGTTTACATGTAACCCTGGGGGCCCTGACGGCTTCCCCCCGATAGAGATGTGTGTGTCTCTCTGAATGTCCTTTAAAGATACAGCTTATCTGGGCAGAGGCAAGAATTTGAACAATTTGGGTTAAATTAGAAAGAACCACTCCTCCACTACACCATGCTATTTATAATAACTGAGCTTTCCGCCATTTAGAGAAAGCAACAGAGAGAGGCCCGTGAAGACAGGGCAGGGAATGCCCAGCCAGTCCAGCTTCGTGCCCAGGACGTCCGGCCTCAGAGTTGCCGCTCTTACATCTTGAGTTCCGTTTAATCTTTTTCAACAGTAGCAGCTGCAACCATTTCCCAAGACCCCACTGCGCGCTGGGCAGTCTGGTGCTTTCCAAGTTCTGTCTCTGATCGTCCCATACAACACCGCTTGTCCATACTGGAATGCTGTCTATTTTCTTCAATCCCATTTTGCACAAGATCATATGTTCTTAAAAATGTCAGTGGTGACATGCTGTTATGGTCCCCCGGTCCACAGCAGAAAGTCAGACCTCCCAGGTTCGGGGCCGCCTACACATGACCGGTGACCCGTCAGACAGAGGGCAGCTGTCCCCAGGACCCCGCACTGTCGCCAGGGACCCACCAGGAGTGAGGTCTTGACCAGCCCCACAGCCCCCTGACAGCTGTAGCCAAGGGAGGGGCACAGTCTCACCTGGCCCCTGGGCCCCACCTATGGCTCGTGTCTTCCCACCAGCCCCGGAGGGGCCCTCCTCACTCTTTGACTTGAGATGACAGCCGTCCCCCCGCAGGCTGCCACCCACTCAGCTCCCCTGCCCACTCCTGTGACTTGGTTCACATGGCTACCAGGCTCTCTGATGGGCTGGCTCTCCACTGGCTGAGAGGCGAGGCCCCTTGGAACTAGACGGCACCGCAGCACTCAGTTCAAAGTTGTGTGTCAGCCGCCCAGCAGCAGACAGGGACACAAACCCAGCACGGCTTAGGGTTTGGATGTCCAATTGGGGCTCGTTCCTCCACGCACAAGGTCTCTAAGTCTCTTCTACCCAGATTCCCAAGCTACGCACGGCAACAGGTGCCTGCTCTGTTTAACATCCTGTGTGTCACAGACAGAAAGATCAAATCTCCTGCCACCGGCGTTCCTTGAATACCTTGGCTCTGCCCCATTTCCTCTGAAAATGGAGGCCATTCCACCCTCGGACGGGGCTCGCAGACCCTGCCTCCCAGGGCCTGCATCCCCGAGTGCCAGCACGGGCTAGGAGGAGGCGTGTTTCCACCACTAGCGCAGACCTAACCGTGGGACCACTCCACGCCCTCGAGTTGAGCAACGCCATCCAGGACAAGATTAGCCACGGGGCAGATGACGTGGGCCCGCACGCCCCCCACCACCCCTGCTGTAGTCGAGAATGCCTCCCTGGCGCACACACGAGACCAGCCAGATAGAAATGTTACCACAACAGAAGAGAGAGGCTTCTCAGGAGTAGGAAGCAACCAGACACATCTTATTACAAGCAGCTGTGACTGGTGGGACTGGAAGGGACTCCGGGTTGTTTCCAAGCACCTAGGATGCAAAGATAGCCCAAGGGGCGTTGTTCTGAAAGCTTGTTAGTGTCTACGATGAGATCCTCACTTTAAATCAAACTTCTGACGGGATGCCCGAAGACTGACACCTAAACGAGGTGACAATTAGCCACGAACAAAGCCTCTCAGGGACAAGGACCAGGGACTCAGCCATGGGTGGCCACAGAGAAACAAGGGCACACTGGCCTCACCATCTTGGTAACAAGAGTGGACCGCCAGGGAGGCCATGGAGAATGTGATCTCCATGCTTGACTATAAAAGGCAGAGAAACGAGGCCCCGCGGCACGTGACCCTCTTCTAAATAAAGATCCCCCACACTGGGAGCAGCTGACCGGAGCAGGGGCCTCCAGGGGCAGGGAGACGGCAGGCTCCTTCCAATAGCACAAAGCCAGAGGCTGCCCCTTGGACTGTCTGGAGGGCCAAGGCCTACAGGACCCTGGTAGTGTTTTGCAAAAGGAAACATCCCTCGCATGTGGCTTAAAAAAAATTTTTTTTTAAAGGAGGAGGAAGAGGAGGAATTCGAAGATGAAATAAGTCACATCCCATGCATGGGGTCTCAGGGCACAGACACTGGGCCCCGTGACCTCACCCCAATCCAGCAGTTGACTTACAAACCAGTCACCTACTTTACCTGCAGCCAGATGCACCAAGAAATGAGGAAGTGGGGAAACTACTGTGCACACCCCAACACAGCCGGCCCTCGTGAGCCAAGAACGGGAGAACCTGGGGGTTGGGGGGTGGGATGTATCAACAGAATTGTCTTCTTTACACCCTGGTCTTCGTTTTAAGTCCTGCTCTCATTGGTGAGAAGGCAGTGAAACATCTCCCTTCGTCAGTGAAGGGAGCCATGACTGCCTGTTCCCTCATGAGCTCCAGCCTGCCATTCTCCTGGCCTGTCATCATTTGAAGGTGGTCAGAGTTGCGACAACCTCTGGGACCACCATCCCCAGTCAATGCCCTTCTAATGGGGATAAGGCTGTGGCAGTGGTGAAGCCAGCTCCCACCACGGCCAAGCTCACGGCCTCCGTGGATTTCCCCCTCGTGAGCAATGCCATGCTGGGGGCTGCTCGCGGGCTGCCCGGTGGGTTAGAAAGCACTGGGGGACCCAGTTGAGCAGGAAGGCACTGGAGTACCTGGGGCAGGAGGGTGTCCATGCCCGGCATGAAGTACCAGAAAGCGCCCCAGGCTAGCAAAGCAAACACCAGGCAAACACGTGAGCAAATTCACCAGGAAGCAAGAGAACCAGGTCCTCCAACTGGATTCACCCCGTCCCTCCCTGGATGTGGCTGGCCTTCAGCAAATAACTGTTGCCCAAAGCAGTGAGCAGCGCCACGGGCCATGCCTCAGCTTTTAAGATGATTTTCCTATTTCTCCAGCATCCTTGGCCTTAAATCCTTCTGACAAGTGCAGGAGAGAGAGGAGCTACCATCGCAGCTGATGCTCCAGCTAAGAGCTGGAGATGGTGGAGACAGGGCTCCTGGGTAGCAATGACCATGAACATTGCCCAGGAAACACCGTATCTCCTCATCCTAGAGTCTTTTGGCTCGCTTAGGACTGTCATTACACACTGTTCTCTGCTCAAGGAGGGGAGATGTATCTTCCCGACAATAAATCTTTCACAAAGCAGGTGCTGCACTGGCCCCTGGGGTGATAGCCATTCCCTCCGAGTGAGAGGACGTGCCCAGGATTTATTCAGCAGTGCAAGAAGTGCCCTGCCAGGTACTCTGCAGCCTGCAAAGTCCTAAAAGCTTCTAGGTGCAGAAGATGAGGTCGGAGGTCAGTCTGGTGGGCAAGAAGCCTGCTTGGTGAGCGATGGCCAGCTAGTCAGCACAGAGGACCAAGGACTCCGCACCAGGCGGAGACAGGGAGGCTGAGTGGCCCACAGGAGCAGAAGACTGAGGAGCCTCGGGGCGTGCCAGGTGCTCACCCTATGGGATTCCAGATGAGGGAGCCTATCGGTCCCCGAGTGTGCTGGGCAGGTCACTGGGCCCACGCAGAGAGGCGGGGAGGCTGAAGGAGGGCCAGGCTAGTGAACCCACAGAGGGGAGAGCAGAGGAGGGCGCGGGAGAAACATACTTCAGACGGAAGGGGTGTGGTGTCCAACTGGAGAAGGGCGCATCCTAGTGACACCCACACTTCTGACATGGGGCCGAGGGGAGAGAAATGCTGCCCGTGCAGAGAGGGGAGAGTGGGAAAACGAGAGGCTGCCGGTGAGGAAACCGGGAAACCCACCAGACACTGAAACGCCACACAGCCACAAATCCACGGTGCGACCGAAGCAAACAGCCACCGCGATTGCCCTTAGGGGCGTGCCGGGCAGGCCTGGGCGCCCAGGCCCTCTTACAAGGACACCGTCCAAAGTCTTCCCACCGCGTGGGATGCCTCCCCAGATGCCACCTTTTTCATTTAAGATAACATTTTAAAATGTCAAGGCTACTCAGAAACATACTACGTTGTTTCCTCAACCAGCACACTACCTTGTGACCAGGGCCCACGTCCAACTGATCCCGGTGCCTTCCTCCAACCCGAGCCAACAGGGACCCTGGGCAAGGGGCCTGGAGGGCCGTTCAGCTCTTCGAGGTCCCAGCAGCAGCCAACAGGGCCCCCATGCCCGACCGACCAAACATTCACATGCACATAGATGGAGCCATACAGAGCACGCAAGTCAGGGCCAGGTCAGAGAAAGCGCCCCAGCCCCACTTCAGCGCTGGCTTGAGGGGACTCACAGCAACAGCTACCTGTGGGGTCTGGCCTTCAATTTGCGGGCTATGCAAGGCAAGCCTACTAAGGTGGGATTTCTTGGCTGTCAGTGAGTGAACGCTTCTTGGGCCTTTCACTGGCCACCCATTAATAATAGCTATTTATGACTGCCACGCTGCCTTCCCACCAGTGAGCGGAACCTTCTTGGCCAGCAGAGCTAAACACTGGCAAAAGCAGTAAGGCAAGGAACCAGAGTCGAGTTTTAATACCAAACAACCTGGCTCGCCAGGTGTTGATGGTGCTCAGGCCAGCTCCGCTGTGTCAAAGGAAAAATAAGCTGAGGGCGGAAAAACACACGAGCGGCTTCAAAATCCCCCCATGGCCACACTGTGGAGCTTTTTCACTAGAACGGTTTTGGGAGATTTGTACAATGCTTCGGGAAAGAGGTGGGAAACAAAGAGGAAACGGAAGCCCGGGAGTTCAAGTGCACCACTCCCTGAAAGGACTGCCTCCACCCGGGACTCCCGGAAGCTGGTCCAGGGCTCGCCCGGCCTTGGCTGGGTGCTTGTCGTAAACCAGGACCCCTCAGCATCGTGTCAGCTAAACCTTTAGGGACCAAGGACAGGGTAGAGGTCACACCTTCACTGAAGGTGAGATAGGCCTTTAGTTTCTCCCTTTATTCAACTATCTTCCAACTATATTCACACTAAGGAAGCCCTGCCATACCAAAAATATCCTTCCATGCACAGGAGAAGGGTTGACATGTAGGGCTTAGGTATTTCCAGGCACACCTTCCCCATCAGGAATTCAAAGCGGAAGGGCAGCAGGCTTCTGGCCCAGAAGGGCCTTGCGTTACTTCTAGTTATGGTTTGAATGGCCTTGTCGGCAACCACGGTGGCCTCCAGCCATCGCACTGTACTTCACCCCTCAGGGTCCCAGAAGCTACACAAAGCCAGCCAAGACCCCCACTTCCACAGCAGCTAGGCCACGTCCTAAATGCAGGCATACCCCACCCGGCCAGGGGAGCCCCGCGTTCAGAGGGGGGGGAGGGAAGGAGGGCGAGCAGGAGGGAAGCGGGCAGAGTAGGAGGGAAGCCACGGTGGGCGCCACTCTTACTTTTCTGGCAGTGGTTCGTGGTCCAGCACCGGTAGTTGTACTCGTTGTTGATGGTGGTCTTCTCGCACAAGGGCTTCTCCTCCATTGTCCCCGGACACAGGTCCCCGCACTCCTTCGGGGGCTTGTTACCCACGATGTAGTTGTTGGACGCCGCGTCCAGGATCAGCGACCAGTCCACTGTGGACAGGTAGCAGAGGTCGGCATTCTTCTCGATCCTGATGGCCCCCCGCGTGACGTTCCTCAGGTTGTAGAGCCCGATGTCTTTGAGGTTGGTCATCTCGAAGATGACCAGGGCATAGTTGTAGAAGAGCTTCCAGCCGCGGATGACCGTGAGGTTGGGGAAGAGGTCGCCGAGGCTCTCGAGGCCGGCCACGCGGAACAGCAGCAGGTACTCGGTGATGACCGTGAGCTTGGGGAAGCGGTAGCTGCGGTAGTCCTCTGCCTTGGAGATGAGCAGGATGTGCAGGTAACCCTCGATCACCGTGCAGTTCTCCAGGCGCTTCAGCTGCTGGTAGTCATTGCGGATGTCGATGCCAGGCCCGCAGACTGAGGGGACACAAGAGGGCAAGGGCGGGACACGTGTTAATGACCGGGAAGTCACTTGTAAATCGATTTCCCAACCCACAGTGCAATCCATTTTCAGAACACCTACATTACCTTTAAGAAATAAGACCGGTTTTGTACTGCAGACCACCGTGAGCTGTGGCCACAGGTCACCTGTCTAGGTCACTAACCAGGCCGCTGGCCTTCGGGAAGTGCCTGCTCGGGGCCAGATGTCGGGCAGCACACTCACCACCCGCGGGGGATGCTATCCCCATCATGCTACCACACACACCAAGGCTCAGAGTTCATGGCCACACAGGGGCACATGCAGGAGTCAAGGGATCCTGCAGAGAGCGTGATCCAGGCCGGCCCCAGGCCATAGCCACCCCCACCCCCTGCCCCGCTTCTGCAGAGCTCCAGCTCCCAGTCAATGAACACGACTTACTACTACTTCCAGCCTCAAAGACACCAAGCAGTAGAGCCTACACTGGAGACATCCCCTTCCCAAGACTCAGGAGGCATGGACCCAAAGAAGCATGCACCCAGGTTTCCTGCTACCAGATGACATGGCCCAGCTGGCCTGCTGGCCTCCCCAGCCCTGAATGAATGCAGCCACAAAGGCTAACCTAACAGAAAGATGAAAAACATGCTGTCCGGATGCCCACAGGAAGCGTACAATCCCCTCTTTAAACCAGATAGCTTCCTGTTAAAAGGGTAAGTCACAGAGAGCAAAAAGATACTAAAAATCATCAGGAATCTCAACAGCCACAGATAATCACTGTTTCTGCTACCTATACCAAGTATCCTTTCTCGGTAAGTAATTTAAGGTAAAGGAAATCACACGATAATATACCATTTTCAAGCATACTTCCTCCACTACGTATGTTGATTTTGATTTTACCAAGTCAACAAATGTCCTCCTAAATCATCATTTTTAAGGAAGAAATAGTAATTCAGTTCCAGGGTAGGAATATGCACCGTGAGGTTTTCTTTCTTTTTTTTGTAGCCAATCCCCTTCTGTCGGACATTTAGGCTACCTCCAGTTGTCTACATCACAAATGACATCCTGGGAACACTCTCAAAAGATACCCAGGACTATCTCCTCAAGATAAATCCCTAGAAGTGGAACTGACGGCCCAAGGCACAGGCAGATTTTAAAGGCTTTTGGTAAAATGGAAGACTTAGTTTTATTTTTTAAATTCTAGACACGCACACACACACACACACACACACAAATGCTTGGTTACTCTCCTTTCTTAGGATTTAGTGATTCCACCGCTACCATGAGAGCTTCTCAGATACAATCGGGTTTTCCGATTGAGCTAGTTCATTAATGTGTGAAACACCCGACATGTACGATACTGTGGGAGATGCGCAGTCCCTGAGGAGGTTCATGGGGAAGGCCAGCAACTCAGGCCTGTGACAAACAGCTGGGATCCGAGGCAGGAGGCAGACGGCGGTGCACACTGCCCGTCTGCTCCAGGTGCGAACTGAACCGGGCAGGACAGACAAGGGGCAGCCGGGGAGCATCCTGCGGAGAGCGAGTCCAAGTGCCCGGGGAGGCTCCGTGTGAGGAGGGAGCATAGGATTTAAACCTCGGCAGCCAGAGACGAGGCAGAACAAGATGTGTTGGGGGACAGCAGATCTTACAATCAGGGATGCCGAGACGAGCAGAGCCTGTGAGTTTGCTAGGGCGTGAGGGATGAAGATCGCAGGTGGGGGTGAGGACTTTCAGGAACGAGGCCCTTCTCAAGGCATAAGTCCTTCTGGAGGGTTAATCTGGTGGCCAACTGCAAGGCGGAATCAAAGTAGAGTGGACAAGGGAGAGGAGAGGAGGAGTCCCTTTTGGGCCGGAGCCATAAATGGGACTAGGACAGAGTGTGGGGGTGGGGGACGCAGGAGCTGAGATGTGAGCCAAGCTGGAGAACCTAAAGCTTGGCACTGCCCTCGGTCCGATTGCCTCCTTTTACTGACAAGAAGACAGAGCCTCTAGAACAGGGAAGAGAATGGGAAAGACGGGCCCTTGGCGAACATGCATCCATGTGCCCGACAGAGGCTGAGCTACCTTTAGCTGCAGCCCTGTCCTGTCTCACGAAATGCTCTCAACAACATCTCACACCTCATCATAACACGAGTGCCGCCGGGAAGGTGAGGAAAGAGACCTGGAGAAGCTGCGTCACTCATAGAAGGTCACATCCTTGACCCAAGGTTTGGGGACGGTCCCAGCTCTCAGCATCCTCACTAATCAGTTACCTCCAGCCCTACTGCCTGCAACGGGGCCTCTGCCCCAGTCACAATACAAAGTAGCTCTTTGCAAAGCACCTGGGGACATCACCATTGCCAACGGCAGTCCCCGTCCTGGCACTGCTTGTCCCTTTCGGAGGCATCTGACATTTCTTCCCTCTCTAGGCCTCTCCGATCCCACACGCCCACCAACCTCTGCTCCATTTCTACTGGACCACGAAAGGGCGGCCTCCATCACCCCACCCAGACAACTGGCTTCCTGTGCCACCCACACACTGCAGGGCCCAAAGTCCCCTGCCCCCTGAGGTTGTGTACCTATCTGCCTCCCCCACAGCTCCCTTTGATGTCTATTAACTCATCCCCACCCGCCCCTACTCCACCTCCCAAGCCCCTAGATCCTGGGCAACGACACCCCCATTCTCCAAACAGCTCATGTCAAAAATCAAAGGGTCATTCCCAGTTCTTCTCTCCCCTCGCACCACGTAAACCCCACACATGGGTGTTACGCTCCCTAAAATGTCAGACGGAGAAAGACAAATCCTGTACGTTCTGACACGGGAAACCCGAAACAGCTGAACTCACTCACGGACGCAGAGGGCAGAATGGGGGGTTGCCAGGGGCTCGGGGGACAGGGAGCTGCAGGTCCCATCTACAGGGCCACTGAGCTCTGGGGGCCTAACACGCGGCACGGTGACGGTGATTAACGACACGTTACACTGAGAAGTCGTGAGCGAGTACATCTTACAGGTTATCGCCACACTCACAGAGCAATCGGCATTATGTGAGGGGACGGGGCTGTTCACTGACGTCCCTGTGGTCATTATGCAGTGCACACGTGTGTCTCAGCATCACACCCACCCAAACTCACACGTGTTAATGTTAGTAACATGCCGGTAAGTCCTCCTGGCTGCTGCTCCCAAGCCTGTGGGTGTGGCAGGTGCTCTTCCCTCAGTCGCACCCACCCCCTCAGCTGCCTACGCCTCCACCGCCCATTTCTTTCCCTCCCAGTGCGTGTCCCCCCTCTTCAGGGCCTGGCTCAGGCCTTTCTTCCCGCCCTCTCCCTCTCTGACCACTCGCACCACGACGTCCCCCCGCAGCAGGACAGGAAATTACCTTCCACGTAGCCCACACTTACATCCCCAGTGCCTCGAACAGCACTTGGCGCACCCGTTAACACACGTGGTCAACACGTGTGCAGAAGGAACAGGTTTCACCACATCTATCTGTCGCCACTGCTCTGTCTCGGGTCTGAGCCACCGTCACCTCCAACCTGGATGACTGATGCTGACACCAGGGTCCAGACTCCACGTCCCAGTCCACTGTTGACCCAGCAGCGCTAGGCCCAGGAGAACTGACAGGGTCTCATCCCGTCTCACTTAGCACACTCTGGCCACCAAGCTCCTTCCCTCCCCATCACCTGCTGCCCCGTTCCCATCAGGATTCTCTCCGGTCATTTAAACGCCACCTCTTCGGAGCTGTGCCTGAACACCCTAGTGTCGGCGGTCCCACCACCTAACTCCCTCTCCCCTTCTCCTCATCTGCCTCTTTCATCATTTTCCCAGCGCCTCCCGGGGCTGAAGTACCAGTACCTGAAGGGCACTCCATGAGCCGAGTCATCCCTGGGCATCACTTACCCCCAGTGAAGCAGAGGGGCTGTCCTGCGTGTTTTCTCCATGCTGCCAGGTGCACGGCAGCCTCCCCAAAGGTGTGTCCCCTGACTAGGGGCCAAGGTGATTAAATTTGTATTTATTGATTTGAGAGAAAGACAGATGAGCAAGGAAGAGAGAGAGAAACAGTGAACTGTCGTTCCATTTATATACTCATTCATTGGTTGAGTTTTGCATGTGCCGTTACCGGGAATCAAACCTACAACCTTGGTGCATCGGGATGACATTCTAACCAACAGAGCTACTAGACCAGGGCTCCTGGTTTCAGTCTTGTGTTAAGTCAGCCTGAGGTGGAATGAAAAGAACAAGGTCTCTATCTGATATTTATACAAAGAATGCTCTCAAAATCAAAAAAATAAAAATAAAAAAACCCACAAAAACACCACCTAGCTTTATTCAGGTCAATGACTCATTGTAAAAGTTTTGTTTTTCTTTTAAACTATTATTGTCTCCTCTGCACAGCCTAAGTAGGAATTCATATTCCTTCCACCCCATTATAAATTAAGGATATCAGTTTGCTCTTTGATAATAAAAACAGAAGTTTCTATAGAAGAGTCCTTAGCTCAATCAATTATTGCCTTTGGTATGTTTGATCAGATTATAACGGGCCAGGCATCGACTGGTGTGCGATCATTTCCAACAGACCGAGTGAGAGAGCATGAAGACTCACAACACAAGTTTGCAGAACTTTCCTATCGCAATCAGAACAGGCGGTGGGGAAACCCTACTTCCCCAGGCCCACGCCGCGGCCAGCGCAGACCACTCAGCTGACAGAAGCCACACTCCGGAGCTGGCAGCTTCTTCAAGTAAAAAAGCCACCTTCACACTGGACACACTTCCCCCATTTACAGAAGAAAAGAGTGTGGAGGGGGAAGGAATTAACCCACTTCTTCCTGAAGGGAGGACAAGCCCCAGCCACAGAATGCAAGACAGGACCAGCCATCAGCCGTTTTGGATTTCGGGAGTGGGCCTTCGGGCATTTTGTGATGGGCACAGAAATGGGAAAACCCGGCTGGCCCGTGAGCGACGGCTCCGTGTTCAGAAGGCACGCATCACAAACGGAAAGAGAATGTAACTCGCTTCCTGCGGGCCGCGAAGTCACACAAGGACCAAGGAAAGAGAGGCTCCTCGGGCTCCCGAGGAAGTCGAGACAGATGCTTTAAAAGCTCAGAGAACTCTGGGCAAGGCGTTGGACTGTGAGTCTCGGGCTGGCCACGAAGCTCACGGAAACGAAGGCAGGGAGCCAACGGCAGGTAGGGAGTGGCCTGGACAGCAGGCCCAAAGCCAGTGAACGGGGCGGCAGAACCAGAACAGCCAGAGGACAGCCAATGCTGGGGACAGGGAAGGGACGGGGGAGGCAGTGGTGGCCTGCTATCCAAGCCAGGCCACCTCAGAGGGGGCCAGGCAGGTGGGCAAGGGCCGGGGGGTAGTAGCATTCCCATCCCCAAAGGTACCATGTTAAATGAAGTTTTTCCACAGAGAGGATCACTGCTCCCCAAATTTCCTAGGTGTTTTCCAAAACATCAAAAGGCCGGATATCTGCTTGGGGTGGGGGCTTCCTGAGAGGCATAAACAAACTATATGTGTTTAGAAACTAAATCCTCAGAAGTGCGCACAGGACAAGGACTAATGAAAAACCTCTGAGACACCCCCAGAAGATGCATATCACGGTTTTGTTAAGCGTGACCTTGGGTCCTGGAAAAGACACGTGGGGTGACTGGGGCTGAGTCCCGGAGCTCCTGCCCCCCCACCAGGGGGCACATCCACCTGTGAGCCACACCTAGCCTACCTATATCGTCATCGGGGTCAGGTAAGAGCTCCCGTGTTCCGTCCACCATTGTCAGCTGTAGGCAATGTGACCACGTAAATTAAACATTAATAAAAGCATTCAGCATCCTGCTGCCCAGTGTAAATATTACTCGCCTACCACAAAGAGGGGGAATGAGTAACATCACCGATCATCCTTCTGACCCCTTTCCTGGCAAAACCCGGCAAGAGGGGGTCACCCCCGACTCCCCGTCTCTAGGGAGATCAGGAAGGCTTTTCAGAGGAGGGGAGCCCTGATGATGGTCTGAAGAATGAGTAGGGTATTACCAGGAAAAGGGGTGGGGAGGCAGAGCTGGGACAGACAGAGGGAGGGGCGCACACCTGCGTGGCTGGTGGCAGTGCAGGGGACTCCAAGGGTGGTGGTGACATGAGGGAAGGCACTAAAGAGAGCTGAAACAAGTCGTGCTTAGGAGGTCGACTTTACCGGGCAGCTAAAGGACGGTCTTCAAACCCTGAGCCCACAGCATGGGAGCTCCTGGGAGGGCTTGTTGAAACAGACTGCAGGGGGCTGAGAACTTGCATTTCTAGTAAGTGCCTGGTGATAGTGGTCCCTCTGGTCTGGGCACCACACCGTGAGAACCACTCCTCTAAAAAATACTCCTTCTACCACCCCCCTTACCTGTCCCTCCCCTCCCCACCCACCCAATCTGCAGTGTGGCATGTGTCAGGCAATGCCCATGTAGCTGTGTATCTTAATTTAATCTTTGTTCTACCAGAAAATCCCCAAGCAACCCAAAGAAACCATGCTTGGAACACAGCAAAGGGAAAGGAAGATGGGGTGGAGAAGGGGTGTCCCTAGTGGCCCCAGGCCCTCCCGTGGCTGCTGAATCTCCTGTACCCTGGTCATGGGAGATCTGAGTGCAGCCCCTGTGGGCTCAGAGAAACAGGGGCAGGACTTTTCCACCCACGCCTCCTCAGTAGAGCAACTAACCAAAAAAACTCAGCGAGGGGGCTGGAGATGATGTTATGATAACAAACCCTGATACTGTTGGGGCAGAATTTGTTACAGTTGAATTTTCTGTGTACGTGTAAACAGTCGCAATTCATGTTAATCCTTTTATCTTCAAGTGTCAACGAGAGTGTGTTTACATAGTAGATACACATTTACATTGTATACATACATTTATCTCTCCCACAGACAACGGTCCCCACCCCCTGGCATGCTCAGTAACTAAAGGCAATCGGGAGGAACGGGAACTAAGGGTTCTGCTCCACCCCGCCCAAGAGCCATCTCTCATCATTCACAGAACCAGAGCGAGCAGCCCCTGCCCACAAAAGATGCAGCTTAAGGGCAGGGAACCTGTTAACATGGGGTGGCAGGGGGGGGAGGGGTGACAGCTACAATGGTGAGTGATACAATGTGTCACAGAACTTACAGAGATGGGGGACATGCTTACAACCTGCCTGGCGGTGGGAGGAATGGAAACTGTACCCAGCATTAATTCAAAGACTACAGAGAGCACTAGCACCAGGGTGCCCACCACCTGAAGGACCTGGATGGAGCCCGACAGATGGGCGCGAAATCAAGTCCTGTTTGCTTCCACAGAGTGGCTCCAACTGTTTTCCCAGGTCTTCAAAACAACAACTTTGCCTGCTCTGACAAATGTCCCAAATTCCTTTCTAATCTTAAGATGTCAAAGGTCCAGCATTGTCTCTAAAGGGAAGAGAGGGAGAAGGAGAGGGAAAGAAGCATCGATGGGAGAGAGAAACACTGATGGATTGCCTTTCGTAGGCACCCCCACCGGGAATCGAACCCACAAGGCATGTGCCTTGACCAGGAATGGAACCCACAGCCTTTGAGTTTTCGGGGCAATGCCCAACCAATGGAGCCACACCGGCCAGGGCTATCTCTTATGATTTAAAAGCTACCTTATAACAGCCTCTTATGCTTTTAATTACTCAGTTCTGATGGCTGGTGGCCTTTCTGATGGAGAGCACGCAGAGACTAGAGTCCTTTGGTTATGCCCACCCACTACCACCTACTCAGACCCCCATGAGCCCTGTGGGAGCCTCACTACCACACCTTCGGGGGGAAAGCCTTCCACTACCCTCAGGCACACCACAGTGCAGGCGGACAGCACCCCAACTTCTAGCTGGTGAATCTGTGTGCCCAGCCAGCGGATGGCGCTGCAGAGCCCCGGACCCAGGGGAAGGTGCGGGTGCAGCCCACAGCCAGCCGAGCACCCCCTGCAGCAGCTGGACCTGGAAAACATGCCATCGGCCTGCCTTCTTTCCCCTTCTCTCATGGCTACAGATTTTCTGCTCAGAACCGGGCTAACCTTCCAAAGGAACACCAGCCCTGTGCCCCCATGCTATGCACTGGCTCCCTTTCTAGAGCGTGTTACGTCATTCCAGGGAGAGTTCACACCCTCATTTCCAACGCATCTGACCTTGGGCGACGACGTTCCAGTTGCCACCAGTGATGCGGACTCTTTTCGGTTAGCCTGTTATCTAAACAAGCAGATGGCCGGTGTGGAAACCCGGCTCATCCACACCCTCACACGTGGTGTGATTCTGCATGGATGTGATGTGACAGATCAGCCCCGGAATTGCTGAGGCTTTTTATCTGACCTGGGGAGGGTTGCTAGAGGTGGGGGATGGGTCCCTGGGCTCATCCTCAGGGACCAGGTAACACTCAGGCCCATCACCAACCACCCGCCACGTGGCCGGAGGTTGGCCACTTCAGAGCTCTGTACCTCTGTTTCCTCTCGATTCAGGTGCGAAGTTAGGACTACATTTATCCGTTCTGCCAACAAGCACTTACAGAGCACCCATCATGTCCTAGTATGCACCTTGCAGGTGCTGGGACGTCAGTAGTGAGCAAACACAAACCTATCCCGTCTTCCGGGAACAGCCGCTCCGGTCCTGATGGGCCCCAAGGCCATCCCACTCCACGGCCCAGGGAGGGCCCCAGACTCACGGGCAGTGACCCTAATGCAGGGTCGTTGCCAAGGGCTTGATGCCCCAGGTGGATGTCAGAGTCAACTTGTACCTGCTGCAGAACCATCACCCAACACATGACCGTCCACCAGCTCTCTGATGCCCAGACAGGGAGTCACCCAAACGCCACCCAGAGCAGGCACTCTGAGGGAGAAGCATGCTGGGCAGCAATCTGCTGAGGTCCCCGAGGGTCAAGGGGGGCTGAGTCCCATGAGGTCAGGGGTTTCAGTGGTGGAGAAGAAAGGGGAGGCAGAAGTCTGAGGGAGGGCAGGAACAGCCAAGGCCCACCAGGGAAGGGCCAAGGAAGGCTGGAACAGAAGTTACTAAAAAAGCAAGAAAAAAAACCCCAATGGGATGCAGTGCCTCGGCACTCACAAAGCCACGGAAAAGAAGGTCTGGGCGTGAATGTGATAAAAATACGGAGTTCAGGAGCGCTCATTCTGGCAGGGGTTAATAAGGGAGGAACACACCCATATTCCCAGCACCATTATTCACAGCAGCCAAATGGCAGACACAGGCCTGGTGCCCATCGGCAGGTGACTGGATAAACTAAATGTGTTCTATACACACAGGGAATATCATTCAGCCTTAAAAAGGAAGGCAATTCTGACAGACACTACACATGCATGAACCTTGAGGATGCTATGCTGAGATTAGCCCAGCCCCAAAAAAACTCCCACCACACCACCACCTGCTCCACCTATCCAGAGTTGTTCAAACTCCGAGAGACAGAAAGTAGCACAGAGGTGAGGGAGACCGGGGGAGGCGCTGGGGAGCTACTGGTACAGAGTTTCAGTTCTGCACGGTGAGAACAGTGCTGGAGGTTGGTTGTGCAACAATGTGACTGCATTTCACATAACCGCTTGCTTACAACTGGTAGAGACGGTGTATCTCATGTTATGTGTACTTAACCACAGTTTTTAAGAAAAGGACAGGGGAAAACTGTTGCTACATGTTACTCTCCCCTACACGTGGGTCACGCAGGATAAATGGAGACAAGCCATACAGCCCACCCACCTCCGAGGAGAGGGGAGAGCCAAGCTGGAAGGCAGGCAGGTCTGGCTCCAGCTCAGCCATAGATGGGCCAGCCATGGCTGTGAGCCTACACCCAGCCCAGCTGGACCCCTCAGGCACAAACGGGGGACACCCAGCCGAAGTCACGCACAGACTCCCCAGGGCAAGGGACTCCAGGCACATGAGGATGAGTGGTCGGACAGGTGGGCATCCATACACACCTCTGCGTGGGGTGGGCGGGAGCTGAAACCCCACCCGCAACCCACAACCCCTGCAGACCAGACTGCGGCTGAACCGCACTGGCTGACAGGACCCGAGGGCAGACTCCTCACCCCGTTTCGTGGGCTCTCTAACTTCGGGTGTTGGCGGGCTGCTTCGCATGGCCAGAAACACCTGTGCGCCCACGCAGCTCTCACCTTGTAAATGAGGTGCTGGAAGCAGGAAGAGGGTGGGTCGATCCCACTCCAGTCTGTCCTCCATGCCCCTGCCTCCCCCAAAGCCATCACTCTCTCTTGGAAAGGCCTCCAGCTTCACTGCTGTCCCAAAGGAGGGCTGGTCTTCCCACGCTGTGCTTATCTCAGCACCTGGAGACTGACGACCTCCCTGCCTCATTCACGGAGGCACACTGCGTGCGATTTTTACTGAGACTCAGGATCCTCTGTGTTTGAGATTTCTCCATCATGCCACAGGAGCCCCCACCACCAGCCTGGGCAGCAGCCACCTGGAAGGGACCGCCAGCCCCCTCTCCCCAAGCAGCTCGGTCCTGCTCTGATCAGGACAGCAGCCCAGCACCCAGGCCACCTGGTACCAGCCCTCACCGCCCTCTGGCAGTCTGACCAACGGAAAGCAGAAACAAAACAAAACTAAAACACTGCTTCAAAGCAAAGCTGCAGCTCAGGGATCCTGCACCATAAACCATCGTAAACCACAAGGATGAGAGGTCTAGATTCTTTTCTCTTGGAATAATGATATTTTAAGTGGTTGGACGGCAGGGACACTGGATTTTGTCTCTGTTGCCTTGTTAACATCTGTCACATCGTTGTTGACGAGGGGAAGCAACACCAACCCCGTTTGAACTGCTGGGTCCGCGCACAAAGAGGTGATGGAGGAACGGCCCGAGGACGGTCTCGTGTGGACGGCCACAGGGCCCTTCCTCAGTCTTGGCGCCTCGTCACATTTATCAATCACGGGAATGAGGACAGAAATAAAACGTTCATCTAATTCCGGGAGGACAGGTTTCCAGGAGAGATGGCAAAGGCACCGCACGACAGAGGCAAGAGCTAAAAAGATCAACAGATCGGGAATTGCAATCAAGAGGAAATTATGTGTTTGGACACTTGGGTGCAAAAAAAGAAATGCACAAATGTAGGAGGTGTGAAAGAGACTTAGGAGATTTAATTGGATATAATTTCTCGATGTGATAATGGGGTGTTGTGGCTGCCAAAAAAAAAAAAAAAAAACACTTCAGGTGGTCTTAGACCATACTAAGGAGACTTAGCAGAGTAGGGGGCCAGAGGAGAGGCCCCTCACAAACGGGGTTTGTGTCCATACTTTAGAAGAGAGCAGAGTGAATGGAACAACTTCTGGGGGACAGCTGGGGACCCGAAATCCATCTCATGTGGAATGGCTGTAGGAACCAAGCCTGCGAGGGCCCCCAGGGAGGAGGGTGGGTGGGATTCTACCTGACCCTGTTGGGCAGAGGAGCCCAGAACTCAGACCAACTGCGGGTGAGAGTATTGGTGTCCAAATAAGAACACATAGTAGGACCACTCTGAAGTCACAGGGGGCTGCTAGAAGAGGTACCGAAGACTTCTGGGTAGCTGCCCACTCCAGAGATTTCAAAGCCTGCTTCCACTGGCCACTGGCAGCTCTTTGCGGCAGCATCCTCCGTTTTATGCCGAGGTAACTGAGGCTCCAAAATGACCATATGGCCCATGAGGGATGGCGCCAGGGGGCAAAGCTGGGGCATAAACCTTGATGCCTCACACGATTCTGGGGCAGGAACTTCCTCTTTGGAGACCTCGAGGGTGGCGAGGAAGCTACAGCCAGGCGCACAGGACAGGAAAGGGCACCTGAGGCCACCTGACCATCCTGGGTACCTCTTTGAAGGCTCCATGGGGAGACACCTCTGTCAACTGCATGGCCCTGACCCATCACAGGAAGACAACGGAGGGAGGCTGTGAAGAGCCTCGCAGACGTCTGCGCCCACATGCAAAGGGCTGGAAAACCGCCGCGGGGGGACTGCCCTTGTTTCTGCCCTTGAAAGCACCGGCCGTCGTCACAGTTCCGCTGCAGAGCCTCGGATTCTTGTGTCTGCCCACCAGCCACGGCGAGGGGAGGAGTGCAGACCGGACCATCTCACCCAACCACAAGAGCTTTTCCCCCAAGGACAGGGGCAGGGCCCACCAATGTGGGGCACGGGGCCCCGAGTTCATCCAGCCCCTGCCAAGTGCTGCTCTCCCTGGGTTTCTATGACATCACAGGCCCACCTTTATCTCAGTTCACAAACACCTTCCCCTGCTCATGTTGCTCTTCAGCTCCACGCTGCTCAGAGACGGGCCAAACCTGCCTCCGAGAGCCCCAGAGGCGCCCTCCGTTCCCTTGACCTCAGCACGCACATTCTTCATTGGACGCTCAAGGCCAGGGGCACAAAGGTACCCTGATGTCAAGAGTTCGCCCACCCCCCAAAAATCCACACGTCCTTCCACAACCATTGGGAAAGTCTTTCTCTTTGTTTTTGAGAAGTTCAGGTTGAAAGCAGTATCCTTCTCAGGCATATGGAGAACTTTGACAGGCACGTGTGAGCAACTCCTGCCTCGAATGCGAACCACTTATGAGGGGTGAGGGGTTCCAGGCAGCCGCCAGCATCTGCATCCTCCCACCCCACCCCCAGCCCAAGTCTGGCCAATCCCGCTCACCCAGGCCTTCCAAATCGAGAACGCAGAGCGGGGCTGGGGCTGGGGCTGGGGCTGGGGCTGGAGGTGCTGCGGGCTGGGTCCCAAGGGAAGAGAGGAACGTCAGGCTGCCACCAGACTCACTGCAGGAAGGGGGCAGATGTTCTCAAAGTCACACAGTGGTACAACGGGGGTCCAGCACCTGCCCAGGGCTGTGTCATCACCGGAGGGATGAGGGGCCTGCCCACAGATGGAGTCTCAGAGGGTGACAGGCCCTGGCAGGGCCGGCCCGCACGGGAACCAGTGGTGTGGCGGGCCACCCCTCTACTTCGGCTTCCCTGCCCCTCACACCCAGCACGGGTTGCCACGTGCCTACACGTCAGCGGTACAGCGCGCCATGCAGACAAGAGCCATTTCCAGAACAATCGTAGAATGGAGATGTAGAAGCGTGGCAACTAAGTGGAACGGAATGAACACAAATCCTCCTCGGTCCTGGACAGCAAACGGGTTTCCAAACGACGAGCAGGAATAAGACAGACGCTTCTGAGCTCCCCCATTTCCCCTCTTTAGGGTACTGCAGAACTCTACCCCAGGCAGCGGGGCGCAGAAAAGAGATGGTCACTCCATAGGGGAGCAACCGCATGGCGCCCAGAGGAGACAGATGACTGCTGGGAAGAAGCAGGGAGCTGGGAGCACTACGGGTCCCCTCTGCCCCATATCCCCACTCTGCAGAGGAGGCGGGACTTCCCAGGGACCTGCATGGGACCCAGCTCAAAGGGTGGCATTCAAATGAAGTTGGTTCGCAAGGCGGAAAAAAATTCTAAACTGGAGTCCCCGAAATAGGGTGGTAAATCCCGGCCCCACATGCGGGGGCACCCCTCGCAGGCAGGGTCAGCACCTGCCTGCCCACAGCCAATGCCACCCCTGTGCCTGCTGCCTTCAGCTTGGCTCATCCCGGACACCCAGCCTCGGAGGCTTCACAGGTGTCCCGGGCACAGCACTGCTAGTGGGTGACCATCAGGGGCGGTAAGAAAGGATGTTCCCCTGGGACTGGCTGGCAGGGCTGGGGGCGGGAGGAGGGGGCTGCTCGTCCACCCAGCCCTGGGGATATGGAACACCAGTGGCCCCCAGACCCTTCCTCAGGGTCTCTAGGTCAGCACTTCATGCAAAGGGAACCTGGGACACAGGGACAAGGGTCAAAGGGTTAGCTAAACATGGTGACCCTGGAGAATAAGCACCTAGACCTGTCACACAACTCAGCCACCCAAGCCTGTGTCCCCCTCGGTGCTCCAGGGTTTCTAAGCAAGATGTATTTCTCTCCTCCCCAACTGCCTCCCCACTAACACCCCCACAGGGCTAGGGAGCCGCTGTGGGGCAACAAGTTCATGGACAAAGGCTGAGTCCTCGCAGGTAGAGCCTTATTTTGTTTTTGTTTTTTTTTTTTAATCAATGCTTGGTAACAAATCAACATTTATCCAACGTTATTGGAGCCGAGATCTTGGGGTCACATCGCATGAAGGTTTCCAGGACACCAAAAGCATACTTTTCATGATAGAGAAATGAAAATGAACACATTTTTAATGTATCGGATGGGGAAGAAATTACAAATTTCCTAACAGCAAGCTTGAGTGAGGACACAGGCAACCAGGATTCACCTGCTCAGGGTAGGAAAACACATTTATGGCCATTTCGGAGGCCAACATAGACCCACAACTTCTGATGCCCGCAACCTTTGGCCCAGTAATTCCTGTTCGAGGAATGAGGAGTGAGGGACCACCCATCCCTCACGTAAGCAGGGCAGATAGATAAGTGTGAACACACTTCCCAGCATCTTATTTATAAAACCAAAAGCCAGGAAAGAACCTAAATGTCCATCTTTTAAAGAAGCTGCCAGGTCCCCCCGCAGAGTAGGGGAAGCTATTACAGGATCTCCAGGAACTCTGTACCGCCATGGGAAATTTTCTGTAAACCCAAAACTATTCTGATAGAAAAGTAATTGTTTAAAAATAAAGAGAGACACTCAGAACAACAGCAGTCCTATTCATGGTTTTTTAAAAAACTCACCCATATTGCCCTGTGGTTGCTGCCCCTCCTCACCTGGCAACAGGGGTACACACACCAGAGAAAATGCCTGGGTCCCACTGAGCTGTGAGCAGTGGTTACCTCTGGAGGGCGGGGGAGTGGGTTCCGGGACAGGAGAGGAAACACCTTCCTCTGTGCCGTTTTAATTCTTACGAGGAGCTGCATTCACGAATCACTCGTACATGCAAGAGCCTTTTCACAACAAAGTAAAGCCCTCTGCTCGAGGAAGATACATGTTCCATTGAAAAAAAAAAAACAAAAAACGCACATTGCACAAAGGCCCAGGACAGGACTTGCTGGCTCCGCAGACTGAGTCTGCAGGTGCACCTTTGGGGAGGAGGTGGAGGCGAGTCAAAGAGGAAACAGGTAAGTAGGGGCTGAGCGTGTACGCTCCCCACCTTCTGTCTAAGCCTTTGACCAGAAGCATGACTTTTTTTTATAATAATCACCCTCAAAATGACAATAACCTTCTCACAGTTCGTTCCTTACCTGTTCCACCTCTTTGACCCCAAACCACATCCCCAAAACATCAACCCAAATGTTCTATGTCTAGGGCTGTCTCTGACCCTGGACACCCTGGCCCACAGTGTAGATAGAGGTCACGGGGAGGTGGGAGGAAAGAGCAATGAAGCCACACCCTCGGAGGCGGCTCCCAGCCCTCTCACACCAGGGCTTCACCGCTGGTAGAGTCTGGCAGACAGGGCCCCCTGATTAAATGCACGCTGCTCTCCCCTGGACCACTGGCAGAGTGATGGGGATGCCGTGGTAACCAACACCAGCGACGGCGGAAGGGTGTGCTGAGACCCAAACGTGCCTTCCGAAGGCCGTTCAGCTACGCACACTGTCTTCCTGCAGCAAGCAGGCTGTCACACGGTGGACAGATCCCTGCTCACCAGCCAGCTCACCTGGGTTCCCAACTGGGGTGTCTAAGAGCCCGCTGCCACTGTCCAGAGCTGTTTCGTCTTGAAAGGGACAGGGAAAGCATAGAGAACGTAAGCTGTCTAGAGGAGGAAACGGCCCAATGAAGATGAAAAACTGCTATTCCTTTTTGCTTTTAAGAGCAAGTGACTTAATTTCACTAACATTGATTTTTTTTTTTTTCGGAGCGATTTAATTTCACTAGCACTGGCTGAGGTTCTGCTTACTGGATGGTGACATCTGGCCAAGCCAGTCACCGCCCACTGTGCGGAGGGTGGAGGGGACAGAGTCTCTGAGATTACTCCGGGCTTCTTTCTTAGGTCCTTTCAGCGGTCTTTCAGAGAGTCTGAGGGAGCTGGACCATCTATCAAAAAAAAAAAAAAATACACACGCACACAGTTTGTATGCAACATCAAGGGGGTCCTGAGAACCCCATCTCTGGCCTTCTGAGTCCAAGATCCCTAATCCAGTCATTTTACAGACGAAGAACCAGGGTCTTCAGAAATTAGGTGACTTCCCCACAGTTCCCCATTAGCCAGTGGCAGGGTAGAAATGAGACCCCCTGCCATGCAGGAGTGTTCCTGGAAGGCACACCCCGCAGAGGTCCTTAGCCTCGTGCCACCCCCAGAAGGGTTACAGGGCTTTTCCCAAGTGTGCTGGTGCCGCCCAAAAGGACGTCCACAACAGGCGACACGGCCTGGTGACAGTCGGGGAGGCGAGCCGGAGGGAGAGCAGGACGTGACTGGGCACGGTGAACGTGGGCCAGGGCTGGAGTTCACGACCCCAAACCCTGCCCTCCTTCCCTCTTCCACAGTTGTTTGAGGGCACCACGCAGGGCCCGGCTCCCAAAGGCATTTTTGGAGAGACCCTGGGCAGACCATCAGCAAACATAGATGTGGTCTGAACCCGTTGGGGCGGCTCTGGGAGGCCCAGGGAGGAAGCTGGCGCAGACGGAGCAGGTCAGAGGACGGACCACCGGGAGGGTATCGGGAGCAGAGCAGGGCAGTGAGCTGTGGATGGAAATCCAGTGGAGCTTTAAGCAACCCCGGTGCTAACCAACCCAAGCAGGAAGTGCTCCTACAAGTTTCAGCCCCAGCAAGGACCCAGAGGGGAGCAATCCCTGGGTGGCGGGGGGCGCATCTAAACGACACAACACACCACTGCTGGGCTCCTGTGCCCCCAACCAACATTTCCCTTCCCTTCCTGGAAATCAGGGTGCTGTTCATACAGATTCAAACCCAGCCTCGCTCTTCTTCAAAGCCAACTGAAAAGTTAAATGGAATTCTGAAAGGCTAGAAACCAACATCAGATGTGCAAGCGAGGGAAATTTGATCCTCGGGTGTACATGGGATGGCATGATGCAAAAACAGATAAATTAAAATAATCTAAAACCGGTTTCCGCTCAGCTTTGGCATATGATTTGGGCCCATAAAACAGACTTTCCCCATTACGCTTGGCCTGAGATATCTTTTCAATGAATCCGCAATTTTCGAATTATGTTAAATGGCACCCAATGAAGGGTAGAGTGGAAGGGAGGATCCAAAGCTGTGAAAAAGGCATGCGGGGAAGAGCTCGCTTTCGGAGGGTACGAAGACCCACATGCAGAGCATAGAGCACGGGGCCCAGCTCATCACAAGGTTCCCCAAACACCCTGAAGCTCAAGGGCAGAGGGGGTGCGACATCATTTCCCCCAAAATCAGTCACTAAATATTGGCACTGGGTGGGGGACTCAAGGCCAGATTTATGGGGGCCGAACCCCACTCTCATCCTCACCCAGGCAGAGTCTCCTCTGGCTGCCGGTTTTCTTTCTCCTCTCCAAACGGCAACATCCAGATGGCCAAAGTTTGCTTTTAAAAAAAAAAAAAAAAGTCCCCTGCCCTCATCTGGATAAGCTTTTTATGTTTGTAAAACAGTCAGAAAAAGCCACAGAAAGATCCTCACCAAGGGCTGTGCTACAGATTAAGGATTATTTGATAAACCTCAGCTTGGAGGCTGCCGGCTGCTGTCTCGGTATAACCTCGGAAGAGTTCTGGCTAAATACGTTTGGGTTGGTTGTTTTTTTTTTTCTATTTCGATTTCTAGGTATCATTTACATTCATTTGTCCCATTTAAAAAAAGAGCTACAGTAAGACAAAGGCAGAGTAGGTGACATATTGTGAGAAACAAGGATCACCATAAAACGTTTTCCCAGCTGTGATAAACGTACTTCAGGTCTGTCGCGGAGGCTGCCAGAGCCTCTACGGAAAACAGTCAAGGTCATGGGCTGCTTATGGCGCTGAGTGTGTCTCCGAAGCTCTTCTCTTTTAGGCAGAAGCGGTCTCAGCAGGACATCCCCTCTGTACCTTTTTCTTGCATGGGATCTTCCTCCTTAAATTGGGACTTTCTGGGGCTGTCAACACATCCAAAGTGATTTAACAGCTGGCTGTGGGGACGGGCAGCACCGTGTGCGAATGAGCTAATAAGCATGTGGCTCCACTCATAGGCCAAGTCGGTAGAAACGCTGCTCGGTGGCCTCGGCAGCCTCCAGGACAATCCCAGGGATCCGGGCTGGCCAGGCGGCCATAGCATTCAGGTTTCATTACCCCTCAGTATTTAGTTTTAAAGGATTTTACTTATTTATTTTTAGAGAGATAGGAAGGCAGGGAGAGAGGGAGAGAAACACTGATGTGAGAGGGAAACATCAACGGTTGCCTCCCATATGCGCCCCGACCAGGAACCGGACCCACGACCCAGGCGTGTGAGGTTCCCTGACTGAGAATGGAACCGGCAACCTTTCACTTTGCGGGACAGTGCCCAACCCATTGAGCCACATCAGTCAGGGCACCTGCTATATTTTGAATAAGCAGTTCCATTAACAGCTGTCTCTGAGTCCCAGAGACAAGAAGGAACAGAGTTAAGAGGAATGGGGAATTACATCCAGATTTCAAAATACCCATGCCTCTGTGCCAGTCTTGGTGTCCAAAACCTATTTGAAACGAAAACAACAACTAAAAAATGCACCAAAAAACTTTCAGCAGTAAACCCTGCCACCCAACTGCGACCGACAAGATGTGCTTGTGAGGCTGGTTTGTCAGACAGCGCCCACTTCATGGTGAGTCCACTGTCCCTAACATCGTAAAAGCTTCCATCGCCACAATTTGCTCAACAAACAGACCCGTCATGTGTTAAACTGAGCCGAGCGAAGTTACCTCACCTCTCAGACACCAGAGGCAGTGACCACGGCGTAACCCTGCTAGGCCCACGTCCCTCTGCTGCAGACCAGGGGACTGAGAGGGAACCTCCCTCACTTTGGAGCAGGGAGAGCCCCCAAATCTGGGGTGATGGAGGCAAGCCAGCCGAACTGGATGGCACCAGCCTGCAAAAGACTTGGTCTGCTGAACACAACACTTGACTTTTTGAATCCTAAAACAAACAGGCAGATCGCTTGAGGAATCACGGAGGGGTGGATCCCTGAAGGGGCATTTTCTAAGTCACACACCCCAGCTAATGAGATCGGCTCTGCAACCCATGTCAGCCTAGGGCCATCTGTTTTAATGAACACCTACTATGTGCCCAGTACTTTGGTAGACCCAAGGGAATCAAAGGGCATGTTTCCTGTTCTTAGAGAAGCCCTAGTAACAATGGTGGTGGAGAAAGACAAACCAGTAGCCCCAGTACCGTGTGGTCGAGCAGAGCCTAGAGGATATGCTAGACATGCTGGTAGGTAAAGAGGTCGCTGGCATGAGGGTTAATCAACTCTGGGGAGAGAAGCCTGCCCTGAGTACAATGCACAGCAAGCACTACAACCACTTATTGCATGGGAGACCCAAACAAGACATTAAATATAAATTTAAAAAGCAACCCAGAGAAAGGCATTAGTTCCTATGTCCTGAAGGACAATGTAAAACTGAAGACAAGACCTTCAATTAAACCTCCAACATTTCTGATTCAACTATTTAAAGAAAAAGACTCCTGTTACAATTACACTTGACACTTTTCCCCATTTAAAAAAAAAACCCAAAAAACACAAGAGCAGAGATAATGCTTTTGCAATGGGAAGGTAGGTCCTCTGGAATCTGCTAAGGGAGGTGGTCACTCTTCTGGAATGTTCCCAGCCCCTCCTGGAAGCAACTCAGATCACCTCTGTAGATGGGAGAGTCCTGGTGTTATTTGTGAGGTGGAAGTTACTCAAAGTCACGTCGAACCAGATCCCCGCTGAGCTCTCTTTATGACCCAAGGACAGCGGCAGGCCCTTACAGGTTTCCGGCGCGGCCTGCTCACACGCCTGTGCTGCTGCTCCTCCATCCACCCTGCCCCTGGATGGACCCTGGGCCTGAGGACCCCCTCAAGGGCAGTGACCCCCCTCATAATCACCCTCCACTCTCTACAGAATCTCCTAGCTCAAGAGAAAGAACACAACGACACCCTCAAAGTTCCAAGCCGATTTTTCATGATGCAATAGAAATCGTGGCGTTTTTCCTCCTTTACTCCACCCATGCTGAACGAGGACAAGATAGCACACGAGAATTCCAATGACATCAGAGAAGGGCCTTAAATTCAAGCACTGGCTTGGTATGGTATGGGTCTACATCACAGCCATAAACAGAATTTTCCAATCACACTGAGCCAGGCGGACCTTTACCAATACATGGGGTGAGACTCGCCATAGAGGTGAAGGGCATGTCACAGCAGTGCCAAGGAATGCCCTGAGGTTGGAGCGTGAGCCCTGAGAGGCTGCAAGCCATCCTTCACAGGTAACATCACCCAGGGAGATGCTGCCCCAAATCTACTTCCTCCTCCATGGCCAGGAACCTCCTGAGGCTACCAAGCTGTCTTCCAGGGCTCCCCAAATATCTAGCAAATTATGCAGTATCTCAATCTGGAGGTTTATCCAGGGCTGCCTACCCTTTGTGATAAACCCAGATACGCAAGCATCTTCCTCTCCATGAAGCCCCCAAGGTCAATGCAACAGCCAAGGCACAGATTGCAATGGATGGAAACCTCCCTCTAACTGGAGCAACAGCGGGTGGTGGGTGCGAAGACAGGCAGGGGAGCGAGAGGTAAACAGGCGTGTGTGCATCATGGGCCAGGGAGACAGGTGAGACAGGTGTGGTGTAGACAGAACGGCGACCCAGCACCTGCCCTTGAGGAGCTCCTGGTCTATTGCAAAGCTGACTTGTAAAGAAACAGAATCCCAACATAAGCCAAGGGCTAGGGAAGCTTACAGAAGGAAGAAATGAATTCTGGTTCTTTGGGGGAGGGAGGGAGGCAAGCACAAAACAAAAGAAAAAAGCTCTGGCAGGTCTAATCAAGAATAAAAGGGAAAGGTGACTAAAAATAGAAACAAGAAAACAGACACTGAGGAAATAACACCATCAAGAAAATACAACAGACAATGGAGCTATAATTTTTTTAATGTGATGACATTGATTTGTCGGAAATTGTTAACCTACCAAAACTGATTCAGAAAATACCAGAAAGCCAGGCAGACCAATACCCCTGGAAGAATTTTTTTTTTACATTGTCACAGAACAATTCATTTTTAAAAGCATCAGCCGCCAACTGTTTAACAAGTGAGTTTTTTCAAACCTTCAAAGGACAGGATGTTGCCACACTATATAAACTGTTACAGAGAATGTAAAAAGGAAAGTCGTTAATTCATTTTACAAAAGAAGCATAAACCTAATAGCGAAATCTGGAAAAGACAGCATACAAAGAGAACCATAAAAGTATCTCACTGAGATTTAGAGATGAACAATTCTAAACGTAATGTCAGCCAGCCAGCCAAATTCATTCGGAACCTAAACAGTCACCCACCAAAAAAGACCTCAGGAAACTACAAAAAAATATCCACAATGGCTGCTTCTCGACTGGCTAAACAGAATGCTTTTTAAAGACCAGATTTACTTTTAGAGAGAAGGGAGAAAGAGAGGGAGAAGAACATCGATGTGAGAGAGAAACACGGATCAGTTGCCTCGGTTGCCGTCTATACACGAGGGACCAAACCCACAACCCAGGCACGTGCCCTGACTGGAAATCGAACCTGCAACCTTTTGGTTCACAGGCCAGCACTCAATCCACTGAGCCACACCAGCCAGTGCTAAAGATGATTTTTATTTTACTCTTTCCCTAGTGATATTTTCTAATTTTCCCCTAATAAACATTCATTACTGTTAGAATTTGAAGAAAGCAGTAAATGTAACAACAGTTGCACGATCATGGTGTCCCCGATTAAAGGGGCATTGTCTCTCAGCAGGTTGAATGGGTGAGGTGTGACACCACCACCCATACACGACCGACCATGGAGTCAGCTCTCAGAGCTCCCGGAGCCCTCTCTTTGGCCTCCTGGAGGGGCAGTCAGCTCCAATGAGTGTGCACAAGCTGGGAAAAGGGCAAAAAGCTTTGCTTGGGTCACAACCTTGATGATGATCTTAGAACGCCCTGGACTTCCATTGTTTTAACTTACATTCCCAGAGCCCCCACCCTGTGCCAGGCACCGTGGACCCAACAAAGGTGCACACGGTTCTCCTGAAAATCAGATTGGTGTCACCGTAATTATTTGAAAGCGTGTCTAAAACTCACTCCCCCCCAAAGCTGAGGTGTTATCATTATTACTTTTCAATATATAGATTGGCTGGAATCCATTTCAAGCATTAACATTGTGACCAATCAGAGGGGACCACCGACTCGCTCTGTGATTTAACTTGTCTAACCTCAAGACGGCCTTCACTACCCAAGTGAAACTGAGTCCACGGTTTTTAGAAGTATTTTTTTTAGAGAAGTTGCAAGCACAGTGGAGAGCTCCCTGGGTAAAGAGAAGAGGGGGCATGCTAGACTTCCAGAGAGGAGGAGACACTAGCCTCAAACACACAAGCCGCAGAACTCATTAGAAGAGCCGGGCACAGACGGGGTGCTTATCAGTGACTTACTGGCACGTCAACTATTTCACAGAATGAACGGCAGCTTTAAAAGCCATGGCCCACCTGCTAATTCAGAGCACCCAGCTCCCGAGGACTCGACACCACCACCGGAAATTAGAAATTAGAGCGATTTCGTCATCAACCACAGGGGAGGCCAGGAGTGGTCCCACTATTGTCGCAAAGCAGATAAACAGACATGAGTTTCCCATAGTGATCTGTAAAACCACTAATGGGCAAAGGCCTTTCTGCTTTCAATGAATTAAGTAATTAATTACTAACTGATTAACTAAAAAGTCACACCCAGGGATTGGGGGGGCATCCAATTTTTATTGTGAAGAGAGCCTCCAAAAAAACCCCCCCCAAAAAGAAAAAAACCCCAAGATTAAGAGAGCTGTTATTCCTCCACTGTGTAAGCAAGCAGTTGGAGAAAGACAAAGCAGAAAGATATGACTCCAAGTCACAACATCTAGAAAGACTCCCCCAGAAGACGGGCTGTTCCACCAGGACTACATCCATCAGCCACATTGTATGAAACCGCATGAGCCCCAAACCTACAATCGCCCCAGAGAAGGGAGGCAAAAGCACTTTCGCACGTTCCTAGGTGAGGGTGCAGCCCCACACAGCCTGAGAACAGCCAGTGAGCTTGCACAAGGGAAGCCAGACAGGAGCCACTCCACCCAGAAACATTTGTGTTAATTCTCATGAAGTCCGAGATCAGGTATCACTAGCTATTCTGCTTCAACTCTTTAGGCACCTGGATTTGGGGGTGGTGGGGGCGGGGGGGAGCCATGCACTGCAGATGAAACAATTCCAGGACCGGAGTTAGTTCACTCAACCAAAACCACTGGTCATCCCGGTAAAACCAAAAAGGTTTTTCTACTTCTCAAATGTTAGGATTTTTATCAGCAAGGAGACCAGACTTTTCAAAGACGAACAGAATTGAGCACAGAAGCATTTGAACTGGGGACACTTTTGCTGATCCACACTTTTAGTCTGTGTAAAGGGTGGGCGGGGAAATCTGGAGCCTGACATTCTGTCATTTTCTTGATGACTTTGGATCCTTCCAAAGATCACCTTCAAGATCGCAACCCACTTTTTCAGATCCATTAAGTGCCACATGTACCTAAGTAAATCTTTTAAAAATAAACCTGAACATTCTGAGGGAAACAATCGGCATTGTTGAAAGTGTCTGACTAACCCACTGTTGCTTGGATTATAATCACATATACACCATAAAGCGAAGAGGAAAAAAAAAACCCTTAAAATTTAGCCTGTGCATTTCTGGGCTGATTAAAAGTGAAGTTCTTTTAACTTATCACCTTCATACAGCCTGTCCAAACAAAAAGATCGCAAGAATTCCTTTGAAATAGCCCAAACAAGAGCCTCGACTTGCAGAGCTATTTTTCACAGCTCAAGTACAACAACAGGAAGTAGACCTTCTGAGATGGGGATTTTGCTATTTATTTTTTTCTTTCAATGGCTGCTTTTAAAGGGGACACAGAGAGAGGGAGGGGGAAAAAGAAAAAAAGACCCCAGACTTTACAAAGCCTGGGGCTGGGGAAACAGTGGCTGCCGACCTGGCTCTTTTATGGAGTCAAGTCTCCAGGGCCAGGAATTTCAGAAATCTTAGGCATTTTGCATTATTTTCTGATTCTTTAAAGAGCTGAGACTTGAGAGAGAAAGGCCAGGGAAAATTAACCAGTCGGCAAGCCCCTAGCCTGCTGCCTCCAACCCCCAAGCATACCGTGCACCCCCAAATTAAAGACTCAGTGGGAACTCACTGTCTGCAAGTGCAGTTTGGTTTAAGATGCTGCTGAGAAGGGGCTGCCTCCCCGTCCCACCCTGCCCCAGGTGCTTCATTCAGCCTCCTCCCCCCTTCCCAAGGTTGAACCTGCTATAGACTTGGGACCCTACCCTTTGCATTTCAAAATAACACCCTCCAGGAGGTTAAAAACAATGGTCACTTTTGTTTTCAGGAAAGAGGACTGATTTTGCTAGTGTGATTAAATGCAGAGGCCCCCAGCACAGGCCTGCAGGGACGCTTTTTTTCCAAGTGCATTGAGGGGGTCCCGGCTCACACCGCCCCACCCCTCATTTCCAGTGATGCCCCAGTGACCGGGCAGGGCCCCCTCTCAGAGTTGGCATTTGCACCAACACCAGACACCCGCAAATGTCTGCACCCCCATTGAGGGGGGACCAGTGCACTGCTGTCCTCCTTCCAGAAACTCCTTCCCCTTCCTAGGTGCTGATAGTCTCAACATCACAAAGCCACCAGAGCTTGGAAAACATTCTGATTCCTGGCTATAGAAATGAAGTCTACCACCTCTACCAGCAGGTTAGCGTGGATGATGGGCTTTTAAAAATGTTGATGTGGGGTGGAAAGCAAGGAGGAAAAATGAAAGGGATAAAGTCATTTCTGCTCACTCATGTCAGAGTGAGAACTTGGGAGGCCTTTTCCAGGCGCCCCCATAACGGAACATGCCCTAAATAAATTCGGGCAAATACAACAGACACATGCAGCTATAACGCACTCGGATGCGCCAGGGGGGCCACCCCGGACTCCGGGTCCCAGCTTTCCCTCCCTCTCCTCTCCTCTACTCTACTCTACACTACCCACCATCCCTCCAGAACGGCTCTGCTTATTTCACAAAGACTAGGCACCCCCAGGGTGTTGCTCTCACTTACTCCAAATGCGAGAACCAGTTTTTTGTGACCTCTTTTTGCCCAAAGGAAACCACCACATCCTTAGCCTGGCCTCTGAGGGCCCCCTACACCAATGAGCCCCAGCCTTATCCCCCAGCACTACCCCAAGAAACCTTCCCCTCCAGCCTTGTTCCAAGCCCCAGCCGATATACTTGAAGCCCTGACCTCAGCCCACTCCCAAGCACAGTAAAATCCTGGTTCTCCAAGCACTTCCTCCAGGAGGCCTCCAGGACTCCTCCAGGCTTAGGGTCTCTTCCCGGCTTCTACCTGCTCATCTGTTCTCATTCACGAAAGGCCAGCAGCAGCACACACCTCATCTTCTCGCTCACTCTGGGAGCTCCCAAGGCAGGGGCTGTGCTCTCCATAGCTGTCTACCTCCCGCAGGCCCAGACACCCCAGTGGGTCTGTCTCCAACGGCTACAAAACCACACCCCCACGCCACCCTCCAGCTCAGCCCAGCAGCCCTCAGGCCTCCTCTGCTCTGCAGTAAAAGCATACACCATACCCTCCACTCTGCCGGCCACCCCAGCTGCCCCCAACTTCAGGCCATGCTCTCACAGGTGCCCTGGGCAGGCCTGGCATCAGAGAGAAAGCTGAGTGGGCACGACCCACTACCCCTGCCAGGAGCCACTGCGCCCCTCCATGTCCCACGGGACCTCCTTGCCAGGGGGCTGGACTCAGGACTCAAAGCCGCACACAAGGCTGGCGGCACAGCCCCAGGTAGGCACCTGTCAGTTTGCACACCCACGGGGCAAGGTTGCCAAGGAGGCTGAGGAAAGGTGGGTGTGAGGGCTGCACCCACTGCCCTCATATGGGAGTCAGGGGCCTGAGAACCTGGGGATCCTGCTCGTCGTGTGCTGTGCCCGACACACTGCCCAGGCACCTAACCCTCAACGTCCTCTGTCCAGCAGTGGGTAAGAATCCCCAGCTGCCATGCACGTGGGACCTTCAGGGCAATATTCTGCCCAAAACAAGCCAAAGGTGACAGAGCGGCCTTCAATCCACAGCCCGCCCAGTAACAGGACCGTGACTTGTGACATGGGCTCACTGACCATTCCAACAGGTACTCCAGACAGAACACCCCACATGGGCCTGTGCACCCTCCACTTAAATAGGCCCCGTTGTCAGGCAGCTGAGGCTCCTAGAAGCATGGTCAACACCCCTTGCAGGCTTCAGGGCAGCAGACAGAAGATGCCCACCAAGTGTGAGGGAAGCCCAACCCCAGCGTCAACCCGTACCCAGGGATGGGGGGGGGGGCAGACAGAAGCCTTAAGACTGGCTTATCCGTCTCTAAACTGCTCACAGGATTAACAGGAAGGCTTGATCAATACTGAGTTTCCTGTCAGGGGAGTGACTCACTGTTAAATCCTACCTGGCGCAAAACCCAGCTGTGAAGAGAAACAAAACAGCATGACGGCAGGTCAGATTTAAAGTAGCGGCTGGGACTTGTATACATCGAATGCTTGCAAACAAGGCCCACCAAGCTCCCCGACCTTCCGGATTTGCTGACAAAGTCCCACTAGGTGCTCTGAAAGGTCTGTCCTGGCCCTGGCAATCCCCCAGCCCACTGACAGTGGCCTCGGGTTTACAGAAAAGTCCCTGGGGACATGAAGAGGAAGCGCCTTTGACCTGAATTCCATGCATCTGACAGGCTTGTGCTCACCGAGAAAGTAAGCTTTCAAAAACGCACAGGTAAGCCGTCCTAGTGTACTGTTCCCCTCCACGTGGCTGCTGCAGAATCTAAACACAGCCACTTCTTTATCCCAAAACGGGGAAACACGGGTCACGCGAGGTCTCCCAGTCACTGCAACAGGGTGCCCAGCAGACAGACAATGCATTTCAAGCATTTAGCCAAAGCATCTGAAGGGGAATGCCCTCGTGAAAATGTGTTCTTGTAGGTACTGGACCTGACTTAATTTCAACACCGATCTATAACCAACTCCCAAAATTAGCCAAGAAGGCCGATCCCATCACAAGACGGCTTAGCGACAGCACATTACTCCATCGTTATGGGCTGTGTGTTCTTGTCTTCTCAAGTTCATCTGCTGAAGCCCTCGCCCCCAGTGGGGCAGTGTTAGGGTGGGCCTGGGGAAGATTAGGTTTGAATGAGGTCAGGAGAGCAGGGCCACCCATGATGGGATGAGTGTTCTTAGAAAAAGAGGAAGAGGACAGATCTTCCTCACCCTCCCGCACTCTCTTCCCCTCTGTCTGAGGAAAGCACAGAAGAAGACAGCCATCTGTAAACCAGGAAGCGGGTTCCTGCCAGATCCCGGATCTGCCAGCACCTTGACCTTAGACATCCAGCCTCCCGAACTGTGAGAAATAAGCGTCTGTTATTTACTTCGGCAGCTCTGTCCCAGGGCATCACTGACCCAGGGAGGGGAGCGCTGCCCTCTCTGCCATGTGACAACAGTGGCTGCCCAGGGACAGGCAAGAACTGCCAAGGGCTTGCTTCCGAGGTGTGGGGGAATGTCCGTCCCACTTCCAGACCCACGGGAGCTGTTGGCAGCCAGCTTCCTCCCACGAGGCCCAGACCAACAAAGGCTGCTCCTCCGAGCGGGGCGGAGGGAGAGCCTCTCGCAGCCAGAATGGGCTCAGCTACTTCCCAGTCTCTTCAGAATCCAGCAGGTCTGGGCCTGAGCCCTGACTCCCAGGGGGAAACTTAGTACAAAGAACCGGCCCTAGAGAGTAACTGCGAGGATGGTAGACAGGCAGACGGCAACAGGCAGCCCAGCAGCACCTCTCCTGGGCCCTTGGAGCCTCAGTTTCCTCTTCTGCAAAGCACTTGAGATGTCCCTTGCCCAGTGGCCAAGCCCCCTGTGGAACAGCGAAGTCCATTTGCAATTTAAAAAAAAAAAAAAACTGAGCTGTCAAAACAAATGAAAAACTTCCAGTCTCATCAGTGAGGGAAGCAAACAGCTACACAAATCTCTCTCCTGGAAAAATAAGAAAATGAAAAAGCAATTACACATCACATGGCTGATTAGTAATAAATTTCATTTGTCACTGAATGACACGCAAGTCCGGCTGCTGACTTGCCTTCCCCTGAAAGAAACACATTATCTGGGGTCCTCTCGTTATGGAAAACAAACCTGTCCCCGGTGACTCAGCTCCAATCGGCACCTGCTGGGGAGGCCTCCCCTGACCTCACACGGCCACCACTGTGCGCCCCGGGCACCTGCCACGCCGCAGCCACCCCGGGTGGAGGCGCTCTGAAATTTGGCTCCCTCGCTTCCTCACATGGAGCGTACTCACAGGTGAACCCATCAAGAAATAAGGGCAGGTTTTCAACAACATAAGATTTCCCATTTTGGCCATTTTTAAGTGGCACTAAGTACATTCTCTCTCTCTCTCTCCATTAAACAACGCCCCCTACCCCGGCCCCTGGCAACCGCTGCTCTGTGTCTATGAATCTGACTACTGTAGGAGCCTCCTGTAGCTGGAATCACACGGGTGTGTGTGGGTGTGTGTGGGTGTGTGTGTGTTACTGGCTTATCTCATGTAGCACAATGTCCTCACGGTTCGTCCGTGCCGGAGCTGGGCTGATGTCAGTCTCTCCCTCCTTTCCAAGGCTGCACAGCACTCCACAGTGCCAGCCCACGGTTTGTGCAACCATTCACTCATGGATGGGCACGTGGGTTGCTTCTGCTCTTTGGCTACTGCACATCATTTGCTGCTATGAACACACGTGTGCAAAGCTCTCAGTGCCCCGGAAGGTATACTCACAGTAGGACTGCTGGATCAGATGGTAACTTCACGCATAATTTTTTTTTTTTGAAGAACGGCCTTGTGGTGACTGCATTTACATTCCCATCAGCCATGCAGAAGGTGTGCCAATCTCTTCGCCTCCTTGCCAACACTTGCTATTGTCCATTGTTGACGCTCGCCATCCTACTGGGTGTGAAGCGGTACCTCACTGGGGTTTTGATGTACGTTTCCCTAATGACTAGCAATGCTGAGCATCTTGTCCAGTGCGTATTGGCTGCAATGTATAGTTGTTTTAAACCAAAGGGTCTGACTCTTCCTCCTAAGAGAGTTCCCCCCAACCCCCACCAGAAAAGCACCACCACTTCCTATGAGCTGTTTCACCAGCTTGGTTGAGTAAGTGGTTTGGATTCCAAACACACTTCCCTTGGAAATACCTGCAGAGGCAGGACCTCACCTGAGCCCTGATTCTGGGAAGCAGAGACCCTGCGCCACCCAACAGGCAGCTCTTCCCCACTGTCCTAGAGGAAGGCTCTCCAGCAAAAACTGTTTCTTAATCAAAGGATGACATTTCTGCATCTGGCTTCCCGCCCCTGACTGAGCCCCAAGCTCTGGGGACTGCCATCCCTGCGAACAGCCCTCACCCTGCAAGGGACACAGGTGCACGACTTGTCCCACCCCCCATTTAAAACATGTCCATTCCTGTTTCTGAATGAGGAGTGCCATGCTTTCCAGATGCTGTGTCCTGAATGGGTGATGGGACTGTGACTCCCAGTCCCAGGCCTCGTGCCCTTGACCATGCCAATCTGATTCTGCCCCAGGAGGCCACATGACCCCTAATGGCCCAGCGATCCCTGGGGCAGGAAGAGGGTGCAGCGTGCACACCCTTCACACTAGCATGTAAATGCCTCTTTTCAGTCATTTGTGCCCCCACCCCCATCACAGGGGCTTTTGTGGGATCCAGCCCCTCTCTGCTGGAGGAGAATTGCTTCCCATCTTCCTCAGAGGCAGAAAGAGCATCAGGAAGAAAGAGGAACTCCAGGGAGGGAGACGCATTGCGATCCCCAGAGAGGAAAAGGTGCAACAGAGTACTTGTGAAACTCTGTCTATGGAAAATTAAGCTCCAGTCTGACCGCAAGGGTCAGAAAAGGCAAGCGGAGCTAAGAGCGGATCATCAGAATCCACACACACCCAGGAAGTTTGGGGTTTATTTTTTCTTTTAAGGACGTAAGCAACTTCTGGTGTGTATTTTCTCCATCCTTACCAGCAAGAACAGCTCCCTCCTGGAGCTTACAATGGGCACTTTGCTGTATGGGATTTCCACGGGTGAGCTCAGGAAATACTGCACCCACCATCCAAGATGGGCGCCCTTAGCAGGTCCCACCCCAGAGGTGAGGGAACCAGGCAGGGCAGGTGCATCAGGGGTCTCAGAAACCCCCGATCTGAATTTTCTCTCTCCCTTTCTTAATCCTCACTGAGGATATGCTGATGGATTTTAAAGAAAGAGGAAGGGTGGGGGCAGAGAGAAAGAGAGAGAGAAACATCTATTGGTTACCTCCCTTGCACTCCCTGGCCAGGGATCAAACTCACAATCTTTTTGTACATGGGACAATACTCCAACTAACTGAGCCACCGGGCCAGGGCTGAATTCTCATTTTGAGAGGCTCTGGGCTATACTTGAACTTTCAAAAGAAAATCAGGACCCTTGCACATGACTGGAGTGGAAGGGGCAGGGGGACTGGTCCGGGACACAGCAGAAGGCCTCCTGACTGAGATGCTTGGGCTCTGCTGGCTCAGAAAGGTGGAAAACGATTTAGAATTCAGAACTCACTGCAGGCCAGTAATGTGCGAGTGAGCCCCCAGGCCACTACCATCGCTGTGCCAGGAAGCCTCTTGCACTGTGTGTTTGTCGATGCTACTCGTCCAGTGGAGCGGTTTCCGGCACCGAACAGGCAGTGTGAACCTGCTAGCTCCAAGCCGGGCGACTGCTTCTCATCAACAACAGCAAAGTGCCTGGCTGAATTAGGCACATAAATCAATCTCAGCTAAAAAGCTCCAGTAGCAGAGCCCAGACCCGGCTGCAACGCTGGCATCCCCATTGACACAAACCACTCCCTGCTCCTCTCAGCCCAGGTGGTGAGGGCTGAGAAGAGCTCTGACAGGTCTGCCGGCACTGCAGGGGACAGGGGTCCCTCGTCACGCCAACCACAGGACGATGCCCAAGACTACCCGGTGCCCCAGCCCAGGGCCGCCTCGGGTCTCCCCAACCCAGCTAGGGACAGGAACCAGGGTCCTCTCCAAACTGGGTGCTCTCAGAAAGTTGGAAAGCAGGACCCTGGCAATGAATGAAAGAGTGCCCACCTGAAAAGCCTTCACTTTTGTTATTAGAGGAGTAAGTTTAGACTAAGTATCACTCCCATGGGCTTGCTTGTGTGTGTGTGTTATTTTATCCTCACCCAAAGACATTTTTCCATTGCTTTTTAGAGAAAGGAGAAAGGGAAACATCAACATGAGAAAGAAACATTGATCAATTGCCTCCTGTACCCGCCCAGACCGGGGATTGAACCCACAACCCAGGTATGTGGCCTGACCAGGATTCAAACCTGCAACCCTTCGGTCAGGAGACAATGCTCCAACCAACTGAGCCACACCAGCCAGGGCCGCTCCCACAGTCTTCACCCTGGACCTCGCCCTCACCAGGCAGCCCCGACGGCCCTGACGGGGGTGGGCGCTCCTCCACGGAGCACTCCTGAGGGCCAGAGTGGCCTGGTCCACACTGGCGTTTCTATCTCTGCTCCCCGCAACGCCAACCCTGCCCAGAAGCCCCCCAGCTTACCTTTCACCAGGTCCACTCCAGTGTTCAAACAGTGCCAAAGCTCCCCACTCCCCAAGCCATCCACAGGTCCTTCTCTCAGGGGGCTGCCATCCCCTGGGGCCCCGAGACACAAACAGTCCAGGTACACGAAAGTCACATGCCCACCTGCTCTTCAGCAGGTGGTCAACCGTACCACCCCCAGTCCCCACCCCTCTCCAGACCCTCTGTAATTTAGCACCGGACACATATTGCTTAGGACTGCTCACCAGTAATTTCACTTTTCCCAACAGGGCAGCCAGCTCCTTAAGGAAAGAAAAAACATCTTGCCTGCTTTTCACACGCGCTCCTTGCAACCAAAAGTGGGCTCGTATCCTCCCGAACGCCCAATTCCTGCTGCCCCTCCTCAGGTGGGGACATGACTGTGGATGGACATTCGGGTCCACGGAAGCCAGCCCACTCGGTGGTTCCAGAGGCTGACGTGAGCTCAGACTTGCTGAGTTCCAACCTTCCCTGTGTGGAAAAGAGGGTCTATCCTTGAGGGGTGACAGTGCTCAGTGCGGGGTGCGTGGGGATTGGAGGCCAGCAGGGCCACCATGGCACTCGGAGAGGACACAGGTATAAGCAGCTCTTCTTTGGATGCTTCCTACCTGCCAGTTCTGCTTGGTGCTCTAGATACACTGTTGCTGATCATAGATACATTGCCACCAACCTTAGACACACTGTAGGGATCCTAGATACATTGTTGCCAATCCTAGATACATTCTTGCCAGCCCTCCCGCATTCCTAATAGAACAGTGGTATCCCAACCTACAGATGGGGTCACTGAGGCTTGTGGCTCCCTTTCCCACATGCCTCACTGCCCCTGAGGTGGGGAGATGGGGAGACAGAGCCTGTTTGGGAGGACGGGGCTTCAAAGGCAGCGCTGCGCACAAGCAAGCCTCCCAGACCCAGCAGATGAAAGGCAGGCGCTGTTCTGGCTTGTCCTGGTGAGTTCGCATCCACCCCATTCAACATTCACAAGGTGTTTTTACAAGATTCTTTTTTTACAAGCTATGCTCAAAATTAACATGCCAAGTTCAAATGATTGTGTTTACATTTTCTGTAAGAAATATCCCACCTCACAAGACTCCTCAGGAGCATGAAGCTTTTCACAATAATTTCTTAGGTGTTAATTATGTGCGGGAGTCCTCTTCACACCATCCCAGCCACGTGAACTTCCTAGGGGGGAGGGCAGGCTCTACCTCCACTAAGGGCGGCAAAGCCCTTTACCTGAAAGAAATGGGGGGGGGGGATTGCTAAAGTGATGAGACTTTTAAGATTGGCACTGTCCCTGCCGGCATCCAAGTTTACCAGAGTCACCAAGAAAACAATGCGAGAAACAGAAGCAGACGTCTGTCTGCTCACGGGGAGGCCACTGGTTCCAACCAGACTGAGAACTCCGTCTACCTTGTGTCTCAGACGCCGAAGGCTGGTGAGGTCGTGACAAATGACCGAGGCCTGTTGTGTCATTCAGAGGAAGAGAGTAAGCAGTTGGCGGCTGCGGAGGAGACTGCACCCTGGTCCTTCGCCATCAGGCCATGCCTGGGACCACCACAGAGCACAGCCCAGGCCCTCGGTCCGCCTTCCATCAGGCCCCCAGCTCCACGTGGGGTCAAGCCCACAGCCAACGCAATCTGGTGCTGATGGACGATTTGTTAAATCCTATCTGGAGGGAACGCCCTCCACAGGGATGAGGTGACCTTGACACGGGGCTGGACTCCCAAGTGACCTTGCCAGTAGCTTTCGGGTCTTGCTTCATCTCGGTGCGCAAAAAAGCCTTGATGAAACAACAGTTTTAAAGATAATTTTATTGCTTTCAAGTTCTGTGCAGTAGTAGTAACTGGTGTGATAAAATGTTTCGGCTGGCAGGCAGTGAAAATAAATTTGTTGTAAAGAATGCTTCAGAGTGAATAGGATGAGAGGGGGCAGCGAGCGTATCCCTTTAAGAAGGGATCTATTTCTTGAGGTCTTCCTATGTGCCAAGCACAGGACCATGTCCTGGGAATTCAAAGATGGCACAGCACCATTCCCCACCCTGACTAGTGGGGGAATCTCCATGGGGGTAACGCGCTAAAGAAATGTAAAGAGTGCCAAGGGGCACTCTTGCAAGGGTCCTGCATGCAGCACCAACACCACCAGAGAGGGTGAAATTGCCCCTGATTCTTAATAAAAGAGTTTGCCACATGGCAAAACTGGTCACGTGGTTGTTCCAAGCAGAAGGGCTTCCACCTGCCAGGGCCAAGAGACCTGAATGAGACCGGCCTGTTTCAGAAGCAGCTGGCAGAGTTGCTCGAAGCGTCTGAGATGATGGTAGGTTGCAGTGCTCTCTCAGAGGGCCCAACAAATGATCCCCAAGCTAAAAATAACAAGAGGTGACCACGGGGTGGGGGGGGGGACGTCTAGAACTTTCTAAATGTGAAACCGAACACCCACCTGTATACTAAGTGTGGTCTCCATGGAGAACATGAGAAAGTCAGTTCTGAAAATACCAAAAAGGTATGACACCAAATACAGGGAAAAAAAAAAAATCTCACACGACACAGCCACCGTGAAAGCCAACACCAGTGATGGAAGTGTGTGTTATTATTCTCTATGAGGATTTCTGGCTTGTGAGCATCTTAACTACATCAGACTGCCCAAGGGGACCAATATAGGAATGATAATTAAAGTGTAACCACATATTTAAATAGAGCAATGGGAAGTAAATATCTCGGTTTATTTTTCAAAATGAATCAGCAGGGTTTTGTTTGTTTTTTTAAATCTCTCATCTCAAAAGAAATAGGTTAGAACTTTCCATTTATAAAAGTCCTGTAAAGACACTTTCAATCCCAGATTGTAGAAGGCACACTAGATACAGTAACTACCAAAGTTGTTTTCCATCTTTTAAGAAGACCTTAAGTTTCGCATGCTAGCTCATGGACACAGTGTGGCAATCTTAATCCCACACCGTATCCCAGGGGTTGATGCAGAAGCCTACAGCCTCCATATTTTTCTGAAGTTGGTTCCCAGGAGCCCAGCCAGAAAGCAAAATCTAGGGGAGGGGGGCCAAGGGGACGCTAACTTCATCCCTGGGTTGCTGTTAACTGTCTCCCAAGAGGCTGCGTTTTCCTGCTGGCCACTAGGTGGCGCCTCGGCATTAGTGAGGTGGGCGAAGCTACCCTGGACGGTTTCGGGCCCTGGCAGAAACTGACAAATGGAAGGATTAAGGGAGAAAGCATAACAAACAGATCGCTGAAATGGAAGGTGAACTTCGGGGGCTGGCCACTCTTTACTGGAAAAAAAAAAAAAGTAATATCACACAACCGTGTGTAACAAGCAAAATGCAGTCTCGTTAAAGAAACTTAACAGAGTTTTATTCTAGAACAGACACCCATTGAGCACCTACTATGTGCCAAGCTACCAGATTTAAAGCAAAAGGGCAGTCGAGCATCAGGCGTGTCCTACATTTCTGGCACTATGCAAAAAACACTTCTTCTCCAGGACGTCACGTCCGAAAGAGCAGCAGCAAGCCGAAGCCTAAGGAGCTTAGCCTATGCCAGCCTCTCTCCTGCACATTTGACGTGTGGATTGATTCACTTCATTGTTATAAGTAACTGCATGAAGTAGGTTCTGTTACAGCTTCACAGATGAGGAAACTGAGGCATGGGGAAATTAAATAACCTGCCTGAGATCTTAGCTATGGAGGAGCTGAGATTCCTACTAAGATCTTTCGCCATGTGCCTCGCTATGGCCTCCTAGAATGGCAATAGGTAAGGCAGCCAGCCACAGCAGCACTTAGGGACTCAGAAGCAGTGAGTGTGGGTCAGGTGCACAGAAGTCAGGGTAATCGAGAAAAGCTTCCAGGAGAGGGAGCTGAGCTAGAAGCAAAAGGCAGGCACCTCAGACCAGCCAAAACCACAGAAAGGCATTGAGGGTGAGCAATTCACTGGCTTGGCTACAGTCAGGGCCCTGTTTTATAGATCTACCTAAGTCCTAGAGATTTTTAGAAATGAAAAAAGATTACATTTGCCTCCCCCCACAAAATAAAAAAAAAATTTTCTGACATTAGTTTCTAAAGCTATTAGAAAGTGCTTTTATTGTGTTGTTTCATGAGGAAAAACTCTCCCGATTATTTTCATGCTCTACATTTCTGGTGAGGCTCAGAAAAGTTAAATAACTTGTTTAGGACCAAAGAATGAACTGGGGGCGAGGGAGAAACTAGGACCAGGTGGCCTTGAAGAGTTCTAGAGTAGCCCTTTCCCCTGTGCAGTATGGGGGTAGCAGAGCGGGAAAGAGAAAGAACATTCCAGGCCAGGAACACAGCAGGCGCAAAACCAAGGAGACAGGCCCTGCAGGGCTTGCTCACTGCAGAGCTAAAGCAGAGTGCTGGGGAGTGCTGGGAACTCCCAAGGGATCCCTACCATGAAGTCTTACGAAGGCGGCATCACAGCCCAGTAACAGGGGCCTCGGACTTGACTCCTGGACCAGGACCGGGCACCACAAAAGGCACATGTGGAGCGTTGGGGGCTGGCCGATCTATCGAACCAGGGGGACGGCACAGGAGCCGGAATGGCCGGCTCAGGGGCCAAGGGCATGTACCTCAGAGAGTCCAAGCAGGACTGGACTAGAGTGTAGACAGAAACAGGGGCCGGTCAGGACCATTTCAAGCGACTCAGGGAGGTGGAAAGGAAACGTGGCATTCGTCTGCCTCCCCAGGAGCGGATGGGTCGAAGGACTGAGATTCAACTAGAAATTCCACCCTGAGCCCACGCATGTGGTTGAAAACCCACTGACGCGCTTGTGAAAAAGAGAATCGCAGATATACCGCCCAACCAAGCCGGGCGAGGAAAAGAAAAGAATTTCCTGTGAGAGGGTCGCGTGTCCACTGCCCCGCGTTATGACCTAGCATACGCTACAGACCCACTGTCCACAGAAACTGGACAACAGAACCAAGGGGAGCGGAACAGAGGTCCTCCTCTGTGGCTGGTCTCTCTGCTCAGTTGCTTTCGTGGCATTCTGTGCTTCTCTTTCAAACCCTGAGGCTGTGAGTGGGTGTATCATCCCCCCAGTCGAAGACCCGGAAAAACTAGGCATGGAGAACAAATACAGGACAACGCCAATGAACTTGAGCAGGACTGACGAAGGCTGTACAATCTAAATATAATCAATAGCTAATGCTTTGAAGAAGCAGGGATACAGCCAGGTGGATCGTGCACCTGTCACCTGGGTGCTGGGGTTTTTTGTCTTTTTTTTTTAGGATTCCTACTTTTTCTCCAAGGAGGTCGTTAAAGGTCACTCAGATACTTCAAATTAAAGGAATATGGCAAACCTTTTATGCATAAAGTCATCGCTCTTTAATTTTCATTAGACTTCTGTTCCCTAAAGTGCTACGGACCGCAATCTGCCGAACTCAATGTGGTGCTGTCTCATTTACTTAGCCAGACATGCATTTGCAATAATCAATTTTATAGAGACAAACCGCTGACTATAGGCAGACCTCAGAGAGTACGTGGGTTCGATTCCAGACCACCACAATAAACCGACTCGTAATCTTTTTTTTTTTTTTACTGGTGGAGGGTCTTGCCTTCAATTTTTCTTTTTAAAGCAACATCTGCAAAGCAAATAAAACCAGGTACGCTTGTATATTTTACATGAGAGGACAAGTTCAAACTAGACATCTACAAAATCTCAGGAAAACGTGAAAGTTCAGCTCCATAACACATTAATGCTTTTAGGCCATCAAAATATGCCTGTTCTTCCATGTCGAGGGTAATTTAAAAGGCGGTCTACATGCACCTGAGTCACCAAACTGACAACGAATCCTAACGCTGCTTTAAAGAAAACGAGTGCCCCGTTCAAAAGAAAGTGGCCGTGCGAAAGTACACGCAGCAGCAACCATCAGGTACCGAAAAGTCTCCAAATGCGAACGGGCGTGTGGAAATACACACGCACCCACAATTTTGAACAAATGGCATTTTTATTCCATGGCCGATACTGAAGTTGATCCCTGTCTTGTTCAGGCGGCTGCGAGGGTAACGGGGTGCAAGAATAAAGTTTCAAGCCACCTCCCCCCACAAGAACTTTCTGGACTAGGAATCGAGTAGTTTCTGAAGTCTTCAAAATATAAATGCTTTACACACACGTGCACACACACAAACACACACACACACACACACTTGCAGACGATTACAGTGTGAGCCATTATAGAGAAGGCCCAGCTGTCTCTGCAGTGGTGCCATCCTGTGCGCACACATGTCCCCATGCCACCAGCCACCAAACTAATTCCAGTGAGGGGTGTGGGTTTCGAGACCCGTCTTAGGCACTACAATGTCACTCCCTCTGCAGATACACCCCCAGCACCTTATAAAGGAAGCCATCACCAACCCAGGGGAGACAAACTGAGGATAAAGCCATCCCTGCATCCGTTTCCTCTCCCCCGTCAAAAACAAGGGCCTTATCACTGGAAGTGTCTGCAGTCGGAGGCATGCGCCCCGCGGGAAGAGGAACGCCTTTCTGTTGTGTTCCAGCAACATCTGAATGGCAGCCTGTAAGCTGAAAAATCCTTCCAGGCCAGGGTGGGAAGAAGAAAGGAGAAAGGAAGCCTTCTGCATTTGTTTCTTTGGTGCCTTAAATAAGGCAAATATTTCTATGGTTTGACTCATAGCTTTAAAAACTTATTATGTAAGGGTTTTTTTTTTATGGTATCAGAATGAATTTTTCTTTAACTTAAAGAACTGAGTCCCAACAAGTCCTCAGCATGTGTTTACTTCGGAAGATGGGGCGGGGAGGTGGGGGGAGACTAGTTCTGAGTTTAAGTAAAGAAATAGCCAGTATTTCCTTGAGATTGTGAAGTTAATCGATTTCCTAAGCCATAAGTGAAATTGGAATAAGTGAAAAAAGTAGGAAATTCTTCAAAACTGGTATCTGGGCCTTTACAATACGGGTAAAACTGATTTCAAAAAACTCCCAACAATTTGGCCTTTAAAAGTTTAAAAGTTGTGAAATCAAAGCTATAATGAGAGAAACTTCATCACACCAAGGAAATATGCATTTACTGTGCTACCAACCTAATTTGTTTATTAGCCGTTTCATACCCAACATACACCCTTTCCTCAGAACACATCAGTTTTGTTTGTTTTTTCCAGATCCTTGGGGGGGGGGGGGGCGGGGTAGAGGCGTGGGAGCCACTCATGTTTCATAGTTTTGATCTTTCCAAACACAGAAAACCAGTCACGCTCCCCAGGTGCCAAAAGGGCTCCGTGCGCCCCGACGTGAGAACTGGGGTGTAGCGCACCCCTTTCTTTGTCTAAGTCGAACCCTATTTTCACAAACAACTAGAAAACGTTCTCTGGATGCTCTGATGCCAAACACCATTTTCCAGGAAGGGTCAGAGGGCTGTGTTCATTATTCCCTTTATCGAGTTTAGAGCGCTCAGAACTTCCCTTCAGAACACCTGCGACAGAGACATCAAGGACCTGAGCCCCGAGAGCATGCGCAAGTGCCACATATTTAGTCAACAGGGAGCAGGGCATCGCTTCGGCCAGGGAGCACCTGTCTTCAGTTGGCTAAGAACAGCGGTTCCAAGCCAACAGGCCCGCGGGCACACATACCTCTTCCGTGAACCAGGGTTGACTTTTAAATGAGTTTTGAAAACAAATCTATCTTATGATTTAAAAAAAAAAAACAACCAAAAACGTTTCAAGCTGTAATTGCCCCCTCAACCTCATTTTTTTACCCCCACACGCTTAAACCCAGCACGTTGGTTTAAATTATGCAAAGCCGCGAAGTTATCAGAGCTCCCTGATTTCCAGAAGCCTAACTGAGCAAAGTGGAAATCCAGAAAAGTTTGGAAGCCAGTCCCACTGTCCTTGCAGCTCAAAATGCACCGCGTGAGATTCGTGCGCGCATCTGTGACTCCTAGCATTTTGGCAAAAGGTGACTCCAGCTCTGTGCATTGTAAGTGCAACCATCATAACTGATGTCACGATGGGTGGGTGTGGCCCGTGGTGACACAGCAACGGCAGGCCAAGGGTCCGCAGCACAGGCGTTTTTAGAAGATCAACACCACTGATTCCACTTCATTATCTTAAGTTTACAGAAATGTCCTCCAAGGGCCTTTAAAGTATTGTTTGCCGTCCAGTGGAAAACGGTGAAACTGAGTTTTCAAGCAGCTCTGTTTCATGGGGGAAGTACATAAAATGCCCCCAGGGCCCAAGCAAAGTCCTCTTTCTTTGGTGGGCTCACGCATTACGGGCTCATTTCATACAGCTGGTGCCCACTAGGTGCTGGAGGTATTCAGTTGCTCCTCACCAGCACACTCTGACAAAACAAGTGAAAGCAGATTTCAAAGGAAGCTACCATCCTTACGGGAAACCCTTGGCAGAACTCGAAGGCAACAAGTGAAAACGATACAGTGCATTTGCATTTGCTGCCCTGGTCTTGCAACAATGCGGACAGGAAACATTCTTATGAGTAAACTAAGCCTCAGACAAAGACGAAACACCAGTGTAAACAACCATTATTCTCTAGGTCTTTTCCTATTGAAAGGCCAAGGTAAATTTGGATAAGGGCATAACAGTTTAGCAACAAAAGATGCCTTTGTTATAATGTAAAATCTTCTGTTGCATGAGAAAATTTAATTTTTGTGAGTTATGGTATGCCTGAAATAGCTACTGTATCTTACAAAGGTTTTTTTTTTCCCCCCCTGCTCAGACTCTAAAGCTATGTAAGAAATAAAATAAGCAACAAAGGGAAAAAAAAAAACTACATGAAAATGAACAGTTCGTCTTCAGTCTTTACGACCAGGGTGGTTAATATGGGATATCAAAAAAAAAAAAAAAGAAAAAAGAAAGTGAAAATTCTTTACCACCCTAAAACACTACATTATTTCTTTGTTGGAAAACATATGGAAGAAACTGGAAATATAGAAAAGCCATCCAAACTCAGCTCCTAAACTCTCATCTTGGAAGGACCAACATGGTTTCAGATTCGGTTAAGGATTTTGCTGTTATAAATCTGACTTTCACTAGCATTTGCGTTTTTAATCCAACCCCTCAATCTTGAACTTGAACTATGTATAACCAAGATTCTTTTTTCCCTTCTGTCCATGTCTGCTGAATTCTTTTCATGAAATGGCCACAACGTTTAAAATGCAAGTGATTTTTTAAGAAGTCATCAGATTACTTATCACTCATAAGCTTCAAATATCAGTTTGTTGTATTGCTGGAATTATGGAAAAACTCTATAAATAAAGGAGAGACAGACAGACACCAACCTGTTGGACAAATTTACTTAATAATTTTAATAAAGTGCCTATGTTCAATGTAATACAATACATTCTTTCCAACCTTAGCACGTCTTTAAAAAAAAAGGGGGGGGGGGTTATTGGGATATAATTCACATACCATAACAGGCACTAATTTAAAGTGTACAATTCAATAGTTTTGTAGTATATTCAGAGTTGGGCAACCATCACCATAATCTAATTTTAGAACATTTCATCACCCCAAAAAGAAACTGGGTACCCTTTACCAGTAACTCCCTGTCCCTTCTTCCTTCAGCCTTACACTGCTAATCCACGTTCTCTGTTATGATTTGCTTATTCCAGACTTCATTTAAAGGGAATTAAACAATACATGATTTTTGGTGACTGGCTTCTTTCACTTTCCATGCTTTTAAAGTTCTTCCAGCCAACCTTCGCACATTTCTTAAGGTGGGACTTTTCTAATCCTTTTCAAACAAACCACCCTTTCAAGTTCAAATCCTGACCCACACCCCCCATCCCTCCTCAAAAATGCCATTTACTTGTGATTTGCCTCTAGAGAATCTACACTATAATTTATATTTAGGTTCTTTCCAAACTTCTCGCTCTGGATTCTTCTTCGGGTAATAAAACACCAACTCCCTCAAACACCAATCTCCTAACAATTCCTCTAACAATAGGCTGTGACTGTGTCTGAGGCAGAAAGATGACTGAATCCTTTTTAATAAGATGGCCACGACATGGTGGAAGTGCACATTAATTTTTTTTTAAGGCCACCAGATTAGGTGGGTACCGCTCAGAACTTCCCAACCTCCTTATTTAGGGGCTCTGGTCACATTCTATTGATACGCAACCATCACGTCTGTGTGACTTCATCTGCTTCCAAAACTTTTTCATTTTCTACATTACAGATTTTCTGAAGCTCTCCCTATGGCTGTGACGAAGAGGAAACACTAATCCCTGAACACGCCAACACAGTCGGGAACCGACACCCCAATCTTCACTCCTGGGCCAGACAGCCGGGGCTGTGATCCTAGGCTGTGGAAGGGCTCAGTAGTTACTTCTCCCAGGGCTGAGTGTTCTAGCAGCTTTTGCACTAAACACTGAGTGTGCGTGTGCTCACACCGGGCATCTAGCATTTAATCCCCACAGCTTCCCAGCCGCAAGGAGGGGCGGGCACTGAGCTGCAGCTCCGGCAAACTCTAATGAGGGTCCCAGGTGCCTTGTGGCTTCCCACCAGGTTTTTAGGAACCAAGCCTTTCCAAGGCATCTTGGAGAAAAGCTTTAGCCACGCCAAGATTATAAACAGACATTAAAATTCCCCCTTCCCCTCCTGCCTGGTTTCTCAAGAAAGAAACGCCTTTCGCAGAGACTGTATGTCCATGAAGAACGCTCCAAGCCACAGGACATCCTATTTTAAAATGCCGGACTCCTGCTGGACGCACAGGCCAGGCCATCCCTGCCGCGGTGAGTTTGCTGAGTTTCAGAACTCACTGCCGCGAGAGAAAACACCAGGGACACCACGCAGTTCAAGAGGACGCCGTTAGGAGATGGATTAAGTCTCCTGTGTCTCCCAAACTACACTTAGTTGTTAAAGGCTAGAGACCCTCTTTAGTACCCCCCGCCCCACTGCCACCACCAAACCCGTCTGTGTGCCTGAGAAGAGAGCACCGAGCCTTTACCCAATGCAATGAGCTCGAAGTTTAGGAAACAAAGCGTAGCAGATTTGTGGTCGGTCTGGCCTCGATCCTCCCGCATCTCACTCCCCGCAGGAAACACGCGCACGCTATCAAAATCGGCTCTTACCCCAATACTCGGTCCTCCCCGAGCATTGAAGATGGGCTTGTTTATACAAACGGCCTTTCCGGACGGCGCCCGCGTCGGGGCCACGCAGCCCACCCCCCCGCCTCGAGCTTCTCCCCCTCACTCTTCAAGGCTCAGTCGTGATTTTCCAAATTGGCACCACCTGCATACCCTCGGCAACCATTACTCACCAACACGCCCTCGGCGTTCCCAGCCCCGGTTCTGCGCCTGCACTTAAAGTTTAATCGTGATCGCGTTGCCCTACTACCGCCGCGAACGCACCAGTGAGCCACGGTTTAATTTTCTGAAAAGAACAGAGCCCCCTCCTCCTCTCCCTCCACACTCCGCGGGGCCCTAACTTCTCCCTGCCTCCCTCCCTCCCTCCTTCCCTACCTCTACCCGGCGCTACCAAAACAAAAGCTATCAGATTGCACGCGATAGCGAGTGGGAAGCGATATTGCTTATTAACTCTGCACAAAGGAAGCACGGGGTCGGGCGGAGAGCGCGACACCACTCTGGCCGCACAGCCAAGGCCGGGGCTGCTCGCTCGCAAGCCACACGCGCTCCTCTCTCCCCCGACGCCGCGGACCCTCACGCTCGTGAAGCGATGGCGCAGGACTCCTCCGGCCCGGGCAGGCGTGTAGGTGTCGCCGGCGGCCGTGTGGCGGCGGCCGCTACACCCCGCGTTGCAGGCACGTGTGTGCAAATGCACGTCGGCTCTGACCACACACCCACTCCCGCACACTCGCGGGCTGCGCGACCACCGCCCCAGCCCAAGTCCCCGCTAGGAGCAGGGCAGTGTCCACCGGTCGGGTAGAAAGTGGGGGGGAGGTCCCAGAGCCTTCCCAACTTGCGGCCCGGGCGCGCTCCCCGCAAGAGCCCGGCCGATGCAAGGTCCCCGCCTTGGCACTTTCTTTCCAGGGGCTGTATGAAGGGATGGGGGTCCAGGCGGGACGCGCCCCGCACCCCAGAGCCGCACGGAGCAGCCCAGTGAAGCCAGGAGGCAGGGAACCCGCGGCGGATCCCGCGAAAGTGACGGGAAAGGACAGGACTCTAAAGAGCCCGAGGGGCAAAGCGCGCTGGGCGACCAGAGGCCGCGCCAGGAGGTTTGGGGATGTGTGCTGGGGCTGCGGGTCCGCTCGGCCCGCACGTCCCCGTCGAGGGCAACCCGCACCGCGCCGGCCGGTGGGCTCCCCGCCGCCGCACCGCGTCGGCCCCACCGCAGGGGCTCCGCGCGGCCGCAGGAGCTGTCACCGCCGTCAGCGCGCGGCGCGGGATCCGAGGCGCCCGCAGGCGGACGAGGTGCGTGTCGCGGAGCCCGGCCCGGAGCGAACTTTCCGGATCGAGTCCCAGCGCCCGGCCGGGCAGTGAGCGCTAAGGAGACCTGCTGCCCGCGGGGCAGGGCTCTCGGGACCGCGAAAAAGAAAGCCCCCGAGGCCCCTCGTGCGGGGGGGAGGGGACGCGCCGAACCAGGGTCCGCGGGGCTTAAACTCACAAACCCGGGCTCCCCGCCGAGCCCCTCCGCGCCCCGCCCCGCCGCTCCCGCGCCCGCGGGCCCGACAGCTGAGACCACTCGGATTTCGCAAACAGGGCGCAGCCCCTCGGAAGAAAAAGTTCCCGCAGTGGCCGCGGGCGGCGGGCAAATACTCACTTTCTCCACTCGTGGGCCAGAGCGAGAGCGCGGCGGAGAAAAACAGGAGCCCCCACAGCGAGGTCAGGGACCCTACTCCGCAGTCAGACTTCATTCCTTTGATTTGGAACGAAATTCCCCTTCCTCAAAAATAAAAGGGGTTGGGGAGGAAAAGAAAAAAGTCTCCGACGCGGTCTTCGCCCCCCTTCCACGGATCAGGGCGAAGGAAACAATACTCGAAAGGCGGAGCGGACGGGGCGGGCGGCTCGGCGGGCCCCTCAGCGCCGGCAGCCGCAGCCCAGGGCTCGGTCGAGCGCAGAACCCGGGGCGCGCCGGGGCGGGCGGTCGGCGTCGTCGGCCTCCATTTGCAAACCAGAGACGGGGGCGGGGGGGGGTGGGAACTGCAGGGACAGGGGGCAAAGCCCAAATCCGTCCGGGCCAGGCGGGGCGAACCTGACCCCGGCCCGGGGGGTAGAAGCTGTCCGCCGCCCAAGCCTCGGCGGCGGGAGGGCGCCACGCAGTTCCCAAGATCGCCCCGAAGTCCCCGGCGCGGGCGAGGCCGGTCGGGCCGAAATGCGGAGGGAAAATGAATGAGAGGGTCCCCTCCTGCTGGTCCTCCGGACTCCGCTCGCCGCCGCCGCAGCCTCCCTCGGCGCCGCCGCCGGGAGCTCCTGCCCAAAACCAGGACACACACAAAGCGGCGGGCCGCCCGCGCCGCGCTCAGCACTCCCGCCGCCCGCCCCGCGCCAGCCCCCGCCGGCCCCCGCCCGCCGCGCCGCCCGCTCCGCGCGCGGGGGCTCCGGCGAGCTGAAGGTCAAAGCCGAGGCGCGCGGCGCGCCGTGGAGCTCCCCCGGCGCGGGAGGGGCGTGGAGGGCCCGGGGAGCGGGGCCGAGGGTCTCCGAGCGCCGGGGACGGGCGCGCCCGGAGCAGGCTCACTGGCAGCGTCCCTCTCGCTCGCCCGCCGCTCTCGAGTTCGCCCGGTGCGCTCGCTCCTCCTCGGGTTTTTTTCCCTTTTTTTTTTTTTTTCCGCTCAGCGGAGTTAATGCTGGTAAACAAGAGCCTCAGCCTCGCCGCGCCGCCGCCGCTGCCGCCGCCGCCGCCGCCGCTGCCACACACTGGGGGCTGGCGCGCGCGCGCTCGGGCCCGCGCACACGCGCCCGCGCGTCCCCGAGAGCCGCCACCGCCGCAGCCGCGGCGCGCCCAGGGCCCGGCCCAGACCGGCGCGCGCCAAGAGCCGGAGCCCGGGATTCCAGGGACGTGCGGAGCGGAGCCGGAGCGTGGGGTGCGAGGCGGGGAGGCACCGCCCCCGTCCCCCGCCCGCGCTGCCGCCCGCGCGCACCCAGGCACGCACGCGCGCGCGCGCGCGCCCACTTGCTCTCGCTCCCACCCGCACTGCGCCGGCCACCCTGCACGCGCGTTCCCCTCCCGCAAGACTCCAAAAACAATGCCCCCGGCGCCGGTCCTGACTAGGCGGAGGGGCCGAACGGGGAGAAGACGAGGGGAGGGAGTGGGGTGGGCGGGGAGTGCGGGGCCCGAGAGGTTCATTGAAAACAACAACAGCGCGGCTGGAAAGCGCATTTCCCCGGTTCTTGAAAAGCTTCATTGTTTCTTGCAGCTGTTGCAAAATAAATAAATAAGTGCGTGCATGCGGCATTTTTTCGCAGCGCACTGGAAAGCCCGAACGTGGCGGGAGGGGCACACCTGGGAGAAAGGAGGCTCCCAGGCTCCCAGAGCGGGCACTTTCACGCAAGGCTGCGGCGGCCGCGGCATCGCGACTTGGAGCCCAGAGTTCCGGGGCTCGCGGGGAGCTGAGGGGATAGGGCGCGGCCCTCGGAGCCCGGCCCGCGGATGCGAGGGGAGACGGCCCGCCGCCCGCCGCGACCCGGGCGCCGGGGAAGCGGGGCGCAGACGGGCCGCTGCCCCGCGTGCCCAGGGCGCGTGCGCTCGGCGTCCGCCAGGGGGCGCAAACGGCGCCGGGGACGGCGGGCCCGCGGACCGCCTCCCTCCGTCCGCGGGAGGAAATGTGGGGGCCCGGCGTGGGGGCCCGGCGGCCGGGGTCGCGCCGGCGGGGCCTCGAGGGCCCGCGGCCCGCCCCGGACGTTCCTCGCGCGGCTGGGCGCCCCAGCACGTGGGCGGCTCCGAGCAACGACGGAGCGCGCACACGGAGCGGGCTGCGGTGGCCCCGCGGCTGGGGGGTGTGTCCTAGGGGCCCCCAAAGGACGGGGTCGGGGGCCGCGGCCCAGACGCGTCTCGGGACTGCAGTTGGGACGCCAGGACGCGCCCCGCGGCCGCAGCAGAAACCCGCCCGCACCTGCCTCGGGCCCCCCCGGGCCCCTCCCTCTGGCTTCCTGCGCCGTGTAGGTGACTGGGAATCAGCGCCAGCGCCGTCTCCCCGGTGCTTTTCCCGCGTGCGCCCGAGGAGAGGCTGCCCTGCAGCCACCCAACGAATAAAGGCTGCGGGGACCGGGTCCTTACAGGAGGGCCCGGTAGCGATGTCTGGAGAGAGGAGTTTGAAGTACGTGGACTTTGGAAAATAGTGAGTGGACCACGTGCAGCCTTTAATGTGCTCAGGTTTCATGACTCAGGCTAATCAATGTCAATAATAAATACAAAGAAGATGGCCAATAAAAGTCGTGGATGTCTGCATCCAGTGGAAGTGTTTGTCTCGTAAACAACCGGGCTGTCTGCTCGGAAAACATCTGTTCCAAAGAAAAGGCAGGTTTCTTTCTTTCTTTCTTTCTTTACTGTCTAATTGTAAAAGATTTCCGAGTTCTATTATGCATCCCATCGTTTGTAAACAATTTTTTTAAAGGAAGATCTGAAAACAAGTCAAAAGCTCTCGTGATGCAAACCTAGCCCCTTTCCCTCCCTATATTTATTCCCTAGATCATTTTTCTCCTTGGAAATTTTTTAGCCCAATCCAAGTGAGTCAGTTGTATAGAAGGGACAATAAATCCTTGTCCCTTCTATAAATGTTATGTAAATCTTTTTTTTTTTTTTTACTTAAGAGAGTTATTCATGTGGGATTGTTTTGCTTAACTGAAATTCAACTTAATTCTTAAATAAAATGTTCCAGTTTTAGATGTTCTGGACATTAACAAAGGAAGGAGTATATTAGAATCTTTTAAAAGAAACTTAAATTTAGCATGTATCATTTAAAAATTAGGCACTTACTGTGAATAATTAAAATTCAGTCTACTGATTTTTAAATATTTGTTCAAAGTTCCCTGCATGAGGTTGGTTTTGGTGCCTACAGATTCATTCTGCAGTTAAAGGAAAAGGAAAATCAATATTCTATTTTCACTATATTTGGTATTTAGAATTTTTAGATACAAGCTTGTAAATTTAGAAGCTTAGAGCTGACTTTTGAGAGACTCATGCTAATATAAAATCTTTAAATACCACACAACATATTTTTAGTATTAGTAATAAAAATGCCCCTTCACTTGCCCCTAGGGAATGAGGTATCTAGAACAAAGAGAAATGCTTAGTTATTTAAACTGTAGAGGTTTTGTTTTTTTTTAACTAAGATGCCTTTTCATTTGTATATTTTTTCAATGTTTGTATTTTCTTAAAGGAGCAGGAAATCAATAAGGTTAAGCTATTTCAGGCAGTGAAGTTAGATACTTATTATGTAGCTTAATAGTTAGGAAAAAAGTATCAAAATGTTGTTTGCCTTTCAGCTCCAACCTGATCACCATAGACAAAGAAGTGATTTTCTTTTCCAATGATTACAGTCTACATACCGAAGTCAAACTTATTTTTCAACCTTGGGAATAAAATCACATAGCGAATCAGTTATGGGAGTCTTTGCTTTATGGCCACACTCACAACGTATCAAACTGTGTTACTTTTTACACAATTGCCATCTTATAAATTTCTGTTCTCTTGGAGCAGAAACTGGTTGCTCATTTTCATTTTTTTAAACTGTTTACTTGAAAGTAGATTTATGTAAAATTATTCTGCTAAATGTGCCAGAGTCCCCCAAAATGTAATCTATATCTAGTGGAAATACCAGACCCAGCACAACCGACAATTGACCAGTATTAGTAGTAATATGATACATTGTGATCTAGTCCCAGAGAGGAATGCTACTCAGTAGCAAAAGTGAATAAACTACAGCCACACATAAGGGGCAAATCTTTGAAACACAATGTTAAGGGGCGGGGGGCGGGGGGGTGAGGGGGGAGCAAGTTCTGAAAAAATATACAAATGACACTGTGGTAAAGCCCTTAAACAGAAAGGGCAAGAAGAAATACATGGCAAAATTTTAAAAGCAAAAGAGTGAAATACAGGATAAAATATTTTTGTTTTGTCTTGTCGTTTTAACAAGAGGATTAATAAAGAACAGAACATCCAGGGCCCTGGTCACCTTCGGGAGGGGCTGGGGAGAAGCCCAGAAGCAATGCAGTATTCTTAGAAATACGTTCACTCTTGGACCTGGTGCTGGATTTACAATTTCCACTCTGTAGTTATGCTTTGTAACCGATGCACATGGTACATGCATTTTGTATGTACACTATATTAAAGAACATGATAAAAATAGGTGGAGGGAAGCCACAAGTGAGAGTGTCCCACTTTTCCGATAGGATTCTTCCAGACTCCAAGCTGTTAGTACAGGCAATTCAAAATAACTACGGAAATCATATGCTCCAGGTCTCATCCTTCAGGACGCACTTCAGAAAGAATGTGCGCCTGCATCGGATCAATGCAATGCACGACAAAAACAAATCCTGAAACAAACAAACATGTAGAAGAATTCTCTTCAGAGGTCCTTGGGATCATTAGTGAACAAGGCATTATGGCAACTGTCTGGCGGTTTCCTGTAAGGGTAAGTGGGCTCCGAACATAGAATCCAGCAAATCTACACCTTGCAATGTAAACAAAAGAAATGAAAATATGTCCACACTCACACAAACACCTGTATGGAAATGTTGGTCGTTGTTTCATTTAAAATAGCAAAAAAGAGAAAAAAAGAAAAAGAAAATCCTGGCCAGTGTGGCTCAGTTGGTTGGAGCGTTAGCTCATAAACCAAAGGGTCACAGGTTCAATACCCAGTCATGGCACGTGCCTAGGTTGCACATTCCGTTCCCATTCTGGGCACCTACGGGAAGCCACTGATCGATGTTTCTCTCTCATGTCGATGTTGCCCTCCCTCCCTTCCCCACTCTCTAGAATCAATGAGCATGTCCTCAGGTGAGGATAAAAAAAATTTTTTTTCATTTAAATAGCAAAAACAAAAAACCAAAAAAAAACCCTGGAAACAACCCAAGTTCACCAAAAGGAGAATGGATAAACAAACATGATATATTCATTCCACGCAATAGTGCTTATCCATGAAAAGGAATGAACCACTAATGCATACAAAACTGTGGATGACCGCCAAAAGCAAAACGCATAAGCCAGGCACAAGACAGTACAGTCTGCATTGGTTTATTCGTATGAAGTTCCAGAGCAGGCAAAACCAGTCTGCATGAGGGACAATCATTGCTGCCCCTGGTGGGGGCTAACAGGGCATTGTGGATGACCAGGGAAAAGCACAAAGAACTGTTGGGGTGGGGGGAGCTGTGCTCTATGTCTCATTCAGGGTATTGACTGTGATGGTGTATGCATTCCTCAAAGATACACTGGAATGTACACTTCCTGTGGACACACAGCGTTGCGTGTCATCATATCTGAATCTGAACAGTTTCAGAGAGTGCCTCATGCAATTTAGAAATGCTGCGGCCGTTAGAAAAAAAGGTCAGCACACTGCTTTCCACTCTTGCTATTCTGTGAGTTAGCAGACCTGCTCGCCCCTGGTCTCCAGGCCCACAGCGGTCCCTGCAGACAAATGCACTCACGGAGGGACATCTACCCAAGGCCCCGTGCAAAGGGCGTTAGCTGTGAGAGGCACCAAGGGGTCTTCACGAAGCCACCCAGGGGCTGGAAAGGTGTGTAGTAACCTCTAGCTGGGCCCAGTCCCTGCCCAGCCTCAGCAATCCCAATCTCCTTGAGATCCATTTCCACTCAACTTGAGAAGACGTTCTGTTTTAGACGGCCACCTCACAGGACCGTGAATGCTCCAGGTTTCCATGACACTTGAAAAGCGATGTGGACATGTCAGGGCACATTGGGACACAGACAGCCGGGATATCTTTCTGTGACTACTTCCAGGACCGTGTTCAGGGGAAGCATAAGGAAGGGAAGTTTCTGGAGAAGCCAGGCCTGGGCCGGGAGTGATAGACCCCCACTGGATGGTCATAGATCCCAGGTGAAGACTGGAAGGGGTCTGTCACCGGCACCCTGAGGGTGGCCGTCCACAAACTGGCGCTGAAAGGGGCATGTTCACTCCCACGCAGTAATCTATGGGAGCCAGACCCAGGCCGGGTGTGATTGGCCCCTGAGATATCAACAGTAGGGACCCCTGCCTGGCACAGAGCACAAACAACCCCTCCTCGCGTTTTTAGTGCATCACAGAAGTTCCTGGAGAGTGAGGTTAAGTCAAAACTCCTGTTCCCTCTGATGCCGCCTGCTCCAAGATGCTTTATCAGCAGCGTGCCAGGAAAAGTCGAGTTGCTCCTGTGCCCTGCCCTGCCCCAATCTGCAAAGCTGTGTGACTTTAGGCTGGTCGCTTTGCCTCTCTGTTTTCTCCTCTGTGAAAGGATCGTGTTGAAGAAGACATTTCTGCTGTAAGCTGCCATGACTTCTTTCCTTGATTTTTGATTGAGAGGGATACCTAAGTATCTCCTACTTTAGCTGCATGCCTTGTACCTTTTCCTTCTCTGTCAATTAATCATCCATAAATGCATCTTAGACCAGAACACATTTTTTAGCAGTTCTGAACCCCCATATATATTTTTCTAAGGATACAGGTATGGAAAGACAGCAGACACCTCACCACGACAGGGGCAGGTGGTCACAGGTGCTCCGCAAAAGGGATAATCCCCCAGCTGATCGTTGAGAATGTTCTCTTCAGGATACCAAGTTCTGGTGGAACCTTATTCTGTAGGATACATTTGTACATTTCTTCAGTAATACATTTTTTTCTCACAGCATCAATGTCTCGGGCTCCTCCTCACTAGCAGCAAACTGTTTTCTGGCCCCAGACACACCCTACAACACGCGAGATCCTAAAGCTATGCAGATGTGCACTGCTTCGCAGTTCAGCGACCACATCTGCAGGATCGGGCTTGCGTCTGTCCCTGGGGGACTGCTAATCACCAAGAGAACTAGACACAGGGGCAAGAAGAGGAGAGGCTGGTTCCTACACCCCATGAGGAGTGACTAGGCATATGGACACTGAGAGAAGCCTTGCATGTCTTCAGGTTTCAAACCCCTGGAAAATGGTTACTAGACTTGACCCAGCTAACCTCGTGGGCAGAGCTATACCCATCGGGGTTAAACAGAAGGGTATTTCTTCTTCTCCAATAGAAACAAATGGCCAGCATTATCTTGCAGCCTCTGCTTGGTGCTCCACCTGGTGTGGAAAGATCTCAGCATCATCAGATGTCCTGGAAGGCACTGGGTCCACACTCTCTGGAGAAACTGTCCCCCCAAAAAGCACTGGGTTGACTGGGAGGGTGACAGGGTGACTCTGAGGTCCCCTCCAATTCCAGGATCACTGGGTGTTTTTGAATTCTACTCCTGTGGGGATCCCTGTGACGGATAGCCGCTGCAGGAGTCTGGCTTTGCTTTAAATGAACTGGGAGCACCTTCCAGGTGGAAGACGTATCAGTTTAACAGGATATTGGATTTGTCTTCTGTTACAGAAGCCCTGATGAAATTGCTCCTGAAAGAGGGTCAAGGCCCAGTTCCAACTGGCCAGAACGTTGAGGTAGGAAGGCAGGGATTACGTCTGCTCCGGCCACATTGTGGGCGGTGGCTGAGACAGGTGGGAGCCAGGGAGAGGTTAAGATCACACGGGTTGGCATGCTAGCTTCAGACGTGTGACCCAGGCTGTGTGTGGGCGGGGGTTGGGGAGGTCCTGGTTTGTACAGCCTGTCCATTTCCCTGATTCGATATTTTACCGTGGCTAATTCGAGCTACCAGTAGGAAGTCACCGAGTACAGAGGTCTACAATGTTGTGTGAGGGACTTTTGCAAGACTCAGGGAGCCTGCTCCAGTGCATGAATGGGTGACCATATCTGAGAACCTGGGGCTACCTTTGAAACAAATTAAATATGCATTCAGCAAGAAATTTACAAGCAACCCAGTACAAAAATGGCAACAACTGTATATAGGCCATTTACAGAAGAAACCAGAAAGGCCAATAAGCATGCAATGTTCTCAGAAACCTGGTTGGCAAAAAGAAGAATTGTATCGTACCGACTGTTCAAGGGGGGATCGAATTATTTTTTCTTTTTCTTTTTTTTATCCTCACCTGAGGATTTTTTTAAAAATGTATCTTGGAGAGAGAAAGGGAGAGAGAGAGAGAGAAACATTGATGTGAGAGAGAGACATCAATGGGTTGCCTCCCACAAACGCCCCGACTGGAAATCGAACTCGCAACCTAGGTATGTGCCGTGACCAGGAATTGAACCCACAGCATTTTGGGATTCAGAATGACACCCCAACTAAATGTGCCACCTGGCCAAGGCAGGAATTGAATTCTTATTCACTGCTCCTGGGAAGAAATATTAGTACATCTACTCTGGAGACCAACTTAACGATATTCCAAAAGCTAAAGGTTCACCTACCTACACTACAAGCCAGCGAGTCGACTCACACAGTATACCCTGGAAGCTCTCGACATGTTCCCCAGCACACACACACACACACACATGCAAGAATGTTCATTGGAATGCTGTTTTCAATAGCAAAAAAAAAAAAAAAATTGAAGAAATCTAATTGTCCCTCCTTGGAAAGACAATGATGCATTTCTTATGCAATACAATGCTATACAGAGGTAAAAATGAATGAGCACAATCTAAGCAAATCAACACAGATAAATTTAGCAAGCAATATTCTGCAAAGGCACAATTTGCAAAAGTTATACAGCCACATGCTATCTTTTATGTAACTATTAACACACAAGCAATAGCATATGTTGTTCATGGAAATGTGTATACGGAGCGTCCATACAACATAAGCATGGGAATGATAACCAGCAACTTGAGACATCATCTCTGGGGAGGAGGAGAGAGGAAAGGGATGCAGAGTGATGGCAGCTATATTGGTGACATTTTATAACCTGAGAAGACTAAAGAGATCTGAAGCAAATGGGCAAAACAGTAGTGCCTGTTAAACCCGGTTGATGGGTACATGTGTGTCTGTTAAATTATCTTCTGCAGCCCTGGCTGTTGTGGCTCAGTGGACTGAGTGCCATCCTGGGAACCAAAGGGTCGCTGGTTCGATTCCCAGTCAGGGCACATGCCTGGGTTGTGGGCCAGGTCCACAGTAGGCGGTGTGTGAGAGGCAACCACACATTGATGTTTCTCTCCTTCTTTCTCCCTCCCTTTCCCTCTCTCTAAAAATAAATAAATAAAATATTTTTAAAAAATTATCTTCTGCATTCTTCTGTATGCTGGAACTATTTTATAATTTTGTTTGTCTTTCATAAATAAACATTTTACAGAGTTGTTGCAAAGATATTAGAGAGGGTTCCTGGATACCCCAAACCCAATCTCTTCTATCATTAATGGCTTATATCCTGGGCTGTGACAGCTTCTCAGACTTCCCTTGTTCCTGATGACCTTGACAGTGGGGCACGTGTCCTTGACCACTTGGGGAAGCACCGGTCAAATGTTGTGCAGAATGTCCCTCGTTTGGAAACGGTCTGGGAAGCATCTCCACAAGTTATTTGGAGTTCTTCTGCATGGGAGGTTTGTCTATTTTCCCTGCTTGTTTATTTCTTTAATCATTATTTGTATCAGTAAGGAGTCATGTATATTTATTTCATATTTTGGGTCATGATCCAATACTAGTTTGTTTTGCTCAACTTATTCCAGCTTGGGCTATTGGGAACTCTTTCAGTGGGTTCCTGGGCCCCTTTGGCCTTCCCCAATTACTGGGTTTTGTTATTTTTTTCTTTTAATTGGGGTGGGGGGGAGGTCTTTCAAGGGTTTTTTTGTTTGTTCATTTATTGTTTTGTTTGTTTTTGGTTCTCCTTTGTTTTCTAGCACTACAAGATACTCCAGGCTCATTTTATGTATCTCCTGCCCCCCTTCTAGAATCAGTCATTTCTCCAAGCGCTCTGGTTCCTTCTCTTAGACACCGAAATCTGGGTGCGAGGTGTGCTTGTTGTTATGGGGTGTCCTTGCTTCTGGGCCCTCTTAGCTGACAGAATGAGAAAGTACGTGCGTGTAGGGTAGTAACTTGTGTACTCACTGCTATCTGCATCTGGATTAAATTAAACATGAAGGCGTGCCAGAGTCTCAGCCTGAGTCCCCAGCTCTAACCCATTAGCCCACACGTCATTCTGACCTCCGCCTCTCACCTCCACTCCAGCCCAGAAACCTAGATATCCCCATCTGCCATCCATTTACCTATTGCTCCATTTATATATATATGTATATACATATATATATGTATATATATATATACACACACACATATATATATACACACACACACACACACACACACACACATATATATATATATATATATATATATATATATTTAAAGAGGAACCAGGAAGGCTGCAGGGAAATGCTTCAACACATGGCAGCATCCAGACCCAAGGTGCAGACCACTTACACAGCAGGCATTTGGGGGTGGAACAGATGTCCCGATCCACTCACAGCGTAGACTTCCCTGTGGTACCTGGTACCCTCCCGGTGGACACTCAGGGGAGCACAGGCAAAATCCCTTTCACACACGAGTCCCTCAAGCCCATGTGGGAGGGATGAAGGCCCCCAAGGATCCTGGAGGGACCCTTAAAGAAGGTTAGGCAAGAGGAAGGGTCATGGGAGGCGCGCTAAAGAGGAAAACAAGACTGGAAACATTCCTTTCCAACCGAAGTTCTTAACCTCTTTTGATTGATGGGTTCCTTCGAGACTCAGAGGAACGCCAGGGAGACTCCGCCCAGGAAAACTTCACATAGATCAGGGAGCATCAAAAACGAATTGTCCCAGGCTGGGGGAAAGTTCCCCGCTGGGCCCATACTTAGACCTCAGGCTAAGAAAGACTTGTGTACGCTGTGCAAATGTTGTCTGTTTGCTCGTTTGACGTCCAGTGTGTGTGTTTGCTTGCTTGTTCAAGACAGAAGGCAACTGAAATTTTGGAAGCAGGTACAAAGAGAGAATGTCTTGGGCATAATGAAAAATGCAAGTTTCCAGCCAGAAGGGTCGGGCTTCAAACCCCCCCCTTGCCAGTCGTCACCTGTGTGGTCTCAGGTGAGTGACACTTGCCGCATCTGTCAAATGGCATTAATAAAATTTGACCTGTGTGTGGAGCAGTCTCTCCACCTGGGAGTCCACAGAGATGCTTGTACAGCGGAACTTCCCAGGCTGCACTCAAAACTTTCTTTACCTGGTAGAATCTTAGGGGGCCATGCCTAGAAATCTGCAATTTCACAAGAGCCCCTTGTGACTTTTATGATGTCCTACAGGCTTTAAAGAGGAGGAAATGAGCTGCAATTGGTAAAGCACTCAGCAAATAGAGTAAGGAAGACACAGTCCTTCCAGGCTGCCTTCCTCAGCACATCACCTCCTTCTGACATTCTCCCTGAAGGAGAGGTGTTTAGGGGCCCCCTGCCCAACTGCTCACGCTGACCAACAATGCTGCAATAGCCATGCTTACTGCAACGCGGGGTACTTTCTGTACACATTGCGTAACACGCACCGTTGGTAAATAGGGGAAGGATGTTGGTGGGACATGGAAGTCACATTGGCTCACATGTGATTTTTCCCAAGACATTACTGTTTTCAAGTGCAAGTCTGAGCCGTGAGTGCAGACCCGACTTGCAAATCTACAGCAATGTCCTTCTTCAGAGCAAATGGGGACAGGTCTAGTGGCTTCAGGGACCACCACGTCTTCCACGAGTATATGACCTGCTGAGGCTGGGACGACAGGTGAAAGAAACGAAGAAATTAGAAGGGATTCCCTGCCCCCCCCCCATATTACAACAACAGAATGATAAAGAAGGCTATTGTTGGTGCCCTACAGGGATGGCAAAAGTAGGTTTACGGAAAAAGGCAGGCAGGCTCTGCCCCGGCCGGTATGGTTCAGTGGGTTGGGCATCCTCCTGCTAAGTGAAAGGGTTGCTGGTTCCATTCCCTGTCAGGGCACGTACCTGGGATGCAGGTTTGGCTCCCAGTTAAGGTGTATTTCTCTCCCTCTCTTCCCCTATCTCTAAAAATACATTTTTTTAAAGATCTTTTTTAAAAAAGGAAGATTCCCAAGAGTTTTTAAAAGAAGGAGACACGTGGGTTATGATTATTACAATGGCTTTATTAACTCAAAAGAATGGCACAGTAACCCTACTTTTGCCCACCCCTGTATTTTTAATTTTTATGGAAGGATTTACTTCCTACCACAGGGCACCCACCTTCCTGTCCAGGGGGGAAGGTGCGAATAATTCTAGGGGCAAATAATAGCAACAGATTAACTGTGCTATATTTTTGTTATGACTTTTTTAAATACTTCAATTTTCGTTAGTTCTTGCGTGACAAAATTCCACAGTTTTTGAGTGTTTTCCTCATAAGCCGTGCTATTTTTAGTGGAGGAATTTGCAGTTCTTTCCTTAAGCGCTTGTGTAAGAGTTTCTCCAGAGTACATACAGGGGAGATACGTTTTCAACCATTCTAGGTTTTTCCCAATTACTCTTCAAAGTGGCTTCCCAAATTGACAGCTCTCCCAGGAGAGGACGGTCCTTCGTTTTGTGCTTCCCTGCGACGGCCTGATGTCATTAGATCCCGAGTTTACCAGTGGCGCGGGTCCACGATGCCTTCTCCTGGTTGCTCTCATTTGCATCTCCCCAACTGCTCCTGAAGCTGACCATGTTTTTACGTGCTTACTGGCCATTCCGGCTTCCTCTTCTGGGTTTGCCAGCTCAATGCTTTGTCAGTTTTTAAGCGCAATTGTTTTGTCTATTTTGCATTGATTTATAGGAGTTCTGTATGCATTCTAAATAGGAATCCTTTGCCTATTTATTAAATTGCTACTTTTATGTTCCCCTCCCAATGTCCCCACTCTCTGTAGGAGTCTGTGTTTTATATTTCTGCTCAACTATAAAACACTCAGGAATTTTGTTTTTTCTTCTGGAATATGTCCTAGGTACCTGTGGTTTTAGGTTATACAGTTAAGTTGTACCAAGAGAAGTTTTGAAACTCAGATGTCTATAAAATTTCTGATTTTCCTGACTGTGCTTTATCGATACTCCTCTTTATGGAAACTTCTGTGTGTATGCAAGAGTTTTCAAAGCAGACAAAAAGAGATATCCCCTGTCTTGCCTTGGCCAGTGTGGCTCAGTGGGTTAGGCATTATCCCGCAAACTGAAAGGTCATAGGTTTGATTCCAGGTCAGGGCACATGCCTGGGTTTCAGGTTCAGTCCCTGGTTGGGGCTTGTACAAGAGGCAATCGATTGATGTTTCTCTCCCACATTGTTGTTTCTCTCCCTCTCTCCTTCCCTTCCCCTCTCTCTAAAATCAGTGGGCATGTCCTCAGGTGAGGATGAGAGAGACAGACACACAGAGAGAGACAGAGAGAGAAAGACAGAGAGACCCCCTGTCCTAAAATTTTTTGGCCAAATTTACTACTTTGGCCAGCTTAATAAGAAAAGGTTTTGGTGGAAAAAAAATTGGAGGTTAAATGTCACATTTGAATTGAATCTTTTGTCGATATCTAAGCCCATGAGAAAACAATACACTTTATTAAATTCCACGATCCTCATTTTTAAACGATTCAAGTCACAAGCAATCAATCATGCTTTTCTGACAAGTTACCGAAGAAAAATGTTCTTAAAACTAAATGGAACTGAATTCCAGAATAAATTTAAAAAGTGACATTCTGATTTTTTTTTCTTAATGAGATACCTAACTCCTAAAAAAAAATACTTAGATTTTCCTGGAACTGAGGTTTTAGTCTATGGGAATGTGAGGGAAAGGTCTTAGAGCTGGCCAGAGATTCCAACGGAGCAAATGATGTGGTTTTCTCAAGGGTGAGTTTGCAACTTGAAACATTCCAAGAAAAGTTACTGATCACCAACTTTCTTTTAGCTACTAGCCTTGAAATTGTTGGCTTACATGGAGCTCTTACGGGTATTTGGATAAATTAAATTTACACTGACATTTTCTCAAAGTTGGCCTCGGTGTCTAGCTGTTCGTGGACACATGGAGAACACAGGACCTTGGGAAGCATTTACTTTTCCAGCCCCTAGATTTCAACTGTCCCTATCAAACTGTCCCTTCTGACACTATATTCCTGAAAGTTGAATCGCACTGAGATTTAAAATACGTCAATTTTTTTCTGATTAAAAAACAGCAGATTCCTCAAAAATTAATCATAGAACTACCATGTGACCTAGTAACTCCACTCCTGTGAATATACCCAGAAGCATTGAAATCAGAGGCTTGGGCAGATACTTGCACACTCATATTCACGGCACCATGATTCACAATTGGCAAAAGGTGGAAGCAACCCAAGCACCTATAAACAGGTGAACGGATAAGCAAACTGTGGTCTATCCAGGTGAGGGAATATGATCTAGCCTTAAAGAGGAGGAACATTCTGACACCTGCTACATGAACGAAGTGTGAAGACCTTATGCTCAGTGAAATAAAACAGACACGAAAGGAAAACTATTGCATGATCCCACGTGTATGAAATACCCAGAATATGCAAATTCAAAATGACAGGAGATTGATCCGAGGTGATCAGGGGCTGGGAGGAGAGGGAGCTGGGGAGTTATTGATTCATGGGTACAGAGTTTGTTTGGGGAAGACGAAAAAGGGTTTGCAAGTAGATAATGGTGGTAGCGGCACAATATTGTGGATGTAATTAATGTCACCAAATTATATGCTTAAAAATGCTTAAAATGGCAAAACTTATGCTATGTATTCTTTCCATAATAAAAGTTTTTAAAAGTTTCTTCAAGCTCTTCTCCCAATAAAGCTGCAAATGCTTATTCTTTGAAAGTCTGGAAAACCTATAAAGTAAAATAAAGTTAAAGCTACCTGTTTGTTATATCTGCAGGCAGTGACGGGCACACTTCCTTTTTTCTGCTCATAATGGGTGTGCAGATACAGACCCTGGAGTGTCCAGTTTTCTTCACTGGAAGTTGTAACAATCAGTAGATTCCAATCTCACTCATGGACCTTAATCTATTTAAGCCCGTTAGCCAGTGTGGGATACGCGAAAGGTTTTCAATATTTTCTCAGTGTGAGCTAATCTTCTGGTGGACATCCTTGTACGCACCTTTTGTGAATATCTGATTATTTCCTTAGGAAAAAATCCCTCAAAGCCAAATTTCTGGGTCAAAAAAAGATGATTTTTGTTTGTTTGTTTGTTTGTTTAAATTTCCTAACGCATGTGTGTTCATTCGCCTCGCAGGAAGTGTTGTGATTTTCATTTTCAGCAGTCAGGTGGGAGAAGATTTTACTGCATCCTCTCCGACACTGCGCTTTACGTTGTGTAAAAGTCTCTCCAGAATTCAGAAGAATAAATGCCATAGAAATGCAACGGACACTGGATTCACAGGATGTTAGTGAGACAATGGGTGTAGAAAAGAAGAAAAGATAACTTGGACGGATCATTGGTGACCAAACTGGTAAAGAAAAAAGATCACTTCTATAGATAAAAAAGGGATGGGGGAAATAGAGACCTGTGCATTAGAATAATTAGCCATTCTCTGTCCTTGTTGTCCAAATGGAGTAGCCCTAGGGCCCTCCTTGCCTGATGCCCTGCCAGCCATCCAAGTCCCTCCCCCATCAAACCCCCCACTACACGCCTAAGATCTCGCTTTCCAGTTTCTCCGTCTTTGTTCTTGACATTCCCGTGGCCGCCAATACTTTTCCTCACCCACTTCCTCAAGTAGAAACCCATTCATTCCTTGAGATCCATCTCTAATGGACCTCAGAGGGCCAGAGGTGACTCAGTCTGGGCCTTCAGGGACAGGAGACATCACTGATTGTGAGATCCTTCTGCAGTACGCTTGGCGGGGAAGCAGGGAGGCAGGTGGCAGGGTGCTGGGGATTGCCCATGCCACAGAACGCCACCTGGAAGCATGAGGATGGGGGCAGCTGTGGATCCTGGGATGTGAGTGGGTGGCAAGCTGAGAGGAAAGGTGAAGGGGGCTGCTGGCTGGCATTTGTGCCTTCTCTCTCGGGCAGGGGGACATCATCACAGGCCGGGGTGGGCAGACACCCCCTTGTCTGGATGGCATCTTTCAAACAGGACGCTCAACTCTTGAAAATCAGCACTCAGGTTTTCAAACATGAGAAATCTCGTCTTCGGGGGTTGTAAGCTAACCATCTGAGTTTATTTAGCCCTCCACCTTTACGTATGTTATCTAGTTCTTAAACATTTGTTTGGTGTGTCAGAACTAACGTGTGGAACCAGTAGCATGTCGGGGAAAGCCGGACAAAGCAGCCATCACACCCGAGACTTGCGGCTTCCCCCATCAGACCTGTGACTTTGCTGATGTGACGATGTCATGTCAAGGGGCAAAGTTTAGAAAGAACTGAACTGCAAAGAGGGCTGACATTCAAATGACCTTCTGAAGCGATATAATAAAGGACTTTGTTTTCCTCCTGACACTAAGGGGTTAAGACGCGCGGAGCCACTTCAGGGCAGTACTGGAGACGCTCTGAGAGTGAGAAGCGTGAATGATACCCACAATAAGTGGCTCAACAGATATTTTAAGAACAGATGCTTTGGGGTACATTTTCTTACGTGCATCTATTTCATTAATAATTCTTTTTTTTTAACTGCTGTCTAGCCTATCATTCCAAGGCACTCCATCGCTTTCTAATTATCTTAGTATTTTGGTTTGGTTTGGTTGTTTTCTGCAGCAGAGGTTTATACGGGGGCAGCTTAGGGTTGACTGTGTCATTCAGAGACAAGACTCACTCGGTGTTTGTCCTCCAAAACCCCTTTGAGCAAGCCGGGGTTCCCGGCCTGAGGACCCCTGCTCTCTCCCCACACTCCTGGGGTGAAACACACACACGCACCTCAATAAGACAGTGGAAGGATGGTGTTGTTTTTGATTGAGATGTTTGTTTTACTTTTTAAGCAAAATATCATAAAGATATTTAACTAAGCATCACATGAATGGATACCAGAAATAACAGCATAAACCCTGGCTATTGAGAATACCGGCAGATCTGGCTTCGGTTTGCTTGAGTGACCCACAATTCTTCTTCCAGTGTTTTTGCTTAAGGAAAGATGTCCCTGGGATGGGAAGGATAGAAGCAGCCAAGGTGCAGGTGTGAGGTAATATCCTTTGGCTTTGCGCCCTCGGGTGGGGCGAAGGTGCTCCTTTCTGATTTCAGTCGGTGGTCGCAAGGCGAGACTCAAGAGAAGTGAACCTTAAAGCACCGGCGTCCCGCACCGGTTTGAGTTCAAGGACACATCTTTTTCTTTTCTATTTTTCGACCTAACGTTTGAATTGATTTATTCACAAAACAATTTTAAAACCACATTCACAGTCTTTGACTCAATCATTCGATCACTGACATTCTTTAAGCCTTTTTCTGATTTTTATTCACATGTCAATGGATTTCACACTCCTTTATCTGTAGTGTTACATGTAGTTTCATACAGTTTTCGTGTTTGGCTTTTTTCACTTGAAATTGTTTTTTACATGTTTTCCAATGTAGCTGCAATCTCCTTATTTTTCTTTCCCCACCCCCAGGAAGAGTAGCTTTTGATTTTCCATATTAAAATAATTCTTTTATTAAACAAAATCCTCTATGGTTTGGTGGGCTATCCTCTCAGCCTGGGACTAATCGCCGTAATAGTTCATTTCCACATTTCCGATTTCTCTTTCCTACAGAATTCAGCAGTTTTGGATGTTGGGAAATTTAAACAATGCCATTATAAGAATCTTTGTGTATGACTTTATGAGGATAAATTCTGAACGGCCAATTTTTCTGAATGGAATGTTTTGCTTTTTTCTAATACGCATTGCCAGATTACTTTTCAGAAGAAATGAACCAATTTTCATTGCCATTAACAAACAAGAGTCTTCTGTCTCCCCAAAGCCCAGCTGGCAATGAGTTTTGTCACTTGCTTTACTTTCATTTAATTTCATGGGGAGACATTTATTTAATTAAGTGTAAAATTTTTCTTCATAATTTAGAGAAGGCTCTTCGTTCATCAGATGTTGGTTTCCTATTGATGCTATATTTTGTTTAAACTTTTAACATTTGTCTCCCAAACACTGGCATTTGGTTCTGTTTTAATGAATTTATATAAATTTGTCATCTATTTTAGATAAAAAGCATTTACCTGTCATTTATTTCAAATATTTTTATCTTATATGACTTTTAGAAATCAAATTCTATCAATGTACTACTTTTCCTATTAATTGAAAAATCAAAATTATTTTCCTAAATAGTTCTATTCCATTTTCTCATTTTCCTACTATTATTATTTTACCATTTAATCCACTTTCTGTTTATTATGGATTTGAAGTCTATGTCAAAGTTAATTTTTTCTTCATTTTGATTTCTAGTTATCCCCAAAGGCTCCATTAAATAATTATTCCCTCTCCATTTGCTTTGTTAGTATTTATCATTTACCAAATTCTTATATATATTGATAATAGTCTACTCTAGCATTCTTTATTATGTTTACATTTATTTTTGTTTTTAAGTCAAGACCAAAATTATTTTTATTTTCTTATTTTCATTAATCTTTGTGTTCTAAAATTTTTCCATAAGCATGCATTTTATTTTATTTGTTTTTGGTATTTCATAACAAGAAAAAACTTTTAAAATTATATTTACCATTCATACATACTTATTTTTGAGAACTAACATTGAAATAATTTTTGTCAGATTTTTGTAAGTTTTGTTATAGATTTAATTGAAAGTAAATCAGATCTAAAAATTAACATGTGAGAAAATATATTTTTTTTATGTTTACTCACCTGATGTGTTTGTCTTCCTTTACGCCTGTTTTTAAAGTTTAGCACTTAGGAGTTTTTGTGCATCTTGAGTTAGGGCGACTCTAAAATACTATATATTTTTGCAAGTACTATGAATGGGGCTGCCTCAAAGCAATTTCCAGTTACTTGTAGGTTTTCACCGCAAATGCTTTTGGAGTTTAGTGAATTTAGCCTTTATCTGGACACTTTCATAACCTTTCTTTTTATTTCTCATACTTTTAATTGGAATTCTTATTTTTTCTGGCTCAACATAAAATAATGATTTTTTTAAATTTTATAATATTGACTTTTTAGTGTATTCTGGAAGCATTGTTAGGATAACAAGAACCTCCAAAGATATGCCAAAATTTTTAGCAAAAAACATTTTTGTTTCTGCCAGTTTTTCAGTAGAATGCCTAAAAAGTTTCTCATTAGAGACTGAGGGGTTTCATCATGCTAAAATATTATTTTTTCTATTTCTATTGTTAAATATTTTTTAGCAGAAAAGACCACTGGACTTTATCAAATAGTTTAATCATTTATTAAGGCCACACAAATTTTGTTCCTGAAGTTCTTCAAACTGTGTATTTTATTCATAATTTTATTTACATTAATCTGGACATATTACTATAGTAAACCCTATTTGTTTGTGGTAAAAGTACTTTGTAAATAGTGCCGTGCTCTATTTAGAGACATTTTCAGAATTAGCAGTGCTTCATCTAGAAAGATATTTTCTTTGTAGCATTACCAGCTTTCAAAACAGAATTAGTTTTGTCTGCTAGAATGAACTAAAAAATATTAATTGAATATTTATGAGTTATAATTTGGTTTTTATTAGAAATTTTGAAAAAAAATTCTGATTAACTCATTGTGTTATTTTAGCAGGAAAAGCAGTTTCTCGGCTCACCTTAACTTCTTCCTTAGCTGTTGCACTATTCAATTCCCTAGCCTCCTATGGTATCACTTAAAATTCTGTAACTTTGGTGAAATCATTTATTTTACCTGAATGTCCAAATACATCACCATTATAAGTGGATAACATATTCCCTGATGATTTTTAGCCTCTTTTTATTGTTGTTTGAATATTTTCTGGTTGCTATTTTTTTTTTCATTGAATCTACTAGTGGACTGAACTCTATTTTTGGTCTTTTCAGAGTAAGAGGTCTCTCTCTGCTTAGTCTTTCAGAGAGTATTTCTTCTTCCATTTACTTACTTCTGCATGAATTTTCTTCCTGGGGGGTTTTACTTGCTTCTCTTTTTAGAAGTATATTTTTAGTTTTTGAATTTTTGCTCTTCTTCTTAATAAAGGCATTTAAAGCAGTAAATATTCTGTAAACACATTTTTTTCCTTTAAGTTCAAGGATTTCATGGGTACTACCTATATTTTCCATATTTTAAAATGGTTTGTTATTGCATTTCAAATGTCCTCCCTGACCATGTGTACTTAGAATCTTCGTTTCATTGATATTTAGTTATTTTTAAATTTTTAAAATGAAATATTAACTTTTTTGCAGTGATATTATACCACGTAGTGTATATAATTTTTGGTATTTTTCCTTTATTGAAATCTCTTGTTGATTTTTTTCTGTAAAATTTTTCCATATTTCATGTTTTCCTTTTAACTTCACACCTTAAAATTACTCATTTATCCTTATTAGTTGTAGTTTAGCAAATTCTTATTTCTTTGTTTCCCTAATTCATCTACTTGCTGTGGTGGGATAGGATTTCTGCTGTAATTTTGTTACTTGCAATTTTATCTTGCAATTCTGACATGTTCTAGTTTATGTAAATTTAACAATTTTCAATTTTCACTAATTCTTCTACCTTCTACGGTCACATAATAAACTCTTTTTACTGTTTCACCCTTTTTGCTTGCATTCCGCTTGGATGCCATATGTTTCATTGTTTTTTCTGGCCCAAAAAATCATTTTTACTCTTTCTACACCTACTCGTCTCTGTCATTTAAGTAAAATATTCTTGGCACTTTTTCTTAAATACAACCTGAAAACTTTTTTTTTAACAAAGAAAAATGTAATCCATTGGCATATACTTTTATAATTGTTTTATTTAAATCATTGTGGCTATGTTTTATTTTTATTGTTCTCTATTTTTTGTTATCTTTCCTGTTTCTCGGGAGTGTACTTAAACTCCTTTTATATCATTTGATCCTAAAAAGAAATAGAAATTGATATTTTTCTAAATATATAGTAGTAAATTAAGAAAAATTTGACGCTTCGAACTCTACAGCCTTGACTTTATGCCTCCCCTTTCCTTGTTTTCTTCTTCCAATTCTCATAGCTCATATATCTAAGAGCAATCATTTCTAAAAAATGTTTTCTACTTTTCTGTCATGGATGTTGGTTGTTTGAGGCCATAACTCTGGAAATGCTGTTTGAAGGTGAGGTATAAGGTCAGGGGGCATGTGCAGAATTTTCTGCTATTAAACCTGGTTAATAATCTTTGAGGAGCTCCTTTTGGATTTTTTTTTTTCCTTTTAAGGGACATTCTAGATGGTTTTCCCTGCCTTTGGGAAGGGTACCATCTCACCTGCTACATTAGCTCTCATTCTAATCAAAAACACTTTTTAAAAGCATGAAACCACCGCTTTTTTTTTAATTCACTGATTTGAGAGAGAGAGAAAGAAAGAGAAACATCTGTTTGTTGTTCCACTTATTGATGAGTTCATTGGTTGCTTCCTGTATGTGCCCTGACGGGGGATTGAACCCGCAGCCTTGGTGTATTGGGACGATGCTCTAACCCATCGAGCTACCGGGCCAAAGCCCATGGCTCTTTATTTCATTTTAAATAAGAACACAAATAGAACAGGCAGCATCCATCGACGGCTTGTGTTCATCTCACACATAACATAAAGAAAATGGGGCTGCATTCTTTGCTCTCGACTGGGGAATTTCCTGGGGACTGGCCGGCCAACTGCCTTTCTGTGCTTGTCAGACTCCCTGGGCCCTTGCTGGCAGGCGCGTGGAGTTAAGAACTCAAACGTTTAGCTCTGCGACCCACTGCAGAATCCTCTCAAACAAGCTACGGAGAGTAGTCCCCAGGGGCCAACCTCTAGAGATGGCTCCATTGTCCCAGAGTTCCGTTCACTTATTTATATATCGATTGAACTAATTCCTTCTTTCTTTATAGCTTGCCCATTATGTAACTGGCCCACACAGCTGAGATTCTTTTTTGGAATGAGATGTGGAATACTTGAAATACCTATGAAATCAAGTGAATATACTGCTTTAGCTGCCTGTCTAAGCTTTTTAATTGGTTCTGGAGATCCTGTTTGCTCACATCGAAGGGATGGTCTGGGGCACAGAATTGTTTCTTTAGTCGGAACAGTATCAGCAACTAGCTAATATTTATTCACGTTTGGCCACAAGCTGTCTCACTGCCGGGCTTGAAAAAACATATTTTCAACTCAGAATCCCTTGCATTTTTTTCCATGATACTCATGGAGAGTTTGGTCTTTTTTTCTCTCTCTCTCTTTTTTTACACTTGATTTTCCAGTTTATCCTTCAATGATTCAGTATTCTGGGGTGTTTTCTCTTTTCCCCTCTGCTTCTAGTCCTTTCTAGATTGCTCTGTTTAAAGTGATCGCCACTACATTTCTGTGTTTAAATGCTAACTGACGTGGCGGGTGTTCTCTCCCACCCTTCTGTATCTGAGAGTGAAGGTCACTTCTATTCTGATTGTGGTACTCTGTTTTCTTTTTAGGAGAAAGGACAGGAGCCTTGATGATTTTGTTGCTGTTAATGGTGTGTATGAATAAGGTTTTCACTTACTTTTAAAGTCTGTAATCTTATTTCAAAATTTTTGTATATATTTACTGATGAGAGAGAGAGAGAGATCAGCTGCTGCCCATACATGCCCCGACCGGGGATCGAACCCGCCACCTCTTGGCGTACCAGATAACGCTCCAACCAAGCCACACCAGCCGGCTCTTTTTTCAGAGCTCCTAGGAAGATCACTTTTCTCTCTCTCAACCTTTTACATAGTCACTAAAGAGTTTCTAGACTTGTGATATTTTAATTGGTATCCCAGGGGTCTTAACAGAGAGGAGTTACTCTAAGAAAGTCTCACTTCATCATATCGTAGGAGTATTCTTCTTTCCCGATGACTCGACTTTCCCCTGAAAACCTGGGGAAAATGCAAATTGCCTTGTGCAACAAGCAACTCTGTCCCCTATGTCACCGACCTTGATCACCGAGCGTAACTATCAGAAACGGAGACAAACACAAGAACTTACTTCATCCCACGAACCCTATCACCTCAATTAATAAGTTCTTTTAGACACTTTTTTTTTAATTTCTGAAGTTTTACCTTTTATTACCAATCATTTAAATATAATTCTGCTTCTTAACAACCTCCTCCCATCTGGGTATGTAATTCCCTACGTTACAGAGCTGCTTTGGGTTTGTCCGTACCAGTACAATCTCCTGGGAGTGAGGGGTGGGGGGAACAAGCTGTCTGAACAGCAACAAAAAACTTTCTTTCTCAAACAGAGCTTGGAGATGATTTGAACACTGCCGCCACCACCTGACATTTGCCCAGACCTTTCACCTGGTTGTCTCTGTGTTTCTTTCTTCCTTTTTATTTGTATCCTCACCCAAGAATATGCTTTACTGATTTTAGAGAGAGAGAGAGAGAAACATCAGTCAATTTCCTGCAACCTAGGGATGCACCCTGCCCAGGGTTTGAACCTACAACCTTCTGGTGCATGGGATGAGCTCCAACCAACTGAGCCACCCAGCCAGAGCTGTCCCTGTGTTTCCCAACATCCTTCTCAGGAGTGCATCTTGGGAGTAAATTTAAACTAATGCGTGCACAGGGCTGGGCAGTTTCCACTGGGTTACGTTACTTTGTGCTTTGAAAGCGCCGAGCCCACTGGCGCCCCTACAGCCAGAGTCCCCACAAATCTGAGTGCTATCTTTGTGCATTTCCCTTTTAAAAGCCTAAAATAAGCACGCTGGGGGCGGCAAGGAGAGTCAGAGCTCCTCTCCAGCTCGTGCACAGAAAGCAAGCCGGGAGAAGTGTGACTGGTCATTGGCACTTGGCACACAAAGCCGCCCGTTTGCCTGCACTGGGAATGGGACCCTGGATGTCGCTGCTCAGTATTGCTAGAGTGACCATCCGTGTCCCTGCACTGAGTCGGCTTACTGCTGTGACGCTGAGCAAGCATGTTTCAGGCGGCCTCTCCTTTGATGGAGAACTTACAACTGGGGCCTGAGTAGCATTTACACATCTCAGAGCACTGTGTGTTTGGGAATGCGAATGAGTGTTTGATCGGAGACATTCACCCATGTGCATGTTTTCCCTCCGATCTGAGCATCAGCAGCCACAAGCACTTCCTGCAACCCGCCCCACCTGCCCCCCCCAACCGCCCAATGAGTATGGGACACTTTGCAAAATGCTGGGTGTCCCAAAGGTGAACACGTGGTTACTAATCGAGGCACCTGGAATGTGCAGTGTACCATGGAAACAGCTCCCTCCACGTCTTTCCAAAGATTCTGCCAGGAAAGAAATCAGTCTTTCCCAAAAGTGGATAGCCCTTATTCCAAAAGATATGCTTGTTTTTGTCTTTTTTTAAAGAGTTCTTTCAGTAAATAAGTTTGGGGAGCACCCCAAACTCCCGCCCTCCCCTGGGAAATCATGAACACCCACCATTGATTCCCCGGATATTTACTGAGCATGCACCAAGGCCCAGTAGGGTTCACAGGCATGGAACAGGAAGCCGATCAGACACACCTCCAAGCCTTCAGGAACCTTGTGATTCCTCTCTAATGAACACCTTGTCTTAGTTTCCTGTGGCCGCTGTGATAAATTGCCCCAAACTTGGTGGCCTAAAACAATAGAGACGTAGCCCCCTGCTGTGCTGGAGGCCATGAGGGTGAAACTGGTGTCTCTGGGTCGCAGCCAAGGTGTCCACAGGGTTGTGTTCTAGGACAGAATGCGTCCCTGGCTGCTTTCCGCTTCCCAGGACTGCGGGCATTCCTTGCCGTGTGACCACGTCCCTCAGTCTCGGCGCCAGTCACACTGCCTCCTCCTCTTCATCTGCCTCAAATCTCCCGCAGCCTGCCGCTACTAAGGACTCTTGTGACAGCACTGAGGGCCCACCCAGAAGGTCTCCCGTCTCCACATCCTCCACCAAATCACCTCTGCGAAGGCCCCTTTACTACAACGCAGGTTCCCCGCAATTAGGACTGGACATCTTCGGGGGCCACTGTCCAGCCTACAACACACAGAAAGGTCTCCAAGATATCCTGTGGTGGCAGCTGCTCTTCTGCTTTGACCTTGAAACCCTCTGCTGGAGAAACGGCCGCGCAGACCCAGAGAAGCGTGCACACCAGCATCCACCCACCGTGGTAAAAGCTAGTCGAGGGGCAGTCCGTTTGCATGGGAGATTTCAGCTGTCCTGGTGAGTCCCTGGGAGGATGTTCCTCCCCGCTGGGGCCCAGTAAACTCTCTCCAGCTGACCTTGACTGGACATAGGTTAGTCGTAACGATGAAAGAGAGAGAGACAAGGTTCCCTGGACACAGAAAGGCTGGGTCGTGGCAGCCCTTCCTGGGTGGGATCCCCGTCTCTCCTTTGTGTCTGGGTCACATCAGCTCCCAGACCTTCCCCCCAGCCCCCGTCTACCCTTAAAAGAGCCCGACAGGATGGAGGCATTTTCATGAGGAGCTATCTTAAAAAAATTAAGAAAACACAAAAGTCTGAACTCTCAGGAGATGGGCCACCTTTTCAGCCTCCTGCCTGGCTCTGCTTCCCAGCCCCTAGCTGTGGCCTGTGGTTTCCCACAGGTAGCCTCTCGGCTCCTCCCGCCCCAGGCCAAACCCCAAGTTCACGGTTCCTGTGTCGAGTTCCTGACCCTCTCTATAACCTTTGCGTCGAGCTCCAGGTCCCGGAAAGAGCAGGTCTTGTGTTCAGTCATCCGGCTAAGGTGTGAAGGGCACTGACTGTGCCAGGCAGTTCAAATGCCTTCCCATGGGCCTGGGTCCCCGACGTTCCCAAGGAAGGAGGGAAACCTGAGGCAACTCTCTTCCTGCTGAGTGTGGAGCCTGAGCTACAGGGGTGTGATGGAACTCCCCGCTCCTGTGCATTGCCAGTAGGAGATGCATCCACTGACATAAATAAGATCGCGATCAGTAGGATCAAAAAAACCCAATAAGGCTTTGGACACTGCATGTCCTATAGAAAGTGTCTCTGGAGTTCACCGAAAACTGACCAAGACAGGAGCAAAGGCTTCTGAGGGCTGCCAGGGAAGCTTCGAGGTTTCTGTGAGAACCTACATAGGGTGTGGCGTTCCGGCTCCGTCAGGCGGGGAGGAGGGCAACCCCTATAACCACAGGGACGCACGCCACCGTGATGCTGTAAGGCGCCAGAGCCTGAAGTCTGGGTGTTCCAGCGGCAGGCCTCCAAGGGCACTGAGGTCAAGTTCCCTCTTGTGCCCCAGCAGTGCCCCCTTCACGGGGGTGCTTATCATTTACAATAGTGATAATACATGTTTACGGAATTGACACTGTGATGTCACTGAAATGATTTTATATACTATGCAATTCATAATCTGTTGATTATAAGCATCCGTGATAGTACTGATAGAATATCAGCGAGGGGGTCCAGCACCGTGCTGGCTGCTGCATGACAGCGGTGGATGTGGCAGACCGTGAGGTCTTGCCTTCGTGTGCAGATGACATGCTCATTGACCAGACCAGCCCTAAGCATATCAATGCACGAATAACTGGTCATCTTCTTCTTCCTCCAAGCCCAGGGAGCCCCCACCCCGGGCACCGCTGAGTCAGGAGGAGGACCATAAAAGGGTACTGTGGAGAACAGAGAATGGAGTAAAATCAGGCAGTAAAGGTGTAGTTACATCGTAACCATCTTCGGCTGCATGGCAGTTTATGAGCAGCAAAGCACCCGCTATTGTCCCAGCTCATGGAACCCTCCCACTGCCCCCCGGAGAAAACTCCCACCCACACATGTGTCCCCACTTCAGAAGCAAAGTCTCGAGGCCCAAGCTTGCTCAGGCTTACAAATCCCTTCCTTTTTTTAATATTTATTTATTTATTAAAGAGAGGGGATGGGAGGGAGAAAGAGAGGGAGAGGAATGTCAATTGGTTGCTTCTCTCACGCGCCCCCTACCCGGGACTGGACCGGCAACCCAGGCCTGTGCCCTGACTGGGAATGGGACCGGTGACCCTTCCCTTTTGCAGGGTGATGGCCAACTGAGCCACACCGGTCAGGGCACACAATCCCCTCCTGAACTCAGATCCTGTCTGAACTTGGTGCAGTACCCACTGCTGACACCCAGGAGGAAAGAGATGGTACAAACGATCTCAGCCCCAGGAACCCGCGCCTGCACGGGAAGGAGGCTGTTCTGGCCCAGAGTTTGTTTTCTCAGCTCATGGTTTGCTGGGAGCTGGGGATCTCATCCTACAGGCCCTAAGGGCAGCCCACCTGTGCAACCTTCCAAGTGGGTGCTCAGTGCCATGGGACCTGGGGCCAGAGCCACCTGATTTGACTGCGACTCTGAAGGAGGCAGGAGAAACTCGCAGCCTTTCTCAGAGAGGACAGTGGGGATTCCTACATGTATTTCTCAAGATGCCTCCGGCAGTCACCCTAGTGGGCAGGGGACATGCGGCCTCTGTTGACACAGCTGTGGATAATTCTCCTTGACATGCGGCCTGGTCATCCCTCACAGGGCCTGGCCAATGTCTACTTGAGTTTATAGGGTACACTGACAGATAATGCCACACTTCCTTTCCCCTCCACGCACCAGTGAATAACAAAGGAGTCATCAATAATAGTCAAGTACAATGACTTGGAGGCATTTCCTCTCCATCTGAAGGCTGATCCGCTTTTCGTGGTGTAGGGTTACATGGGTAGGTGGACATTTTCAGTAGGCCACAGGTACAAGGGGGAAACTGAAGTCTGGATTTCTGAGTTCCGTGGAGTCCTCTCTCAAGCCAAGAACAGCAGAGCAAGTGCCTCACCCTCCCCAGCCCCACTCCAATGCCCAGGATCGATGTCTGGGCAGGTGTCCCCCACAAGCGCCCTGTGCTCCCCTGTGCGTCACAGAGGACAAGAGCCTCGCTGCCTCAGGTTCAGAGCAGGTCCCAGCAGCCACTGGCCCAGGAAGGCTGGGAGCTGAAGGCAGGGCCCCAGGACTTGGGAGGGACACTCAAGATGAGGACCAAAGGCTATTACCAGGGCCTAGGCTCTAGACTCCTGGCTAGAGAACAAACAGGTGTGTGACGAGGAGCAATCAAACAATTACTGCTTAGTTCACGGCGATGCCCCGCTCACCTCTTCACCATGGGGGTCTGGGTGCCACTTGAATTTTTTAAATTGATTTGAGAGAGATAGATTTGCTATTCTATCACTTTATGCATGTATTGATTGGTTGATTCTTGTATGTGTCTTGGCTGGAGATCCAACCCACAGCTTTGGTGTATTGGGGCAATGCTCCAACCAATTGAACTACCCCGCCAGGGCTGGGTGCCACTTTAAAAAGCAAGGCTCTGCTCACCCTCGGCCCTTTGGGTGTCCCCATCCCTGCAGATGCAGAGAGCAGGGTAGGGGAAGAAAACAGATGCGATTTCTATGGGTAGAGGATGGACAGGGCTCAACAAAATTGCTGTTTGCTTTATAATAAGTATGAGACACCAGTGATCCTGGTAAGTGACAGAATGTCACTCCCCTCTTCCTCTCTCGTCCCGTGCGCTGACTTTCTCCTCCACTGACTTGCTTTTGAAAAATGTATTATTTGGTAAAATGATACCTACTCACAGTAAAATATCTGAACAATGCAGTCAAGCACAAAGGGGGAAAAAACGAAAGTGCTCAAAATCTAACCATCTAAGAGGTAACCACTGTTAAGTATGTGTAGCGACGTGTGTGTAACTGCTAATGCTTTTATCAGAGCTCCACAAGGGGTAAATCGTCAGCCTAAAGCAAACTGCACGCCCCTACACACCAGCCCATGCGCGGCACCCACCACGCCCACTGCTAACGAGGAGCACTGCAGACCCCCCACGAACCCGAACACAGACCTTGGGACAACCATGTGCCCCTCAGTCAGAACGGCAAACTCAGCCCACACCCCACAGAGCAGCTGGCAGCCCCGTCTACACTGACTCATCCCACCAAAGTCTGCCCAGGACCATGCGCTTCTGAGTTCTGCTGCCCCCCACCCCCGCCCTGGCTGCCTGTTGAGCCCACCTGGGCAGCACTGTAACTCACCGCCGATGCGTGGGCTCTGCTTCAGGGAGGCTGATTTCAGGGAGCCAGGTGGGCATCGGAGTATATACATTTTTTATGTCCCCAGGTCATCCTAATGGGCCACCCAGGGGAGGCCCTCTGCTCCAGGACCATTCTCCACCACACGAATGTAGCGTGAGTAAACCCTGTCGGACTCTGTCCCGACCCACCAGGCCGCAGACGACAGGCACTCACCTCCAGCGACCGTGTGTCGGGTCTGTGTGGCACTGGTGGCGGGTGGGGCTCGTGCTGGGCTGCTCGGCCTCTGGCCGGGTCGTGGGCATCTGCCATGTTCTGTGGAGTCACGTCCCCTGGAGGCAGCCCCAGCTGGAGGAAGGGCTCCCCCTGTCCCCTCACCCTGGGTCATCAGCTGAGGGGGAGGCACGGTGGGAGGGCTGGGTCCGGGGGCGGGGGTCCCCTGCTTCTCAGGTTCAGCAGGTGGGGATCCAGCCTGGCCCAGTGGCTCCGCGCGCATGTGCAGACTCGCACCGGCAGCTTCTGGAGAGGAGACACAAGCCGAGAGGGCCCAAGCCTGTATCACTTAATCTAAAACGTTTTTACTAATAAAATTTCCAAAGATATGGAAAAGCAGAAAGGATGGAATGCATCACCTTTTTAATAACTAAGATTTAAAGACGAAGACATTTTTTAAAAGTACTAGACAAGACGACTATTTCTAAACCATTAGCAGTTGAAATTAAGGGTGTTTCACAGGTTTTTTCCCCCCTGAATTTTATTTCCCCAACTAGAATTTGCTAGAATAAAAGGTCAGTGAGGACAGGGGCTTCATCCCTTTAGTTCTGCTTCTCCAGTGCCTGGATAGGGCTTGGCAGACAATGGGAAACCAACTAAATTCATCGGGAAATGAGCAAATGTACAAATTGAGCAGGCGTGGCTTTGGGACTTGGGTGGAAATAGGTATATAAAGAGTCTTTCTTCTGTTCTGCCCAAAGGGTGCCAAGCAAGGGGTACAACATCAGCTTCCTTCTCTGTGGTCGTGCCTAATTTTTATCCATGGCATGAAAATTAAGGAGCATATGACTCCCCCTTCCAAAAACAGGGGGGAAACTGTAAGAACATTTGAAGGAAAGGTGATAACCCCAGAAAAGTCACCGTACAGCTCAGCCATGGAACCTGTCCCTCATAAACACGCATGCTTAACAATGAGGAGTTGATTCATTAGGGAAAATACAAGCCATCCCGCAGAGTCTGGGTCCCATGAGTCTGTGTCTTCTCCAAATGGGGGGCTGCAGGAGGAGAGGGTCTCATCAGCTTCCTGGGGCCATCATCTCGTAACCACTCTTGTTTCTTAACCTGGTTGTCACCCATGGTGGTGGCAGGGGGGCCTTGCTGGTGCCTTTCCAGCAGGGAAGAAAAAGCCAGCCCAGGGAATGGGAATGGGAGGCGCAGGCAACCTTGGCCCCCAGACACTTGACCTAGACTGTGCCGGTCCCAGAGGAATGAGCTAGAAGGGATCGTAGATTAACCCCAAGGACTGATTGATCCCATTTCCGGAAGGAGTTCATTCTGCAGCCTTCCCAGACAGTCCAGACTTGCCTGAATTTCTATTCACGTACGCAGTACTGACATGTGGAACGCATCTTTAGAAAGCTTCTGCTAATGTTCAAGGACCTCGCAAAGTGATGTCCTACGCTTTCTGAGGCTGATAAACAGAAGCAAGTCACGTCCCTGCAGATGAGCACGGAGGCAACAGAGATGTCCCTCCCTCCCGGGTGAGCAGAGGTCGGAACCTGGACCAACAGCACGTGGTCAGTGTCACACAGCGGGGCGGGGGCAGCATTTCAGAACCCCTCACCTCCGGCCCTGATTCACTCAGATCAACCCACGCCTGGCAACTTCCAAGCGCCTGGGAACCCGGCCACCCTTGTAGGACACCGTCAAAGGTCGAACGGTCCTAGTCACCCTTAGGTTCCCAATCTTTGTCATCTTAGGGCACTTATGGAAGTCGGTGTCCAACTCTACAATACATTCTCCCCTTCTCGGACTGCTGGGATTTGTTGGGAACAAAGAAACCCTATATGGAATAGTTACAGCACGCTTACACATGTCAAAGAGCCTTCAGACTTCATTCCTGCGATGCAAACGCTGGATAATGGCAATCCTTGGCCGTCGTGTGGGCGAGTAGACTGCCCCTGGAAATTCTCTGGACTTGCTGCTGAAAGCGGCAGCGGGGCTGGGACTCAGATGGAGCCCCCTGCCTCTGCAGCTGGTCGTCTTGATATCCGCCAGCAGTTGCAGAAACCCATGCCTCTCCAGTACCCTACCTGCTCCCATGCATAACAGGGTCTTGCCAAGAGAGTGGTAGCAGGAAGGAGTAGATGAATTAAGTTGCTGCTGGTTAGGAGACTCCCGTCTTCTCATCCACAAATTCAGGAGGTCAGACCAAGATGATCTTTGGATCCCCTATAAGTCCTGACACATATTTTATCCTTTCAAAGGCCGCAGTCAAGGGGATGGGTCCTCGGCCCGGGTCAGGCCTTTCTGTCCAGGTAGACCGCATGAGGGCAAAGAAGAAAATGAGGCAACATTCCACCTGCACCGTATCGAATTGGAATCTGGAGAAAAACCACAACAACCCATGGCCTCATCCACACTTAGAGCAAATGCATGAAAATCATTCAATATTTTCTCTGTGTGTCCAGTGGAAATGGTGTGACTGGCAGCTCCGCTACCCTGTGGGGTGGATGGCATTTAACTCTGTCATGGGCTCTCTCAGCAAGCACTTAGGAGGCACCGCCTGTATGCAAGACCCTGGGTGGTGGGGGCAGAACAGTCACCACACCCATTGAAGATATGTAGCCAATGCCTGAGAAAGTTAAATAATTGTTACAGTGTGTTTACTTGAAAGCTTTGGAAACACTTAGGCGGTGCTTTTAATTTTCAAAAGAACTGCTTTAAAAAAAAAAACTCTTAGCCTTCTTCAGTGGGAAAGTCCTTGAAAAGTGTATCCTTTGTTGTTAGTCAAAGAAATCGGATTCTGCTGCTTGTAAGAAGCATTTGCAAGTACTTATATTGAGAAAGTGGGAAGGTACACTCCCGATCCTTGCCACTTCTTTCCAAAGTCAGTGTCAAAACATAATCGTTTATCATTAGGGATAGCAGTTCCCTAACAGGTAAACTCTAAGGCGTGATACGGGCGAGATGATAAACTAAGGTGTTTGGCACAGCATTACTGAAGTTAACTGGTGTTACCTTTATATTTCACATGTATTTGTTTTTATTTTTTAAAAGGTAGTTATTGAAATGTAACTCACATGCTGTAAAATGTACCCACTTAAAGGAGACAATTCAATGGTATCGGCATAGTCATGGACTTGTGCAACTATCACCATAATCCAATTTTAGTACTTTTTTTTCCCAAAATTTATTTATTTATTTTTAGAGAGAGGGGAAAGGAGGAAGAAAGAGAGGGGAAGAAGCTTTAATGTGTAGTTGCCTCTCACACGCCCCCTACCGGGGACCTGGCCCGCAACCCAGGCATGTGCCCTGACTGGGAATCGAACTGGAGACCTTTGGTTCACAATCTGGTGCTCGATCCACAGAGCCACACCAGCAAGGGCTAATTTTAGAACTTTTTCATCGCCCCAAAAAGAAAACCCGTACCCACTAGCCGTCACTCCCCACTCCACCACCCCCAGCCCTCAGCAAACGCTAATGTACTTTCCATCATTACAGATTTGCTCATTCTAGACATTTTATGTGAATGGAATCCATATGTCATGTGTTCTTTTGCGAATGGCTTCTTTCACTTAACATAATGTGTTCAATATTTATCCATGTCGTCCTATACATTAGTGCCTTCCTTTTTGTGACTGCATAATACTCGCATTTTATTCATCTGCTCATGAGCTGATAAGCACTTGGGGGTCCCACCCCCCACTTTTTGCCCCTTGTGAAGGGTGCCACTGTGACATTTATGCACCCACTTTTGTGTGCATGTGGACTTTCATTTCTCTCGGGCACACAGACACCTAGGAGTGGCACTGCTGGGCCAGATGGAGATTCTGTGCTTAGCATTTTGAGAAACCACCAAACAGTTTTGGCCAAGTGGCCGCATCATTTTGCATTCCAAGCAGCAGGCAGTGAGCTCAGGATCCCCAAATTCTCCCCATCCACACTTCCACTTGCTCTTGTCTGTCTTTTCGACTAGAGCCACTCAAGAGACTGTGAATGGTATCTCATTGTGGTTTTGATTTGCATTTCATTATATTGACTATCTTTTCGTCTACGTATTGGCCATCACATATCTTCTCTACAGAAATGTCTATTTAGTCCTTTACTCATTTTTCAAGTGGGTTGTCATTAAGTTATAGGAATTTTTTATAGATTCTGGGTACCAGTGCCTTATCAAACACAGAATTTTCCAATGTTTTCTCCCATTCTGTTAGTTGTCTTTTAACTTTCTTAACCACAGAGCAAAAGGGAAAGTAAGACGGAAATGATTCAAATTATGGAGACCTGTCAGTAATTTCTGTATGGCTCACTCGCTGTTCCAGAATAATTCCTGTCTGTGTACTTTTAATGTTCGAATATGAAACGTCTGAAGGCGAAGGTTTTTGTAAGGAAACAACAATCTATATGAAAGGACTCATTGGTACGCACCCCCTGAGTTTTTGTTGAGGCTTTCCTTGGCTACTTTATTTCCCATTGCTAAATGTAGCCAAGGTCCTGTTACAATTGCTTTTAAGGAAACATCATTTACCCTCCGGGAAGTTAAACAAGGTATCACACCTTCATATGGACACAGTGCAGAAGCTTCAAATTTGTAGCATTTAAGTCAGGAAAGGGCTTCTCTGGAGAGAAAGGGAGAGTAAAAGTATCAACAGAAAGCAGTCTGGGGGCCAGGAAAGAAGACCTCAGGTCTCCTCCAGGGGAGCCCATGGAACACATTCTTTAGGGAGCGACTACCCACAGGAGCCAGCCAGTCGACTCAAAGATGGAATTATTGACCGTATAGTGTGTGTGCATGTGTGTGTGTGTGTGCAGGAGCAGAAAAGAGATAAAATAGGGAGGGAGGGGAAGAGAGACAGAAGAGGAAGGACAAGGAGGAAGAAGGGAAGGAGAAGAGGGAAGGAAGGTATTATTTCCCACCAAGATTTTAGTCTTTTCAAACATCTTCAGTGAGCCCAGTCGCTGTACACACACCTGTATGCCCAATTCTTTGCAGCTCAAGGAATAGAGGAGCCTGCCTGTCCTCGCAATTGCAGCGTTTGCTTAAGGAGGCCTTGCTTAGCTCTGCCCTCCCCCCACTTCGAGCCCCTGCTGCACATGTGTGCACATTGCAGGCTCCAAAGGTCCCCGGCTCCTTGCGGAAGGTCCTGATCCCTCTGGAAATTGAATTCCATTCCAGTTTTGTTTTGTTTTGTTTGTTGTTGTTGTTATTTTTGAACTTCACATATTTAGTCTGTGACATAGGGGGCCCCGAAATGTGAAATCTAAAACTTGGTGTGGATTGTCACGAACAGCTTAGGACTTGGTTTATGAAACCCCCATCCCTCCTGAGCAGACGCGGGAAATTGCAGTTGCAAAGCCTACAGGCGGTCTGTCCATCCTCAGCGAGAAGGACTAGGAAAGGTTTGCTTTGCAACACTCCAGCTTCCAGGCACCGAGTATTTGCCATCATTTATGCGGATCGTGTGCCCACACCCTTCTCTTCGTCCCCTGTGGTTAAACGCAATGATGTGTCCGCACATATCCTTGATCTCCATGGACAGACATAAACTCCACACTGCTCGCCGAGCGGGCATGAGCAGGCAGAAGGGAAGGGCCTGCCGGGAGCCACCAGCATCGCCCAACTCTCAGAACTCACTACATGCGTCAGACAAAGGGCACTGGGGAAGAGTGAGCTGTGAGCTGCCTCTCGGTGGGGAGTTGCTACACCTCCCCTCCAGGACCCAGGTCTTTCTATGCCTTCAACGAGGTTCGGTAATTTGCTTGAAGTCACAAGTTCTGAGTGAGGATTTGAACCCAGGATGTTCTGATATGGGAGACTGGCAGCTTTCGGTTTTAAATTAAAAATAGACAATTTGGTTTGGCTTTATCATCCAAAAGCCCAAAGGATTCCTTCCCAGGAGAGGGTTCTCAGAACTGCGTCTACGGTGACATGAAGGCCTGGCCTTGAACCCTGGCTCTGTGACCTTGGGCAACAATTTAACCTCACTGTCCTTGTCTGCAAGACGGGCCAGGTGCCCACGGTCATCATTGTACCTAAAAAACTCTTGTGAGGATCCTACAAGATAATCTGTGAAGCTTGGTAAGCAATCGATTAAATGTAGCCACCATGACTAAAATTTGCATATTCAACCTGAGCTGGAAGGTCAAGGTAAAGGAAGGCTTTTCTAGAAGTAAAATGAAATAAATCCATTTGAAAGCAGAAAGGCTCTCTCCACCCACCCCTTTCAGTGAAGTTTCCCAGCCATCAGGTAAGGGCTGAGTCCATTCAGCAAATGGCTGTAGGACCTTACTGTGGGGCCAGGTTCTGAGCTGAGGGTTGGTGGTGTCAGAGGGAGTGAAACAGATGCACGCCCCCATGCGCCAGCCTGCAGAGCTCATGGGCAGGAAACACACTAACGGTACCATCAGACCTGGGTGGGGGAGGTGAGATCAGGTTCCTCTGGGCAGCACCTTGGGGGCCACGCTTTCCAATCAAGGCAACTCTTGCCTGAAGGTTTAAAATTTTTTCTACAATTTATCCTGAAGCGTGTTTTTTTTTTCCTTTCGCCCTAGAAACTATTGTCTTATGGCATTGCATGTTGTATATTTGCATGAGTCTCTCCATTGGACATGAGCATGCTGGAAGGCTGTGCTTCCATGCATTTCTACCAAAACCTTGTTGACAAGCCCCGCTTCCTGTCAGCCCCAACCACAAACGGCAAATTTAATACAATGTTTTCCACACATCGGATATTTAAATAGTTTTAAAAAAGAAATATCTTGAAATGCCAACTGGAATCTCTTTTGGAGCAAAAGGTCAGCTCACTGAGAATTTGGGATGTGGCAGTGGAAGGCACATGATAGCATTTCTTTTTTTTAATGTTTGTCTGGTTTTTACGGGGCTGTCAGAGAGCCCAGAGGGCGCTACTGTTTCCTTTGGATGTCACTGGATTCCTAGACGCATTTCTGGGGGCATTTCTCCAGACTTGTGCACTCTCTGACTTCAGGGATCTGCCCTTGCCCGTGACAACGGGCTGGCGGTCCCCGTGAGTCACAGGTTCTGCTCCAGGGCCCTCTTGGAGGGTGAGGGGGGCTCAGAATGTGACGCTGACCAAATGAGATGCGACTTCAGGGCCCTACAGCCACCTGGGGCTGCTCAGGACACGGGCTGGTGGCTCCGGGCAGGAAGGGTCCCCTGTGCGGAAGACAGGGGGTGGTGTGGTGAGGTGGGAGGTGAGGGACAGGGGGCCACCAGCCAGGTGACGGTGGGGCCGGGCACCTCAAAATGCAGGTCTGCCTGTGCTCTCTTCCCAGCAACGAAGACTTCGGCAACCTTCCAGGGAGCCCAGAACAATGCAGCAGAGACAAACACCACACCGACCACTTACAGTTTCACCTGCACAGGCAGAAGGCTCCTTGCTCTCTGGGTCCGGTTCCTCTGGGACGCATTCTAAAGGGACTTCAGCGCTGGCTCTTGGTGAGTGTCAGTGGCCACAATGCTAAACGTGAGAGATCCAGTTCCAGCTAGAAATCAAGATAATGAAAAGCAGTATTGTATTATCCATAATACCTTTAAATAGCTCCCTCTGCATCACTGCCTTTTAAATCAACACACACACACACACACACACCACAGAGCCCACAGGAGGCTCAGGTTCCCCCGCACTGAAGCCTTTTCTCGCTGGCCCTCATTCATATCCATTTCGAAGTCAGACCTCACGGCTCCCTCTTTACCCCAATACATCCTCACGATGAGCCACATCTTGCATCCCCCGCCACCCCCCCCCTTCCCCAGCCTTATGTAACCGACTGGCGAGCCGGCTTTCTCAGTGTGTCTGCTGGGCGCCTGTTTGTATCATTTAGGTTTCGGGTCCATCTGCCAGTGACTGTATCTTTTCTGTACACAATGTATTCAGTTTACTGCGAAACAATAATAGTTATTTAATAACAGCAACGTGTGTGCCTCGGGGAGGCAGGACTCACTTAGAAAGCAATGAGAGCTGGGAGGAGGATTGGAACGCTTCTCAAAGGGCTTTGGGTTCCTTCTGGAAGCGTATCTAGTCCCTTCCCAGGGGCACTGAGCCTGGAGCTCCAAAAGAGAACAGAAGGGCCTCTGGGTCCCTTGGGAAAGTAGACATTTGTCCTGGAAGTGCCAGAAAATAGGAGGTTTCTTCAATCCTGGTTAACTGATGGATGATAAAGCTCCCAACAGCACAGAGCACAGCTAGGGATGCTTCCTCGATGTTACCTCATTCAAGTTGGCATCTCCATGGCTCGAGACCATGAAAGATGAACTTTTCTTTTAGTTCCCGTCTCCTGAAGGGAGAGAGGCACTGACATGTGGAAAATTGGCTGAGGGTGAGTTTTCAAGGTCCCTTGTAAGTGATGCCACCGAGGGGTGGCTTGCAGATGAGGCAGGGGGTAACCCTCCCAGAACTTGTACTAGCCTCCTCAAAACCACCCCCCAATAGAGAGACCCTCTTTGGTGCCCCTCACAGCGTGGTCCAGACCAACAGCATCAGCTTCTCCCGGTAGTTGATTACAACTATAGAATCACAGATTCAATTTGCAACACCTCCAGACCAGAACTGCCATCTGAACAAGATCTGCAGAAAGGCGTGTGCACATTAAAATCAGAGAAATCTGGCCCTGGCCGGGTGGCTCAGTTGGTTGCAGCATCATCCCATGCACAAAAAGGTTGTAGGTTCGATTCCAGATCAGGGCACATACCGAGGTGTGGGTTTGATCTCTGGTCAGGGCGCATGCAAGAAGTAATTGATCGATGTTTCTCTTGCACATCAATGTCTCTCTCCGATCTCTCTCTCTCTCTCTCAAACCAATAAGCAGAAGCATGTCCTCGGGTAAGAGTTAACATTTAATAATAATAAAATTAAATGAGAGACATCTGCTCTGATTCAAGCTTCCTCTCCCTGACTGCATGCCATTATCTGCTGGGAAGCTTTCAGAAGGACCCAGGCCCCTGGCTGCCTCTAGCAAGAACATGCCAATGAAGAGCCATTGATTTTAAGGACAAGGGCTCTGGAGCCAAACTGCCTAGGTTCTGCCTCCCTTGGCCTCTTCGTAGAGGTCTGAACTTGGGGCAGACACTCTGTGCCGGCCTGAAGCTCCTCTGAGTGGATGCCTCGGAGGAAGTTCTAGGTCATGCCTGGAGATGTCTGAGGTTACCACCCCCTGTCTGCTGGCTGGCACATCCTGTTTGTTTTCCTTACAAAGTTCAGTAGATTCTCACCGTCTAGTCATTGATACCAGGGAAATACCTCTGAAAAGAAACCCACTTACGACAAAAAAACAATTTTAGCCCTTGTTTCTCATGGGAGAAACAAATTTAATTGGAACTTAACTCCAAAGACATGACGTAAAATTTAAGCAAAATTAATCACCTAGGTAATGATGACGACCACGCACAAATCTGCAGAACAAGGCATGACCAAGCTGGCCTTTTTAGTGGCAGGGTTTTGTCAAAACTCTTCTGCGATGATAGAAAAGTGTGAATTTTATTTCCACCAGGGATGACCTGTGTCATTCCCTTGGTTTTCTGTTTTACAATTCATACGTTCACATGCAGTCAATTTATTTTTGTTTGCATTGTATTGTTAGATATTTGCAGCATAAAACGTTTTTAAATTCGGTTTTTACTTTGAAAGAATTGGAGATTCCTATACAGTCACACAAAATAACACTGAGAAATTCCATGTACCTTTTTCTGAGTCGCCCCCATGGGAATGTCTTGCGAAATGATAGCACAATATCACAACCAAGAAATTGGCATTGATAAAACGCACAGACTTTCTTCAGCTCCACCCAGTTTTCCTAGAACTCATGTGTATGTGGCTCTGTACAATTTTATCACATGTGTAGGGTCAAGCGCCCATCACCCGGGTCAAGATACGAATATTCTCCCCACCACGAGGGTCCCTCACTTGCCCTGTGAAGAGTCACGCCTACCCTCCCTCTCTCTTCTCCGTAACCCCTAACAACTACCTATGTTTTCTCCACGTCTGCAATATTGTCATTTCAAGACTACTATAGAAATGGAGTCCTAAGGAATATAAACTTTGGGGACTGGCTTTTTCACTCAGCATAATCTGCTTGAGGTTTCAGTGGTTGTACGGGTCGGTAGTTCCTTTTTATTTCTGAGTCCTATCCAGGCTATAGATATACTACTATTCACTCTACAATGCAATTTTTAAGGGTGAAATGTGCAGAATTTTGAAAATCAAATGTATTTTTGATCCCTTCCCCTTACACAAAAGTTTAGAACTTGAATGTAAAAGAAAGTTTGCTTTTAAGGGGGGCGTCCTCAGATTTTATGGACTGAAGGAAGTTTTTCTGAATCGTGGCAGGTGGTACTGCTCTTGATTACAACCTAAGACGAGTGTCAAACAGCATGAGAAGAGATTGCCTCGTGCCAGATGAAAATTGTGTATTCACATGAGTCCCTAAAATAAACATTTTTTTCTTGCTTTTTCATATATTTTACAAATGCTCTTGATTTTGGATGTACATTTCCTGTCTGTTAATAGGATGTCCTAACCCCATTCTGTAGTCATCTGGTATAATTTGTCCAGCTAGCATGCCAACAGAATTTTAAATTATTAGGTTCAATAACTATCCTAAAACACTGTTGCCTTTTAAATAAATGAAACACCTCTTTTCTAAGTGATGTAGACTCTTTCAGCTTGCTTGCAGATGGAAGAAATTAACTATTAAGTAATTTCTCGTTTTAACAGGGATAACACCCTATGTTTTCATTAAAAATAATTTGAAATCATGAATAGCCATTTAAACAATATAACCATACCTTGAGTTTTTCTATTTTCATTAATTTGGAATTACACAATTATCCATTTTTGGCAAATTGCACACATATCCTTTGCCTGTAAGTACTATATCTAAGAGAAAGTCATGGAAATAAATAATTCTGATTTTAAATTCCCCTTAATATTTCTGGCGAGAATTTTTTAAAAGTCAGATTGTTTCATGTAATAATATTTATACAACCCTTAGTAACTTTAGTTTGCATATGAGATTAATGTACATTTTTTTTCTTTAAGCTTTCAAACTTGACTCTGAGAATTTTCATAATGTAAAATACTCTAGTTGCCTTTATCTCTCTCACAACTAAAATCACTAAGAATTATATCATTTCTTTGCTGTTAAAAAAGCATTCAGTTCTTGCTGTCTTTTTAATCCTCACCAGAGGGCATGCTTATTGATTTGAGAGAGAGAGGAAGGGAGAGAGAGAGACATGTCGATGTGAGAGAGAAACGCTGATCAGCTGCCTCCCACACTCGCCTGGACCGGGGACAGAACCTGAAATCGTTTTTGATGTACAGGAGGATGCTCCCACCAACTGAGTCACCGAGCCAGGGCTGGCTGCTCTTTTTTTAAGCCAAAAGTTCAGGGAGTTAAGGCTGTAGAGGCTGTGTCCAGTGTTTCCCAGGAGTCAATTAGAGCTTCCTTTTGGGAACAAAGGGTCTGGGAAAAACCTACCCCAAGCAGCCTCTGCTTTTCATCACACGTCTGAACTATGAGGACAGAAAGCCCACACTACCAGAGGAAAAGGCAACGCCAGCACCCAACACAAACACCAGCAATCAAGCACAAACACAGCCACTGAGAGCTGCCCCCTTAAGTTTCCAAAAGGATTTCATCAGAAATTGCAAACCTAAGCAGCTCGGATGTCTTCGAGAAGGGTCTGATTAGAAAGTTGGATGTAGGTAACTTCTTAATCTCTGTGTAAAATACCCATTCACCGGCCACGGAGAACATAATTCCTTTTCTGTAAAACACACCTGACCTTTCTGTGCCTGCGTGGAACTGTGAGCAATTGTACTACCTGGGTCTCACACGCTTTTTAAGAAAGAGAAACTTTAACGGTTGTTTTTTTTTTTTAATTTCAAGAGTACTTAAAACTCGATGTTAAAAACAAGGTTTGAATGCCTTTCACTTTTTAGGAAAAAAGTTTGTCTGTTCGTAGGTATAAGAAGATAGACCCTAAACTAGATGACCGCCGGGGGGAAAGGAGTGGGTGGAGAGACACTGATTTTCTCATTTTCTACTGAGTTTGATCATTTGCATCTTTATAAAAAGCAATTAGTACGTTCTGTTTGTATAACGAACTCCTTTTCTTCATTTGTTTATTTTCAATTTCTGTACCTGCTTCTGAGAAAAGTGCAAGATGAAGACGTCAAAGCAGCGGGACCACAGGGTGCAGACAACCTGAGGGAAGCAGCAGGTGGAGGTGTTGGGAGCAGACTATAGTCAAATAGGCAATGACTTTGGCTTGACGCTCCCAGGCAACAGTGGGATAACAGAAAGAAAAAAAGTTCTTGCCCAGGCTGTGAGGTTGCATAGTATTATTTTTTCTTTTTTAAAGAGGAGAGCTTACAAATTAATCCACTTCTATAAAAACCTTTTTGTTTTCCTCTTATGAATCTTTTTTTAAATTATGTATTTATTTATTTTTAGAGAGGGGGGAAGGCAGGCTCAAAGAGAGGGAAACATCAGTTTGCCTCCTGTATGTGCCCTGACATGGGAGCCAACCGCAATCCAGGCACATGTCCTGACCGGGAATCAAACCAGCGACCTTTTGCTTTGCAGAACGATGCCCAACCAACTGAGCCACACTGGTCAGGGCAAAAAACTTTTTCTAGAACTAAATTCAAGCAGGAATTGACCATATATGTCCTGGTAAAAAGGAGAATTCTATTCAAAAAGATGATTCTCAGAATCCCCCTCTATAGAAATCTTTAAATAGTAATTAAGTAACAGCTTTTCTGAGATTCTGTTGTTCTGATGATAAGAACACATAAAAAAGGCATCGCTCTGTAGGAAATTATAGTAGGTTCCTATTGTTTGATACAATGGAATTCACACATTTTTAAACCTAGAGGGAGATTCTGGGTTGTTTTTCATCCCATTTCTCGTGTCCTGGGACACCCACACTCAGTGGTCCAGGAACAGTCGGTCCATGGCTGCATTTTTACCTTAAAACACGGAGGGAAAAAAAGAGCAGGAACTCCTGGCCAGGTGGCTGAGTTGGTTAGAGAACTGTACTGACACGTCAAGGTTCTGGGCTTGATCCCTGGTCAGGGCAGACACAAGAATCTACTAGTGATGCATAAATAGGTGAAACAGCAAATCCATGATTCTCTCTCTCTCTCTCTCTCTCTCTCTCCCCCTTCCTCTCTCTAAAATTAATTTCAAGAAAGTAAAAAAAAATAAAGCCAATATTTTTAAAAACAGGTGGAAGTGATAAAAAATTAAAAGAGGAAAAATATCCCTACAATTACTATTTGCAAAACAGAAAGTTAAAAAAATATTTTAAAGCCCACAGGTACTGCTATCCAGGTGCCTCTTTCCCACTGGTTTCCCATATTTATTTTTAAGCCATTATAACCGGAGGGTACACACAATTTTGTTCTCATTTTTTTCCCAGTGTACATTTTATCAGGAGTATTTGTCCATGGTCCTAGAGAGTCCCTGTAAATAAGACAAATGTCCTCTTGTATTTTCTTGCAATTTGTACTCATTGCATTAAAACTGTAGAACATCAGGACATTTTGATGGCTCTTAATACATATTGATGGATATTGACTTTCAAATAATCCATGATCCCCATTAAATATACTGATTGCATATTTTTAAATGCCTGTTTTGGAAAGTGCCTCCCCCCACTTTGGCTTAAATTGAATTTCATTGATTATTACAGGGTTGAGCAAAACTGCTATGTCTGAACAAGCATTTCTATATTTTCCACTGGATATATTTTTCTTTTCTTAATCATTGAAAATACAGAAATAGAAGGTATTTCTATTCACTTTATTGGTGGGGGTTTAGTGTTGCTATTAGGGATTTGCCTGAGCTCATTATTTAATAAAGATAGTAAATCTTGCTATAACTCTGGGGCACATGTTACAAGTGTTTTCCTCCATGTCTTTGTTTGTTTTAAAACATAGCCAAGTTTGAATCCCAAAGCGGCGTTCCCCCCGCTCACAAAACGTTCTCCACGTCCCAGCTGGTGAATACTCAGAAAATGCGAGCCGGTTTTTACACTAGCCTAAGCAAAACATAATTAGGAAGATCAATTTGCTGCCAGCTCCAACGTACACACCAAAATCGCATGCCACTTAAAAATCAGCGTCAACTCTGGATGGCAAGCGGGTTTCCCAGAGAGACACAGTAGGAGAGGCAGTTCTGAAGACTGAGGATGCGGTGACTCAGTCTTCTCCTCTGTGAAATGGGCGGTCACATGACAATCTTAGAAGGAAACGACAAATTGGAAAACAATTAGAAGATGTTTAAAATAAGGTAATACATAGGGTGGCTTTATCTCTGCCACCTCTCCACAGTTGGCACCCTTATAGAAACCGAGCCCATCACATCTAAGAGCTGAAGGGGCCCCAGACTCCAGCTGGCTCATCCCCACCATGTTGATTTAATTTTAATTGCAGCCAGGGCAATAGAACCACACGAAGAATTTGATTTCCCTATAGAATGTTGGAGGGGGGGGTTCAGATTAAAATACCAGTTGCAGGAATGGAGTAAAATGTAAACGCAGAAAATAAAAATCATTCATTATAGTACCATCACTTAGAAACAACATCTATTAATTTTATCCTTTTCCTTCCTTCTTTAGAAGTATATGTTGGAATTTACGGCCTAAACACACAGGGTGGTAAATCTATGAAATTAGGTTTTTCAGTGAGAAAAATGACAAGCCATGGGTTTGCTGAAGGGTCTTTCCCACGTGTAATAACATTCTGTTAAGTGTATCACTTTAAAAGGCATGATGTGCTTGTAAAATATCACCGACAAGTTGGACTGTCCTTCGGTGACATTGAAGTCCTCTAAAAAACACAACGAAATAAATAAAACAAAACCTCAGAGCGCAAAGATCAGAAGGAATCCTCTAAGAAGTAAAGGAGAAACAGCTGCCACAACCCAGAATCAGTGTCCTCTCTGCAAGCACGCTGGGCAACCGCTGTGCCTGCCTGCAGAGGCTGCCAGGTGAGCTCCGGCCAAGTTCTCAGCTGGTTAGAGCATTGTCCCAAGCACCCAGGTGTTTGTGGGTTTGATTTCTGATCAGGGCGCATACCTAGGTTATGGGTTCGATCCCCAGTCAGGGCATGTACGGAAGACAACTGATTGATGTTCTCTCTCTCTCTCTCCCTCCCGCTCTCTCTCTCACTCTCTAAAAAATCAGGAAAGATTTCCTCAAGTAAAGATTAAAAAAAAAACAAAAAACAAAAACTGCCAGGTGGACGGAACACCTCTGCCCAGAGCGCCAACGCTAAGATCTTGCTCAAGATTCCTCAAAGAGGCAGGACCTTCCTTCCTGGGCCCGCTGCACACGGTGTCCATCCGAGTATAGTCACCTCTGGTTTCTCCTGCAAGCCATAACCTCTCTACTTCCTTCCCAGCTTCCTTCCTATTGTCAGCCCTCAGGTTTTGGGGGTGGATCTGGGACTACAGAGGCATAAGTTTGCCTCCTGTGTTCCAGGGAGCCCCTCTAACTCCGGGAGACACAATGGAACTGGTGGCTGCCAGCATCATGCATGTCATGCGTGGGATCACTCTCTCTCTTTCGCGCCCACCAAGGCCAGAGCTGGCTCACTCTTCGGCACTCATCTTTTAACGAAGTGTATATGGGAAAAATATGTCACACAAATTGTGATAAAGGGACAAAGTAAAGAAGAAAAAGTACCCTTAAAGGCGTTGGTTTATAATAGATTACTTATGATGCTTTTATTAGTTTTCCCTACATCACAGATGTTTAAGGATCTCCTTTTGTAGCCCCTTATGAAAGTTAAGTATATAATTCTACCTCTGGCTTGAATTAAAAATAGCAGTAAACATCTTTCTGAGCCCTAACTATGTACGTACCAGCTACTTTTGTATGTACTACTTCATTTAATGATTTTTACCTTTAGAATTTTGTGGTCTAACTTTTTCCCTAAGTCATATTAGTTTAAGAAGTGAAATAATGCTGCGTTGGGAGTTCACACAGTGTGTAGGTAGCTGAGCTCGGAATTGATCCCTGTTTCTATGGTGCGGCAGCCCCTCCCTGAGGGGGGCGGCGAGGGGGGGACTTGGAAAGAAGAAAGCTATACTGAAGAAAAAAAGAGAGAGAGACATTTTTATTTCACCAAAACCAAAGGAAAGAAAAAAACATGACAGAGGGCTTGTTCTTTCAACAGCAGCATTCTTGCATGTAATGATTCTGGACTTGGGGACTTCCCTTTAATGACTCAATAATGACATAGCTGTGAAAAAATCGCTCTCCGCTTTTGGAGCAAGGCCACTTGGTTGTCGCTTCAGTAGAACGGAGTGGATGTCAGGAGGAAAGATTCACTATGTCAGAGAACGAGCATAGTCAGCTCTGGGAGTCGGGAGCTCCTAATGGCGCACTGGATGTCACACCATAAAAATCCTTCTGAGAAAAGTGATGGCGAGAGTATAGAAACCAGCTATTAATTTGGTATGGCGTGGTGCAGCTAACATAACTTGTTATTCCATTAATATTGTGCCGTTGGCTGCCAAGGGGAAAAGGTACATGGATTACAGGGTTCGGCCTTGTAAGTTCCTTTTGAAGAAGAGCGAGGGGAAGAATGAGAGAGAACCCTATTCCTCTACTGCTCGTTCAAGTCCTTAAAAATACTCTCATGTATAATATATAATATAATACATATGACAAAAAGGGGAGTTGAGATTTATACTTTGAAGAGAATGGAGACCTATGACAATAAGCATTTATTTTTTTAATGACTAAAAATATTTTTTCCAATAAAGACTTTAAAACATTTTTTAACGTACCTCTCCATGACTATAGGCTATTATAACTCTTTTCAAACACCTAAATTTAGAAAAATTCTATACAGGCTTGATTGGTCTCTGTTACAGAGACTTGGTTGCCATGACAGCACCACGATACAATTATTTATTGCCATGACAATCTGCTGTAGGTTTTAAAAATATGTTATCTATTTTTATTAGTGTTGTCAATTGTGCCGGGCAGGGATACCACCACTTCACGTAATTGAGGGCGCCCGTCAGGCAGGGATGAGTGGAAACCGTTTTGCTGAAGAGGCAGCGCCCAGAACAAGCCAAATTCTTTGCAATCCTCAGTGACATGCACATCCTCCATGGATAGCAGCATCCTGCCCAGCCCTGCAGCTGCAGCAGGCATTTCCCTGGGGCATGTGGGCTCCACTGATGCTTCCCACGTGGCTTCCGCTCGGCCAGGCGGGGTCCACAGCAGAGAGGACCAGAAGCTCAGAAAGCTGTGTGCATCAGCACAGGGGTTTGGTGCAAGGTATATATCCATCATTCAATTTCTTTTCTTTTTTAATCCTCAACCACAGACATTTTTTTTTCATTGCTTTTAGAGAGAGAGAGAGAGAGAGAGAGACATCAATTGGTTACCTTCTCATACACACCTCCAACCCAGGATCAGACCCACAACCTACGTATGTGCCCTGACTGGGAATCGAACCCTTAACTTTTCTGTCTATGGGACAATGCTCCAACTAACTGAACCACTCTACCCAGGGCCATCATTCAATTTCTTAAGGAATGAAAATGCAGGACACACCATTTCATGAAACATGCACTTACATTGATTTTTGAGATCGCTGTTGCTGTCAGGTGTATTACAAGTAAAAAGCATTACCAACTAAATAATAGTTGTAGATGTATACCATCAAGTAAGTAGCCACATCACCATAGCAAAAACTTTTGGATTACTCCCTGGTGCTCTCTAGCGGGCTCTCAACTTTGATTGTTTTGCCCGTATGTTTTCTCTCACACCTCCTATTTCCCACGTTCTGCTCATGCTGCCCAGGGAAGCCTGAGGCAGCTTTGTGACTCAGCGCAGACTATGGTGCAGCTGGCTGGTATACCAGATGGCCGGGCAGCCCAGCAACACTGATTATTCCCCCAGTGATGATTGTTTGAAGAGGGAAAGGGCCCACTGTCCCCGAAGGCTGGTGTATGTGAAGACACCATACTATTAGAAACCACTATTAGACACAAGGTTAGTGACCTTGCGTCTGCAAAGGGCTGGGAAAAAAGACTGTCCCTCCCCTTTCGGTTTTCTCTGATGTCGAAGTGAGAACTGCGTCTGATGTGCATGAGTCTTGCTTGGGTCGAGACCCTGGAAGAGCTGAGAAGGCCCAACGGGAGCTCCCGCAACGCCACACCAGCTTATTTCAATGAAACTACTGCTACTAATACTTCAACAGGAAAGGAAAATCCAAGGCAAATGCTGACCAGGGTGCCAGGACGATGGGTGTAACCTGGGACTCTTCTAGGTAACCCCTGAGTCTGACTGACTATTAAAATGTAGGTCTGCCTACTGCTTAACAGGGAGCAGAGAGGTCTGGGGCCAGCCCCTGGGGACGCAAAGGGTTCCGGAGAGAAAACCGCGCAGGGGACCTGTCAGGAGACCCCGATGAGCTGCCAAGCGATCGAGTTCCTTCAGTGGGGATTTCTAGAGCTGACCACCTCCTGTATGGCACAGGAGAGAATGCTGGACAAGAATGAGCACAGCTCACTCTACATAGAACTGCTCCCACATATTTCCCCTCCCCAACTTTTGTGTTTTGCTGGAGGGGAGCACTGGGCTGCTGTTTGTTTTCTTTCTACATTTGTAATTAGTTTACCACGGTTGTGTTCCAACTTAAAGACAGTGTCGTCTTCTCAAGTGGGTGTGGGGTTGTAACGATAGAGGACTTGTTATTTTAACGAGGCTTATTTTTAACATCATGCGGGATGCTAGTCCTGGAGTGACTGTTGTTCTTCAAAGTAGGGTATTTAAAGTGTTTGGGGGGCTACACATCGCCTCCGGCAATGACGATAAAAATAGAAATGGTAATAGATGATGTGTATTAAGAACCTATGCTGTGTTTTCGCTGGCTTGTCTCGTTCAATCCTCACAACGAATCTGTAAGGCAGGGGCTAGTGTCCCTTTACAGATGAAGAAACTGAGGCCTGGAAAGGATGTTCAGAGTAAAGGGTTCAGCCCTGGCTGGCTGGCTCAGTTGGTTGGAGCTTCATCTTATACACTAAAAGGTTGCAGGTTCGATTCCTAGGCCAGGGCATGTACAGGAGGCAACTGACTGATGTTTCTCTCTCTCTCTTCCTCCCTCCCTTCCCCTCTCTCTAAAAATACATAAATAAATTATTTAAAAAAAATAGATGCCTGTTTAAGAACAGAAACATGGAAAAAAAACGTATCCCCTGACCCGGAAAAGTAGTGTGTCGTGTGATACAGCACAAGGAAGAACCCCGCTAGGCAAGGCATCAGGATAATCCATTTAGAATTAAATAGTTAATTAACACATAGAAAATACCAGAACCAGTGGTCGCAGCAATCGCCTCTTGCCCGTCGTGCACAGGCGGAAGCACCTGGCGCAAGGCCTCCCTGTGCGTCCTTGAGCACACATGCCCAGGAGTTGGGTAAGGGGTAGGGCACAGACCTTCTGATGACTCGTTGTCTCAGGCCGAGCTGCCCCCAGCACGCCTCCCGCTGGGAGAGGCTTGCTCTCTGCAAAGAGCATGGGGGTGGGTCGGTTTTAATATGTTGGGAAAGAGCTACATCCATTTCACCCTGATGGCCGATTTGTACTGAGTCCTCACCACCTACAGCTGTCCCTCCTTACCCATGGGGCACGCATTCTGAGACCACAGTGGATGCCTGAAACCACAGAAAGCACCAAACCCTGTATTTTTTCTAGCACATACATACCTATCATAGAGTTTAATTTCTAAATTAGGCACAGTAAGAGGTTAACAATAACTAATAATAAAATAGGACTGTTATCACAAGGAACTGTAATTAGAGTTATATGAGTGTGCACTCTCTCTCTCTCTCTCCCTCCAGGAATTTTTATAGTTTGCAGTCCAAACCTATTCCCAAATCCGTGACTGTCCCTTAGTGGCAGTAAATGGCCTGGCATCGCCCGTGTCAGGGAGCCCTTGCTGCAGGCTTGCAAGAGGCTCGTGACCTCTGGCTCAACGCGGGGTGTGTTCCCGTCCTCCACACACCAACTGAACGCCTTTTCCGGTGCAACGTCTGCTGTTTGAGGTGCGGCAGCAAAGCTAGCACGAATCTCCTTTTCCTTCTTCACGATTTCACAGATGGAGGATTCGCTCCCACCGGAGATCTCAACCACCTCATCTGGAGATGCAAAAAGGCTTTTTGTCTAACAGAATGCACTTGGTAAATGTATGAGGAATTTCCAGTTGTAAGGGACAGAGACCCCACTCCCTTTCGGTGAAACTTCAAAAGGGAATTTCACCCGACTGAAAAGCCCAGGAGAGGGCTGGCTGGTGTGGGTCAGTGGATTGAGTGCCAGACTGGGAACCAAAAGATCGCCAGTTTGATTCCCAGTCAGGGCATGTGCCTGGGTTGTGGGCTGAGTCCCCAGTAGGGGGCGCAAGAGAGGCAACCACACATTGATGTTTCTCTCCCTCTCTTTCTCCTTCCCTTCCCCTCTCTCTAAAAATAAGTAAATAAATAATCTCTTTTAAAAATAAAGTAAAAATTAAAAGCCCAGGAGAGGTACTGGCTCCAAGCCATCCCAGGGCACAAATGGTGACCGAGGATCCTTCTGTCTCCCTGGCTCCATTCTCTCCTAGACAGGCTCCCTGCTGTGGCCAGGTAAGTTGGCCCAGCTTAGCTGCCCCGGGAGAAAGCACACCTCTTTTCAAATTCACGTGCATCCATTTCCCAAAGGAACCTTCTTTGCCCTTCTTCAGGTCATGTGTTTGTCCTCGACCAATCACTGTGTCCAGAGGAAGCGGTCCTATGGTTGGCCAAGACCAATCCTTTGTCCACTCCTGCCTCCTTGCCAGTGGAGCAAACACTTTCTGGCCCCCGGGGGAGGCTCCAAGGGTCCGGCCCAGCCTGGGTGGTTACAGGATCGTGGCAGCCACCATCGGGGGCCGCCTCCTGCCCACGGCAGACAGAGAGCAGGTCGGTGCTGTCCAAACGGAAGGGGTGCCCCAGACAGGGTGGCGATGAGGAATTTATGGAGCCGAGATGGGCCGCCGGCAAAACTGGGCAGAAGGTCAGGTCTGAGACGTTTCAGAGGTGTGAACACATGCTGCGTGCTCTGAGTTTTTCCCTCATCCCCGCACTTCCCTGCAAAGGGACGGGCCTTCTGGAAGTCTTTACCTGGGGGATTTTTGCTCCACTAAAAGCTCGAAGCCCATGTCTGGGGGAAGAGGATCTGTCTTGAAACACTGACCGCTCACTGGACAGGTTTTTGTTTGTTCGTTTGTTTGTTTGCTGGAGGTCCCCAAGCAGGAGGGGAAGAGAAAAATTGTCTCTTTGAAGGGAAAGGGTCTCGGGAAGCTGGGTCTCCTCTGCTGAGATTCCCAGAGAAAACCGTGCCCCTGAAACTGATAGGCATCCTGCAGGGGTCTCAGCGCTCAAGTGATGGGGCCACCACGATGCTACAGTGATGGACAGGAGTCTAGTGGGCTGGCCATCCCACCCTGGGTGACCCTGTGGGCCTCTCTGATCTTTGTGGGACAGCAGGAGGGAGCTCAGCTCTGAGGTGGGAGGAATGTCCCTTCATCCCCACCCACAGACACCTCTCACCTGCATTATGCAACACCTTCCTGTCCCCTCTCTTGCCCCCGCCAATCCAGCCCCCACTCAGCAGCCTGAGTGACCTTCCCTCAGTGCAAAGGGCATCATGCTGTCACCTGCTTCAAGCCCTGCAGTGACTTTCGAGGCTCTTGCCATAGGGTCCAGATGTCTTGCCCTGGGCCACAGGTGAGCTGAGCTGAACCCTGCCTGCCAGTCACCCCACTGCACACCGCAGCTCGTTCCCTAGACCACACTGCCACAGAAGCCGGCCCCCTTCCAGTGGCTCGAGTGTACCCAGCTGTGCCCTCTCTCCAGCATGGTCCCCTTCCCGACCTCAGTGGCTCCTTCTCTTCATTTGAGGCTCACTGACAATTTCGCCTCCTCCAAAAGGCCTCCGAGATGACCCTCTGAGGACACCCTCCCCCAGCCGCTCACCAGCACTCCCCCCTGTTTCATTGACCTCACTTCTTGTCCTGAGGTCCTCCTCCTGATGGCCTGTCTCTGGCCCCACCAGAAGTCAGCCCCAGAACGCAGGCACCTTTGCTGTCTGCACACCCACCGTGGAATTCCCTGTGCCCAGTACAGAGCCTCGTACACAGTAGGTGCTGAAGAAATATTTGCGTGAAAGAGACATACTCTGTGTGCGGTGATTTCGATGTGCTGCAATAGAAAGGGAGTTGAATCTGAAGAATATTTGATGCTGCAGTTTAAAGCTTGCGGTTTCTACAGTGCTTAATGTCACTTTTCCTGTCCGATGGAAGTGACAGAAGGATCAGGGGACATTAAAACAGTCAGAGAAGCCCCTTGGAGGGACGGAAGCCTGTGAGAGCCACGCTCTCATCCTAAAGCCCCTTTGAATCCTGAGTGCTTTGAGACAATTAAGGGAGCAGAGAAAAAAGTGCCCACCTAATTCCCATTTCCGAAGCAGCAGTCTGGGGCTTCACCGCATGAATGGCGTTAGCAACTAATTAAGAAATCTTGACATTCCTCGAGATGGGTATAATTGAAGTGGAGTCAGACAGACTTCAGAAATCTCTAATAAGCTTAAAGTCAAGGACTAAGGAAAGGTGTTCCTGACTGAACCGTCTTCCTGAGGAAAACCAGGGACTTCCAACCAGTGTGGCCTCCAGCCACTCAAGAAAGTGGCATGGTCGCTAAAAAGGAAGCATTGCCCCGGCCGCGTAGCTCAGCTGGTTGGAGCACCGTCCTGTGCCCCAAAGGGTTGCCGGTTTGATCCCCAGTCAGGGCGCGTATGGGAGGCAACCAATGGATGTTTCTCACATCAATGTTTCTCTCTCTCCCCTTCCTCTCTCTCTAAAGTCAGTAACGATAAAAACCAAATGTCCTTGGGCGAGGATTAAAGAAAAGAAGAAGGAGAAGCATTCATTTGAGCTTACATATGGAATTACAGCCAAAAAAAAAAATGTGGTTCTGTATCAAGCGAAGCTGGGGCACCCCTTGGGTTTGTAAGTGGCTGAGCTGCACTTGAAGAAATCTGTCCAAGGAGTGACCGCTGGGGTCAGCACCTCAGTAGTAGCAGACACACACAAAGTGTGCTTCCAAGCACCCTGTCATCCACTACTGGGGACAGGACCCAAATCCGAGCTCTACTTGGGTAATTGCCAAGATGTCTGGTTGAAAACAATAAAATAAAAGATCCATTAAGGTAGTTATTAAAAACCGACCTATTCCTGAATTCACCCTTATCCCTGGCTTGATCTGGGGGATCGGGGAGGGGGAAGGGAGAGTAGCCCCTGGGCTAAGGGTGGGGTGCAGGACAGATGCGCAGTCTGAGGAAGCCCCCCCCCCAGGGTGGTTCTCATTCACTGTCCTGGGGATCCTGACCCACCTGGCCGCTTGCACCCCCGCCCAGAAGTCTCTGCACTCGTCCTCGTCCGGAACCCACGTTGCATCTATTTATGTACTTGTTTAATGTTATTGAACTTGAAATTTAAAGAGCGGGTGTGATGGAAAGCTTGTCAGTGGTTGGTTCCTTGGAGGTGGGGTGGGAGGGAACTGACTATATAAATGGGCGTGGGGGAACTTTCTGTTCCCCAAAGTGAATAATGTTGGCATAAATACATTCCTTTACTAAAATGTATTCCAACTGTACACTTAGAATGGGTAAATTGTATGCTGTGTGCATTACACTTCAACAACGCTGCTAAAAAAAAAAAAGGATCCACCCAAACTGTGTGTGGGGGGTGCAGATAGAACGTTTGGGACCTCAGATCCAAACCCAGCTCGCCTCCCCCACCCACCTGCTCCAGGCTTCCCTGGGTCTCAGCAAGTGGGGTCAGCCCCACCAGGGGCCTGGTTGTCTGCCCTCTGTGGCCACCTCTCTCTCACCGTCTACCACCAACCAGCTCTACCGCTCCAATATCTCTCAAATCTGTTCACTTCTCCCCATCCCTGAAGCCACTGGCTGTCATTGTTCTTCCTGAGAGGCCACTATCATCTCCTAACGATGCCCCTGCCCTCACCTGCCTCAGCACCCTCCCCTCCACCTCGAGAGAGAGAAATTCCTTCCACAGCTCCCCAGCAGGGCACAGTTTCTGAGACCTCCCGTGACCTGGCATCTGTTTATTTCTCCAGCCTTATCTCTTGGCAAACCAAACTCCAGGTCACATTGACCTACTTATCTTTATCTAGTCCCTGGAACAAGATAAGTTTTCCTTCCCTCCTTTCCTCACAGAGCTCTCTCTCCGTCCACAACCACCACTCGGACAGAGACGGCTGGCTGCTTTGCAGTCCTCCCTGTCTTCCTCACTAACAGAACAAAGTGATCAATTTTGACCAACAGCTTCCATGAAAAGAAAGCCTTCCCTCCTTTCTTTCCACATTTATGCTGCCTGGAATGTAGCAGTCATGGCTGGAGCTCCTGCAGCCTTATTGGACCAAGAGGCCATGTATAGCAGTGCAACAAGATAGAAGGAGTTAAGGTCGGTGACTGCTAGAGAGCCTCCACATCACCTCTGGACTTTGTGTATGTGAGAGAGAAATTAACATCTCCCTGTGTCAGCCACTCATTTTAGATCTTTGTTATTTGTAGACAAACGAGATCTTAACTTCTATAAAGAGTATTTTCAAGCACCATCTTCACCGACTTCCCCGGAGATGCCACCGACTCTGGGAAACCATCCTGGTCTCCTAATGGCAGGTCAGATACCCCTTCTCTGGCTGCCACAGCCTCTGGCACTGCTTCCTGTCACCGCACTGCCAGAGACCACGTGTATGTGCCTCCATCACGGGATTCCCCACGGGAGCCCTGGGCCTGCCTGGCACGATAGGGCCTCAGTACATTTGCTGGATAAGAAGATGTGTTTAACACCCCAGTGATTAACCCAAGAGAGACGATCACGCTGCAACTTTGAAAGGAAGCTGAGTGAGCCCTTGTTTTAGTGTTATACCAACTCCGCCCTTCTGGACATCTCTGTAAATGACAGGTCTGGCTGGATTACAGACATCAATAATTGTCACGAACACGGTCAAAACTTCACTCGCAATATTAAGAGACATGAGCCATGCTCTTGAATTTGTAAAAGGTTAGATAAATCAAAATCTTTCTATCCGAGTTCCAGAGGACGCGCTACAAGAGTTCCTGAGCCGGGAGGAAAGCAGTGAGCTGAGAAGAGAAAATAAGTGACGGCTCTGTGACACTACGTTGAGAAAACTCGGAATAAATATTCAGACGCGCGCTCGGATTTAAAATAGATTCCTATCTAGTTACCGATGCCACCTACCTGCAGACACATTAGGCATACAAATCTCGGGGTGCCTGTTGGATTTTAAAACTAGGTTTGTGGTTTCATAATCCAACAAACGAGGGGAACCAAAGTGGACATTCGAGGCCAAGTGCATGTAAGACAGGGGGAGGGATTAGAAAGAAGAGCAATTGTGAAATAAAACTGAAGGCCGAATCAGAGTCGGGTGGGAGAGGGGAACAAAGAAACGCTAGGGAAAAGATACAAATTCTCGGATGTAAAATCCCCAGCTCCAAACTCTTCCCGGTATTGCTACAGTTTAAAAGCCTCTGCCTAGCAAGAGTGGTTACAGTAACAGTGATCCAATTTGGAAGTGCCTGTTGATACAAACTTGCAGTCGGGTTACCAGGGAAAGAAGTTTTTCTTCCTTACCGGGTCTCAGCACCAAAGTCAAGAGCATGAGTGGATGCTTCACACATGCACAGGGGCTGTGATATTTTTCTGTGCTTCCACTTCCATGCGATGAGATGGTGTGGAGGAAGGCGCTAGCAGCAGGGAACCAAACCCCAGGGAGGCTATTAGTGGCGGAGCATCTCTTTTCGAGTGGGAATGTAAATGCCACATCCTCAGGTACCCACGGTGGCGCTCTGTGCCACGCTGGGCTCTGTGTTCCCAACTTACCCACCCTGATTATTTCAGTGCTTTTCCTCCCTTCCCCCGATCCTTTCACTTCTGTGACTTTCCAAGCAGGCGGTGGGGGGTGGGGGGGGGGCGCGTCTTGGAAGGCTTGGTAGAGCAGATACAAGAGTGTGTGACTAGCAGCACTGTTTGCTGAAAAGACAGGGGCAGCAGTTTAGGCACTAAGGTCGCCCATTCTGGGGCTCAAAGGGAGCCACTACTAAGCTCCAGACTGAAATTTGAAAGATTCATTAGTTTGAGAGAATTTGCTCTGGGGCAGCCAGATGGGAAGCAGGGTGGTGGGGGTGGGGCTGGCAGGAAGGACGGGGTAGAGGGGGACTTGAGGGGCATCTATAGTCATTCACCTAACACTTCCCCCTGGTCCCCAACAATTGAAAACACTGGTTTTAAAAAGCAGGAGAGATCCAGCGACTCAGTTCAGGGTATGTATTTCACAAAAGCTCTAAAACGTCACCTGGAATGCTCCTGATTCTGGGGCAGTGACTGCTAATTCAGCCAGGCTCATAAAAACCAGCAAGTCCACACACTTCACCTATATGGGCTCCTCGGGACAAAATGCTTCAGAATCAGTGAACGGCTTGAGTCATAGGCATCACCTATATCTATTTTTAAAAGAACTTCCCTTGCACACTAGGGCAGTGAAAAAATTCTCTTGGATTGGAAGTCAGGGGTCCCGAGTGTACGTCCTCACCTGCTGTTATCATTAGCTCACCTGCTAATTAGTACAATGAACTTGGCCGCCAATCATAATAGCAATAATATGTGAGCTTGATCTGAATTATGTGGCTTTCATATGTTATAGTTTTTGCAAGACTGCAGCAAAACAGACTTTGCTGCCGTTTCACAGGTGAGGAAACTGAGGAACGAGTTAAGACTTCACAGCTAACCAGTGGGAGAGCTGGGGTTTGAATATATCCAGATAGTTGCACCTTCTGACAGAGAACCTGGCCTCCCCAGGTGACCACACGGGTTCATCCACCGTGCTGACCTTCGTGTACCACCCGTCAGATGAGGCTGTGGTCTGGCCAGTTCTCTGAAGTCACCTCCTGCTATAAAACGCTCAGATTTCCAAACTCCTGCAATGAGCCAACCGAGGCTGCTAAGGTTAGGTGCTCGAGGAGAGATGTTTCAGCACGCACGGGATGGGGCTTAGGGTTTCGAATGAATAGGCTTGTTGTTTGTAAACACGCACTTCTAAAATGCCAGCGGAGGAGGTTGTTGGTCCTCCTGGGGTCTTGTTCGCCCTAATGGTTTGTTTGGCAGAACTTCTTTCACCGGAGGGCAAAATAGAAAAGGCAGCTTGCCCCGGTCTCTAAGGACATCATTTGGGACTGAGTAGAAATGCAAATTCCTGCCCCGCCCCCAGGCCCGCCTGGCAGAGCTGCGGGTGGGGCTCTGCGCTGCTGAGTTTTAAAAGCTCCGGAGTTTTTCCGATGCGCCCTGGAAAACTGTTTGAGGACGGTTGTTCTGGAATCCCTCTTTTCCGCGGGAGTTGGGGAGATGTCCCTGAATGCTGGTTTGCAGCCAGGGCTGGCAGGCTGGGCACACTTCAATTTAAAATACCATTTTCAAATCTCGGTGCCTTGCTGGGTGCCCTCCGTTGGGAAGGGGAGCACCGGGAAGAAAGGGAAATTCTGGTGGGGTAGGGCGGGGGCTGGGACAGGAGGGGACAGGGGAGGAGGGGGCCGAAGGGGGACCAGGAAGCTGCCGGGCCCCGCAATCCGGAGGGCTGGAAACACTGTGCCTGCCCCAGCCGCAGGAGCCAGGGCCAATTACAAGTTTATGTAATAGAATAAGTCCCCCGGCCCCCCTCCTGCGCTCCGCCCCGCCCTGGCCCTGTCCGTGTGGGATGGGGGGAGGACTCGCTTTCTCTGACACACACACTCGATGGAGGATGGAGGGCTGCTTTCCTGGGTTTGCTACTTCTGCCTGAGAAACGCCTTGGTGGGGGGCGGCTCGCAGACCCCCTGGGCGCCCCCATTGCTGCCCGGGGGCGGCGGGGGCGCAGCGTTCACGCGGCGCCGGGTGGCGCGGGGAGAGCTCCGGCGTTTATGTAACGCTTGCCCTTTCTGGAGGACCGTGGGATCCACTGAGTCACGGAGCAGGGGCCCAGGTGGGGCGGGGTGGGGGGGGGCACTCCCCAGCCACGTGACCCGTCAGATGACTCGCTCTAAGTCTGCCCGGGCTCATTTACGGCCAGGCTGAAGGCTTCTCATCTGCATCCACTGTTAGTCATCCCCGAGTGACATTTGATATGAGAGGCGCGGGGACAGGGGTGGCGGCGCGGGGACGACGGAGGCGAGAAAACGCTACTGCTCGCCGCCTCTGATTTTTTGCTGGAACCGGACTTCGTGCTGAGTCAAGGAAACCTGCGGATAACCACCAGGAACGACACTTTCTAGACAAAGATTCTTAGATTCTTCAGGGCTGGGGGCACAGAGTCTGGAGAAGTTGGTCCCAGAGTGCCAGGCAGACCACGGAGCGTGCAAGCTCCGTGCTTCAGATCTGTGGCTTCTGTGAAGAGGGTGAGGCCATGCCTGCTGGTGTGGGGTCCATCTTAATGAGAGGACAACCCTTCCCAGCTTCTCCAGTCTCAAGTGTGGCCCAGGAGCCTTCCCCGCCTCCAGGCAGGCGTCCAGAGCTGGAGCCTGTGTGCGAAGGCCACCCCAGGGGGTGGAGGAACAGGAATGCAGACAGCACAGGTGTCCAGGCTGCTGAGTGAGGAGCCCTGGCAGACACTGCAGGGCTGGGCACTGAAGGGCCATGGCCTTTGACTTACTGCAATAAAGATGTAGCAAAAGTCCAGAATCCATCCAGCACCATGAGACAATGAACTTCTATTGTTTAAGGGGAGGGGGAGCCTAAATTCTAGAGCCAACCCAGTGGGAGTCAAACAGGACTGAATCTGACACTCCTGGTTAGCCCTTGACCTTGACCTTGCATTGCAAGCACACCCAGCTAGTACAAGTTCTTTGTGAGGAAGGAAGGAAATAAGGGAGACAAGGCTTTTCTTAACAGTTAAAAGAGAGAGAGGGGGAAAAAAGCCAACTTGTTGCTTTGCCTGGCAACAACTAGCTCCATAAGCAATTTCCTCCCATAAAACAAAAACAAATGAAGTTGGGTGTGGGCTTTTGAAAGAAAGACCTGAGTTCCGCTGAAGGGAGACCTGGATTTATGTACCTGTAGGGCCTTGTTAAGACACGCGTGCCTCGAGATTAAAAGGTTTTCTTTTGGGGCAGTCCCAAAATGACTTCGCTTGATTCAATTAAGCAAGGCCTGATGAAAGAGAATTCCAGCTCCAAGACAGGCATCATCTCACCAGGTGAGTTGTAAATACATTCTGACCAGGTTTAAGAGGCTCCTCTTGAAATTTTAATCTATTTAAAAAATGCATATCCTTGCCACAAATTGCTTTGAAGAAGATGGCAGCGCTGATTGCATGCTGAGATAATTATTCTGTATCACCACTTAGGGAACACGATTTTTTGATAAAGAGCACAGTGTCGGTCTTAGTTAATGACTAGGGAGGGGAAGGAGAGACTCCCACACGGCCTGGCTGGTTTGTTCTCCTGCCTGCTTTCCCTAAACTCCCCCCAGCCTCAGGCTGTGGGAAGCTGGTAGAATCTGGGCTTGTGGGCTTCCACCCCTGCTGAGGAAGCTTTGCTCCCCAGCTGTTGAGTCTCTGGTGTCCAGGTGACGGTGAGGGTCACGGTGAGATCAAAGCCCGCACCCTCTGGACTCTGAGGTCAGGCTTCTGGACTGTGAGCAATGGCTTCCTCGGGCTCCTGCACTCACTCTGCCTCCGCACGGGCTCTGGGGTGCACCTGAGCGCCTGGCTCCCCGTCTCAGGAGAGAGCTGAGGCACCCCATCAGGGAGGGAGCCTGCGCAGAGTGTTGGCAGGCATGGATCCTCGGAGGGCCCTGGGCCGTCCCCCTATTTTGGATAAAATGGCAGGGCAGGGCGCACAGATACAGCTGTGCTACCCCGCCACCAGCACCTGTGCAGGGCAGGCATGGCTGATTTCTCACAGGACTCTGTCCCTCCAAGCCTGGATGTGCCCTCAGAATCCTTCTTAGCATGTCATTACTGATCCTTTTCTATGGTCATTCTTTCAGTGACTAAGTCTTTATTAGTGTATAGGCAGTTAGACAGGAGCCGAGCAAGGGAGATGGGCCAGGCACAGCAAGTCACCAGGGTGGAAAGTCCCCAGTGCCTAGCAACAGGCAAAACTGAGGAAACAAGGACCTCACCCCACCAATACACCCTGCCAGGTAACCTCTCCTTCCCTAGCATATCGCAGGTCGTGAGTTTGGGCCCTCCCCTGACCTTTCCTCCCCTGGCATGGCGCTTGGCATGTGGTAAGCACCTTCGGAGGAGGAACAAGGGGCAGGAGAGTGGCCTCAGGTGACTCCCAGGCAAGCCCTTGCAAGACCACTCCTTAAGCATCAAGCCCCAGGGATAACATCTAGGCCTCAGTTGGGTTGCAGCTCCAGGTCCAGAAAAGCAGCAAAACCAGACAAGTGACAGCCACTGCTGACCTCAGGGCCAGCAGCATTGGCTAATGACCCCGCTGGCGCCAGCCAATCAGGGAGACCCTAAGAGGACACACCTGGACAGCTGATGAATATTCCATTGCGATCCTCCCCTGGAATCACCCCTAAAATCCCCACCCTTAAACACCCTCAGGACAGAGGACCCAGCAGGCTCTCCCTGGGGAGCATGCCAGTGCCTCTTCCCTCCCCCAGGTGCGCATAACCTTCTCCCTTCTCTCGCCTGAGCTCCAAGGGCCCCTTCTTTTGCCAGGTGACTTGTTTCCTGAGCCCATGTCTTCCACGGCTCACTTCCTCTACCTCTGTGACTTTCTAAAGAATCTTTTGCTTATAGAGCTTGAGTCTTGCCTCTGAATTCTTTCTTAGTCAGAACTCAGGTACGGAGGTTGCTGGACCGAGGTCTGGGTGGACTCCACAGCTCTAACACCTGGTGCTATTCTCGCCACCAACATTAGGGACCTATGATATACCAGACACTGATCTGATGAAGAAGGAGATAGGGAGATAGATAGACAGATATGATAGAGAGACAAAAAAGCTATGCTCTACGCTCCACAATAAATGAAACAAGGCAATGCATACTGATCGGTTAGTGAATGGGAGGGGCACCTTTAGATGTGATAGTCAGGGAGGGCTTCTTTGAGGAGGTGACATGAGAGTTACTTCAAGAGCTGGGGGTGGTTGTGGGGCCGGTGGTGGACAAAGGAACAGTGAGTGCAAACTCGCTGAGGCGGGAATGACAGAGTGTGGTCCGGGGCCTGTCCCAGGAGATGAGCCCTGTGACCCTTCCCTGAAGCGGGTCCTCGGCATTTGAGGTGTTGTCTGAATGTTCTCTGCTCCTTGGTGATGTGGCAGAAGCATGAGTTTGACTCACAGGTGTGTGGACCGCGGTTCTGCATTCCCATCTGGCCATTGACCTTCACCTGGGCAGCATCTCTGGTGCAGTGACAGCTGGGTGGTGTTTCATGGGCAACTTTGGCTTTAAGAGCATGTGTGTGAGGAAGAAATACAAGGGCTCGGGAAATAAGCCCCCCCCATCGTGAGAAGATCCGGGTCCTGATCCCAGCTCCTCCTACTGATGGAAGACACATTTTTTCTCATTCTCCACTTCTCGGCTTTCCCGTGGAGATCAATAGGAGATGGCGCGGTCCATCTTGGGAAGGCAACTCAATGAATGGCGAAGACACCAAGCAGTTAACTCCTCAAATGTAGCAGTTTACCCAGACCTTGCAGTGAACAGTATTTTCCCTGAACATTTTCAATGACTAGGACTATTCTTCAAAAATCTGTTTTTATCGTATGTCTAACATACCGTCAAAATATTTAGAAATACATTCAAGAACATATGTAGCTCATTAATGTGTCCTTCATGAATATTACTATTTAATTAAACCAAATAGAGGAGGGAGCATTCAAAAGTAATTTCCTCTTCTACAGGATGTGACTAAATTATTTTCAGCAATAATCACAAAAATAAAAGGAGTAACAAAAATGGCCAGAAAAGAAATGCAAATCCCGAAAGCTTCCTTGCAGTGAATATTTGTTTACATAATCTTGCCACTAAAAAAAAGAAAAAGAAAATAGACAGTACTGTGCAAATAAGGGAAAATCCCACACCCAACTCTTCCTCAGTTGTTGTGGCTACTTAAGATTAAACTTTGATCCTTTGGTTACAGCCTCATAATATATTATTTTATGTGAATAATTGTTCAGTAACTAATAAGTGAATTATAATAAAACCAAAATGTCTGGAAAAGGCACAATTTAGGGAACTACCATATGGCACCACTGTGGTAAGAATTGATTTTCTTGATTTGTTTTTTAGTCTAAAACAAGAATATAAAATTAGAAAAGAAAAATAAATTTCAATGTCAAATTCAGTCAAATATTTCATGAAACAGAACAGAGCAAAGATTCTCCTAGGAAGCTGGCATTGTGAACCTCTCTTTTTAAAAATTTATTGATTGATTTTTAGAGAGAGAAAAGGGGAGGGGGAGGGAGGCGGGGGGGGGGAGAGAGAGAGAGAGATTGGTTTGTTGCTCTACTTATTGATGCACTCATTGGTGGATTCTTGTAAGTGCCCTGACCAGGGATGGAACCTGCAACCTTGGTGCATCAGGACAATGCTCTAACTCCCTGAGCTACCCGGCCAGGATGCTGGCATTGTGAATCTCAGTGCCCCTTCTAAATCACCAGTAAGAGCAGGACAAAGAGGTGCCTCTCTTCTTACCGGGGCAACAATGATGGAGGATTAGAACATGATTGAGAACACTTATACGGCCAAGTATGTGAGAAGAGAACCAACATGAGATTTCCGTGCCAACAGAAGTCTTTTATAACGGGGCTCTTCCAACAGCTACTCCTCTTGTTCTTCAGAGAGCTGCCTGGGTCTCTAGACAAGGCAAACCCCCGAGGATGGTGGCAGCCAAGAACCCAGCCAGAAGTGCTTGATTACAGCCTGCCTCCGGGCTCTTTCCGGCGGGCCCTGCCTCTCAAAATCCTTGCCGGCAGACCTGGTTCCCCGAACCTCCCCATCCCCGCGGTCTAACCCCATGCACAGGGCTCAACAAACCGCCCTTCGATCAATATCCCGTGGACAGCTCGCTGCAGGCAGGCATTTTCTTGAATGAGGAGGAATCCCATCAGTAATCCCATTCAAAGAGTCCCTACAGTCTGCTGGTTGCTGACTTCATTCAGAAACTTCTGCTAAACACATGTCCTGAGCCTGCAGCTATAAATTAGCTCATGCTGTGGCATATTCTCAGCCTCTACCTGAGGGCTCCACCTCCCCTTCAGTCCTGTTTTCGGGATCCTATGATGCGTTTTTCTCTTCTAAGGACGGAGATGCACGAGCGCCAGTTACCTGGGACAGGTGCTTTGCCGTTACCTACGACAACTTGTTGGTCTTAAGTCAGGGAAGACATCATAATCATCACTTGTAATTTAAGTTTTCTGAAATTCCTGTGGCTTCCACTTCCTGCCAGCTCGGTGCTCACAAGTAGCTCCTCCCCTCCGGGAAGTGGGGGATAGGAGGGCCCCCCCACCCAGCCGGACAGCCTCCCCGCTGCCTTTTGCCTTTCTCGGGCATGAGGACCAGACAGCTGACATCTGTTTAGGGCGTGGGAATCCCACTAGACTGGAAGCCTCTGATAAAGTAAATCAAAACATTTCATTAAAATTCATTCCTCTTCTCACATCTTACTGAAAACAGAAAAATATTTCAACCTTGGCAGAGCCACTGAATTATTCATCTGAAAATTTAAAAACAAAAAACAAAACTTTGATGCCACGCAGACTGGATCCGCCCTCCTGCCCCTTGCTCCTTGCCATTCCTCTAAAATGAGGCCGGGGTCCTGCTTCCTGACTGTGGCCAGGGTCAAGGGGAGCATCTTCTCTCTGGTCCTCTCAGGGAGTGAGGCCCAAACACCAGGTGTGGCTCCCAGGCACGGAGGACCATACGTTGTCATAACCTGGGATCTGCAGGACTCAGGGGCAAGGTGGGGGGCAGGCACAGGGAGCCCAGACACAGGTGCCCCAGGGAGGTACAGGTGTTAGCCCAGGGAGAAAGCCTTCCTCCCTCGCTCCTGGATGCAGGGGCCAGGCCAGGAGGAAGGCTCAGGACCTGCCTGTGCCCCCAGTGCCACCACCCAGCAGCTCTGCCCTCCGCCCTCCCTGGAGGTCGGTGCCCATGATGCCAGAGACCTGGGACACTCCCTCCCGCACACAGTGTATGAAGTGGGGCAGACAGGGGCCAACGAGTGCCCTCCAGATGTCCTCTCTCGGGTCATCCACTTGACTGCATGCCCCCCAGGTGGGCTGTGGGATCACTGTCTCTTCCAGGCCTGGCTGCCCTGGGATCTGCATCAGATCCCCTTAGGACTCCACCTTCCGGTGTGCCCTCTGGTAAGCAAGGGGCTCCCTTTGTGAGGTCTGGCTCTGTGGTGGCCATCTTGTCTGAACTCCGAGTCAGAACACGTCAGTGTGAGAATTCTTGGGGTGTTAGGGAAGCTGGGGCACATGGTGGTTGGCCCTTTGCGTAGGTGGCCTGGGAGCTCCCCAGGAGCGGGGCTTCCTTTTGGGATACAGCCAGACTAGTTGCTCCGTGCCTCCTGATTTCACTTTGAAATTCACTGGCCTGCTGCCAGAAAACTCTCTGCGAATGACCGTGGAGACTTCCTGATTGTGCCTGGGAAGTTCTGGGTTCCATAGACGATGTGCGCACACACACACACACACACAGAGGCATGTCACCCATTCTGAAGAGGAGTGGTCCTGAGACCCCACCCCTTACTCTCTTTCTGACAAAAATAACCCCCCCCCAAGAAAAGGGTCAGTATAATTATTGTGCGACTGTCAATGTTGATCAGATTATCCAGAAGATATCAACTCTATTTCATTTTGTTACACAAGTTCAGCCCAAGTGGAGGTGAGAGTTTTTGGCTTCCCCTAAAATACTCACTGTCTGGAACCGGGTTTGGGAGAGGAGGGTTCTTAAAGTGAGCACGTGGTCCTTGAGTACCATGGTCAAAGCCAGGTGTGTGGGCAGCAGTGACCAGAAGGTTTCAGGGGGAGCAGGTGGGCAGGTCAGGGGTCACTGAGCGGGGACATGGAACCAGCTGGGGCCAGCTGAGAAAGCCCCGTCCGGGCGGCTGGAGCAGGGCCTGGCTCACAACCAGCGATGGAACTGGAGTGGGTGCTGGAAGTGGCCCTTGAGCATCCATATTGCCTCCTTCGTGTGGCCCCATGCAGAGGACCCGGAGGCTTTGGGGAAGGGCAGAGCCACAGGATGGAAGGCATCTCTGTCCCCAGCCCCCTGAACACATGTCTCTGATAGGCTTATTCAACAAACAGTTAGTAGGGCCCACAGAGGCGGGACCAGCAGGGAAAGATGCCTGCAGAGCAGGATGCTTACGCTGGGTTGTTCAGCAGGCAGAGGGAACTGCTCTCGGTGCGCTGAGCATTCATATTTGGGGGCTTGCTCGTCCCTGCAGTCAGCCGTGACTTTAACGAAAGTGGTCTTCAAGCCCACAGGGGAACTTTTGTAGGGGAAGGAAACAGACCACACCCTGTGCACTTCCGGTGCCTTCTATAACTTCTCTGATTCTGATTTGTTCATAGGGATTTTCTGCTACACCCAACAGAGCGCGACAGTTGCCTTGGTCCCTCTGGATGCCTCCCTGCTTCTGCTTTTCGCCCTGGTTTTGTTCCAGGCTGCATCTGACTCGGATCTTCGAGGTTTCCAACCACTTTCGTTCTGCCGGTTTTGCCACCCTCAGAGCCTCCAAGGTGCCCTTTGGTGTCTCCAGCCCAGGTTGCTTTAGGAACCAGCCCTTCTGCCTAGAAGGGCGGGGCACCTTGACATGCAGAAATCCACCCAAACCTGACGGATGACTCAGTTCGCGTGCAGGTGATGACTTACGTTGAGTATCTATTACAGCAGCCTTTCAGCTTCTCATCTTCCCAGTAGACAATTCAACTCGTGATCTCTGCAACTTCTTAGGACTGCGTTTGGCACATTTGGGTTAGAAAACAAATGAACTATATAACCTTATAAGTCTTCAGTGTTCCTCCCTGGCCGGGTTGCCCAGTTGGTTGGAGTATCGTCCTGATACACTAAGGTTGTGGGTTCGATCCCCAGTTGGGGCACATACAAGGTTCAACCAATGAATGCAACGATAAATGGATCAACAAATTAATCTCTCTCTCTCTCCCACTTCTTCTCTAAAATCAAATTTTTAAAAGAAGTTTTAAAAAGCCTTCCGTGTCCCATACGGATGAAAGGTGTTCTTACTAGTGGCAGAGTGACTGTGACTATGTCATCGGTGTGGCCAAAGGACTGCTCACAGCCAGGCCTTAAATCTCACCTTTCCTGTAGCTCCTGCAGAGCAGCGGATGGGCCTTGGTGCCAGCAGCTCAGACTGAGCTCTTCAGCCGTGTTATGACCCCCAGTGGGCACCTCACACCACACGGACTACGGGTAACCATCTCCAACCTTCTGGGCGGCTGCCACGAATAGGCCACGAACAGAACTCTTGAGAAACCCCGCCAGGCCCATAAGTGCAAACGAATGCTCGTAGCTCCAGAAATCTCCCAGGAATACCACCCATCATAGAATCCTGGAAGGGCAAAGGCTGTCCCTTCAACCTCTACAAATCAGACCTGAGTTTGAATGTGAACTTTGCCAAGCTGCTGGACAAGTGAGGGTTTCCGAGTTGTAGCAGTGTGCCAACACGCAGTCTCTTCTTCTGCCACAGGGGTCGATTCCTAGGGTCAGGACTGGGCACGGAGAATATGAACCCTCGAGAAAGGCAATTACTTGGGGAAGTAATGGAAGCTGTCTTGCCCTGCAGAGCTCAGTCTGTGCTGATGCCTGTGGGTCTCCATTACCTGCCCCATCTCTGGAACCTAAGTCTCCCTTAAATCCCAGCCCTGCCTCTTCACGAGGCATGTAACTTGTCCAAATAATTGAACGCTTTTGTACTATTTCCTTGTCTTTAATCCGGGGACAGTGACAGCAGCAACTCACGGTGCTGGTGTGAGTTCTCAGTGAGCGCAACACTTGGGGCAGAGAGGAGCCCGTGGAAGTGTCCAGTAACTTAGGACTGTCCCAGGATGACCTGCCGCCCCGTCTTGTCTCTGCATCCCCCTCTTTTCTGCATTCCACATCCAAAGAAGGAAATGCGGTCAGACCCCCGTGCGTGGCGATTAAACATGTTCGTGCTCACAATCGCAGAGGAGCACCCGGAGCCCTAGCTCCTCAGGTGTTGTCGTCTTGGAGAACGACTCGATATCTGATTAGTCAAGAAAAAGTCAAGAAAAGTGATGTACCTGATAGGTAACAGCCACTGGATATTACTGAGGAGACTCGATTTCTCCGTTCTGTAGGCACCAGGAGAGCAGGCAAGCACGGGGTTAGGAGAAACCGTGAGACACACCAATGACACGCCTCATCAGATAAAAATGTGGCCAGCCCGGTCACCATGTGTCGCCTGTGTCCACAGGCTCACACCCCGTGCTTTCATCGATCTGTGGCTGAATAGCAGCGTGTCTGACCAAAGCGCTCGGACTTGGTGAAAGCTCGCCTTAGCAACAAAGGCAGGGCCACGACCCGGGAACTTTCCTCTGCGGCTTCGTTCCTGAGCAGGGCTCAGGTGGAAAGGAGCTTGTTTACCAAGATCAGAACGGGCACGTTAATGAAGTCTCATGCGTGCCTCCGCCGTGACAAGTGACTTGTGCACTGCTGAGCTGGGGGGTGTGGAGGCATACCCAGAGGAGCGGCGTTTCTGTCCCCCAGGGTCCGGACTGATGTCTTCGGCCCAAGTTTGTCGGGCCCACATTGTCCTTTGCTTTCGATTGTGTTTCCAGAGTAGAGAAAAACCTTGTCACTGTGCCTAACATGGTAAACAAAATTATAATGTGTGTGAAGAGAGAAAAAGTGGACTCAGAAGTCTTGATGAACGTACCCACGGTGAAACCTCGTGGCCGGTATGCGGTTGTTGTTGTTTTTTTTTAAATAAACGCATGAATATGAAGGCTCTGTGTATCGCTTTCGGTGGACAAAGTATGGTGACTATAGAGAAGGTCACAGGACAACTCCAGCTGGGTCTCCGAGCAGCTTTGGAAGCAAATATGGAAACACCTGCGTACATGGCGTTCCATAAAACATCATTTTAAACAGCAAGGCGAGTTTCTAATACCGCACAGTGTGGGTCCCTCATTTTGTTTGTTTTTGTTGTCCTAGAGCAGGGACCCACAAATGACCGCCGTGGGCCCGACTCTGGCCTGCTGTCTGCTCCTGCAAATAAAGTTTTATTGGGAAGTAGCTATTCATGTTTGTCCACGTATCATCTGTGGCGGCTTTCCTGCTGAAACAGCTGAGCTGAGGAGTTAGTGACAGAGATGTCACAGCCTGCAAAGCTGAAACCACTTGCAGTCAGCGCCTTTATAGAAGGTCACTGAGCCTGTCCTCTGCAGAACGGTTATTGCAGAGAAGGTCCAGGTGCTGCTTGCCAGTGAGGTGATGGCCAGACGGGGTCGGGAGAGAAAAGGTCACACATCCCCAGGTTACAGGAAGGAAGGGACAAAAATAGAGAGAGTGCAGGGGGAATGGGGGCCTTCAACTAGGAGGGGGGTTCTGATTGGACTGGGAGAGGAGAGGGTTCTGTGGGTTGTGAGTTCCTTCTTCTTTTTTTTTTTTAATCCTTATCTGAGGATATGTTTACTGATTTTAGAGAGAGGGGAGGGGAGAAAGAGAAAGAGAGAGAGAGAGACAATGTGAGAAACATTGATCGGTTGCCTCTAGTACTCGCACGGACCAGGGATGGAACCTGAAACCCTTCGGCGTGCAGGACGGCACCCCAACTCACTGAGCAACCCAGCCAGGGCATGGTTTCATTCTTTCGCAGTCTGTGCATAGTATAAATGCTTGGGTATGAAAAGCAATGATCACGTAGGCTTTTATAGAGGTATCAAACATTCTATCAACTCACGGGATCTCTGACTCACGCATACATCACAGCAGAATCAGAACTGCAGCAGAGTGAGACATCTCTCTGGAAGCTCGGGAGACACGGGAGGGAAGGCTCTGACTTCCTCGTGCCGACTGGCAGGCGCTTTCACTGTCGGGGATGAATGCCATCGTCTGCATTTGCGGCTGCCACAAACTGAGAGGAGGGAAATGTGGAGTCTGTTTCTCATGCCAGAGACACCTATTGCCCAACGGGGCTCATTATAGTAGGCCAGTGCCTACCTGTTTTATAACTCTCTATTTCGACTCAGTGGCCCAGTGGGTTGTGAGCTAATGCTGGCCATGGCTTTTTCTGGGGCTGGGGGTCTTTGAGTCCCAAAGGTGGAGGAGTGGTATCGTTCTGGGTAGACACTGAGTAACGTGACTATTGATACAGTAAGAACGTGTGCGCTGAGGCAGCCCAGTGCCCGGGCCTCGTAACACAACAGGTGACTTCTAGTTCCCAATGTCCTAGTCCAGCTCTACTGCCGTTTCCTCTTCCTGCACCCTTGGAGGGGCAGGGCCCTACACACAGCCTGTCAGGAACAACAGCTCGCTCAGCGACAGCAGCCCAACAGCAGAGACGGCGGCTGACCCTGGTCCAGGCATGGCCCTGATGGCTTCCGCAGACTAACTCCTTTAATGCACACAGCAACCCTGTGAGGAGGTTCTGCTCTCGCCCCATCTTACAGACAAGGAAACTGAGGCACAGGGAGGCTCTGTCACTCGCCCGTGATCACGCAGCTAGAGTGTGGGGAAGCCAGGCTTCCTGGCTCCAGGGTCTACTCCTTCAAAACCATTTAAAATGAACCTCAGGTACGCAGCATTGGATTAATTACAATCTCGGTGTGACTCGCTCTCTCATGCGTGGACCCTCTTTCACTTAATTAATTAATGAAGTTACAAATCACTTCACACACACACAGAGCCTGAGCTTGGACTCCCCTAGAAGCAGATCCTGAGACGGGGATTTGGGTGCAGCGGGAGGGCAGGGACGTGACATAGGAAAGACAGGGAGCAGCCTAAGGGGGTGTCCCTAAGCAGCAGGACAAAGGACAACGGGATCTTCCCCTCGTGGGCAAACTGGAAAATGTAGCTCAGAATCTCCCGAGGCAGCTCCGGGGGTGAGGGAATGGGCATTTTCACCCCAAGCCCAGTCTGTCAAAGGCGGTAGACACCCACGGGTGGAGGGAGGAACCTTCAAAGGCAGAAAGGGACAGGTCGGCAGTTAGTAGGTGTCTGGGCACGTACCAAAGCAAGTCCAAAGCAGTGCTGCCTCTTTTTTTTTTTTTTAATCACTGCCACTCCTCAGGAGCCTTTGAAAGCAATTTTTTCTCATTGCACTGCCCCATGAAAATTTAACACCATGGATATATTTCTGTTTAGGTACCTTTGGGGGCAGGTCACAAACCATTAAAATATGCAAGACTTGTCCCCCCCCCCATATTAGTCAGGGTTCTCCAAAGAGACAGACCAATAGAATGGGTATGTTTGTGTGTGTGAGATTTCCTTTATACATATATATTTTTATATATAAAATATCTATGCTTAGTTATATATGTAATCCATATTTAGAATATAAATTCTATGTATTTAAATATATGGTAATGTATTTATATATAAGCATATAAAATACATTTTATATATAAATATATCAGTATATTAAACACATATATAAATATATAAGTATATAAGAATCTCTCACACACACACACTCCCAGTACCAGTTTCTCCCAGTTGGGGGCGACGCTGCCCCTGTTGATGGTCCCAGGGACCTGGGCAGGGCACACCAGCATCTGGTATATGTGCACATCAGGCCCAGGCCCTCCAGCTCGTCGAGGTGCCCCAGCATGGTGCAGGGGTGGTGGGCGAGGGCTCCGCAGGAACAGAGAGTGGGGGAGACCACGCCACGCCATCTCCTAGGCCAAGTGGTCCTTGGGGAGGCGGGAAGAGCCAGGGAAGGTCAGGGCATCTTTGAAGCCCATGATGGGCTCTGATAATCCATCACAGCAGACACGAAGCTCTGGTTCTCGTTATTGTCTGGGATCCCCGTGCAGCGAGGCTCCCCCGGAGCAGCCCCGCACACCACCACGAGGCCCTGCCTTGGCATTTCGAGGCTACTGAAATCGGATCCCAGCGAGGATGCGAACGTCCCTCTCCGTGCCTGCGCCCTGCGCCATCTCGCACCGGTGTCAAGCTAAGTTCTCATGTTCCGGAGTTGCAAAGCCACTGAACAGATGGTGGCTGACACCTTTCTCAGGAATCCTGGAAACCCACCAGTCTACCCACTGAGGTATGAAAAAAAAAAAAAAGGTGGGGGCATACAAAACTGGGGTGGAGAGAGAGAAATGCCTGAAGTGGGAGGAGCCCAAGAGAAGACCCGTTCTGCTTGGTGCCGTGCTCGAGAGCGCTCCACCGCCAGCCAGCAGTCTGCGAGCAGGGCAGGACCTGGTGCTGCAGCCAGGACGCTGGGGTCCCGCAGCATCCTGACCAAGCTGCCCCCTGGGGGCGCGCCTTGCCCTCAAGGTTCCCAAGATGAGTTAGAGTACAGCATGTCAAGGTTTTACGCTTGCCTGAAATCACAGTTTTTTTCCAGGGTCTAATGGAAGCTTAAGTGGTGACAGTGAAATCACAGAGGATGTGACCAGAAGAGAGAAAGCCAGGCCCTGGCAGGTGCGGCTTATTTGGTTGGAACATCGTCCTGTGCACCAACAGGTTGAGGGTTCGATTCCCAGTCAGGGCTCCTACTGAGGTTGCAGGTTCAGTCCCCAGTCAGGGCAGCAGCTGATCCATGTTTCTCTCTCTCCGTCTTTCTCTCTCTCTAAAATCAATTAATATATTTGAGAGAGAGAGCGAGAGCCTGATGGTACCGCCACCTGTTTGTCCCCTGAGAAGGCACAGTTCACTCCAAACCTGTAACCAGACTGTAGCACCAAAAGGCATCGAAGGAAATTTACTCTGCTGTTTCCTTGATGGGATAAGAAAAAGAAAGCTAAGCTAGGACTGTCTTTGCGGGGGAGGGAGGAGGGCGGGAGAGGAAAAGGGTGTCAGCCGTGGAGTAATACCATGCTAACGTGTATAGATCTCCTTTTACGCCAAATGATTTCAGATTTTTTAAATAAATGGGGCAATGGCTGTGGTATAATCTAAGACACTGTGCAAAATCCTTCCCCTCTTTATTAAAGTTGAGGCAGAATATCAATATTACACGTGTGCTGGTAGCAAATTCATCTTGCGAGCTCCGTGGCAGTTCGGCGGCTGACCACCTGAGACGTGCTGGAGATGTAACGGCTCTAGCAGTCGCTCCGGCGGTTCAGCTGCAAACAGAAGGCACCATGGACACCCTGAGAGGGACGGGGCAGCACCCTGCAACGCAGGACATACCCCTGCTTTCGGGCTAGGGTCTCAGAGAGAGCCGAGCAAACCACCCCACTCAGTCTGCACAAGTGGAAACTGTGCCTGGACAGGTTGAGCCGCGTGCGGAAGGTCACTGGTCACAGACAGGGGTGCAGACCCCAAAGGTCAGACCCCAAAGGTCCTGCCTGCCTCAGGGCAGGTCTGCCTACTCCTCCCAACTCAGGATTATCTTGAAGTTTCTAAAACACCGATCTGTGGTCCTAGGTTCCCACTTAGTGGGCTTTTCAGTGACCAATGGGTGGACATCTCATCTGTCATGTTTTTTGGTGTATCTTCTTGTGACAGGGTGGCACCAATGTCGCTAGGGTCTCTCTTACAGGGGCAGTCATCCCGTTCATGGGGGCGGAGCCTTCAGGACCGTTTCCTCTCCACCACGAGGCGGTCAGGTGGGGTGTTAGGATGTCCACTCGTGAGTGTGGGGAGGAGCAGAAACATTCAGTCTGTTAGCATCCCATTTCATTATAAAAGTCAGGAGAACAAGCTTCACCTGAAACTTGGCAATAGAACAAACACGAGAACAAGATTCTGTACCAAGTTAGAACTTTAAAAAAGACTATCGGGAAGGAAGGCATTTAAAACACAAGGGAAGACATACCCACAAAATAGATAAAAATGTAATCTGTTTCCAAACAAGCTAGGAAAATGCAGATAATTATAAAAAGACATGGAAAGACTTCAGAATTTAAAAAAAAGAAACTTAGAAATGAATTGACAGAAATAATTAAGAATTTGGAGTAAAAGAAAAAAGTCATTTTGGAAATGAAGATTAAACTAGAAGGAACATTAAAAAAAGAATATACAGAAAAAATAATGCCTTAAGAGAAGTCGAAGGTGAAAAACAGAGTTTTCAAATTTAAAAAAAAATGAAGAAAGAGATAAAAAAGATGTGGGGGGAAAGAGGGCAAAGACTAACCATATGGATGATGGAACAAGTGAAGCAGAAAATCATGCATTGTGACAAGTGCCAAGGATGTAGACCAAGAAAATTTGCTTAAAATTAGCGGGGGTGGGGGAGAAGCATTGGAAATTACATGTCAAAAGAGGCCACCACACACCTGTGGACATCAGCCACAAGATACCAACACGTAGAGACATTCTACTATAATTACTGAACCTTAAAGGGAAGATTAAAGCTATTTGAGTGTTGGGGAAGAAAGAATGGAACCTGTGAGAAAAGAATACTGGATTATCATCAGACCTTTTGTTAGCGATGCTTCACACCCACCCCCCAAAAAAGTAGTCATCCTACTTAAACACATATGCATCCAGGTGTGATGTCTGGCAAAATCGAGTTTCAAGTCCAAAAGGCAATTATCAACATTCAAGGTCTCAAGGAATATTGTTCCTATTTTGGGAAAAATTTACAAGAGAATAAGCTTCAGACCATGAAAATGACCCTCATGGACGTGAGGATTAATTATTTTTTAAATTTCATTTATTGATTTGAGGGAGAGAGAGAGGAAGGGAAAGAAATACCCACTTGTTTTTCCACTTATTGATGCATTCATTGGTTGATTCTTGTATGTGACCTGATGAGGATTGAACCTGCAGCCTTGGCGTATCAGGACGATGCCCTAACCAACTGCGCTACCTGGCAAGACTGGAGTACAGCTTAGAGGAGGGAACTATAGGCTGCAACAGACATGTGCTATGAGAACATAGAGTAAAACTACTCAAACATGGAGAGAAGACAGGGAGAGAGGAAGCAAAAAGGTGTATCTTAACATTTTAGCTAATCCTATTCGTAATACTTTTGAATTTTAGTTATTAACATTTTTATTCCAACTCTGTTGTATGTGTAACATGGGATTAAAAAATGACTAATTCTGGGAAATTCTAATTATGTCCCTTGTATTTTTGAGAGCCAGGGTTTGCAGTATAAAAGAAAGGAGTTACAGGTGTAAAATAAAAGTTAAATAAAATCTTGGTAGTTTGAATTAGATCAGAAGTATCAATATTGACTCACAGATATTTTATCTTTAAATATACTATGTATATGAGGTACGAAAAGAACAGTGTACACCAGAATTAGGAAAACTAAGATGTGTGTGAGTGTGTGTGTGAGAGTGTGTGTGCATTTAGCTCCACTGGAAAAAACGAAAGAAAACAAAAATGATGACCAACCCAGAGCGGCGCGTGTTTCTGGCACTGAGATTTGGTCTTGAAGGAGGAATCTCACTGAGGGGAACCGGGACTTCCCACAGCACTGCCTGAATCCATCCCAGTGCAGAAAACGTGCTGTGTAAGCCAGAAGCATCTTGTCACTTCCCACAGTAAGGGGGCTGTGTGAGACTCTGGGGTCACGGGGCCAGCCTGAAGAGGCTCTGCTGGGACCACGTGAGCTGCAATAATAATGATGTTTAAATTCATATGTTCATAATATGGAGGGGGGAAAAGAAAGAATTGGTCACCCTCAGAGGATCAGAGGGAACTAATTTATTATCATGAACGGTAGTACTGAGTGATGGAATATTCCAGCTCTGCTCCTGTCTCTCCTGTATGAACTTATTGCTGGATGACCAGGTTGTAGAGAGTGGAGTGTCTTTTTATAATAGTGTTAAGTACCAACAACAAAAGATGGACTCTCTCCGCTTAGCAACCGCCAATGAATGAACAGATGTGGACATTAAGCATCAAGGACCACTCACATCAAAAAAGGGTGACAAGGAAAAACTAAAAAAAAAAAAAAAAAAAAAAAATCCCTGGCTCAGTGGCTTGGAGCATCAGCCAAACACCGAAACAAATTGTGGCTTATTCCTATATCAGTACACTGGAATAATACTACACAGACGTGGCAAAGAAGGAAGTACTGATAAATGTAACAGTGTGTATTTATCTCAAAAACACTGAATGACAGAAGGGAGACTCAGAAGATACATGGCTGCATTTATATGGGGTTCAAAATCAGGTGACACTAACTGAGCCATGCTGGCCAGGGCTGTCTCTAGCGATCTTTGATGAAGTACTCAATCCAAAGTTTATGATAGCTCATTAGGTGTACCTCGTCTAAGGTTTTTGGTGCAAAAGACCAAAATTCACATACCATTTATGAATATTGGTTCTTCTTGTCACACAAACATAGCAGAATTAGGACATAGAAAAAAATAAAGACAAAGGAAAATGCATTCATTTCTCAGCAAATAATGCAGAAAGGCAGAATAGAGTGCTGGAGGTTGAAATTAAAAATATTAGAAAAATATGCAATCTGGGACATTTGCTGTACAGTTGGATGGAAATACTACTTTTTTAAACATGTCAGTTTATGGTATTTGCCAAATTTCATTTCAATGATGAAAACATAACGAACTTTGTTGTTTGGAATCAATGGAAAGGAAGATAGAGCAGAAAAGATGTTCTCAATAGTAGATGTTGATGATAATTAAAGATGATGTTTTGTGGGAAAACGGCGTAGATGGAACCACAGCAGGGACGGTTGTGTTTGTTGCAACTTTTAATGGAAGTTCCAAAGTGGAGTCTCAGAGCAAACACTGCAAATGCAGACCCTTCGCAGGCAAAGCACCAGAGGAGAGAATGGAAAGGCCAAAGTATAGCAAGTGACATCAATGTGATTCACTTCATGAAAACGAAGAGTTTAAAATACACTCAGATCTTTATGCAATGTTAAACCAGTGTTACGTTGTTACAATGTTTATCCAATGTTACAACGCCTGGCGGTGACCTTAAACAGGTGTTGTTTTCTTTTTAACAACAACAACGAAAATGCTCCAGACTTTTGGACCTTTTTCTGGAGTCACAAGTGGTTTTTAATGAGATAGGTAGATAGCAGGTAAAATTGAAGAAAGAAACAGATTTCATCTGTATTCAAGTAAAGGGGCTGCTTGGAACAATGGATTAAAGATTAACTGCTTCCTTGAAAGAAACGTGCTCCAGAGAGATAATTCTGAAACAGATGTTTTTAAATGTTTCCAACATGTCATTTGGATTTTGTTACCCTCCCCCCAAAAAAATACGTATGGTCACAATAAACTCCTCTAGGTACATATTTTAAAATTTGGAAGCAAAACGTTTCCTTTCCAAATGAAATATTTAATTGGGTTCTGTGCCCAGTGATTAAAATAGAACAAACACCACACTGTTGTGAAGTGGGTTCGGAGCTTCAGGTTTGCGAGATGAAAAAGTCCTGGAGCTTGGCTACTGACCTGCACACTAAAAAATGGTAAAGATGGTAATTTTTATGTTCTGTGTATTTTATCACCATTAAAATAAAATAAAACTGTGGCAGCTTCCAATTCAGCGTCAAGAATAACTGTTTCACATCAAAAGAGATATAGAGGTATCACATTTCATTTAAAATTTTTTTGCTCACGTCCCAACTCCGTTCTTGGGTGCCCAGTGGTGCCCTTGGCCCAGAACATGGCCTTGCCCTTGGCTCAGGGCACGTTTAATGGCAAGAAAGCAGCAGCCTGGAATCTGTCCAGTGAGCATTCTCAAGCTTGACTATTCGAGAAGTGGCCAAAGGTACGTGGCATTGAATAATTTGCCAATTTGCTCAGGCACCGTTTCGGATTGCATCAGATTGGAACGAGGAACAAATCATCACATACTTGTCACCAAACCTAGTCAACAGCCCAGTATCCACCATCACTGTGACTCAGTAACATTTTATTTTCAGCGAGTGTACGGCGATTCTTATTAACAGTCTACAGGGATCTTTAGTTCAGTAAAGTCAGTAGGACTCGATTGCATTTTTACATTAAGTATCCTATGATACAATAGTATATATATGTACATATATTCCCTTTTACATATATCTGTATACATTTGTACTTTATAGTATTTTATTATGTATTTTATTTATATTATTATTATTGTTATCTACACCCAAGGACATTTTTTTCATTGCTTTCAGAGAGAGAGGAAGTGGGAAAGAGAGAGAGAGAAAGAAAGAGAAACAGCAACTGGCTGCCTTCTCCTATGCACCCCAACTGGGGAACAAACCCGCAATCGAGGTACATGTCCTAACCAGGAATTGAACCTGTGACCTTTCTGTCTACAGGACAAGCGACACTGGCCAGGGCTATTTATACTATTATGTATTATGTCGTTAAAGCATTTTGCTACAGTAGGACACTACAGATTTCTGAAGACAGTCAGACACAATCCTTAAGACATCAAGGTTTTGCTGAATCATTTAGAATCAGCTAGCCTGACTTGAATCAGAAGGATCCTGGGTCCTCCTGGTCCTTTCTCTTTGTGGGATGATGCCCAACCAACTGAGCCACACTGGCCAAGGCACCTCTAGCCTCTTTTAATAAAGAGAACCACGAGTTTCCTTTTAGAGACCCAAGGGGGAAAAAAAGGAGGCAGGGGGGGAGGGCGCATCAATTAAGAGCCAGTATGAGAATAAAGTCAACACTGGAGAAAAGCAAAGCTGAGATATGGACCAGGCCAGATATATAAAATATTGCTCAACTCCTGGATCAAGCTATGCCTGAAGCTTGGAACTTTTCATGATCAGTTTGAGTTGGTCTCTGTCTTTTACAAAAAGAAAAGGAGTCCTGACCAGTACATGGAGCTGTCTCTAGCCTGGGCTTCAAAAGGCCCTGTGAGGCTTTGGGAATTTAGACAGACTACAACCAGGACACCCAAAGGTGGCTGCTGTCCACTGCTTCATAACCCTACATGTGTAATTAGCCTTACATCACAGTCTTCCACAACCACCCCCAAGACACAGGGATAATAACCAGTTATTCATATTGAAGAGGCAGTTATAACCCTGGCCCATGAGGACCCTTCAGCCCACCACGCAGGACTGTTTATTACGATGTCTTCTTTCCTCCATTTGCCCGTGATCAAAAGGGCACACACTTTGCAGTCAGACAGCTCCTGGCCATGCCACATACTAGCTGTGTGACTCTGGGCAGTTTGCTCAGCCCACCTGATTCGGAATTCCTGTCCTTACCTACACTCTAAATCTCCCATGAGGACTCAAGTGCACATGACAAGAGCCTTAGTTTGTAGCAGAGTGCTGACTCTCAACAAGAGGTGGCTGATTACACTACTCAGCAGACGCTGAGCGAGACCTTTTTGGGAGCCAGGTCCTGGCTTAAGGGTTTTGCAGACATTATTCCTTCGATCCTTCCAACAACTCTGGCAGGTTGGCCCTACTGTGCTCCCCATGGGCCACACACTGCTTTAAGTGCTTCCCGTCCGAAGAAATCATCAAATTCCCGTACAAGCTGGAGCACAGAGTGAGCAGACGCCACTGTGGTGCGCTGGCATGCCTGGGAAGGTGCGAGGGAAGGTGCAAACTCCTGCTCCTACTAAGGACCCTCCCCAGCCTCCAGGGTGGGGACCTGGGTTCTGGAATGTCCGGGAAAACCCAGACAGTGCTGCTTCTCCCCGAAGCTGGCACCCAAAAAACAATGATGGAAAAGAAATGATTTACACGATAGTCTCGCTGTAAGTTTTCCATAGAAATGTACTATGTAACAGGCTAAGTAAATTCCTGGAAACCTGGAAACCCCCCAAAAGTGGTAGAAGCTTTTTTTTTTTTACTATTTCAGGAAAAAGAGAGAAAAAAAACACATTTCTTGGATTTAAACTTTGTTCACACAAACTTTTTTTAGAAGAAAAACTGGCACTGTTGCATTTAGGGGAGGCATGAAACTGTCACTCCAGGCTCCAGTAGCTCATTTAAAAGTGGCCTATGATTGTGTGGCTTGGAAATTTAATTTCTTCCCAGATGGAGAGACCTGAAACAGGTCTTCTGAGTGAAAATCATTGCACCCCTCCCCCCACACCCACCACCCCAAGGAAGCACATTTAAGGATGGGAAGGGGTGCTGGGGCAAACACTCGGCCAAACAAAAGGGCTGCTTGCAACCTGCCTAAAACAGAAAATAAAAGTTAGCAACAGCTTCCTGCCTGGCAGCCCATTTTGGAGCCCTGTGCACAGCGACAAGTCCCGCACAGGATGCTGCTGCACAAAGACTTTGGAGAAGAGCCTGAGCCCCCTGTCTTCCCTGCCCTCTGGCCTCCTTCCCGCCAGGTAGGAGCAGGTTCACCCTCTCGGACCCACCTCCCCTCCTGAGTGACTTTGCTTCGTTCTGCTGTAGAAGTTAAAATCGCAATAATGTTTGGTCCTTCTTATAGATCTTTGGAGAATGATACATTATTACAGGAGCTTTATTTGGGAGAGCCAGTCATTGGTGAGGAAATATCTCCTCTTGTGGGACAAGCCTCGGCTTTGCGGTGCGAAGGGCCTGGATTCAAATGCCATCTTTGCCACGCATTGCCTCTGTGGCCGTGGCCTGTTGGAGCCCCGCGTAAAATGGAGAGGAGATTTCCCGTCTTGCTGGCATGGTGTAAGGTACCGGCCCTAAGGGTGAGCAACGCCAGCCTGCACGCGGTTAGTGCGCCGGACTCTCCGCCTCATCCTGCTCAGGCCACCAGAAAGCAGGTGGCTTTGTTTGCACCTGGCAGCTCACCTGAGAGGCTGGAACGGGGCGTGGAGTGGGGGGAGTGGGCGGGAAGGAAGGGGGGAAAGGAACCCCCAAATCCGGCACTATCCTCACGAGGCACTGCACTCACGTACCCCGAGGACCGTGCGTCCCGACTGGGCGCGACACTCGCGAGCGATTCACGTGCGCTCGGCACGGCGAAGGCACGCCCTCCGACCGGAGCCGATTCTCCGGCAGAGAAAGCGTGCCCATCCCACGAAAAGGGCTTTGTTTTCTTCGACCCCCCGCTCCTCTGCCGGCCCCTGCCTCCCCCCTCCCCCCGCCGCAGCGTCCCCCAGCGCGCACACAAAGGGGGACCCGCGGCGGGGCGCCCTAACCTGCGGGTTGTTTACCGCTCGCGGACTCGGCGCCCGGGCGCTGCGCCGCGCTGCCGCCTAGCGGCGGGAGACGGCACTGCGCCGCGTGCAGGCCAGCCACAGCGGGCGGATGACCCAATGCCGCAGGCATCCGAGGATAACCTTTCCCCCTTCTTTCCAACTCCAAATAAGGGGGCTCCTGCCTCTGCGCGCCGGGCCTGTGGCGGTTAGGCCAAGGGGCGTGGAAAGGAGGATCCGGGAACGAGGCTGACGGTCGGCAAAACAACCGACCACATTGTTCCCGCAGCGGCAGGCCTGCTCCCCGCTTCGGCACGCTCAGCCCGAGGCCATGAGGGGCACTCCCTGCAGAGGCGGGCCGCGGGGTCCCCCAGCCCCATCAGCAGTGCCTCTGAGCCCCTGCCCCTCAAGCAACGGAAGTGCAAGGGCCCCCACCCCATGCAGTGCTCCCTGCAGACCCTCCAGGCCCGCGGGGTGGGGGGCGCAGCTGGGGGACCGCCAGGTCAGGCTGCCAGGCCTGGAAACGCTGGGCATCGCCCCCGAGGGGAGGGCGTCACTCCTGGTGGTTGACAGTGTTTGGTAACCACAGAAACCGAGATTTGACCTATATTTTCGAGTATGGCCTCGACTCTAGTTTTCCTTGCAGGAATCAAAGTGAGCGAGTCTGAGCTGACTTGCTGTTAATTTGCCACCCGCTATATGCCAGAATGCCACCCAGAAGGCCGGGCAAGTCGGAAGGCCTCGCTGGCTGGTTTGCGGAGGACTTGTAAGGGTCTCCAGCGCTCCGTCCTCGCGGGGGGGCGGTGGCTGTCCCCTCTCACTGCCTTCTGCCCACCAGTGGAGGGCAATTGGATGCTATTTATCAGGACTTACAATATGTTTGCAGTTGGCTATTTCATTCTACGTCTCAGCTCTATCCTCAGCAGGTAACGGGAGGACGTATTCCGGTGACAGTCACGGCGGTGCATACGAGAGCAACGACAGACGGCCTCAACGGAACAGGTACTACGTGCTCGAAAGGGTTATGAATGGTTTACACATACCTGCTCACAACACCCCTACGCAGTGGGTATTCCGTTAACACCCCTGTCTCTTAGAGGAGCATCACCTGCACTCAGAGATTACGCTTCCGCTCAAGACTGCCCAGCAGCCACGCGGCAGAGGCAGGATTTATGCGTGGAGTCTGGGGCTCCAGCCTCTGTCCTTGACCGCAACGCTAAAGGTTTATCGATGGGGATCTGATTAATTTAGAGCACATCCGTGTAATGGAATATTCTCCACCACTGCAATGCTGCTAGAGACTGGGACTCCCCGGCACTGAAAACCAGCGGTGACATATTCTTGAGGGAAAACGGAGACCCTAACAGGATCCCGCAGCCGTGCGGGAGTGCGCCCATGGCCTTGCTAACCGCGGTCACCCTGGGGTGGTGGAATTTCAGGTACCTAGGTTTTCTGTGTTGTTGAGGCTTTTGGGGGCATGAATGTATATTATTTTCTAATAAAAAATCTCTTTAGCTTTTTAAAAAAGAAATGGCATAGAAGAAGTGACATGTCACTGTGTGATACAGATCCATCTTATACATACCAATATAATATATACAACCTCTGTCAAGTCTGGGCTCCAATCCCACTGGCTCCCCAAAGCCTTCCTGGATCCCTAAAGTTGGAAGTTGCGGCTCCCCGAGCTCCTTACAAGCCAGAACTGGTGACTAGACAGTTATGCAGCTATGTGAGCACATTCTCAGGCCACCAGCAAAACTGTCAGCGTGGGGATGGAGACACAGACTGCTGAAGCGTTTCCAGTGTGCCCCTAGCACCGGGCCCAGCGCTTTGCCCGTGGCAGGGTTCAAACATTATCAGCAGACTGGTACGAACACATGGCAATAGAAAAATCTGCAGACGAATTACTGGTCTCATTAGTTGTTTGACATCTGGAGAGGAGCAAAATACTATAGAAATAAGCAGACCCTCATCTTGTGCTTAAAGCCAAAGTCGCTTGCTTGAGGAGGTGCCTGGGAGACTTGTAAGAATGGCCAGCTCGTCTCTCCTCAGTCCTTAAGGACTTACCGTGTCCGACATCCCCACAGAAGAAAGCATCGGTCCCCTTGCGCCCGCCTGGTGGGCTGAGATGTGAGCCTGAGGTTCCCCTGCCGCTGCTGTGAATCCACCTGAAATAAATTAATTTGTTCAGCGCTAGTTACAGACATGTTGCAAAGCTTCATCTTTTAAAGTGGCAGCAAATGTCTTCTAGTATTAATGAGGATGACTCTGAGAAGTGCGTCTCCGGAGAGGTTTTCTGTGCTTCCAGTTGTCACCCAGGGTCGGCTTCCCCTCATCCCCCTGCCCCCTCCTGCCCCAACACATGACTAAAACCCAATTTGTTTTCATGTTCACGTGTGGATTTTTGTCTGGACCACATGTTAAAAATCAGACAAGGATTGGAGCTGGGAATGGGGTCGGACTGGGGAGGAAAAAAAAAATCTGTCAGCTCCCTCCGTTTGGAGAAAGCCACGTGGCAAGATAAATAGCAGCGGGCACCCCCGACAGCCCTGTGCAGTAGTAATGCATCATCGTGAAGAATTCAAATCACATTGCGCAAATTCGCTTCCCCATTCAGCGGCTACCAGAAAGTGGAGACATTCGTGGACGGCAGTGATTGTCCACCTTCTGCATCTCGTGGCACACATAAACTGACTGAAATTCTGCAGCACTCCCCAAAAGTGTATTTTCTGCCCACCTGACAAAAAACCCCCAGGTATCAGTTTGATTCATTCATACCTGATGGCTGTTGTTGTGTTGGCTGTTGTCATTTTTTATTTGACAATATAAGGGAGAAGAGGTCAGTGCCCCGACTAAACAGTCAGGTACCGCATGTTTTAACAGCTGCAATGCACCGCTGGAGTATGGGGTCATATCAAACAGAATTGGGGAACGTACACCATCCCCATCCCCTCCCCCAGCTCACCAGCATTGGGAAATGCTAATTATCATGTGACACCTGACTCTGAAGATGCTATTATTACACCTACAGTACAGATAAGACACTGAGACATAAAAAAAAAAATCAGTAATCTGCCTGGTGTCAACTTAGAAGTCACTGGTTTGGAAGGGTCCGGTGGTTCCTCTGGCTGATGTGAAATTTCGGGTACCACAGGCCAAGCTTAACAGGCAAAAGGTGAGGCAGGATTGCTTCCTACACTCTGACCTTCCCCCAGTTTGTGGGAGGACTGGGAGGATGCAGCTAGAACTCCACACCTGGGGCTGCACAAACCTGCAGGTGGCTCGCCATTGATAGGGGTGGAGGGGGGCAGATTCCAAAGAGACCACTGGGGGGCAGCCTTGCTCCCTTGCTGCAGCAGGGTCTACACAGTTGCTTCACCAACCCCGCCCCCTCCCCTGCAAACAGCAGCCCTGAAGGAGATGCATTGCTAGCAGGGAGGCAGGGCCAGCTCCTGGCTGGAGTGAGGCTAGGAGCCTGGGACAAGCTTGCTTCTGAAGACAGCAAGCAGACACGGCTCCCATTGATGTGAGCGCAGGCGGAGATGGAGGCCAATGTCTGTGCCTCTGAGCCGCGTTGAGACCTCAACAGACCCTGAAACCCAGGCCACGCCGAAAATGGGAGGGGTTTTACGTTTTCGGGAGTTGAAGACCCAGGTGCCAGCTGCCCCGTGTGAGCACAGCGAGTTCAATACAGAGGACTGCAAACCATAGGCCAACGTTCTCCTATGATCTGTTTGGCCGAAACAGTGTTTACGAAGAAATGAGTTCACCTTTTAAAAATGGAATCTCCTACTTTACAAAAAAAAAAAAAAAGGGAAGAAAAAGAAAACCCTAGCATCGCTACCCCTGAGTCTGTGGTGGCTCCCCAGCTCCCCATTCTGAGGGGCATTTACACTCTCCAGCGCCCCTCCCCTCACAGCAGGAACCCGAGCATCGTTTTTATTACAAAAGGCACATTTTTCTTTGTACCTGGCCTCTATCAAACAGAAAAAAGAGAGAGAGAGAGAGCTGAACACGTCGATGCCACTCACTGGGGACTCTGGGGTTGGCATCCCGAGATACAGCAGATTCCTCTCCCAGAGGCCTGGTGTCGGCGAGGTTTCCTTTGAATAATATTTTCCCTGAGGAGCAAGCGGTCTGGGCCACCGGCGGCATCCAACTGTGTTTGCGTTTGAAGAAATATTAATCATAGAGCTAATATTTATTGAGCACTTACTCTGTGCCTGGCCCTCTTCCAAGCCCTTTACTTGCATTAGCTCGTGCACTCCTCACCAGCAAACGTGGGCAGTGTGGCTTTGTGACTGCTTTACAGATGAGGGAACAGAGGCACAAAGAGCTTGAACAACCTGCTCGGTGTCTCCGGAGAGGAAGTGGCGGGGCCAGGATGCCAACACCAGCCAGGGGGCCCCAGAGATGGTGCCACAGTAGTACCCCCCAATTTTCGGTGGCGTAAAACAACAAAGGTTTATTTCATGCTCTTGCTACACAATTATTAATGGTCAGCTGTCATCCTGGACGGACGGAGATGCCCCATCGCTGGGGGCCATGATGGAGCAGAGAGAACCCAGCAACTGAGCATCAGCACTTGAAGGCTCCCCCCAGAGAGTGGAGCTTTATCACTCCCGCCCACATTTCATTGGCCAACACAAGTCACATGGCCAAGCCCAACTCCAAGGAGCCTGGGGAAGGGCAGTCCTCATTCGGAGAGAGGGAGGCATCTTCTCTAACACTGAGACCTCAGGCTCAACTCCAAGGTCCTCAGAGCCTCGTGTGCATGTTCTGGGCCAGGATGTCCTTGCCATCCTCCCAGGCTTGTCTCGTTAGCATTTCGTCAATGGCTTGGCCTGCTCTCTGCTACCTGCTCATTCGTCATTCATCATGTCCTTTCCTAGAGACCTCCAGCTTGTATTGGGTCTTGTCTGCTTGGCAGACACTGAGCTGGAGGCTGGGAGACAGAATCAGATGAAATGCAGCCTCCACTCTGAAGTACTTCATAAAGCAGTCTCCCAGTGTTTTTGGAGAGGCGCTCAATGCCAAGCAAGATACTATGCTCAACACGTTTGGAAGGCTCTGCAAAGGATCACCCCTTTTTGGAGAGAGCACGAAGCACATTGACCCATTAAAGGATATGAGAAGGACTGCTGAAAGACGTGTGTTTATTTTACTAGGGTTTTCCAAATTTATTAGACATTGCAGCCCTTATAGACTAAATCGCCTGTACTAGTGTCCCACGAACTAAGTTCTTTGGAACACACTTTGAGGAAGCTGGTTGATTTCCACCTAATCCGACAGAGTCCTGGACAGGACGAAAAGGCTGGGTGAAGGGGAACGTGCTCCCTCCGTCTGAGTTGAGGTGTTAGTCTTCTCCGGCCTTCACACTCGGGCTGGAACCAGAATTTACACCATCAGCTCTCCTGGGTCTCCAGCTTGCTGACGGCAGATCTCGGGACTTCTTCAGAATTCCTAAGTCCTTATAATAAATCATACACGCGCGCACGCCACTTAATAATGGGCACACGGTCTGAGAAATGTGTCCTCGGACGATTTTGTCCCTGTGCAAACATTGCAGAGTACATGAGCACACAGCTACGGGGCACAGCCCACCGCACACCGAGGCTGCCCGCTCTAGCCTCTGGCCCTGGGCTACACGCCTGCACAGCATGTGACTGTCTGAAACAACAGAGATTAAATCAAACAATGCCCTCAAGAGATGCGGTGCCCGCGAGATGTATGAGGCTGCTGTCAGCGTACCATGGCGACTGTTTTACAGCAGACTGAAGAGTTCACTGTAAAACAATGACAGCCCTGCCCGGGGTGGCTCAACTGGTGGAGTGTCCTCCTGCAAAGCGAATGGGCACTGGCTTGATTCCCGGTCAGGACACATGCCTGGGTTGCGGGTTCGATCCCCTGTTGGGAGTGCACACGAGAGGCAACCAATTGAAGTTTGTCTCGCACACACATCGCTATGCTCTCTCTCCCTTCCTTCTGCTTGCTCTAAAAATAACGAAATTCTTTAAAAAATAAAATGATGAGAAACAGTATACTACAGTAAATAATACGCCAGTAAATAGCCGTTCGTGATCACGACCAAGTATCATGTCCCGCACATAGTTGTGTGAGCTCAGCTTTTATACGACTGGTCCGCAATGGGCTTGTTTATACCAGCACCGCCACACACACGTGAGTCGCGTGTTGTCTGCGACTTCGCGAAGGCTGCGCCATCGCTAGGCAATAGGAATTGTCAGCTCCCTCATGACCTATGCGGTTGCTGGGGTCCAACGCTGACCAAAAGGTCGTTATGCGGTGCATGACCCTGTGTTTGTGTTTATTAGTTCTGTGTCTCTGGAGAACGCTGACGGACTTCGGTGTGGGCTTGTGGTAGCGTGGCTCACGGCACCTCCAAGTTCAAAGGCTGCTTTGTGGACCAAGAGCTACGATGGAAATCTCAAGACCTTCGCACTAATTCCCTCCTCTGGATGTAGCCGCCAACTCCTTCCTTGGTGAGCCAGCGATCTTTGTTCCAGGAAACATGTAAATTGTGTATGCACGAAGAACATTATTTATAAATTCCGGTGGGGGAAAAAAGTCCAAATAGCGTAAACACTGATACAGTAACTACACTTAGTGTTGAGGCTAGCTCTATTGCAAAATTTCCCTTAAATTATGTTTCTGGGCTTTGCCCATAATCACCACGAGTTAAGCACTCACAGAAAACCAGCATATGGCGCTTTAATGAGTCAACAGTGCATGACCAAGGAATGTGGAGGTTGGTGTTTATTTCTGAGATCAAAGGGAGAGAAATTAAGCCCAGAGGTACTTGTTTTCTGGAAAAGTCACACTCCTGTGTGCTCGGGGGACAGGAATCTTTTAAAACATAACTGTTTTCTGACTTAATTCCTACCACTAATCTGAATCCATAAATGGGGTTTACATATTGCCCTCCTGGCTATTTACCACACAGTCTATTATGTACTTTTAATTACGAGATTTCCAAAGAGCCTCATTCCATTGTACCCTTGCAGCCAAACAACAGAGGGTGTGGCCTTTGCACGGAGAATGACTGGCTGTGATTCACGTCCAAGAGGAGACCCCGAGGCGGAACACAGAGCCGGGTGCCTCTTCTACTGGAGGGAAAGTCGGGCTTAAAAGATGATGTGAATTTCTTCCTAGAACTTAAAAAAGATGTGTGCTAACTACAAAATACAGTGTGAGGCTAAAACTCTGGTCTCGTACCTGGTCCCGGATCTAGTCCCTTCAATCTCTCAAGGCTTCCTGGATGTCTCCTAGTTCACCTACAAAGATTTTTGCAGAATCCTGGTTGCTGAATCTTTGTCGTGTGGACCATACGCCATCTAGTGGTCAAGAGGATGATTGCAAAAATAGCCTCACGGGTCACGTGCCAAAGTATTGCATTAAAACTGGGGCGCTTGTAAAAATCTGATGCCTGGGCTACACACCGTTCAGGTTAAGTCAGAAGTTCTGAGAGTGGGGCTCAGGCAACAGCATTTTTTATTAAAACTCCACAGATGGCTCCCATAGGAGCCAGGGACTTCTGCAACCAAAACAAGACGGTAGAAGGTAGAAAAACCTCCTGCGGTTTTTCATATCACGCATTTCATAAAAGTAGTTTGATGTATACAAGCTTTTGTTCCTTCTTCTTTAAAACTGGATAATTTTTTTTTTAAAAAAATGGGGTCAACATACAGAACACCAGAGGACTTGCAAACAGACTTAAATCGGAATGCGTGGGTGCCAAGCCCAGACGGCCACACTACGTACGTTTGGGTTCCGTCTATCAGCCAGGATCGATGGGGAGACACCCTCATTAGTCCGGCTGTTTCCAGAGTAAATACCTGGGAATCACGTAGAACGGGCCCTGCTGCATAATAAATGTTATTTGAATGTATGTTATGAAGCATCTATAACATGACTTTACAACTTGCTTTTTCAACTTAGACACGTTATGAATGTCTTGATAGTCCCTTTGACAGGTCTAACTCACTCTCCCATAGCTGCAAAAAGCCACCTGTGAATATGCTTTGAAGGATAGCACCCACCCAGTGGGTCTGTCGAGTTCAGTGGTATGTGTGTTTGACATTTTTTTTTAATCTTTTTTTTTCTTTTATTGATTCTAGAGAGAGACAGAGGGAGGGAGATAGAGCGGGGAGATAAACATTAATGTGAGACAGAAACTTTGATCAGTTGCCTCTTGCACACACCCCTGACCAGGTCGAACCTGGAACCCAGGCATGTGCCCTCACTGGGAATCGAACCGGCGACCTTTCGCTCTACAGGACATTGCCCGACAGACTGTGCCACACAGGTCAGGGAGCCTTCGACATTTTAACTGACCTGCCAGCCAGCTTCTTTACCAAAAGGAAATAACTTACCTTCCCACTAGCACCTCATAAGCACCAAATGTGCTTTTCAAGCCCTTTAACTCTTGCCAAGATGATCGGTGAAAATATTATCACAACTTGGAGTTCCCTGTCTAGTAGACAGTCCGGAAACATTTATCGGCCATTTTCACTTCCTCTTTCATATATTGCATGGTCTTACCTTTGCTCATGTTTCCACTGGGCTGAGTACTTGTTTTTATCATTTGTAAGAGTTCCTCATATATTAGGGACACTAGCTTGTCAGTCAAGAAAATTGCAAATATTTTTTTCCAGCATGTTTCTGCATTTTAACATTTTAGAGTCAAACGAGTTAGTCTTTCCCCTTACGGACTCCAGATTCGCCAGACTGTATAAATGTCTGTTCCCATTCCCCCATCTTGAGGGCATGCAAATTTTCTAGGCTTATTCTATTATTTTTTTGGTTTGTTTTCATTTTGAGTTTTAATATTTTATTCATAGTTGGAGAGGCTGTTTTTTGCAGATCAATAACCACTATGCCAATATCATCAATTAAATAGGCCATCTTCTCCTTATTGAACAGAAATGCTGTCTTATCATGTATTAAATTTGAATATGTACTTAGATTTTTTGACTTTCTGGTCTTCTGATCTGTAAACTTATTTATAAGCCCAAACTATCAGTTATTTAAAAAATAAAACTATTACATTAACATATGGCAAGTTTTAATATCTGGTAAGGCAATTGTACTTTAATATTCTTTTTCAAAATTAAAGATTTTTGTTGACAAATCTAAAATATTTGGAATTTCTTCAATATAAATGTTAAAAAACTTTTTTATAACCCTAGGAAAACATCATTGATATTCTGATTGGAATTAATTTAAGGTAACTATTTATTTGGAAATCATTGACACTTTTTTCTTATTAATTCTCCCCAATGGAAGGACATGCTGTCTCTTCCATTTGTTCAAAGATTGTCTTTATGCCTTTAACAAATTGTTACGGCTTTCTTCAGGCAGGTCTTACACAACTTTTTGAACATTTTCATAATAAAATAATACCTATAAAGCACTTAGCCCAAACATCCAGCATGTAACAACTATTTAAAATGTTATCTATATTGTTGTTATTTTTATTATTATCTTTATGTATTTTCATAAAATAAAATCATAGAAAAGACAAAGTTTAAAAGTCTCCTTATTGATGAACGTGTGTGGATCCTCAGTATTGTGAAAACGTCAGTTCTCTCTAAAAATGATCTATAGAATCAATGCAAGCTCAGGAAAAACCCCAGCTCTTGCCCTGGCCGGCGTGGCTCAGTCCATTGGAGCGTTGTCCAGTAATAGAAGGTTGCGGGTTCAATTTCCCACCCGGACACATACGGGCCCCCAGTGTTGTGTGGGGAGCAACTGATCAGTGTTTCTCTCCGTGTCCCTCCCTCCCTCTCTAAAAAGCAATGAAAACATTTCCTGAGGTGAGGATTAAAAAAAAAAATCCCAGATTTTGCTTATGTGCACGCGCGCGCGTGTGTGCATGTGTGTGTATGTGAATTCCCAAGTTGACTGTAAAATGTATACAGCAAAATACAACGTGCCCAAATGGCAAAGGTCATCTTGAAGCAAAAAGAACCCAGCGAGGGGACTTCCACCACAGGCCACCAAGAGCTGTCATGAAGTACCCACAGACGCTCCGTTCCTGAGACGGTGGGCACTTCTGTCATCGGAGCGATGGGAAAGGAGGACCTTGTCAATCGATAGTGCTGGGTCCGCTGGAAATCAATATGGACGCAATTTATGTTGGTCTCTGGAGACACTCTATGCTGAAATCAGTTCCAGATGGAATGTAGTAAATACGAAAGGGAAAACAACAAAGGACGTAAGACGTAATATAAGAGACTACCTTCCCGTTCTTGGGCTACGCAAAGATTTGTTATAAGGACACGAAACACATAAATCATACAGCAAAAGGTTGATCAATAGCTGCTTCGACGTAAGAAAATCATTCAATGTAGTACACCATAGGAATAAAATAAAAGCAACATGATCATCTCCATAGATGCAAAAAAAAAAAAAAGCGTTTGACAAAATTTAACATCCTTTCATGATAAAAACGGTGAGCAAACTAGGAATAGAAGAAAACTTCCTCAATCTGATGAAGGCACCTGTGAAAACCTCACAGGTAACATTACACTTCATGTAGAAAGACCTGAAGATGAAGTGGGAAAAGGTTATCTAGGATCAGGAAGAAGACAAGACTGTCCACTCCCAGCACTTTTATTCAACATGGTTCTGGAGGTTCCGGCCAAGGCAGCTAGGCAAGGAAACAAAGTAAAGTGCATCCAGATTGGAAAGGAAGCATTAAAACATCTCTTCTTGCAGATGACAGGGTCTTGTATGTAGAGAATCTTCAGGAATCCATCCACACCAAAGAAGCCTATTAGAGATAATAAGTGAGTTCAGCAATTTGCAAGATAGAACATCAATATATATAAATCAGTTGTATTTCTATATATCAACAATGACTAATCTGAAAGTGAAATTAATAAAAAAAATTCCATTTATAATAGCACTACAGGAAATGCTATTATAACACACCTAGGAATAAATTTAACCAAAGAGATGAAAGATCTGTATACTGAAAACTACAAAATGTCCTTAAAAGAAATTTAAGGCCTAAATAAACAGGAAGACACTTATGTTCATGGACTGGAACAGTTAATGTTGTTTAGGGGCAATACTGCTGAAGCTGATCAACAGGTCCAACATAATCTCCACCAAACTCCTGCGGCCATTTTTGCAGAAATGGACATGGGGACCCTAACACTGACCTAGAAATGCAAGGGACCCAGAATAGGTTGAACCAACTTGAAAAAGAAGAGCAAAGTTGGAAGATGAACACCTCCTACTTCCAAAACTTAGTACAAAACCTACAGAAACCTGGATAGCGCAGGACCGGCATCAGGATGGACACACGGATCCATTGAAGAGAACTGAGAACCCGGGAATAAACCCTTACATTTATAGCCAACTGATGTTGCAAGGATGTCAAGACAACTCAACAGGAGAAAGGATAGTGTTTTCAACAAGCAGAGCTGGGACAGCATTCATGCAAAGGAAGGAAATGGAACTCCTTCCTCACGCTCCATCCCAAAGTTCACTCAAAGTGGATGGTAGACCAAAGCTGACACTATTAAAAACTCTGAGAAGAAAACATAGGTAAAAGCCTTCAGGACCTTGGATTAGGCGGTGGTTTCTTGGCTACTGCACCAAAACACATGCAACCAAAGGGAAAAAATAGATGTTAGACTTCATAAAAATTTTAAAACTGTGTGCTTCCCGGGAGGCTATCAAGAAAGCGAGAAGACAACTCACAGAATTGGAGAAAATATTTGCATATCAAATATTTTGTATCCAGAATACGTAAATAATCTTACCATTCAATCAACAATGAAAAAACAATATAATTAAACCATGGGCAAAGGATGTGAATACACATTTCTCCAAAGAAGACATACAAATGGCCAACAGGCACACGAAAAGATGCCAAATATCATTAGCCATTAGGAAAACGCCAATCAAAACCAAAAAGAAAATCCACTTCACATCCTCCAGGATGGCATTCTCCAAAAGACAGACGGTGAGCGAGGATGTGGAGAAATTGGAACCCTCGCCCCTTGTTAGTGGGAATGTAAAATGGTGACATCATTTTTGAGAAGTTTGGCAATTCCTCAATAAAGTTAAACAGAGAGCTACCCTATAACCCAGCATTTCCACCTCTAGCTTTAGATCCAAGAGAACTGAAAACATATATTTATACCAAAACTTGTACACATATGCTCACAGCAGCATTATTCATAATAGCCAAAATGTGGGGACAACTCAAGTGTCCACCAACTGACGAACTGACAAAGCCTGTCACACCCACAGCCTTCAGCCACAGAAAGGGATGATGTGCCAATGCAGGCTACGAAATGAATAAACCTTGAACGCACGCGAAGTGGTAGCAGCCAGACGCAAACGAATACCCATCTCCTGGTTCTGTTTCTATGAAGCGTTCAGAATAAGCAAATCCACAGAGACGAAAACATAGATGAGGGGTTGCCACAGATGGGAAAAGGAGGAAGTGGGAAGTGACAGCTAATGGGCATGGGATTCTGTCGGGGCCGATGAAAATGTTCTAGAGTTACATTGCCATGATGGACGCGCAACTTTGTGAATACAGTAGCAACCACCGAAATATTCACTTTACATGGGCGTGTTTTATGGCATGTGAATTATGTCTCAGTTGTTGAAAGACACCATTAAAAAAGAGAAAAGAGAGGACTTAGAGTGGGAGAAGATATTTGCAACACCATAGAGAAGTAACCGTAGATGCAAAAAATAACCATAGATGTAAGGACTTGTATGCAAATAGGTTAAAAAAAAGAAAAAAGAAATGAAAACCAATGAGCAAAGGACACGCAGCTCTACCAAAAAACAGGCAAAAGATATGAACAGACATGTCACAAATGAGCAGCCCAGAAATACACGCAAAAATGTTTAACCTCATTCGTGATCAAGAAATTGTGAACCCCTAACCCTAATACTACCCCCAATGCTAACCCTAAACCCCAACTCTTAAATACCCATTATAATGGCTACGATTTAAAATACTGCAAAACTCCTGAGACATTTTGTGTTGCTTTCCATCCTCCCCAAAGAGAACCACAGCTCTGATTTCAAATCCCCTCACTTAGTTTTGTTTGTTTTTGAGTGGTATGTTCTTGTGAGTCTGGCTTCTTTTACTCAATCCCACGTTTGTGAAATTAATCCACGCTGCTGCCTGTAGCAACAGGTCACCTATTAGGGTTGCTGTGTTGGACAAGATTACAGAGCATGAATAGATCACCGCTGACTTATTCATTATTTCGGTTCCTGGACATTAGGGTTTGTCTCCAGCTCTTGGCTACTACAAGGAATGCTGCTATGTCGAATAAAAGAGGCCAGACACATAAGAAGGAGTCCTTTGTAATTCCATTATCCTGGCTACCTCAGGCTACGGTTTTAGAGGGGCAAGGCGGAGGGCCTGGGAGGGGAGGTGGGGAGGGCTTCTGTGTGCTGGCTGTTCTATTTTTTTACCTTACTATTCGCTGTGAGCTTGTCCCAGGTCTCTGCCTACATGCCCTGCATGGTCATATTTTTCTCCATGGAACGTGACTCTCCATGACCTCCACTTCCTTCCCCTGTTTATCCTGGGTTCTCATTTTAAACAGGAAGTCAGTTCTTGTCACTTCTTGTGCTGTCAAAAGTCTTTTCTTAATCCAGGCAGATGTAGGAGTCTCCCTGCCCACCGGTGGCTCTCCAGGCTTCAGCTATCTCTCTGCAGGTGGCTCAGTCCTCTGCACTCTCCCTCCAGCCGCTGCCCTGTCCTAGCCCCCCTGGGGTTCCCCCTGGGGCCCCAGGGCTGCCTGGGAAGATTTGTGCAGGTGTCATCACTGCCCGAGACAAATTTCTCACCACGGGGCTGGGGTGAAAAAAAGTGAGCCTGTCCCTCATTTTTATTTACCACTGAAGAAATGCAAATGTCAAAGTGAACATTTGCATTATTCCAATCACCTCATTTGTCTGGATTTCCACCTTCGATTGTGAGAAAGCCTTCGGTGAGGCAAAATAAACAAAGCTTTGGGAACACTTACAGAGACAAATACAATAAATATTGTAACTCCAAAATCTATTGTCGGCGTATTCGGTATTATCTCTTTATGGATCCCGGCTGGGAGACTGACAATCGTAATAAATCTGGCTTTGCCTGCATTCGATAGCTATGATTCAGGGAATTTAGGCTGATAGGATTTTAAAGCCAGAAACGGTCTGGGTTCATTACCTGTTGCTGCCTAACAAACATTTGCTGTCTCTCGGTTCCCGAGGGTGGGGAATCCAGCAGAGGCGGGGCTGGGTGGCTCTGGCGCAGAGCCTATCACGAGGCTGCAGCCCGGCCACGGGCCATGCTGTGCTCTTCTCAAGGACTGACGGGGCCGGCGAATCCACTCCCCACTCACTCACATGGCTGACGGCAGCTCTCAGCTCATGGAAAGCTTTGGGTCTCAGACTGCGTTCCCTCACTGCGTGGGCCTCTCTGAAGGGCTGCTCCTGACGTGACTTGGCATCCCACCTCCCCCAGAATGCGTGATTGCAAAGTGTCAAATTAGGAAGCCATGGTGATTTTTGTAACACAAACTCAAGGTGTCACGCCGATGGGTACGGGCACCACGAGAGAGAGAGAGTGGCAGCAGGTGAGGTGACGGGGGCCATCGTGGAGGCTGGGTAGCCCCCGACCTTGGAGACAACATAGCCCGAGTCCCTTAATGACGGCCAAGGAAGCTGTGGCTTGAACAGGAGGAGTTGGCCAAGATCGCAACACTGATTACTGCCCAAACTAGGCCCGGAACCCAGACTTTCCCGACTGTAGGACACTTCCATTTGGCTCTGAACCTACCCTGCCCCCCACTCAGCCTTGGCAGAAAGGGAGGGGAACTCTGACCTATATATAGATACTAATTTCTACCACCCACCGAATAGGGTCTGCGACACGGAGTCTCCAGTAAAACTAAAGCCCGCTCCACCCCATTCGTGTCGGACACTCAGGGCCGGCACAGGACAGTGCTGGCAGCCGTCTCCCGTGACTCCCTGAGCACCTGGCCGGCCATCCCACCCTGTAGTGTCCTCGTAAACCATACTGAGCGGTGGCTACGCTGTGAGGAGCCCTCGGGCCAGTGGACGACCCCCCAGACCCCACCCCAACGCCTGTCTCCACTCACCCCGGGGCACCCCAACCAAGGGCCGGCCGCGTTTGCTCCTGTGTCCCCTTCATGCCGCGTGGGCCTCACTGCGTCACCTGGAACTTCAACAACCGTCGTGAAAACGAACGAAACGCAGGCGTGCACGAGGGCTGTGGTTTCTAGGGCGACGCCATTGGGGCGGGTGGGTGGAAAAAAGCCAGCTGTCACTGCGGGTGTAGGGGCGACCACAACGACAAGCGTTTGGGGGAGACGTGAGGTGTCCTGCGCTCGGGGCACTTCCCAGGTCCTCACCCCAAAGGGAAGAAACGGGTGCTGGAAAGCGCAGCCCAGGTCCCTGCGGGTAGTTTATATAGAAAGGAAGCCGCGGCACTCCGGCCCCCCATGTTTGGTCCATGGACACGTTGGCAAAGGGATACGCACTTATGTTTTAAGTTAAAATACAGTATCTAAAGCACGTACGTGTGTACATGTGTGTACGATAGATTATGCACGTATGCTATCCATGTATGTATATAGTTTTTACATAGAAAACCCTCCAACCTCCAAGGCCTCCGCCGACCGGCCTGGCGACAGACACCGCGCCTCACCTAATGGCGGCTTCCATTTCCGTCCGTGAACGCGGGGACCCTTGCGTGCCGTAGGTGCGCGCGACAGGGCAGCCACCGGGAGACTCCCCGGGCACCCCGTCCAGAGCAGAGCCCTGCCGGCGAGCGAGCCGCCGCCCGCTGGTCCCCGACGGCCGGCGACGAGGACGGCAGGACTCGGGCCACCGCGCCCTGAGGCGCGCAGCCGGCGGCGCCGCGGTCAGTCCGCCAGGGGGCGCCGCGAGGCCGCGCTGGCGGCGCCAGGCCGCGCTCTGATTGGCTGGAGGCCTTGGCGCGCGCGCCCCCTTCCGGGAGCCAGGTCGGGTAAGTGCGGCTGCTCTCCGGTTCTGCCCGCAGTCTGCGGGCCTCCGGGGCGGCGGCGGGGCGGGAGCGGCGCGGCGGAGGGGACAAGACCAGGGCAGGAGGGAACCGGCGGCCGACAGCGCCCCGCACAGCCAGCACGATGCTGTCCTGGCGGCTCCACACGGGCCCCGAGAAGGTCGAGCTGCAGGAGCTCAACGCCCGGCTCTACGACTATGTGTGCCGGGTGCGGGAGCTGGAGCGCGAAAACCTGCTCCTGGAAGAGGAGCTGCGCGGCCGGCGCGGGCAGGAGGGACTGGAGGCCGAGGGGCAGGCGCGCTGGGCCGAGGAGGCGCGCAGCTTGCGGCAGCAGCTGGACGAGCTGAGCTGGGCCACGGCGCTGGCCGAGGGAGAGCGCGATGCGCTGAGGCGCGAGCTGCGGGAGCTGGGGCTGCTAGCCGAGGAGGCGCGCGCCGCCCGCCGCCGCCTGGACGCCGAGCTGAGCGCGGAGCGGCGCGAGCTGCAGGAGGCTCTGGGCGCGCGCGCCGCCCTGGAGGCGCTGCTGGGCCGGCTGCAGGCCGAGCGCCGTGGCCTCGACGCGGCCCGTGAGCGCGAAGTTCGAGAACTTCGCGCGCGCTCCGCCGGCCTGACCCTGCGCTACAGCGCCCGGGCCGCCCGCCCCGCCGCGCCCCCACAGCGCCTGCAGGAGGTGCGCGACAGCTACACGCTGCTGGTGGAGGAGTCGTGGCGGGAGACCATACAGCTGTACGAGGACAAGGTGCGCGAGCTGGAGGAGACACTTCGGCGCGACCAGGAGAGCCGGCGCCAGGCGGAGGAGGAGAGGCGGCTGTGCGCCGAGGAAGCGGAGGCGCTTCAGCGCCAGGCGCTGGAGTTGGAGCAGTTGCGTGCGCTGCTCGAGGACGAGCTGCTGCGGATGCGCGAGGCCTACGAGCTGCAGGCGGAGGAGCGGCAGGTCCGTTCAGGGGACTGTCCCCACCCAGGCCCTGAGCTCCCTGCAGGGGGGCGGGCAGCTGCGGGCCTCCCAGAACCCGCAGCGCCTTAACGAGCGTCGCGGATGGGTGGGGTCGCCCCCGATGGTGCCCAAACCTAGTGGGGACGAGCCCCTTGTTATGCCGCGGGACTTCAGGGTCCCCACATCTCGGCAGCCCTGGAAAAAGAGCTCGGCCGTTGGTCCATCGACCCAGCGGGCCCGAGCCAAGTGCCAGGTTCTGGTGGATATAGCTCTGTCCCTGTCATCTACGTTCTCTTTTCGATTTCCTGTGCTTCCCAGACGCTAGTACACATATTAATCAACCAAGAAACCCTTCTGACTTCGACAAGCGACAGCCTCATCCTTTCCGGATAGATTCCTTCCCCGAAGGTTCCTAGGTAATGTCAAATCTTTACCCAGAGCCATTAAGAATGGCAGCCCCATTGGCTCTGGGGCTCCCTTGGGGGAAACTGAAGCTGTTTTCCAAACACGGTTTTTTATTTTTGCCGGAATGATTTCCCAGCTGGAGGCGGCTGGTGGTGGCTCCCTGGGCCGCTGCCCTGTGTGTTCTGGAAGGGGCAGCGGCCTTCATGCAGAAAAGAGCTTCATCAGAGGGGTTTTTTTTTCTTCTTCCACAGTAAAGCTGAAGTCAGATCTCTGGGTAGTGTAAAAGTGGTGGAAACGTGGGTCCCCGTGGCAGGATGTTATGACAAATGCAGAGTAATGTAAACAGGTACTATTTCAGAGAAGCAAAGCCCGAACCTGTGACTCAGCCACGATGACACCTGTGTCTGATTTATTGTCCTTACATCCAGTCCAGTCTTTGGGCTGGCCCCAGCCGAGGCCAGAATTGGAAATATTCCCAAATCATACCATCAGTAGTTTCTCAGGAGGATGGCTTAAAATAACATCCCTATAAATTCAGAAGTATTTTGAGGGAACAGTTTGTAGCTGTGAGTTAAAGATTTGTGATAGAGTGATTTTGCCGTGTGAGATTTGCTGGGTTTGGAAAATGCTTCTCCGAGGCAGGTTGTGTGGGCTAAATCCTCATCATACATTTGCTGTCATAGGTCGCTGCTTGGCTCTTTTCGGGCCTGGAAGCTCTGGTTTCTGTGTTCCTTTGTAGCAGTAGAAAAAACCATTTTCCCACTAATGAAATCTTAAATGAAACCCCAGCTAGGAAACAGGTAAAAGAGGAATCCCTCCTATTGGAGGAGAGGTGGGGACTTGGGAAGAGTAGTTAGAGTACTGTCAAGCCCTCCTTAGACTTAGGGACCCCCAGACCCCTCCCCCTGAGGAGAGGTGCCTTGCCTGGAGCCACACCTGACCCGGAACTAGGATCCCACCCTCAACTTCCTGTCCAGTGACACCTCTCTGGGTTGAACTTGCTTCTTTCCCTTAAAAGTGAAGAGCAAGGAGTAAAGACCTTTACATGTGTTCACTCTCAGCCCTCACACCCGTCTTACGAGGGGGGTACTAATATTAGCCCCGTTTTCCAGGTGAAACTGAGGCATGGAGGTCACCTCGTGACTAAGTAGCTAAGCCAGAGCAGCTAACCCCTGGGCCACATTTCCTTTCTTCTGTCTCTTCCATCAAAGATAAACTTTGGGGAGTGTAGGGGAGGTGGTAGAGATTTGACTTTGGGTGATGAGCGCACGCTGCAGGGTGCAGATGATGTGTTATAACGTTGTGCACTTAAAACCTGCAAAAAAAAAATATATGGATGGACATGTATAAACTTTTAACCAGGATTCACTTGCACTCATTGAGTGATGGTCCTTCCCCCAGTCATCTGAAATCCTAAGATGCTATCAGACTTTTCCAGCTGGCTGATGTCCAGATAGTTTTAGTGTTAAGTCTTTTGTTTACTTTTTCCATATGGTTTAATGGGGACCCTCCCTGCCCAGTCTGGAGGCGGCAGCCCCCCACACACACACACATAGTGCCTAGCATAAGGCTGGCTCTGAGCCCCCTTTGGCGCTTGAGCGGGCAAGGTGCTTGCTAGGACTCTCTGGGAAAAGTGGTTCTTCCCAGATGGCCCAGCTGCCCCTCTCTATCAAGCCCCTTGCCTCAGATGGGCAGAGAAAAGTTTGCTGAAGTGACATGCAAGTCCCCAGCAGCTCATACATCTTGTAGATCATTTGCAAGTCTGAGTAATGCACCCTGTCTCCCAGGGTGCACAAGGGGGCTTCGGACAAAAACAGTAAGATGTGTGATTTATGCCAGCCTTGCCCTGTAAGCATTGAGATTTTTGCTTGAGAATCTGAGCTCTCAGCCTCGGAGGCTGTTTGTAAAAGGCCTCCAGGTCCCCTGTTTGAATGAGAACTTGCACTTTTTTTTTTAAGCTTTTACTTATTTATTTTTAGAGAGGGGAAGGGAGGGAGAAAGAGAAGGAAACATCAGCGTGTGGTTGCCTCTCGTGCACTCCCTACTGGGGACCTGGCCCACAACCCAGGCATGTGCCCTGACTGGGAATCAAACCGGTAACCCTATGGTTCACAGGCCAGCGCTCAATCCACTGAGCCACACCAGCCAGGGCTGAGAACTTGCTCTTGATTGGAATGGGGACAGATTATCCACCACCCTACCTGGGCCTGAGTTCTGGCTCCACCACTGTTTGTATCTCAGTTTCCCCATTTGCAAAAAGAACTCACAGGGTGCCTACCTTCAGCGAATGCTCCTTGGCCTGAAGAGTCTTGTGTTGGAAGCGGCACACAGTGCTGGAGAGGTGGGTGTGGCTGGAGTGGAGTGAGCAGGGGAGCGTGGGCTTTGCTTGGAGTGCTGTGGGACGCCGCTGGAGGGCTCTGAGCTGAGCAGGGGGTGCCTGTCTTCATGGAATTGCTCCGGCTGCTGTGTTGAAGACAGACTATGCGGCAGGAGTGGAAGGAGGTGACGGAGGTTCGGGCCAGATGCAGAGGGAGGGGGCTGAGATAAGGATCTCCTCTGGGTGTGAAGCCAGCGGGGTCTGTGGCTGGACTGGGTGTGGAGGGGGAGAGAAGGAGGAATCAGGGTTGACTCGAGGGCAGAGGTCTGAGCCCCTGGACAAAGGGAGTGCACTTGGCTGAAGGGGGTGGGGGCAAGAGAGCAGATTTGGGGTGCAGAGACACCCACCTGATATTGTAAGAAAAATTATGAGTCTAACGTTCAGAGTGGTGTGTGGGCCAGAGCTATAAATACTTACCTAGCATCCAATCAGTGCTTACGATCACTGATACACTTAGCTGTTGTGTCCGAAGCAAGGTGTCACATGCAGACATGAGGTTACCGCATTCTAGATTCCCTCAAGTTCTAATGCTGTCATTTGCAAGCTCTTCCTATTACGTCTGGGTGACTTGCTCAGCGAGGGACTGCTCAAGTATGGTTAAGAAACAGAATTCTTTGGACACTCACAGCAGCGTGCTGCCCCTGGTATGCATCAGCTGTGATGCTGCCAAAAGTCCCCTAAATGACAACTCAAATAGGTGACTCTCTGCCCGGTGTTGATTGCATTAGGCGTGGCTGCCTCTGCCAGGGCTGGAGTCAGCGTGCTGCGACTCACGCCCTGTGGCCTCAGGCCCGGCCCCGCGGTTTGAAAGCTTGTGGCAAAGCACAGCCCAAGTCTGAAGCTTTACTCCATCAGCAGGATGGGTTTCAGTTTCTCTGAAGTGTGTTGGGAGCCAATGCGTCTTATGTTCCTGCCTCCAAATGTCAACTCACTTCCTTTTGGCAGTTTAGGAAGAGTTGACTCACTTGGAAATGTGGTGGGAACAATACTTGCTCTAACTTCCACACGGTTTGGTTTTCTTCTTTGTATTTCGGGGGGCTGCAGAGCAATTCGGTGCCCTCTTGGAGGGGAGCACCTGCACGCATACCTCTTTGGCATGGCTGGGGGGGGGGGGTGTGCCCTGCCCGGGAGGCTTGTGGCCAGAGAACGGAGCGCATATCTGATATTTTTTTCTAAGCAATTTAACAATAATTGAACTTTTTTGGAAAGAATAAATTACGATAAGGTCTCAAGTTTTAATATTTAGGTTGAATTTCCTATAGTAGAAAGGAATGATATATTTCTATCCTACACTCCAATCTTGTAGCTGACTTGGAGTTCATACTGTAGAATGGGTGAACGTAGGATTTTAACACCGATAGTTAACTATAGACTGTACGGGTGGCATGGCCGCATTCTGGCAACTCCAGTACTTAAATCGAGACTGGCCGATGGTCTGCGTCGGTAACCCTCTGTGACTATTTATAAAGCCAGCTTTGGGGGCTGTTAGTGTGTATGCTCCTGCGGACACCAGCGGGCAGGTCTTAAATGTAGTCCTTTGCTTTTCAAAGCTAAGTGGGTTCAGCCCCAACTGGTGTGGCTCCGTTGGCTGGGCATCATCCCCAAAAGTGAAAGGTCAGCAGTTTGATTTCTTGTCGGGGCACCTGCCTGGGTTGCGCGTGGGTTCAGTCCCTGGTCTGGGCTCTTACAAGAGGCAGCCGGTAGATGTTCTCTTGCACATAGATGTTTCCCTCTCTCTCTCCCTCCCTCCCCCTCTCTCTAAAAACAAATACATAAAATCTTCTAAAAAATAAAATAAATAACAGCTACGTGGGTTGAGTTTTTGTTTTCACCACGCTACATATATACAGAGGACCTAAGGCCAATCACTACCTTAGGAGTAAAACTTGCGGAAGCAGAATTACTTGTCCTGCATTATTTTAAAATGGCAACTCTAGTTTGTATCTCAGATCCTTATCTAAGATCTAGTGTGAGATCTCAGATAAGGACCTTCCTCGGCTTCACGGAAACCACCTATTCGTCGTGGACCTTCGTGTATTGCCAGGGCCTTTGGTGGGGGGGAGGGGGGCGAAGGCAGGAACAGATGCCCTCTCCCAATTATCTTAAAATTTTTGAGTTCCACCAAGATAAATGGCTAAAAATGTAGCCTGTTCATTGTATTCAGAAATTATGCCATTCCCCCTTCCAAACCGGAAGTTACAGTGTTGGACTTATTTCAGTGTCTAAATATTTGCTCAATTGATTATTCCCAAGGCTAAAATGGGAGGCACAGCTGGAGCAGAGTAACGCCAACCTGTCTGATGGAACGAAGGAAGCCATTGTGTTTATTAATTAAAAGATATTGGCAACCTAATACACTTTAAGGAGGGCCATCTTACTTTGGTCATTTCATTTTTAATCTAATTCATCAGGGAGCAAGGGACAGATGTAATTAACCTGTGTAAGAGCTCCACGGGTTGTGTGAACACATGCCCTATGAACTGTCCTACAAGTGCAGTAAAAAAAAAAGATATATTTCCAGGTTTGAATTTTGACATTTATCCACAGAATGTATTCCTGTCTCATTCGTGTAGTTTTTCTCCCCAGATGATTTTATTTTATTTTTTTTTTAAGATTTTATTCATTTATTTTTAAAGAGGGGAAGGGAAGGAGAAAGAGGGAGAGAAACATCAGTGTGTGGTTGCCTGTCACGCACCCCCCTACTGGGGACCTGGCCCGCAACCCAGGCATGTGCCCTGACTGGGAATTGAACTGGTGACCCTTTGGTTCGAAGCCCATGCTCGATCCACTGAGCCACACCAGCCAGGGTTATCCCCAGATGATATGAAAGCAGCTTTTCTTCATGAAACAACACTGCATTCGGTTACCTGCTTATTACTGGGGACATCATGAGCCCAGGGGAAATTCTCTTTCAAGTCCAGTTGACTTCTGTTTCAAATATTGTAAAGCCCCACTTTCTGGTCTTGGCTTATTTTCAGGATCATCTTAGTTGGCTGGTTTCATGTGTCAACTTTCCTCAGCAGCCTGATGTGTGGATTGGAGATGCTTTAATAAACCCTTCAGCACTCCTTATTGTTAGAGAGTATGAGCAGAGAAGGCAGTGTCCTATTAAAGTCTTCCATAGGCAATAAAAAGCCCTCCTCTGTGGAACAGTGCGGTATTGGAGATCATCCTTGCCATGACTGCATCGCTGATTAACCTGGAGGTCTCTCACCTCTGTGTCCCGAACTGTTGGCACCTTAAGTTCAACCAGGGAAAGCTCCAGTCGTCTGATCAGAAAACACTGTGTCCTTTGTAGAGTGCGATTGCCCACCTGGAGGACGAGAAGGCAGCCCTCACCCTGGCCATGGCCAACCGGCTGCGGGACTATCAAGACCTCGTGCAGGTGAAGACTGGCCTCAGCCTGGAGGTGGCAACCTACCGGTAAGGATGAGCCTCTAGCTTTCCTCCTGGCCGCAGAGGAGGGGTTGGAGGAGGGGTTGTTTCCCAGGAGGGCTCCAGGGCCCAACTCTCGGGCTCTGTTGGGTCCTGTGCCCATCCCGGGCCAGGAGACAAAGTGCCAGAGAGCGTGGAAGGGGTCACATTGACTGAGACTGGCGTGGGGAGTTCCCCAAACTGTGCACCCCTCTACAGCAGATGCTGGGGTGGGGGCCCAGAAAACCCACATCTGTGCCTGTGTTGGGTAACACCCGGTGCCAGGCAACTCCCTTCACTACAGGGGCAGACAGATCTTCCTGTTGCCTCTCTGACAGTTCTCTGGGTTGGAGTACGGAGGCTCTGATTGTGTGCCTTGTCTCTGGGATTTCGAGCCCTTTCCTTCCTGGCTGCGTCCTGCCCCCTGTTCTCTGTTGTGGAAAGTCAGAGGGCACAGATGGGCATCTTGCCTGAGAGGCCAGGGCCTCACCTTTCTGTAGGTGCTCACATCCCTACCAGCTTAGCTTTTCCCAAGGGGCACCACTCCTGTCATCTGTCTGTCTGTCTGTCTGTGGCAGGGACAGCGTGTACTGTCTCGGTGTCTCGCTGGCATTCGCCTCAGACAATCTGGGATGGTCTTGGCCACCTCCTAGGCAGGTAGGAGGTGTCAGTACTTCCTGGGGAGCAAGTGATTGATTGCACTGTATGTCTTACTGAAGTCCAAGTTTGCTTGGAGCAGAGGAGGAGCCAGGCCCGCCCACCACGACCCCGGGATCCGTGGTTAGAATTGCTGCAGGCCTCCCGTACCCGGCACTCAGGAGCCATAAGGCCTACAGGCCCATGAATACAGCCCAGTCCTTGCATAAGCCAAAAGCCCGCCGTTTTTATCACTGGTGAGCGTGTCCTGGAGATACGCCCTCATCACATTTGACGTGACTCTCCCTGTTTTGTGCTGATGCCCCAAATTCCAATGACAGGCATGAAAATTCAGGTTTGTGTTAGCGCCTTTGTGTGCTGCCAGCCCTTTCACGAGTGCCCGTTGGGTCTTTGCCCACCTTGATCCACCGTCTTTCTAGCACACGCTTCCTTTGCAAGGGTGGCAGGGACCGCCAGCGCCATGGGGACACAGTGCTGAGGCCATGCAGTGTGGCCTCTCGCCAGCCCTGTGCAGAGAGGCAAAGGGTGGCATTGCTTCCTCCCAGACCAAGAGCGTGCAGATCTGTCCCGGCCTCCCCTGCGGGGGCCCCTCCCCCAGCACTGCTGGGTGACTTATCACACAGAAGGCTGTGGCCCTTTAAAGCCCAAAGCACGCTCCAGTGCAGCTGGAATTTGTCTGCTATTCCGAGGCTGGCTCTCGCATGTCGAGTGTCACAAACACTTCCGAACCCAGATACCTGGCCCTTCCTGGTAACCCTGAAAGTAAAGAAGAAATACTAAGGTAAAATAAAATTACGTCATTTATAATTCATGATCATAGACTTATAGTTAATAAGTATCTGTGTAGTAGAATAAAATTCCAACAGCAAATATTCGAGTCTAAGACTTGGGGATTTCAGCAAACCGAGTGGGCCGGGAAGACCGGGTGCCGCACCTGGCCGGAAATGCGTGTGTCTACCGGCAGGGGCGGGTGATATTCAGGTGATGAGGGCCTGACCTAGGTGGCTGAGGGAGCCCCCGAGTAGGGCTGAGCAAGGCTGGTGCGGACAGTGAGGGGGGGCGCAGGTTTCTGGGTGGGAGAGTGGAGAAGTGTGTGCTCATTACACACTCATGCAGACCAGACCACCGACCCCTCTCCGGGGAGCAGCTGCTTATTCCCCATTAGCCGATTACCCAAATATGGCGCAGACGGCTACCTGCAGTGTTCCCAAACCCCTCCCACTGCTGACAGGAAGACCTGGCCCAGCCCGGACTGGTGTGGCCCAGTTGGCTGGGTGCCATCCCACGAAGCGAAAGGCCGCTGCTTCCATTCCCAGGCAGGGCCCAGGCCTGGGTTGCGGGTTTGGTCCCTGGTCGGGGGGCCTACAAGAAGCAGCCCATCATTGTTTCTCTTTTGCATCAGTGTTTCTCTCCTTATCTTTCTCTCTCCCTCCCCCCTCTCTAAAAATAAATAAAACATTAAAAAAAAAATTCTGCCCAAAAGCTCGAGAATGTATAGAAGCACCATTAGAAAATAAGTAGGCTTCTCCATCAGAACGCCGTCATCAGGGATGAGCAGTTAGAAAATATAACGCGGGGGGTGGAAAAAAGATCTTCAGAATTGAAATAGGAACATGCAAAACCACCCGGGAATAAACTTGAGTCCAGAAACCACCAAACTGAGTAAGAAGAGACCCACTGTGGATCCTTATCCGGGACACAAGGGAGTAGATCTCCATCAGCATTAAAAAGAGGTTTTGTCTTTTGTGATTTGGGGGTGAGGGGTCGAACAGTTGTTCTCAGTTACACCTGAAACAGTGGCACGTGGGACCAAATGGGTTTTCAAAAGAAAAATGTGGAAGGGACTCCGGCCAGATGTGGAAGTGGAATGCAGGGGTGTACCACCTGGGGACTGCACGGCAAATGTCCTTTCAAAGGGAGGGGGAGGGCACCCAAGCTTCCTGTTTCCTTCCGACTGCAGTGAGTAGCAGCGGGGTTTCTTGTTTGGCTTTAATCCCCACCTAAGGATATGTTTAGGGAATGGAGAGAGAGAGAAACATCAATTGGTTGCCTCCCTTACGTCCCCTGACCAGGGATCAAACCCACAACCTTTTCGGTGTTTGGGACAACGCTCCAACCAACTGAGCCACGCGGCCAGGGCAGAAGCAGTGTGTTTTAGCGGAGGAAAGTAACGTCTCTAGGTGTGGACTTCTAACGAGGCAGTGCGGATCACTCCTGGCATTTGAAATTCCACCATTTTAATGACATTGCTGGTCGCCCTGTTCTTTTTCAGACCACCTACCCCTTTTCCTGTGTCCAAAGGAAAACGTCTCTTTGGAATTTCTCAAGGTCTTGGGAGGAATGCATGCTTTTTGGGTTTTTTTAAATTAAATCCTTTTTTGAGAATTCATAGAAGTGGACGGCACTGAGACTTACCCGGTTATGAAGTGAACTATTTGAAATTAAAATAGTAGTTTTAAGGATCGATAATGAGGAGAATCGACACATACATTTGGTTGCTAGCCGTCCCACATTGTTGCATCAATGAATTAACCCCCAGGGAACCCACATCTCTTCCCTCCCGGCAGGACTTCTTCCTTTAAATCAGCGTGTTCTCTGAGCTCAGCCGAAGATGATGATGATGATGATACTAGCTAACAGTTATTGGGCACTTATTTAGTGACAGCCGTTATCGTAAGAACTTTCCGGTTACTTAATTACCACCGCAAACCTGTGCCTGCCCCCTATTTCAGAAGGGGGAAACCGAGTCACAGAGGGTCTGGGTGGCTTTGCCCAAGGTCACAGGATGAGGAGATGGCAGGCCCAGCGTTGAAGTCCAGGCAGCCTGAGTCCAGCGGTCTCTCGCTTAACCACTCCCTGTGACTCCTGTGTTTTATTGGTGATCCTGGTCTCTCTGTCGATCATTTGACCTTTTTTTCCAGTCTCTACAATGGACGAATAGGCTTCGTGTGGGATTTGATACTGAGCACAGAGGGAATGACCAGAAAGGTGTGGCCCCACGTCCTCGCTGTTCGCTCCCACGTGGCGCCTGTGCTTTGGGACAGTCCCTTTCTGATGGAGGGGGGGTGCTCCTCCTGCCCCCTCTCCTCCCCGCCCCCTCCCGTGCCCAGTCCCAAGTCTGAGCAGCAGGCAGTCTCCCACTCTCTGGGGCTTGGAGGCCAGGGAGGCAGGTCTGCAGCCCCTTCTCCCGGCTCCCTCTCCTCTCCTCCCTGGCCCTCACCTGCCCTTAGTTAGCCAGAAAGTACCCATGGGGGGTCCCCAGGACCCCAGCAGGCTCCTCCACAGGCGTCACTTCTGGAAACATCTCTGACCGGCCCCCCTTGTCCTGGTCTCTGGGGGTGGGGGGTATAGTGCAGCAGATCGTGCCCACAGGGAGGAATAACAGTGGGCGGGTCCTGAAAGCCCATTAGGATCATCCATTCCTGACAGAGAGCCCCGCTGCCTTGGTGACAGGCCTCTTAGGGCCAGGAGCACATCATAGCTTCCTCTGCTCTATGGATTTGTTGGATTTCCCCCACGGGTTTGCTTCTTTTCCGGCTTAGGAAGCTGCTGACCTGTGGGAGCCACTGGTAACAATCCGAACGGCCATGAGTAGCCGGTGAGTCAGGGGGTTGGCATCTCCCAGTCACCACGGCCTGCAGGCCGATTTCCTCACCTCAAAATAACCAGAGAGCACTCTGCCCTCTCCTTAAAGTTGTGCGAGTCTCTTCCTCCAAAATGTGCCTCTGGGAGGGTTTGCGGGAGCTGTGTGTTGCTGGCCTGTCGTGCTGGTGGAGGGCAGGGTCCCGTGCCTGTCGTGAAGAGGGCATGTCCGCAAAGGCACTGATGTATGTGACCTGTGCCTGACTGTGCCTAACTAAAGGCCCCGGGCAGGTGCTCAGGTGCAGAAGGTGACACATGCCTGCACCAGCCATCGAGAGGGGGACGCAGATGTGGAGCTGAGTCCTCCCCAAGTAGGAGAATGCCGTGGGGGGTGTGTTGATTAAAATCCCTAGAAGATGCTGACTGTGCTTCCGTTAACGTGGGCTGGAGGACCAGCCCCGGGACTTGCTCTTTCTAACATCTGTGGGCCCCGCAGGGGAGGGGCTGAGCGCTCCAGATGCCCCAGCCCTGCCTCCCTCTCTGCTGGGGAGCCGTGCGCCCTCGGCCAGGACACTGTCCTGTGCCCCAGTCTGTGCACCTCCAGAGCCAGGACGCCCAGCACCGGCCCTGCACTCAGGGCTGCCAGAAGGACTTTCGTGGGCGACAGACAGGAGGGTTACCCAGTGTGGGGCACTCAGTCTCAGCGAGGGCTAGCACAGGCCGAGTGACCCGCACGTGACCACACAAGCCCCACAGGGGACTGTGGTCCCCTCCTGTGTGCCACAGCCCCTACTCAGGGGCCTGAGCTCAGGAGAAATTTGGTGATGGCTTGGATTTTCCCTAGAAACCAAACAAAACTATTCCCCTCTGAGGGGTGAGGGAAGCTATTCCACCCCCGCCCCCTCCCAGGGGGGTCTACTTTATCCTGGACATCTCTGCACACACACCTGTTGTCCATCTGTCTGCTGCCCTGGACTCCCCACACTTCCTGTCCTGACTGGGCAGCTCCAGTGACAGGCCCTCTGGTACCCAGGGCTTTCTGCTGAGCAGGCCGAGGGCAGGTCCGAACTAGACCGTGGCCTCTCTGCAAGCCCCGCCCTCTCAGCAAACCCCACCCTGGCCCCCTAGCTGTGGTGTGCCATCTCTTCTGTGCCTGCCCTCGGAGTCTCACTTTTACCCTGAGCATTCCTCTTAGTATCTACAGACCTCAGCGTTTTCTCCGAGATGGGAGCTATTTCTGTCCTGGAACCTGAAGTGCACAGTCACGAGGGTGTGGGGCTAATGGCCTGGTGTCCTGTTTCCTGGCCTTCGCCCTGGGTGGGAGGAAGGGCTAGGGCCCTGGGCATGGCCTCTCGTCTGCGGGTGGCTGCCCACGTATACACGTCCCTCACTGCATCCACGGCCAGCCCTTCGCGCACACCTGGGGCACTGCCCATCTCGACGTTGTCTTTGCTGTTTTCACCAGAAGGGGTTCTCTTGTGCTTTGTTCCCCTCTCCCTCCACCCCCATGCATCTGCGGGGACCACCGCATCTGAGTCAGTGGACGTGGAGCTTGGAGCCAGCCTGCCTGAAGCGCCGAGGCCCTGCCTGGCTCTGGCATCCCGCCTCTGTGTCCGTGCCCAGCGCTTGCTCAGCGGTCACATCAGTATTTCCAAGTGGGCGCTGCTGCTGGCTGCACTTGGCCAAATACAGTGTATTTCTTGGAACTGGAGTGAGTGACTTCCCACATTGCTCTAGCCACCCAGCAACTGCTGTGCCCGCAGCAGCCGGCATCCTAGGGTCTCTGTGAGCAAGGGACATCCCGGGGCTAACCCCGCATGCCTGGTCCGCCCCGGCCTGCGTGCAGCTGGCGTGTCTCCTTGGACACGAATCACCACTCAGTGAAGACTCCACAGTTTCAGGCCTTTGGAGCTAGACGTGGCCAGAGAAGTCTGGCCGAATGCTTGTCACGTTTTAGTAGAGGCGACGTACACGGTGTTTGGATGAAATGAGGGCCCTGAGGCGGAGCTGGTGTCTCATCGCTCTTTCTTTTCCTCTCCTGCCTGCCTCCCATCTCTCCTCTCTCTCTCTCTCTGTTTTTAATCTCCCCGATGCCCCCCGTGGATACCAGTTTGAAACCCACCTTTGCCTGATTACAAGCAAATGTCAGTTCTGGCTCTGCTCCTGGCCCACCCCTGACCCGTGACCCCAGAAAGACCTCAGTGGGGAGTGTAATTGTTTGGGGGTTCTCTAGCCCATGGTGACATGCCATGCATGGGTCCCTCCTTACTTCCTGGAAAAGCCAGACCCATGACCACCCGTCCCAGGCCCACATCTGTCTCCTCGGGACCCTGGGTTTGGAAGGGCTGAAGCCCTAGCAGGGGTGTCAAACTCATTTTCACGGGGGGCCACATCAGCCTCGCAGTTGCCTTCAAAGGGCCGAATGTAACTTTAGGACTGTATACAGGTAACTACTCCTTAACAGTTAAGCGAGAGCTCGGCGCTGCCGCCAGGTTGAAACAAGGTGCCGGGCCGGATAAAACAAGGTGGAGGGCCGGATTCGGGCTGCGGGCCTTGTGTTTGCTACCTGTGCCCTAGCGCCTCATTTTGTTCGTTCGGTTGGGGGGATGCCCTCTCTGCCCAGGCCCACCTCCCTGTGGTGCAGCATCTTCAAACATGAGTCCTAGAGCACAGGACGTAGTGGCACTGGTCGCACTGACCCCGTACTCCGCACTGTCGCACCGCTTGCTCTTTATTTCCTAATGAGTATCTTCTAAAAATTATTTCTACAGCGCCTTATTGGAAGGAGAAAGTAACCCGGAGACATTGATCTTGACTGAGCGCATCGAGAGCCTGCCACAAGGTAAAAATAGAAGAAAAGCTAATTATGGAACTTCATGATGCTTTCTGTCCGCACAGGTTCAGTCCATGGATAAACAGTGAGGCTTCATTTATCTGGAAGAACTGGAGTTAGATATGATATTTCAGAACACCACCGTTCAGCCCTCTTTTGAGTACTAAATAGATTTTATTCAGTGGGCCCCAGTTCAAATGATAACGTAAATGAGAATGTGTGGCAACGTGCGTGACAAACTCATTTATTCGTGTAGCCCATATTTTGTTTAAAGCTTTTGTTTATTTATTTTTAGAGTGAGGGGAGGGGAGGGAGGGCAACCAGGTATCTGTCAACTTGTTCCATTCATTCATTTTAAGCTTCTTAAAGGATAGAGAGGCAGCGTTTTTAAACTACATTTATGTTAGCAATTATGTACCATGCCAAAAGGAGGTATTGGAATAAAGAGTATCGCTTGTGAACCCTTTTGTTAGGTTTTGAGCTTCCTTTAGGTCTGTGTCCCGTATCGTTAGGTGCCCACAAACTGTTCTCTGAATAAGTAAGTGTGTGGATGTGTTCCTAGATAATGAGTTTATCGATGCTTATTGACGCACTTACGTCTCTTTTGTAATATTTCATCACGTAATAATGGCCAATTGCCCACAAGATGATAAGCAGGAAAGCCCAGTCTGTGATCTTGCCAATTTCGTGTTGAAACTTAGCGGTAATTAAAGACCAGGTAGTTTCTGCCCTGTTTCCTTGGATTCATCTTCTGAGACTTCACTGTTTAGAATCAGTATGTGGGCCCCAACAGAGGAATCTTTGTAAAAGACGTCTTGTCCTGGTCTCTCCCCTGGATCCTGGGGCCTGTCTTAAAGAGGCCCCTGACCTTGGTTGCCATGGAGACCAAGGGGGAGAGAAGGCTCTGCCCAGCTTGGCAGGGTGGGGTGTGGGGCACAAGGGGGCGCTCTCACAGTGGATGGTGCACCCACGGTATTCTAACCACCTGCTGCCACTCCTACAAGCAGGTGGCCTGGTGCGGTTTGGGCACCTCCCCCGCCCCCAGGTAGCCCTCTCCGCGGATGGCACAGACAGAGCAAGGCAGGCAGCCTGGCAGACTGCCTCCCAACCCCAGGGTCACGACATTGAATCAAATCACAGTGATAGCGACTGGTCGGCTTCCTGCTCTTGCACCTGTTCAAATGAGAAGTTCATAAAAATGAAAGTGTAAAAATAAAAGCGATCAGGAAGCTTTAAAAAAAAAGTTAAATTCTGTAATCCTTATTGGAAATCTATGAAAAATGAGAGCATATTATGTACTTTGTAAGTCTGAAGTTCTTCTCTGCTGTAATTAAGTACAAAAAACTGATGCCAACAATGTGGAAATGAATGATTCCAAATTATCATAACATTGTGAAGTTTCGGCCCCAAAAACTAGCCCCCTAACCTCTCTGGCGGTCCTGTCATGCTTTATGGTCACACATTTGATATATTTGTTAAGGCAGATGAATGTTTAATCCATCAGTAACTGAAGTGTATGGTGACGCATTTCTAGTACTGTATTGTATTGTGACGGGATAATTTGGAGACTGAAAATATCTTATTCCCACTGACCCTTCCGCGGTAATGGTATGCATTCGTTATGATGGGCTGGGATTAAGATGAAAAAACATAACGATGACTGTCGTATTAATGACCTGTTCATTCCTACAGAGTTCAGAAACACATCCTACCAGTACACCAGCTCGGTGTTACAGAGGGAAAACGAAAGAAATCGGTTTCTGAAGCACAAGCCACCTTCTGGAAGCTTCCATCGCAGCTGGGCACAGCCCGAGCCGCAGACAGCCATTGGAACCGCTTCCAGAAGACGCGCCCTGGGCCCAGGATATCCTTCCCTTACCACCTCCTGGCAGGAGAACGCCTATGAAAAAACTGCCAACGGTCAAGCCAGCTTCAGAGCTTTCTCTCCAATGTCCAGGCTTTCAAGAAAGACTGAAGTTCAAGTGCGAACATTCCCTACTAGATCGAGACCTGAAGGCACAAAGGCTGGTGGTTTAGCCCGAGAGTCCACCCTCACCCAGGAGTCATACCAAGGACGCAGGGACAATGTGGTGGCAGGTGCTTCTGAAAGCGCCTGGTCCCATGAGAGGACTGTCATTTTGGGAAAGAAAACGGAAGCTCAAGTCACAAGGGAGCAGGAGAGAAACAGACCAGGAACCGTCCAAACGAAGCGAGAGGAGAAACTGTTTGATTCTAAGGAGAAGGCTTCAGAGGAGAGAAACCTGCGGTGGGAGGAGCTGACCAAGTTAGATAAAGAAGCAAGAATGAGGGAGACCCAGCAAATGAGGGACAAGGCGAAGGGGAAGGAGTCATTGAAGGAGAAACGTGTGACAGAAAGAGAGGTCCCGATCAGTCTAGAAGTATCCCGGGGCAGCACAGCAGAAGGGACCCCGAAAGGTGTCCAGACTCCCCTACACAAAGACGTGGGTGGTGGTCCAGGCGGAGGGGTGGGCACGAGGGAGACGCGGTTCAGGTTGGACACCAGGGATGCCACAGGCTCTCTGAAAGGCGATTCCGTGACCGAAACCATAGCAGAAAATATCGTGTCCAGTGTCCTGAAGCAGTTCACCCAGTCTCCCGACACGGAAGCATCTGCGGATTCTTTTCCGGACACAAAAGTCACTTACGTGGGCAGGAAAGAGCTTCCTGGGGAAAAGAAAACGAAGACGGAGATCGTGGTGGAGTCAAAACTGACCGAGGAAATCGATGTGACCGATGAAGCTGGCCTGGATTACCTGTTGAGCAAGGACGCGAGGGATAAAGTCGGGCTGAAAGGAAAATCCACCGAGCGGATGATCGGAGACATAATCAACATCGGTCTGAAAGGGAGGGAGGGGAGGGCGAAAGTGGTCAACGTGGAGATCACCGAAGAGCCCATGAGCTATGTAGGCAGTGGGGAGGCCCACGAATTTCCTACCCCATTCCACGTGGAGGAGGCCGATGACGCGTCTCCTGGCTCCAAGGGGCTCGTCGAGGGGGAAGGTTACGGAGAAACAGAGGTCACGTTCTCCATGAGTCAACATAGGAAGACCAAGCTGCCCCAAGAGAGCATAACTCATGTTGAAGAAGTGACAGAGGCAGGTGACTCGGAGGGAGAGCAGAGCTATTTTGTGTCGACCCCTGACGAGGCCCCGGAGCACGACGCCGGGCGTGACAGGGATGAAGGCTCCGTGTACGGGCAGATCCACATCGAAGAAGAATCCACCATCCGGTACTCCTGGCAAGATGAAATTGTGCCGGTGTCTCGGCGAAGACTAACGAGGGACCACGGGTTGGGAGAGATGGTGGTGGAGCCACCAGCTGTCCCAGAACCGTCTCTGGAGGGGCACGTGGGTTCTCCACACTGGATAGAACAAACCAGCAGCGGCGAATTTCATGCTGAAACCACGGTGGTTGAAAAGGAGATTAAGATACCCCATGAATTTCACACGTCCATTAAGAGGGACTTCAGAGAGCCCAGACACCAGCTGGTAGAGGTGATTGGGCAGCTGGAGGAGAACCTTCCAGAGCGGGTGAAGGAGGAGCTCTCTGCCCTCACCTCAGAGGACCAGGGTGGGCTGGGGAACCTTTCGGTTGATGTGAAGAAAGTCCAGACCTTGGGCAGGGAGGCCGTGACCTTGGTGGCGGAAGTCAACCTCTCGCAAACTGTGGATGCCGATCAGTTGGACCTGGAGGAGCTGAGCAAAGATGAAGCCGATGCAATAGAGAAAGCGGTGGAGTCGGTGGTGCGAGATACTTTGGCCAAGCGACACAGCCCAGCGCCAGGAAGCCCGGAGAGGGACCCTGGAGTGGCAGCCCCGGCAGCCGGCTTTGGCTTCAAGCGCTGGGCCACCCAGGAACTGTACAGGGCCTCTGACGAGGACGGCGACACTGGCCTGGCCTCTCGCGGCGCAGAAAGGGTCCCTTCCCACGGCCCAGTATCAGCCACTGTGGAGGTCACCAGCCCGAGGGGCTTTGCGCAGTCACATGTGCTAGAGGACGTAGCCCAGTCTGTAAGACACATTACAATAGGCCCCACTGGGATTTGGAGGACTGAGCGAGTCCCCCCCGAAGCGCCCCCTGCAGGAGAGGTAAGTGGGGAAGGAGGCCTGCGTCAGGCAGCCAGCTCGGAGGGAGCCAGCCGGTCCGTGAGGCGCTTTCCGTTAGATCCTGATCAAAGTCAAGTGTCCAGAGAAATCTTCTTCCAAGGGCCGGTCCCTGCCGCTCGGGAGGCGGGGGGCACCGAAGAGCCCCGCCCCACAGAACTCTCTGCAGTCACTGACAGATCGGGCAGCCGCAGCACATTGGGCTCCAGGCAATTTCACTCGCAACCAGAAAGGAGTTTTCAGGGCCTCTTCTCTCGGGCAGCAGAGGGTGATGAGTATTTTCGAACAGAAGAGTCAGAGGGTATCCTCACCTCTGTAAGGCACCTCCAATTAGGCCCGAGAGAGGAGTTCAGTGAGCAAATCCAGGTCACAGCCCCCCTTTCAGACACTGCGGAGTCGGGTGTCGGAGGGGCTTCCCTGCACACCCAAGAGTGGTCGGGGGCCAGCACGTCCATCAGGCACATCACAGTCGGCTCTCAGAGGCTCCAGACCAGCGAGCAGAGAGGTCTGCAGCCTGAGGTAGTGAGTGCCTCAGAAAGCAGCGCCCCTGGAGAGGGCTCAGCAGATGAGACCTGGGCCACTCGCAGTTACTCGGTGGGTAGGACGGTCCTGGTCACTCAGAAGAGCACCTTCCCAGGATCTGAGTCCCAGTCTCCCCAGGAGGCTAGTGAGGGAGACACGTCAGGGGCAGAAGAGACCCTGGGTGCGAGCAGGTCCTTCAGGCACGTTCGACTAGGTCCCACAGAAACCCTGAGCTCCGAACGTGTTCTCTTCCACGGGCCTGTTTCCCCAGTGTCAGCCCTTGCTGGGTCTACAGACCCCCCTGAGCGGGGTGAGGCCATAGATAGCGGGACGCTAAGGCGCATCGCGCCGGGGCCCAAAGAAACCTCGTTTACCTTTCAGATGGATGTGAGCCACACAGAGGCGACCCCCAGCTGGACCCCAGCGGCTACAGCCCTCTCCCCTGCAGGGATGGAAGCGGAAGCTCATAGTGGAGCCTGGAGAGATGCTGGCCGTGGGGGTGACCGGGCAGCCAGTGTGAGCGCTCAGGGCCGGGAGCAGGCTGAGTTCCATAAGACGGTGCAGCTGCAGAGAATGGTAGACCGGAGGTCGGTGGTCTCAGACGAAAAGAAAGTGGCCGTCCTCTATCTAGACAACCAGGGGGAAGACGACGAGGGGCACTGGTTCTGATAACTGTTTCCTCTGAAATGGCATCTGATTTCGCAGTGTACCAACACACACAGGCCTTTACTTTAAGGGGGGCCCACTCTTTATTAAAATCTCCCCCCTTCTTTTTAATTTCTCCAAAGAGCGTTCCCGGCAATGCCCACTTACTTTGCAACCGATAAGGGTTTCGAATTGATTCCCGCCTTAAACAGCGTAGGAATTTTATTTTTCAGTTGGGACTTTTACAAAAATACTTTGTATCTTTCTAGTCTTAGAAGTTCCCTTTTTTGTGGAGTTTTCACTCCTAGAATCACTGTGCACCAGTTCTCACCTGGTCACAGAAATGCCTCACATCTGTTCGAAGCTCTAGGTAAGCTGCCTGAAGAGTAACCAGATTAAGGTCGCTTAGATTTAAAGATTAAATTTATTTGCATGTGCTCATAATAAATAGTAATTAACCTTTTAAGGAGAAAAAAAAATCAGTATCTTTTTCCCTTTCTGAAGTCTTTTCAAAAAGAAATCTTAGGAAATGAGCAGACTGCTTACTAATTAAAAGAAATCTAAAGAATTTCTTTCACCTTTAGGAAAAAAGGTACTTGTTATAGAGTTAAATTCACCTTAAGGTGTGAATGAATTGCTTTCTGTGTGCAGAACTTTAACAAAAATATGTAGCACTTTATTCACGGAGAGGACAGCTGCAGCCTGGTGTGCATTTCAGACCAACACGCATGCTCTGTTGGCCCAGGTTCCGGGGACCCGTGTGTATGGGAAACAATTATTACAAATTGCTCACAGTACCATTTCTTTCTTAAGGCACTGGGTCTAAGGACTCTTTTTTGGGTATGACCTAAGTTCTGGAGGTGCCAGCTCTCATCAGGGGATACTTGAACTCCTCTGCCCTCTCTCCGCATGTCAACATCTGACGTCACTGGTGGGAGGCAGACCCTGGAGACGGTAACAAGAATGTCAGTGTTGGACCATCTCCGGGGCTGTGGGCAGTGAAACCAGAAGCCTAGGGTGAAGGGTGCCATTCTGCCTCCCCCGCCAGGAGCCCTTCTCCATCCACCGCCAACCGAGTGGGCGTCTCTGAGCTCACAGAGGTAGAGATGAAAAAGGACAACCAACACGGAAGTTTTTGCACTTTCAATAGAAGTCATTAGAGGGAGGTGGTTTTGTCCAAGAGCATGAAGAGCACGTTAAGTGGGATGAGATGTTTTGGGGAAAGGATGGGGGGCCCGTCCATGGCCCAGCACTGAAGCCCCCAGGAGAGGCCCACTCCTGCTGTCCCCAGCACGGGGACCCGTGGATCTACCCCACTGTGGTATTTAGGGCATTGGAATGAGTATGTTCCGGTGGCTCCGTTTTACTTCACACAAGGTATTGCTTTTAAAGCTTCAGTCTTCAAAGGTAGCATCTCTCACAGCACAGCGTTATTCTAATCCAAGCTACTCTTCGGCACAAACGTCGTCTAAACTATGCTTCCTCTGACACAGTATCACAGAACTGCCCGCAGAGCACGGATCCCAACGGCCGAGGTTCTGTCACCATCGCCTAGGTTATGCTGATGGGGGGAGGGGTGCGTTTGAGGTCCTTCCCTCTGGGTTTCACACGGTGGCCCTCGGGCCCCCAAGATGCATGTCTCCTCAGCGCCCCGAAACGGCTACAGCAGGAAGTTTAGGAAGAGTTCGTTTTCTTTATTGATAAGTGGAAAAAACACAGAACAGCCCTGGGGGTGATCTAGTTGAAAACCACTCTGAATTGGGGCTAGAGAGGAGACAGGAATGGTTAGTGTAAACCTTTGTTACCTGCCGAAGGAACTGGTGATTGTCACCTCCCGGCAGGGGGGCAAGGGCTTTGCAAAGCAAGACTTCTCCGCTCTAACATAAAGACGGGCGGCTTTGTTAGCTGCCGTTGTATTGTAACGGTGTTCATGTACGGGATTTTATTGGTGAGAATCTGGTCTGGGCGACACCTACTGTTTCCATGGCAGGACAGACTGAGGAGGGGGAGTTGGCGATGTGAGTCTGAGCGGCTTCGTTCCATGCTGCTGTCACAGCTCATGACCTTGTCAATGGGTGCCAACACGCACAGGTGAATACTGTGATCCACTTCTCTTTGGCAAAATAAATACCTGAGATCTGAATTCCTGTCTCCATGTTGCAATGAATTGCCTTTGAGAAGCATCCCGCCAAGAGCTGCCGATGGCTACTACCTCTGGTCACTCGGGAGCAGGGCACGCCCTGAATGCTGTGACAGGTCACCCCCCAGCTGTGTGCCCTTCGGAACCTGTCACTCCGGAGACAGCAGACATCAGCTGTGTGGTTGTTTGGGGATGAGGACACAGTCTTTTCCTGTTTATTTTTCTGAATGACAGTGTTAATGGGATGTTGCTCACCTCCCCACTGGTTGTTTTGATGTTGTTTGTTTGAAATGTATATTTAGAATGGAATCATCTAAAAAGCTTATCTTGCCAACCTCCTGTTCTTTACAAAGGGAAGTGTCACAAGAATGTGTACAAATAAAAATCTAAGGAAAACAAAAAAAAAAGCCACCTCTCGTTGCTCCTGAAGAGAAAGAATGTTTTTCCAGTAGGTGTTTCTGTGTTTTCTATGTAAACCCTCATGAAAACATACATGTGTTTACACGCATGCTTTTCATGATGGCATGGAATCACTGGGGAGGATACGCAGGAGAAGTTCCAGATCTTTCACCCCCCTGCCCAAACCAGAGCTAGAAGCTGTGAGCAGAGAACCAGAAAGCACGGCGGACGGAGCATAAACTTGCTGGCTGGTATTCACCTACAGCCTGGATGGCTGGCGCGAAGAACGCCACGTCACGGCTGGGAGGGCTGGGGCCAGGAGATGCCCGACTATCCCGTTTGCCTGGGACACGGGACCTTCAGTACTAACACCAGGACAGAGGACTGGTTAGATGCTCTTACCTGTTTGTAAGCTTTTATTAAAAAAAAAAAAATCCATAAGTAGCTGGTGTTCCTCTCGTGCTGGAATTAACACAGTTAATAGATGGGCATTATTTGGTGCAATATTCCAAAATTCATTCTTTCCCAGGTGGCAGCTGAATTTTTCAAAATGTGCTTTTGTTTCTGTGATGCCAAGATATGCTCCAGGCAGTACAGAAAGGAAAGAAAAACATAACATCAGACTCAGTCTGCTCAGGCTGTTACAACAGAATGCCACAGACGGGGAGGCATACACAGTGGGCATTTATCTCTCGCAGTTCTGGAGGAGGAGGCCCAAGGTCAAGGTGCTGATAGCTCGGTCCTTGGTGGAGGCTCTCTTCCTGATTGCAGACAGCCACCTCTCTGCTGTGCGCTCACACGGTGGAGAGAGACCGACTCTGTTCTGTCTCCTTGTAAGGGTGCTAATCCCACGCATGGGGGTGCAAACGCACGGACCGATTACTTCCCAGAGACCCCAATACTCTCACGTTGGGGATTAGGGCCTCAACCTAGGAATCCTGGAGGGACACAAAGGTTCGGTCCTTGGCAGACCTCAGTGTGGTGTGTGTGTAAATCCCTATTCCAGCCATGCCCATCAGAACCCATGTCCTCAACCAGGTGGGATGCTCAGTGAGTGGGGCCCACTCTCCCCCTCCTCTGCACCCTGCCTTCATTCCACAGGCCTGTCGGGGATGGGTGGGGATGGTAGGGGTGGCCTGTGTAGTCACTGTCACATGCCTGAGGAGGACAAGGGACCCTGCCTCTCTGCCCCCCGTCACGGGTCTTTTCAGTTGGTTTCCCCCATTCATTCTTGAGGTAGCCCCCTGCACAAATGGGGCCACAGCGGTTGGGGTTCCCGCCTGGGCTCTGGCGTGTGTGGCACCAGCCTGCGGCCTTGCTGGGTGACGGTTCCCCGGGGGGGAGGGAAGGGACAGTAGTCCCCACACACACCGACCGGCACTTTCAGGCCTCCTTTTATTAGCATTTTATTCTTAATCCCTGTTACCTTCCTCTAGGAAAGGGCTTTTCCTAGAACTTAACTGCTGCGGATCTGACTCCAGACCTGTGCAAAGGGGTATATGAGGGCAGTCAGATGCTGGGGCTATTTTCCTGCACAGGAAGTACTGAACTTTTCCAGAGAAGCTTTTCAGCCACGGTAGTGCTGATGGGTACAAGTTTTTGTTGGCAAGAAGAACCACTCAGGTGGTTTTAAAAAAATGCTTTACAGAAGCACCAGCTCACCCTGAGAGGTCAACCGCTGTCCACACTTGCCCCTCTTGGGGCTGGGGGCGGTCATCTATGGCAGTGCATGGCCAGCCTTGGAAATCTGCACGGTGGCTGTTGGATGATTCCCTCTTCCTGCTGGAGACACGTGTACCGGCACACAGGCACGACTGCAGCTCTGGCTGAGGTGAGGTGGGGTCTCAGTCCACTGCTTGGGGCCTCACCTTCCCCAGCGTGGGGGGCTGGGCCACACTGGGGCAGAAGGCCGGTCTGGCTCTCAGGGCCTGCCGCAGCTTCCCAGCCACGTCGGGGGCCCTGTGAACAAGCGGAGGGTGGTGAATGCGGCGCCCCCACACCTCCGCCCAGGGTCCCCCAGCCTTGGCTGCAGCAAAGACAAACCCAGCAGCTGCCGACATGCATTCCACGAAGGAGCCTCGGGAGGGGATGTGGGTGAGAGGAGAATGGTGGCCCGGGAACATAAAAAAAAATAAAGGTGTTTTCTACAGCTTTCCGGTTCCCGTGACCATTCTCACTGAGCCCAGACTGTCAGCCCTTAGTGGTCTCAGGGAGTGGGGAACCCCAAGGTTGGGCTGAGGGCCTTAGGGGCAAGGGGCCTGGCACAAAAGACAGTGCCCCCTGCTGGCTGTGTGTGGGTCTGCAGCTGCCCAGAGGGCAGACTTGGCAGGCGCCCCTGGGCTCTGCGGGGCTCAGGGAGGTGGGCCACCCCCCGCCACCACCTCCCGCAGCAGAGAGAGGGCCTGCAGCATGAGCTCAGCAGGCTCTGGGGCTCCCACCCCGACAGGCACACCAGGAGCGCGGGGAAGCCTGAGGCAGGCTCCCGCAGGCCACAGAATGCTGAGCCACAATCCCCTGTGGGACAAGTGACCTTCAGGTCTGCAGGAGGACAGATGCCAGCCCACGGTTCGCACATTATGCAAAAGCTAATTCCGTCTCAATATGCAGGCCAGGAAGGTATTTCACAGCTGGGTTTTCCAAGGAGCTGGTCTGGCTTAGTGCACGAGTAATTGGAAGGCAGTTGGCGACACTTGCCGCACGGGTTTCCCCTGTGACACCGGACCACAGAGGCGTGAGAAGCCCGGGAAACCGCGCAGGGAAGGCAGACTCACTTGGACAGGCCGTCCACGGACTGCTGTGTGGCCAGGGTCCTCTTGTCCTGTGCTCCGTATAAGAGGGCCTGAATCTGAAGACACTGCAGAACACCAGGTGGTCAGAGGGAGGCTATGAGAGCGTGCCTGGGGGCATCGTGCAGGAACGCAAGTCTCACTAGCGAGGGGGAAAGAATACTCCCCTCCACAGGCCGCTGCGAGGCCCGGATCAGAGGTCCTCTGGTTTCCCCGGGCAGGGTCTGACCTTCTGCGTGGGCGCTCAGCGGGGGCAGGGAACTAATGAGCTGTTTCCAAGACATTTTATAGAACTCTCTGGGACAACCTGTATGCGAAAATATGCTTAAAGATGATAGTTTTTAAAATAAAGGCAAGAAGATTGGTATCGATGAGATGGTTTCTAGTTTTCTATTTAAAAAAAAAAGATTTATTTGTAGAGAGAGGGGGAGGGAAGGAAACATTGATCCGTTGCCTCTTGTCTGCGCCCCAACTAAGGGCCTGAACCCGCAACCCAGGCACGTGCCCTGACTGGGAATCAAATCCAAGAATTTTTGCTTTGAGGGGCCACGCCCAGCCCACTGAGCCAAGGGGTCAGGGGTCTAGTTTCTCTTTCCAAATGACCCTTGCTACAGCCCAGGCAAGTTTTTTTTTTTAAGTTTTGTTTTTGTAAACAAAGTTTTTATTTTATATGGGCTTTCTGTAATCATCAGTCACTACACAGCAATTCCTTAGGAATTGATTCATTTAGGAGTTACATATGCAGCTTCTGGGCTTCATTTCTCCCTTCTGCTCATTGTCCTTCTGCCACCTGACTGCTTGTACTTGGCCAGGGCGAACTCCAGGAAAAGATAAAGATTCAGCTTGTGCCCCAAATGGCCGAACTAATTTTGAAGAAGAACAAGGTGGAGGAAGGACATTGCTTTGCTGTCAACACCTTTACAAAATCATAGTAATTAAGACGGTGTGGTTTTCACCCAGGGATAGACACACAGACCAATGGAACGTGGCAGAGAGCCCGGCACTTGAGAGATAACAGAGGAGAAGCGGCGGCCTTCAAGGGGCAGGGAGGAAGAGCTGAGCTAGCCGATGAGTGGGGCCCGGACTTCTGGTTTTCCAAATGGAGGGACATGGGCCTCCGCCCCCCACCCCCAAACACAAAAACCACTCCCCGACTGATGGAAGAACTAAATGTGAAATGCAAAACGGGGAACCTTCAATGACAACACTGGAGACTGCCTGTATGGAGAAGCACTTCCCGGTCAAGATCTGCACAAACCAAAATATCTGATAACACTTAACTACATTAAAGCTCCAGACATCTGTGAAGCAAAATTCACCTTACACCACAGGGGGCAAACACAAGTTCCCACGAGCCGAATCCGGCCCTCCACCTTGTTTTATCTGGCCTGGCGCCTTGTTTCTACCCGGCGGCAGCGCCGAGCTCCTTGCCCCCAGTTAAGGAGTAGTTACATGTATACAGTCTTAAAATTACATCCAGCCCTTTGAAGGCAACTGCGAGGCGGATGTGGCCCCCAGGGAAAATGAGTTTGACACCCCCTGCGCCCTTACACAAAGTATACAAAGACAAACCAGTCAGAGGGAAAATATTTGCACAAAACTGCAAGAGGATTAGCATTCATAATATACAAAGAACTCCTATAAGGTAATGAGGGAAACAAATACAACCTCCCTATGGAAAAACGATCAAAAGATATGAAAAGATTATTCAAAGACATTGAAAGTAGAATAACTGCCGAACGTGCTTAATCTCACAAGTCACCAGAAAAACAAACTAAAACTTCTATGAGGTTGCCCTTCACCTATCACACTGCAAAACTTATAGTCTGATAATGGTAAAACCAAGCTTTGTCAAAGATAGGAATGAGCCATAAGTCTTTTGTAGATGAGTAGTGAGTGATTTGCTTATTTTACTAAGGGATAAGTAGATTGTAATGTGCCCATGGGGTGTACGTGTGTGATGTCATACAAATTTTGGGGGGTGTGATTGTCCTTGTAGATGAATATCATGATTACAGACAGAGAAAAGCAAAAGGCAGATGAATGCAAATTATATATATGTATGTTGTACATATAATTTATGTGAAGCTTAAGAAGCATGTGAAAGAAAACCACAGTAAAATACAGTGTGGGAACAACATCAAATTCAGGAGGACAGTCACCTGGTGTGGGTGGGGAGAGGTATAGAGGGAACCTCATGTGGGTCACCTTTTATGTCTTATATTAAATAGTTAGCTCACAGGTATTTGTTATATTCATACTTTTCTGCATATCTGAAGTATTTCATAATGTATTTTTTTTGAGATTTTATGTATTTATTTCTAGAGAGAGGGGAAGGGAGGGAGAAAGAGAAGGAGAGAAACATCAGTGTATGGTTGCCTCTCCCATGCCCCCTACTGGGGACCTGGCCCACAACCCAGGCATGGGCCCTGACTGGGAATCAAACTGGCGACCCTATGGTTTGCAGTCTGGCACTCCATCCACTGAGCCACACCAGCCAGGGCTCATAATGTATTTTTAAAACCTTGAATTTATTTCTCTACATGGTAACAGCTTGAGTCAAACAAAGTGTGAGGGTTTGGGGACTTTGTACTGAACACTTTTTATTCATTCTGATCTGCCACCCTGTTTTAGTGAACAGAAAAGGTTCACTATTTCTCAGTTGAATTATGAAACACCAAGAAGTAGTGAACATTTTCTATCACACTATTTAGCATATAATCCAAATGGCACCAAGGCAAGGATCCCAGCCCCTGGGCCTGGCAAGCCCTGCCCTGGAAATTTAGGAACTGTGAGAAGGTGCTTTGTGGCTTTGAGGGCAAGGAGATGGGGGCGGGTTTCCAACACCCATGACCCTTGAGGAAAACGCTAACAGTGCACAGCCAGGGGAAGCCAGGGGACATCCCCTCATTAAGGCAGTAAAGCTGACTCCACACAGGGCCCAGCAGAGAAGGGCTCAGAAAGGACATCAAGAAGCAAGGGTGCTTTCCCCTCATTCACACCTGTGAGCAGCCCACCTCGGGGCTCACGCTTCTGCCAGAATAGACTTCTGTTTCCTCCACATGGCCAGAGATACCCCCACTCAGCATAACACATCAGCGAAATGTTTCCCTTTGAGGACTTTTGTCATCCGGGAAAACAAAAAGATCACTTGGGGTGAGATGGGGTAAGTAGGGAGGGTGGGGCATGGGGGTCATGCTGCTTTTGGTCAAAAACTGCTGAACGCTCAGCACAGTGTGGGCAGATGCACTCATAAATCACCCATCGTGAAATGGGCAAACACATTAAGAGTCTTCAGAAAAAATTCACCGAAGCCAAACGTAGCCTCTCACAACACCACCAGCTGGTGCACTGACACAGATGGGTTCCTGGAACACTCACTTAGTGGGGGAAGCCTGGACTGCAAGGGACCCGCCCTCTGGAAGATAATTCTGGGTTTGTTTGGGTTTTTTTGGTCCTCTCTCATAATCCTCTTAGATTTGATTTCCAGGAGTTGGGAGAAGTCATTTATGTTGTTATTATTCTTTCATTACCAAGGAGGGAGCTTTCTGCAGGAAGTGAAAGGCAACACTAGCTTGCAGACTGTCCCCAAACAGGGGCCACGTCTATCATGCTCGCCTTTGTCCTAGGGCCTCGCACGGTCCCCAGCACGTAAGTAGATGCAATGTTTGCTGAATGAATGATTCATACTTCACTTGACCCGTGAAGAAACGGGTCAACTGAGGAATTCTTACACGGATCCCAGAGGCGCGGTGGGACCACAGGGTTCCTGGGACACACACATCAGCGGTGGAAGCCTCTAGCAGAGGGGGCTCCGCAGGGGCTGCAGCGGGACAAAGCGTCACCATCGTAACCTGGCAAGTTCACCAGTGCGAACAGTGCTGCTCCCCACGGGCGGCTCTCTCTTAGGAGCCAGGGTAGCTAAGACACAATCTTAAGAATGCGATGTGGACTTTAATCCTTATTTTTGACGTGACTTTGAGTTTTGGGAGACAGGTTTCTAAGGAGCCCTGGAGCCCAGGAAGCTGAGAAGTGGCCATCTGGTTGCTGCTGTCCAAGCGGTGGCTGGCCTCTGTGCCCTAGAGCTCACACCTGTCCCAGGGACAGGGGGGTGGCTCAGTGGCAGCTGTGGGGCAAAGGTCGGGTGACTCAATTTACTCCGGCTTTAGAAAACCACAATAGTTAGCCCTGGTTGGTGTGGCTCAGTGGGTTGAGCGCGGCCTGCAAACCAAAGGGTCACTGGTTCGATTTCCAGTCAGGATACATGCCTGGGTTTCACGCTAGGTCCCTAGTAGGGGGCCTTGCAAAAGGTAACCACACATTGATGTTTCTCTCCCTCTCTTTCTCCCCCTCTTCCCCTCTCTAAAAATAAGTAAATAAAACCTTTTTAAAAAACCCACAATAGTTAAGTACCCCAACTCACAAAGAAGCTTAGTTTCTGGGGGTTTTTAGGTGGGGAGTGGATCTCTGACAACCAGTGGTCATCCCCCAGGGCCGCCTTCACAGCAGCGCCCCCACAGGCGCAGACGGGGACTGCAGGTGTCTCAGCCCTCCCATCCTCCCACAGCCCCCTCCAGCCTCGAGTCAGGGAATCACATCCTAATTTCTTTGGGGGAATTTCAACCAATGAGAGCACTAAGGGAACACGTCCTCTTTGTTAACAGAGGGGGCGCTGCAAGGGCTGCAGATGAAGAACCCTCTGGGGATGAGGCCACCGGACTCAATCACAAAAAATTGAGGAAGGCATAGTTTTTCAGTCCAGCTAAACTTGTGCGATTATGTGTATTTCATCTTTATACGAAACAAACAAACAAAAAAAACCAAAGCCAGAGAAAGGTACATTCAAAACAAAGGACTAATCGCTATTCTTGATGCTAGCCTATGTCCAAGGAGGAGAAATCATCCAGAAACTCATGAATGGGGCTTCTGTTTTCATTCGAATCTCAAGGCTCGTGTTAAGAAAAAAAGACATCAGAACCCCAAACCTGTGGAAGTGTCTAGAAAAACACAAACATACTGTCATTTAATACTGATCTTACAAGGCAGGCAGAAAGGATTCCTTTAGCAATGGACTTGGGGGGACCGAAAGGACAAGCCACAGCGCAATCCATCAGAGAGCATCTTCCTACAGAGACAGGGTCACGCATGGGGGCGCTTGGGGTTCCCGAGCCCTCAGGCCCGGCCTCGTCCTGGCTGCAGCTGCATCTCTGCCACATGCACTCACGCCTGCGGCGGACACTTGCTCAGCCCCTGCGACACGCCTGCCCCGTGCCCGCGTCAGTGATGGAACCGAGCCCAGGCAGGTGCGGGCCTCGCTCCCACCAGGCTTCCAGGGCAGTGGGGAGCCAGACACTGAAAATGTGCATATAAATGTGTCATAACAGCTCATACTAAGAAAAGAATGTGGGGCCATAAAAGAATAAAATGGGGGTGTCGGTGATAGCAGAGGGTGCCCGGGTCACTGCTGGCTGATGCTCAGGTTGAGACCCCCAGGATGGGGAGTCAGCCAGGTGAAGGGTGCCAGGTTGGGGGAGGTGGTGGTGCTGCTGGGGTCCCAGGCAGAGGCTCACCTTGAATGTCTCTTTTACACACACTCCCCAGCAGCTCCCTCACTGGGAGCCCCGAGCCCTGCTGCCCAGGATGGCGGGAAGGCTCCCATGAGAAAAACAGCATTGTGGTGGGAACAAGGGCCCCGGGACAAGGAGGGACACGGGAGGTGAGCAGGACGGGGCGGGCAGCCAGGCACTGCCCTTCCCTGAGTGCCTACCCAGTGCCACTACCTCACTCCTCACCTCTGGGTAGCCAAGGGCTGAGGGTTCGCTATCCTTATCAACATCCCTCGACTCCCCACAACTTGGCTCCATCCCCTGACCTGTCAGCAGGGCTCGCTGGGGCCCACACAGAAGTGAAGTCTGCGTCTGAAAGTGTGAAGCCACCTCTGGGTATCAAAGCTGGACCTGCTTGTGTCCGAGCCAGACAGAGGAAGAGACCCAGATCAGACCCTCTTACGACTAAGCCTCTGAGCTGCCTTTTTTGGCATGTCGCCCCGGTAACCTGGAGCCCGGCCATAGTGCTTGGCCCTTCTGGAGTCAGTGCAGTCCGTACCCGCCGTCTGCTTGTTTAAGGTCACACTGAATTTATGTGGAGGAGTTCTGCCTTTCCCTCCATCCCTGGCTACCCTCCCATAAACTCAGGGTTCTCCTGCCTGCAGGGAGGCACTGACAGACCTCCAGCCTTGGGCCAGGGTTCTGCCCACTCCAGACCTCCATGCTAATGTGGAAACTCATCAGGTACTGCATACTCACCAAGCCACAGGAAGAGTTATGATACCTGGCCTTTTCTGTGGGTGGTCTGTGTGCACCACCAGTCCGTGTGGTGGAGTATGGTGGAGGGCGCAGGGCCTGGGCTGTATATTTAGGGGCCCCAGCCCCAGGAGATCAACCCTTGCTGGCAGGCTGTGGCCCAGGGCCCCGGAGTTCTCATTTCCACCCCGCCTGCGGCAGGTAAGGGATGCTCCCCAGACTCCCCAAGGGAGGTTACGAACGGCGGTGACCTTGATCCCTTTCACCTCAGCTCCCATGCTTATATGACAGCTGATTGACAAAGCTCTGCTAACAAGAGCTTAAGCATCCTTAAGCATGTTTCTCACCTCAAGAAACTGGGTTTTGTATGTGAAATTAATTTCACGGTGGCCTTCCTTCCTTTCCTTCAAAAAGGTCTCGAGGAGGTGGACTGCCACAGCCCAACAGCGGGTTAAACCAAGACGATCAGGTAAAGCAGGGTCAAGGACAAATGAGACTCTTCACATGGAAACCTGGGGGCTGACACGGGGCTCTGTGGGGATCCCAAGCCTGCCCTGGACTCCCTGGTATACAGGGCTGCAAGGAAAACACCACATACGCTGAAGGGAAGAGACGAGTAAAGTGGCCACTGGGGAACAGCAGGGCATGAACTGTGCGTAAAACACTTAGCTGCCCGTCAGATGCGTTTGGCCGGTTGGGGGGAAAGGCTGACACCGATGATATGTTTTCGTGGGTCCTCTCTGGACCCGTGACACATAAGAAGCTTCCAGGGACGGCTTTGTCACCTGTAATCTATGAATAAAAACCACTTTCCACCTCCTTTCTTCAAACGATGTATTAGAGGGGGCTTTGGATGTCTTGGAGAGAGAGGTCACATAAAATTCTGTTAATTCTTTTACGGAAATGCCCACAGCTGTGAAGTAGTCAGGAAGCCGATGGAACACTGGGGATGACAGCACGTAACAGGCAGGCCAGATTAAGAGGGGACCCAGACCTGACTTCGACCTGTCACTGGGGCCAGGACTGGGCCTGAGAGGCTACTGACGGAGGAGACGGCCTTCAGGAATTCTCTTTTGCAGCCTCTCACCTGGATGAAAATGTTGGCAAGGACGCCCATCCTAGAATCAAACCAGGTCTCTCCGTTGCAAAAGTATGTGAACTTCTGCTGTGGAAATTTCCATCTGGAGCCCGTGGAATTCTCTCCCCCTCCCCACCAACCTCCAGGCACAGGCCTCTGGAAGACATCATTAACACAGTTTTCCTCTCAGTAATTCGATCCCGCTGTCTGCTTTGTGTCTCAGGCCTTCCTGATTTTCCTGCCCTGGGGACCAGGCCCTGGCTGTTCGGCACAGCAGGGCGTGCACATGTGGAAAGGCCTGTGTTTGGTGGTTCCTGCACCAGAGCTGAAAAAGTGGGGGGCTGAAGCTGTTGTGATAAAAAACAAGAGGAAGACTGGGCCAGGAGCTTGCGAAAGCAGCAGCCGGCTCTGCAGAGCTCATGGCTAAATATGGCATTTGGGAATGTCCAGTTCCGCAGCGGATGGGAAAGGCCTGCTTCCAGCCCCTGTGCACCCTGCTGTTCAGGGAGTGGCCAGCCCTACCTCCTACAGGCACACTTGGGGGACTGGAAACGAGGTCTGCATGTACCGCAGTGCGCTCCACCCACGGGGACACAGGTTCAACCCTTTCTCTCAGATGCTGGCAGGTGGCCAGAGAGCTTTAAAATGCCAAAGCCTTTGTTTTCAGACTGGGAGGTAAGGAGGCCAAACTAAAGGGAAACAATGTCGCCCGCTTCCACTGCAGGTTTCAGAAGTGATGAAACCTGAGAGTTTCTTGGAATGGAGCTGATTTTCAGCGCTGTGGGTGGGCACGGGCTGGTTTGGTGACTCTCAAGCTTCCCCCAGGAGCATGATGCAGACCTCTGGGCCCTGGACCCTTGCCCCAGGCTCTGGTTCAGAAGGAGACCCTGAAGCAGGGGGTTGAAGACCCACGCTTCATGAACTACTGGTATAAAGGAAAAAGGTGGGCTTTTTTTTTTTTGGAGTAACCAGCCCATAGACAATTTACTTGCTTAACTCCTAAGGGCCCCTTGTCAGTAGAGCAAGACTAGCAAGCTCTGACCTGCCAGACTTCTGTGGGGATCGAGAGGGATGTATAAGCTGCCCTTGGCAGCAGCGAGCCCGCCCTAAGCACGTGGTCAGTCATGGTACCAGCCCTGCCGGGCCAGAGTCAGCAGGGCCTGTGAAGGTCTGGGTGGCCCCTGCTCACGTTTCTTGTGTGTCTACTACCATCTGCTGCCTCCCCCCATTTCCTGGGGCCCCCTCCCACCTGGACTTGAGTGGCTGGGCTGGACCTTCAGAAGAGCTTTTCCCTGTTCACCCCCACTCCTCGGGGGAGAAATGAGCAAGGGGAAGGAAAGTGGAGAGGCCTGAGGGCCGGGAAAGCTCTGTCTTCTCCTACCTCTCGTGCTCTTGGGCACCTGCCCTCTGCACCCGGCAGAGCCTGGCGCTGATCCAAGCAGCCCCACGCACCTCGCCTTGTCCCACCCCCAGAACAACTGCAGGCGGGTCGGAGGGCGCATGTCATCTCCATCTTACAGAGGAGAAAACTGAGGCCTCTTGGTCCACTTCTTGGGCCACTCCACTACATTCTCAACCATCCTCGCAGGGATTTAAAAAAACATAACAAAACCCAAATCCAAATATAGGCCTCTTGTGCCCTGCCTTAAATTCCCTTGACAGCTCCCAGCTGCTCCGAGCAAGGTTTGGACAACTTTCCTGCAAAGGGCCCATGGTTACCATTGCAGGCACTGTGGGACAATGGACCAAAATCCAGGCTACTAGGTAACGAGAGAAAATGCTCCACCAAGTGTATCAGTGAAACTCAGAATGTAATAATGAGCACTGCCTTTCATAACCTGGTTCTAAGGAGGAGAATGGATTTTTTGGGGGGAGAAGGGATAACATCTCCATTGGGGTTCAGAGTCAGTGTTCCCCACCGTCAGCTCAGTTTATACCACCTATAAAATGACTGCAGACGGTATGATCACCCGTGAGAACCACGGTAAACTCGTGGCACATACGAAAACAGGCGGTGGGCTGGGTTCGGCCTGCAGATGCTGCCATCGGGGACCGCTGCCTGAAGGGTCGAGTCTCAGCCCCCGAACCTGCACACTCGGCTGCAGAGCCTCCCTCTCTGACAGCTTCTTAAACAGGTTCCACTCTCTAGCCCCCCGCCCCACCTCTACCCCGGTTCCAGCCTGGGAACCCCTGCCTCTCCCAGGCCATACTCTCTCCAGGGCTGTGCATTAAATACCTTCCCTGAACCCCTGTGCCCCCATCCAGCAAACAGTGAGAGAAATCCAAATATAAACTAAGATATTATAAAGGGAAAGTTTTAAAAGTTCATGGGAATACTTTGCAAATCTCTATGCCAATCAATCTGAAAATGTAAATGGAATAGTTACCCGGAACAATACAGGTCACCAAAATGACCCCATTAGAGATAAAAAGCATCAACAAACCAATTTTTTTGTTGAATAGAGAAAATTGTCAATCAAGTTCCCCATAGAGGAAGTACTAGCCCTAAAGAGTTCACAGGAAGTACAAACCTGTAAGGACTAGATAGTTCTAATGCTGCACAAATTCCTTCAGCACATAGAAAATAGAGGGAAACTTCCAAATTATCTTCATGAAGCAAATATTGATACTGAAAGAAATATAAATATTGGTTCAAAGATCTTAAAATAAATATTCACGAACATAATCAAGCTCATACTAAGAAAATAATTCAATAAGACCAAGAGCATCTATTCCAGGGATGCAAGGTTGGTTTCAGACTACAGTAAAATGCACTATATTAAGTGATCTAAGAAGAATCATCTGATTATCTCCACCAATGCTTGAAAAACATTTTTAAAAATCCAACACATTTCTAATTAAAAAAACTACTTATGAAAATAGAAGATGGCTACTTCCTTAACATCATAAAATATGTAAACTTTAGTCCTGAAGCCAGCATCTACTAAATGAGGAATCAATAGAGATGAGACATTTCTGCTGAGATCAGGAACAAGACAAGGATGCTTACTATCTCCACTACTATTTATTATTGTACTGGAGGCATGGACCAATGCAATTAGGCAAGAGAAATCCATCAGAGCCATAAGAATTGAAAAACAAAAAGTAAAACTATTTGCAGATGATGTAATAGAATAGCTGGTAAACCTGAGAGAATCAATTCTCAAATCAGTTCAGCCAAGAAAAGAAATAAGTAAGTTAGCATAATATAAAATTAATATAGAGAAACCAAAGTCTTCACACACAATAAAATAACCAGATGAAAGTTATAATCATGGATAAAACTCCATGTACAATAGTATTAAAGAAGATGAAATGTTTAGAAATCAACCTAATAACAAATGTGCAAAACCCTATAAAATGTACACTTTAAAATGTGCCTAAATGATACAAAAGTAGACCCCCAACAAGTAAAAAGAAATCCCTGTTCTTGAGTAAAATGACTCACCATGTGATAAAGATGTCAGTTCTCCTGAAGTTCATTGATAAATAACACAGGCCTCCTAAAAATACCACCAAACTTTTTGTGCAGTTAGATGAGTGGACACTAAAATCCGTGTGGAAGATAAACACTCTAGAATACCTAGAAAAGCTGATATTCTAGGGGGAGAAAACCCAAGAGCCGTGTCTAGTCCGACCACCAGACATTAAATCATGCCATGAAATCTCTACAATGAAGACAATGAGGAACTGGCATTTGAAAAAACAGAGATCAGTGGAGCAGGACAGAAATGCAGAAATAGACTCAAGGACACATAGAAATGTAGTATGTGATGAAGGCGTTATCTCAAATCACTGGGCTCTTTAGTAAGAACGTGCTGGACAACTGGGCAGCCATTGAAAAAAGAAAGATAGCGTTAGATCCATACCTCACACCATCCACACAAATGAACTCCAAATCAAAACAGAAATAAATATGTAAGTGCTAGAAGGACCCACAGAAGACTTCCTCTATAAACTGGGTATACAGAGAGAGCACAGTAAAAAAGATTGATAAATTACACTACATAAAAATTAAAAATATATTTGAATGGTAAAAAATAATTGATAATTCAATAAAAAATTATGTGTATTAGAGGATTACTAATACTTTTACCGAAAAAGTGTTAGTTTAAATCAACTACAAAAGCTAAGTCATCTTATGTAAATAGGCCACTTATTAAGGACCATTGATTTTATTTATTTTTTTAATCCTCACCCAAGGATACATTCATTAATTTTAGAGAGAAAGGGAGACAGAGAAAAATCAACGAGAGAGAGAAACATCGGTTGGCTGCCTCCCATATGCACCCCAGCAGGGGATTGAACCCATAACCTAGGTATGTGCTCTGACCAGGAATCATACCCATGACCTTTTGGTGTACAGGACAACGCTCCAACCCACTGAGCCCTCCGGCCAGGGCTTATAAAGTTCCAGTTAAAAAGCGCACAGTGGAGGGAGGAAAGCAACCCGAGGGAAGGAGAGAGGCTCTTCCTCTGCTGTAGTGTCGCGCCAGGCTTACCTTGCTCAGTTTCTTGTGGGCCCCGCTGAGGTTCCCCTGCGCCAGGTCGGCCCCACCCAGGAGCCGGTACGTCTCTGCTACCTCGGGACTGAGATCACCGAACACCCCCACTTTGGCCTCCAGGGATTCTCTCAGGATCGAGGTTGCTCTCTGTGACGGGAACAGAAAGCTCTCTGGTTACAGAAGTTCCAAGACTGATGAAGGTCAAGGTCTCTGAAGAAAGTGATGTGGCTCACGGGTATTTTCCCTTTTGAGGACAGTGGGTTTGGGTTGACTGTCTCAGGAGCAGAGCCTACTTTCCCCTGGTTAAATAGGAGACAGAAGTGACCTCCATGGAGTGGGGGGAGGTGTGAGGCATGAGGAGAGAATTCATAAAGACACGCGGAGAAAAAGCCACTCCAGAGATGACAAGAACCCATTTGAGCTGAGTAGTAAGAAAAAAAGGGGCATGGATGTGTCCTCTGGGTGTGAAGAGCTGTGCTAAAGAGCTGACATGTGTGACCTCACTTAATTCTCATGGCCTCCTTCAGGCAGGACTGTTATAACCCTCGTTTGACAGAGGAGGAAACGGAGGCACAACGCTGCCAAGAAACTTGCCCCGAGTCGGACAGCTCATCGGTGGCAGAGACAGGATCTGAATCGGCCAGGGACTTTCGTCCTTTCAGGTGGCAGGGTGTCCTCCCTCTGGGCACCGTGACATTCTCACATCAGTAAGAACTACCATTTCCTGTCACTTACCCATTGACGGAACATCCCGAACCTATTGCAGGGCTCTCTATTTCTCATGAGCCATCATTTATGAAACCAAAAGCAAACATTCCAACACGCTAAAACATTAAATATAGTTGACATGTTGTTTGGGTTATCTGATTTATTTATACCGACAGGGAATAAAAACCAAGAGTTGATCAGAAACCATTATCTTCTGACAGCAATGTCTTCGGTCAGACACTGAGACATGCAGAGGGAAAACCCTCTCTATAAATATCCCACATTCCTCCTGAAACTCTTCCAGGATCTGCCGCAAGGTATGGCAGCAGCTGTGGGACAGAGACGCTGAGTTTCAGAGCTAACTCGAGCAGGGGCCGGGGAAGGGGGCTCCCCTACCCCTTGGGCTTGAATGCCTCCAGCAGCATGTCTGGACAGAAGGAGCTAGCACAGCCTCACTCCTGGGTTGGCAATAATATGACTTAGGGGTTTGTGGGACCACAGCGAAGGTGCTGATGGGGCAGAAAAGTTTCACAGGTAGAAAGAGAGCCCCCCAGAAGGGACAGAGACACTGTGTCAATCAGGAACATCTGACCCACCTCAGTGCATGGGGGACCTGCCTGATGCTAAAGCCTGTCACACCTGGGGACATCTGTGAGTAAGGACTTAGCGTGGTGCAGTGCTGGGAAGTGACTGCCGGGCTTGGAGGAGCCACTGATAGGACATAGCTTGACTGTATTTCCTAAGTGAAGCTTTCCGCGCCATTGTGAGCCTGATTGGGGGAACTAGAGAGAGATGCACATGAACTTGAGTGGCAAGTCGAGGTGGCAGTAGGAGAGATGCCACAGGGGCTTTGAGGACTGACTGAGTCAGCCTCGGAGAGTTGGGAAAGGTGAACAGAGAGGGGAGTACAGAAGAGGGTGTGAGAAACAAGGGCCGGTGATGGGAGAAGCCGGTGGCAGGTTCAAGGTCAGTGATGGATCTGGCTGCAGCAGAGAAAGTAGGAAGGGGAGCCAAGAGAGATGAGGTGGAGTCACAGGCTGGCCTGGTGGTGGAGAGCCTCTGCATGAGGCTGAGGAGCTCAGAGAAGGTTCTGGAGCAGGCGAGAGGCAAAACTAGAAGATAAACCCAAAAGGGACCCTCGCTTAAATTTTACCTTACAAAGCATTTTCCTCCCGCAAGATCACCTCCCTGTCGGCGCAGGGTTCGAGCCCAGGTGCAGGCTGTAACTGCCTCTGGGATGGCCCTTGCTCATCCCTGGGACTGTCCTCAGGCCCAGCCCTCCTTGGCCGACTGCAGCTGGAACCCACAGTGGGTGGGTCAATGGAGAGAGGATTAAAGAAGAGTAGGGTGTGGTGCAGAGGGTGAGAACGAGCAAGGTTGCTACGTTCGGTGGGCACAGGGTGGTGGGCAGGGGAGTGGGCAGGGCCACACTCCAGCCTCTGTCCTGCTCTATGAGCAACACACTCTGACCCAGCGGCATCTCAGCCCGAGGCTCTGGCTGCAGTAAGCAGGGCCTTTGGATTCCTTTGCGGGTGGGCGGGGCATCTGAGCAAGGGTCTGGAAGCTGCCAGACAGTGGCCACCTGGCTGGTCATGTGCCTTGCACACAGTAGACACCTGCTGGATGCTTGCAGAATGAAGGAGTTGAGTGGCCCTTTGCATAACAACTGGGCCGCCCATGTAAAAATAGTCAACTGCAGTCCAAACTCACTCACCTCTTCTTGCCCACTGACTTGGAGAAAATGGCAATATTCATCTTGAATGGAAAGAAACTTGGCTTTCCCTGCCCCCTCAGCATCCTTAAGCTTGTCCAGGCTCTTTTGGAAGTACTGCTCCGCCACATCTGCAGAAAACACATCATAGCAACAACTGCAAAAACTGCTGGCCGATTTGAAACGGAAACAGAATAAATGTGCTTTGAGCAGCGTGGAACTATTTGAAAATAACAAGCATTTGGATGAGGGAACCCAGTTCAGGAAACTGTCTTTCGCCCATTCAGCTGCCTGTTTCATCAGAAAAGATTTAGGTCTCAAAAGGATATGGCCATTTATTTTCCTTGGTTTTTCACACATCCCAGCTTTCCCAGTGATACAGGAAAGCAAACTATCCCCCAGCCTGAAGGTATTGGTAAGTTTCCAGGCTGATTAAAGAACCCCCTCTCTTTGAATGGTGGTCTGTCCACAGCCAGACCAGCAGATGGGTTTACAGAGTATCACTCCAAATTTTCTCTTGGCAAGAGAAAATTCTACTGCATGGAAAGTATTACATCCCACCTTGGGTGGTGTGGCTCAGTGGATTCAGCTCCAGCCTGAGACCCAAAGGGTCACCGGTTCAATTCCCAGTCAGGGCACATGCCCGGGTTGCAGGCCAGGTCCCCAGTAGGGTACGCGAGAGAGGCAACCACACACTGATGTTTCCCTCCCTGTCTTCCTGTCTCCCTTCCCCTCCCTAAAAATAAATAAATAAAATCTTAAAAAAAAAAAAAGAAAAGTACTGCATCCCTTTTATTCACAGCTGACTCACGGAAGACAACGTCACAGATTTACTGCTCAAACTAAGCATTAACTTTGGCTGCTTTGATTAATCTGATGACAGCTGATGTGAGCATGATGTGGCATTTATTTTGTTGACTCTCAAAGTGTCACAGACATCAGCATTCCATGTCTCAAAATTAACGAGGATATTCAGGAGTGGAGTACTCTTGATATTTTCTTTTTCTGTCTGATTGGAAATGAACCAAAGAAGGGAGCCAAGCCCTTCTTTACAGGCAAGGATCTTCCCAAGTCTCAGCCTCGTTCCTGCCCCAGATGAGCCTCTTCTATAAATACCAGCAGACGTGAAGGGTGTAGGAAGGAGTTGGGGCGGAATGGGTGGGGACTGACTTTCAGACCCTGGGTTTTGGCAGAAGCAGTGGTGCTGTGCTCAAAGGGGGGCATTCCCTCCCCTTCCTGAGTAAGAACCAGATCTCTCAGACTCAGGTGGACACGGCCACACTTGACACCTTTCTACCCCTTGTCAATTTCTCCCACCTCTTATGGTGTTCCTTCCCCGAGTGGAAATATGCTGACCAACTGCCCCCCAAAAGCACCCCCGTTGAAGCGAGTCCCCTAAACGTGATTGCTGCTTGCTTTTTTCCCTTAGTGGAGCCGATCTCACGGAGATGCTGGGAGAAAGGAAGCTTTATTTTTTTGCCTAATTCAGACTAGCGTGTAAATGGCTTATAGCCTCTGGCTCAGGGAGACCAATTCATATTTCCCAGAGGGGGTGCTTGTCAGCACACATGGATCTCTGGAAGAGCGGCAGTGAGGGAGGAAGGAAGGGAGGGGAGGGAGGAAGGAATTTATTAAACTGAAGGCAGCGTGACTACTGAGGTGAGAGGAAGCTAAGCATTGTGGTGCAAGGTAGAGATGGGCCTGGCCTGGGAATCTGCCCTTTGGGGTCAGCCTGCTTCCCCTCCTCCACACTGGACTCCTCAGCATTTCCAAAGGTCCAGGGTTTTCCCATTTCTGTTCCGGAAAGGTGTCTGGTCAGAGGGAGGTGGGGCAGGGGGAGGGGGTTGTAGCTCTCCAACATCTGTCACCACCCGCAGCTCGAGCACACACCTGGACCCTCGTCTCTCAGAACTGGAACCCAGGAGCAGAGGGAAGTCTAGGGTGCCCACTGTGGGCAGCTCCCCTGTCTGCCAGTGAGAAACCGATGTTACCTTCACCCTGACTGCGAGACCCTGAACAACTTCTCACCCCTCCAGTTCCCCAGGTTAACTTCCTGAACTCTGAGCCACAGGACTGGCCTAGGAGGGGAGAGAAAACCGGCCCAGCTAAGGAGTGACACCCTGATAAGCAGAGTTTGTTCTCCTGGGGGTGGGGGGGCATCCATCTGGGACATGGGACAACAGGACTTCCAGAGGGACAGAAGGTCCCAGCAGGGTGGGTGGGGTGCCACCTCCCAGCCTGCACCCTGTGCTGGTACACAAGGCCATCCCTATCTTTAAAAACCTCTTCTAGAATCCTCTGCAACCTGATGCCCAGGCCAGGTGAGGTCATTTTCTAAAGCAGAGGAGCATGACTGAGCTTATCCATCTGAGCCCTGGGGCACGGGGCAAGGCCAGGAGTCTCCCATTTTCACTGCAATAGAAAGGTTAGAAATGAGGGAGGAAGTGTGGCTCAGTGGGCAGGGTGCCAAAGGTCCCCTCAGGGCCCCGAGACTCTGTTCTGTCTGCATGCTCATAGGCAGGCAGAGAAAGCAAGGCTTTGTTCACAGAGCAAGGGGAATACAGGGTTGGCTTGGCCCTCTGGGGGTCAGGAGGCTTTTAATTAAAATAAACCCCAGTAACGCTGGGCTTGTTGGCTGGAGGCCATCTGTCCCAGGCCAGCGCTGGAACATCGAGGGCCACTTTCATTAAGAGGGAGGCCTGTGTGTGCGGGGTGACAATTATCTTTTGTGACAGTCTTGGGAAATAGTGTGTACTCTGCACTAAATGCAAAAGCATGAAGGACCACAGGGAATTTGAAAATGGAAAGTCTTAAAGCCTCGCTTGGCATTCACCCAGCCAACTAAGGGACTGAGGCCATTTGCAGCCTGCTGGGGGCTGGCCTGAGGGCACCCGCAGGGCTGGGGTGGGGCATGGGGGCGGCCTGAGGACAAAGGCCAGGACAGGCTCTCCTCTGGCTGTGGGCCTTCTGGGGTCCACACTGGGGGCCCTCTTCAGAGGGGGTCTCTTTCAGAGGGCCTGGGCATGGCTTCCAGGAGAGACAGCCATGTGGTCTCAGGAAGTCTGGGGCTGTCTCTTCCAGCCTCAACCACGCTCACCACCAGGAAGCTGATCAGGACCAGGCCAGACCCCACCACCCCTCGGGGCCACCCAGCAAGTGGCCAGGTGTCCAGCAGCCTCAGGCCTTTGTCCCGGTTCCTCACCTCGGGGAAGCATGTGTTTTACACAAACTGCCCTAAAACCCTCTTTGAAGCCGAGTCAGGGGTGTAACCAGCAGGATTTTCCGAGCAGTTCTGAACACAGCTCGCGAGCCCACGCCAAACTGAAACACTGGAGCCTCACAAAGGGGTTTCGGAGCGAGCATGCCTTTGGCCCTCCCGGGAGAGGACCGAACCCACAGACTTGATTCTGACACCAAGATGCAAGCAAAGCCCAACAGGGTTTCCGCTCTGCCCTAGGTTGTCCATCTGGGGAGAGAGACCAACAGCACAGACTTGGGGTGAAGAAGAGGCCACACTCCCCCTTCTTTGCTGGCCCCAAGAGCTACCCACCCCTGCAGTCGCACCTTCCTGTCCTCTGGGGCTTCCCTGCAGCCTGGACCCCTGGCGACAGGACCTGAGGAGCATCAGCCACCCAGTGAGCAGGGAGTGGGCTGGGCAGGGCCCAGCGTGGGGCAAGCTGACAAGGCAGGGCCCAGGAGGGAGAGTTAAGAAAAGGGAGGGCTGTGTAGGGTGAAAAAGAGGAGCTCAATGAAGATACAGAGCTTGTGTCTCCAGTGAAAAATGAGGGGAGGGGCTGGGACCAGTGGGGGCCAGCCGGGGAGATGAACGTATTTGTGCACAGGGAATTACATCTCAAGAATGCACCCCACACTCCCTGAGTTTGGTCCATACAGCCAGGGGTCCCACCCCATCCCCGAGGCTCGGAGGGGGCACAGCCCGTTCCGTTTCAATGTCTCTGGACGCTGAGGAGCTCCCTGGGCCACAGGGGCCCAGGCGGAGGATGGGGCCGCTTCCAAACAAGGCTGCCTGGGTGCAGCAGACTCTGCCTCTCCAAGGTTTACACTGAAATGTACTTGGCTCCAACCCATTCCATTTTAATAACATCCTTTACAAGAAGAGTCATAAACCCACAGCCAGTGCCCTGAACACTGAGCAGGGCTGGGCGAGCTGTGGATACCAAGTTTGTCTATGGCTGCTCCGGGGGGCTGGCCTGGCCCAGGTTAGTGACATTCCAGGAGCCCGAATCAGGAGTCCTTATGCAATTGGCCTCCTCCGTGACTTCTAGGGCAGTTTTGTCTGTGAGAGAGGAATGCAGGGGGGAGCTAGGAGCAAAAGGAGCAGCTTCAGTGAGGAGCCTGAAACAGGCAGGCTTCTTAGCAGTGAATTTTTTTTTAAATCACAGGGCAATACCTTCCATGGGCATGAAGCAGACAGGCTATGGACACTCCCCCAATGAGAAATTTTTTTCTCATTAATGATTCTTTTAAAAAAATAATAAACTGTACTCGGCACAGACAGGTGTAGGCTCAGGAGGGCGGGGCTGAGATTCCACACACAGGAGTTTCCTTGGCACACGGTGGAGCCTGTAGGACCTGACCACCCCTCATCACATCAGGCTCTGCGGGTACGGGCCCAGCCCTCACACTTGTTCTGTCTCACTCACAGCCCAGAATGTATCTGAGTTAGTTACCACCAATTGTGAACCGATTTCACATAAAAATCCAGATTTCCGCCTTCTCTTGAAAAAGCAGAATATCTGCTGACCTAATGAGCCTGCCATCTACACGACAGCAGTGGGCTGGAGAAATTGAGTAACAGCTGCTCGCTTTGGACAGGGTACAGGTTTCTCCAGTTTGCCACAGCCCTCACCACTCCCTATTGTATCCCTTACTATACAGCCAACAGATGCCTGCCATGTGTAAGTATACATGATGCTGCTATTGCTTCTTTTTTGGTCCTAATTTTTTTTTAAAGATTTTATTTACTATATTTTTTTAGAGAGGGGAAGGGAGAGGGAAAGAAAAGGAGAGAAACATCAATGTGTGGTTGCCTCTGGTGCGACCCCCCACTGGGGACCTGGCCTGCAACCCAGGCCTGTGCCTTAGACTGGGAATTGAACCGGCAACCCTTTGGTTTGCAGGCTGGCACTCAATCCACTGAACCACACCAGCCAGGCCTATTGCTTCTAATAACTACCCACTTCACTCACATCTCTTAGCCGGTTCCTATAGACATTTAGATTTGTGGTTCCTGCTATTCCAGGGGTTTCCATCAAACGTGCATTTGCATTTTAAGTGTCTTGTAGCAGTCGTGGAATAGAAGGCTTTTCCCCCCATTAAAGGAATTTTAGGCACCATTAAGCTGCTCAAAATGTTGACTCCTTGGAGGTTCTGAAATTGATTGTTATGCAAGGCGTGTCCTAAGGAGTGAGAAGCAGAAAAGCTCCTCTCTCTGTGCACAGACAGGCTTCTCCAGCCCTGAAAGCTGCTCCAAGCTCCAGGAGACCGGAAGGAGGGCTTGACAAGGTGGACCTGACAGACAGGTAAACCCCGGAATCCCTGCGCCAGCCCTGCCCCGGACCAGAGCCCCGGCCTGGCCCAGAGACCTGCGCAGAGTAGGCGGCTCACGGAGGCCTCCCTGCTGCGGTCCTTGCCAGCCTCCTCCTCATTTTAGCTCAGCTCCTGCTCCCTGAGCCCAACCCCAAGCCGTCCTGGAATTGATGTTAGGCTTGCTGGCTCACTGGCCCTTGTTTTACCATCCTACAATTATTTTTATCTGACATCTTGGCATATACCCCCAGGTCCTCTTTATGAGTTATACTCTGTTCCTGAATCTTCTGGCTGAAAAATCAAGTCACTGGAACGGGTGTCCTCCGTCAACGGAGGCGTGTTGTATGCTCTGGTCCCAGCATAGGGGACGAGAGAACTCCCCATGCTCGCCACACTGCCCTTCATGTGCGGCTCAGAAAAACCCTCTGAGTCACAACGCGCAGCTTCCTTTCTGAGTCCCGAGTCCCGCAGCCACGCCAGTCCACCCTCATCGACAGCTCAGCGCTGTGTGAGACTGGACACGGATCCCGGCAGGCCAGGTCTGCTGCCAGGGCAGCTCCACGGCGCTCTTTAAAAACAGACCCCTGCGACAGCGATAGCAGAGATTCCCTGTGGGTCCAGCACGGGTCCTCTGGGGCTGGTAAAAGCTGGGTTTGGATAGAGATTCACTGCATTTGAAAATGAAAATCAGAGGAAGGCTGAGCAGGGAGAGAGACCTGCGGGTCGCTGCTGCAGATGGCTGGATAAAGCCACAAGGTCTCCCTGAGGGGCCTGTCACCGCTCCACCCACCGGCTCACCCAGCCCCCACTCTCACCGTGGTGTGCCGGCCTCCCAGAAGCGAGGGCAGCGCGGGCGACCCAGTGCGCGGACACGGCGGCCTCCTCTTCAGACGGCTGCCCACTCAGGACGATGAGATGCGCCTGGGGAAGAAGCAGCACACCTGTTTACCTGCGTGGCAGCAGCAACAGGGGACTCGCTGTTCTTGCAGCAGTAAGAAGAAAGCCAAGGAGCTTTCTAGCACGCTGGACAATGAGATTTAGGTGGAAGCACGGTCCCCTCGTGGGAGAGATGGGCTTTAAAAACATCATGCGGTGGGAGAGAGGAGGCACTGGGCGCTGAGTCCAGGGGGTTCAGGGCCATGGCCACGGCCCCATCGCTAAGTGAACCGTTCAGAAGTGTATGCTCCTGTGGGGGACCAGAGGAGGAGGGAGGGATTCTGGAGGAAGGTGATGGGTTAGAAAGTGCCAGCGCTGTGCAGAGGAACGGGGCAAGCCCAAGCCCCTGCCCACTCACTGGGGCAAGGGGGCAAGGGGGACCAACCCCTCCCGGGGACCTCCCCTACAAAAAGCTGGATCCCTCCCCCACCAGCCTTGTCCCCCCAGCCCCCTTGCCTGCTTTCTCTGCAAACCTGCAAACCGGCCCATGAGAGAGAGCTGCCCAGCAGAGAGCACAGCCCGGTTCCTTGAAAATAGAGCCTGTTTTGAAATTCTTTAAAGAAAAACACAACCCTATGAACCTGTGATCGTAAAATAATCATGATAATCCTTCCAAATAAAATACATCACTTCAAATAAAAAGATATAAAATACAGAAACAAATGAAAAAGTTAACGTCACTCTTCATCTGCCTGTCAACACGGGGAGTTTTAAAAACGCGTACTAGTAACACGTTCACATCCGTTGGTGAACAGGTCCACACAGGCCGCCCACTACAGGAAAGGCGCAGGCCAGAAATGTGGGCAGCGCGGCAGGAAGCAGAAAAGACGAAGTCAGACAACAGACCAGCGGGAGAGGGTGGGGAGCTGGCAATCAGCTGGCGAAACAGAGACCCAAACACTGTGAGTTTAAAGAAAACACTAGATTGGGTTCGACCGAACATACTACCAACAACAAACATTTAGCCGCATGCTTTAATTCTTTTTCATTCGTTTATCCATTTTAATTTTTCTTGGCAATTTTCCTTGTCCTGGTTTCATAGGGGAGAAAGTTGAGGTTGCTGAGTGAATGGGTGACTGGCTTCTTCCACTGCGTCAGGAAGGCTGCTGCTCATCCCACCCTGGCCCACGGTGGCAGGCTCACTCATGGTGCCGGCTCACTCGGTGGCGCCCTCCGATGTCTTCCACCTCTAGGAGCTGTGACGAGTCCACGGGAGCTCGCCTAGGAGACCAAAGGCACGCCACTGCAACCTTCTAGTGCACGCCAGGCAGTGAGACGGGAGCCATAGAGACTGGCTCCTTGGATGGCCAGTTGAGTGCATTTCTGAGACAGTCATCAGGGTAGACTGTAGGCGGTTGCCGTATTTGTCACATGTTAAAGCCAACTGAGTTAGTAGCTCCGGACTCCCCAGGATAGGGGCCACTCCCGACCAAGGGGGCTGGTCCTAGAACCATCAGGGGTTCATATTCGTAAGTGCTAACAATAAGTGCGCTTGTTCTGTGGAGTATAAATAAATTGAAGGAGGGATTCTGGCAGCCCCCAGAGTAGTCATTATCCTCGGTTTGGCCGGAAGCTCTGACTTGAAATGCTTTTCAAACACGGGGCCCTCCGGAAAGGCGAAGGCATGCAAGTAAAGATGACGGAAGTCCCAGGGACAGAGCCAAAGGGTCAAGTGCTCCGTGTGTGGGGCAGAGAAAAGACAGGGAGAGAGCGGGGGAGAGCCTGCCCCACCCAAATGCGAACTGAATCATGCTTGTTCTGTGGTTTTGCCCTGGGGCAACTGTCTCTACAGCCCACGACTGAAGAGCGTATCCTGTGATCCCAGAAAAGATGTCGCTCATGCTGTCACCAAGACTTTCAACACACAGGATTTGAGATCAAAACTCAAATTCACAATGACTTCGGACAGGCGTGGGCAAAAGGAGGCTTACAGCTGCAGCACAAATAAATACGGCAATTGGTAACTGATCACACAAGAATACGCGCTGTAGTCCGTGTGCTCACCGCTGTAACCCTACTTTTGCCTACCCCTGTGTTTTGTTTCTACCCCCTTTGACTGTGCAGTGCGGCTTCCAGTCCTGTACCTCCTCCCACACACTCACTCTCCCTGTCCGCGCCCTCCTGCCAGCCCTTCCTGTCTGGTCCAGCCTACAGTGCACCGTCCATCACGGTCAGTGTCAAAAACGCCCTCAAGGCCACTGAAGCATTATTGGAGATGGTGCAAAGTGGGGATCCACCTGAATACCCATCAGCAGGGGAATGAATAGAATGAATGGACTGTGGTCGATTCACATGACAATTGGACCCTATGTATGTACCTTAATGTGGTTCTGTTTCCAAAACACACCACTGAGTGGCCAGCAACTTACAAAAGGACGCCAACACCTGGCGGCACCGATGTTCGAGCTCCTGTTTTGAAGCAGAAGTACCCGCCCTGGATCTTAATCAGAATCTTCCATGTCTCTCTAACAGACAAAGCAGGGGAGAGTGGGGCTGCTCTCACGGAAGTAGGTGGAGAGGGCCGGGAAGCACCCCCACCCCCCAGCCTGGGGACATGAGGACTCGGGGTGACAGAGGTTGAGAACCGCAGCTGAGCACTGGGCAGGAGGCTCCCCAGGGACTGAGTGCTGAGAAGTTCACGAAGCCGGTGATTAGATTCTCAGTCTTTCCATCAAGACCACAGTTCGCAAGTCTGGAACGGCTCTTTGCTTGCTGAGAGAATAGCAATACCCCTCCCCGTTCCATACACCTAAGAGCATTGGAGGACGAGGTGTCAGAGGTCACAGAATCACAGGGGCCGTGTGGACCTCCCCAGGCGTCAGGCGGGAGCCCAGGTGGGGTTGCTGTGGGGCCTGACAGCACTCATCTCCCCAGGGCTCGAATTCCCCCACGCCCGCCCCCAGTCACCTTTGCCATTTTCCATACTTCCGGTTCGATGTTTATCAACTGTCATCTTCATCCTGCTGGTGTGTTGTATTTGGTTAAAAGCAAAACCAAAAAAGATCCATTGAAATCTCTAAAAACCATACAGAGCAAGGTCATTATTTTAGAAAACCTCATTCAAGAGACCAAGCTCCTCAAGGTCTGCCAAGGTACAGGGCAGCTGCTGCATCCTGGTCCCACTGGGCGCTTCTGGGGGAGACCAGCCAGTCCCTGGCACCTGAGCTGCTGTCATTAGATGCAGCCAGAGCCAGAGCTGGCGGCCTCATATCTAACTGGGCCCGTCCCCCCGTCCCCTTGCATTTGTAAAATGGGCAACGGTTCTCTTTTTTTAAAAAAAAGTTACTTGTTTTTGGAGAGAGGGTAAGGGAGGGAGAGAGGGAGAGAAACATCAGTGTATGGTTGCCTCTAGCACACCCCCTGCTAGGGACCAGGCCTGCAACCTAGGCATGTGCCCTGACTGGGAATCGAACCAGCAACACTTTGGTTCACAGGCTGGCGCTCAATCCACTGAGCCACAGCAGCCAGGGTGGAATGCGCAATCATTCTTGAAGAGAAAACCTGATGCCTAGCACTAAGGGTGTTTCTATCTATGCAGGCAGACTCCATCGTGTGCACGCTGCACTTAAACTGCTGGGAGGGCTCGGAGGGGTTCCCCAGCTCTTGGTGGGAGGGTGGGCTACATTTCTTTTCCCCCACTTGGTGACAACGAGGGGATCTCTGCTCTGGAGGGAAATCTCTCCCACAGCAAAGTGCAGAGGGCGTGAGTAGCTCAAGGTACATTAAGAATAGACCAAAACCGAGTCTCATGAGGAGGACAACAGAAGTCTTCCACTGAGCGGCAGCCGGGACCTCTTTGTCAAGCTGAGGGCTAGCAGAGGGAGGGAGGGCAAGAGGGAGGCACCTCACACAGGTTAGGCACCTACGTTTTGCCAGGCATGGTGCTGTGTGAATGACATGCACCAGCCTGCTTCATCTCAAAGTGACCAGTAACAGGGAAAATGGCCCAATTTCCCGAGGGGCAGTGAAGCCCCAAGGAGGTTCAGCAACCGGCTGCAGGTTGCATGGTGGCAGAACACAGGTTCGCACTGAGGCCTGTGACTCCACATCGCAGGCCTGTCTAGTCCGACAGCTGGTGAGGAAGAGGGTCAGTGTTACAGAAGGATGACTTTCTGATCGATGCAATGAATCACTATTTTAAGAGTCAGGGTTGCTAAACAGTAGACTTGGCCCCCCAATGGAGTGGGCCGGGCGTGGGGGAGGGTGAGCTGACAACATGTGGCTGGCTACCTGAGCAGCTTCTGGGAACTAACTGGAGAGGGACGCCCCAGAGGGGAATCAGGCAGCGGGTGGTGGATGCAGCAGACATTAAGGCGCCTCCCACCACGGGCCTGGCTTCCTGCTCTGATTCAAAGCTGTGCCTTAATTGGACAGAAGTTCAAGTCCGCTGGTCACTGCGAGGTGTGAGCTTGCTGTTTCTTTATAACAAACCAGCTGTGAAGCCATGTAGCTTCCGCTCTCAGCCCTGCCCAAGCTCAGAGCTGACGCCCTCGTACAAGATCGGGTCATGCTGCAGGCCAAGGGTACCACTTCCTTTCCTGTCCCATCTCTGCCCAATGGGGAAGCCTTTCGTGGCTGCACACACCACAGGGGGTGTGGGGCAGCTGGAGGAGGCGGGAGCTTGGCTAAGAGAAAGAGGGGCTGGGAATCCCAGGGGGAGCAGATGAAAGGGAACTCACTGGGTGTATGAGCCATTGGAAAACTGAGTTCTCAGGGCCCTGGGCTGAGCCAGTTTCTTTTAATAGTCAGAGAAAGTCCTCACTGGCCGCTCTCCAGCTGTCAATTTTAGCTCCTCCAAAGGGCTGGAGAGGAAAGGCCCTCCTCTCTCTCTGTAAGGTTAGCGCCAAAATAGATGTGCTGGGGGGCTGGTATGTTCCCTCTCTTGTAGTGGCAAGTGCGTGCTTTCTTAAAACCGAACTGTATGTTTAGATTCGGAGATCCATACATGCTCTGACACATGCACACACATGGAGTCACAACCCAGCCCCACCCTTGTCTCAGTTCCATCGTCCCCCTTGCCCTCTGGGCTCCTCTCGCCTCCCTTCCACCTTTGGGGTGTCTCCTTATCAACCCCTGTGGGATCCCACACCAGGCCAGAAGGCCCTGCTGGGAGCGCCAGCACCTTGTATTTCGCTCCCTGTGGCACATGTGGCGGTTGGAGTTTGAGGTTCGCCTGCGTGATTATCCAACTAAGGCCTCTCTCACTCACTAGGCTGCTCCTTGCGGGCAGGGCCGCTGACACCTGAACCTTCCGTCACAGTCCCAGAGCCCGTCACGGTGTGGAGTTCCACCAGCTGTTACAGACTGAAAGAGCATTCTGGCCCACATCCGGCTTTTGAAATTAACAGTACACTCTGAACATCCGTCATGTCGGATCATAGGCAGCCACCCCTTCTCCTTAGTGGCTCGCAGGGGTGTTCCACCTTTTGGCAGCTCTGGTCCACACTGGGAGAAGAAGAGTTGTCTTGGGCCCCACATTAGAGACATTGCGACATGTAATCACAAACAAAAAAATCTCATGTTTTAAGTAAATGTATGATGTTGTGTCAGGCCGCATTCACCGCCATCCCGAGCCGCAGGCGGCCAGCAGGGCATGGGTTAGACACCCTGCTCTGGAGTATTCCAGCATCATTTCATAGCCAGTCCCCTGTGAATGGAGTAGAGGGTATTTCTAATTTTTTACTACTGCCAACGACACTGTTTCGCTGCCCAAGGGCTTGGCACCCTCGCACACAGCCATCTGTTAGGAAAGTTTCTGACACTGGTGAGCCGAAGGATCACTGCATTTTAAAACTGGAGAGAGGATGTGATTGCTATCCCCCAGCGTGGCGCCAATCCCCGCTCCTACCAGCAGGGCAGAGGATGCCGGCTTCCCCACACCCGTGCCATCGCGGGGCACCGTCGAACTTCCTCATTTTGCTCACGGGTAGGTGAACAACGGCATCTCCTAGGTTCCATGATATTTCTTCACTAACGAACGAGGCTGAGGACTATTTTTGTGGGGTTGCTGGCCTTTTGTGTCTCTGCTGCTCTCCGTTATCGGTGCTTGTCTCTTGCCCGTAATTATACAGAGCTGGGTTACAGATTTTCTTAGAACTCTTCTGTATTTTCCCCACTTTGACAACTATTTTTGGACTTGCTTGTATTTCGTCACCGAGTTTTTCAATTTTGTGCTGTGAAATGAATCAATCTTTCTTTCTTTCTCCTTCTCTGTCTGCCTCTTAGTCTGCACATGCACCCAGGAAAGATGCTACACTGGTCAGTATCAGCTGCTTCCGGGAGGAGAGGCCTGGAACGGCTGAGCTGGTAACTCATGCCTTTGTGTTTTTCTGTAAGGCTTGACATTTTTTTGTATACATATAAAGAAATAATGTTAGTTATTGCTTAAAGAGAAATACTATGGAACCTGGATGATGTCATTCTTAGAATATTTTCATAATGCATAACAACATAATTGTACTCTGCATCTTTTCTAATTAAAAAAAAAAAAGAGGCTGATATTCTCAGAGATTTTGAAATTAACACTAGCACGTTCCAGCAAACACACAGCGGTGGACAGGAACCAATCAGAAGCGCTGCCATCTGCTGAGCAGCCTGCACCTGCCTGGAGCCAGGGGTGAGCAGCTACCAGCCGTGGTCTGGGCCTGGCCACGGCCAAGGACACGCCCAGAGCAGGAACCTGCATCAGGATTTCCTGACCTCCGAGTCTTTGGCAGAGTAACGGACAGGCTAAAGTGTTTCATTACGCTTTGCCAATCAGAATTCCCTAAACTTGGGAACTTCTGAGCAGCAGCAGCAGCAGCAGCGCGGCTGGGCAAACAGCAAAGAGAGAGAGATGCAATTCAAGCGCCGGAGTTGTGAAAAGGGCCCACAAGCCAGCAAGGTGTTAATGTATACCCCCCGAAAACACCCTCCCCCCTCAAACGACGCTCTGGCTCCCAGGGACAAAATCCTGCGATTTTTCTTTTGGACAGGAAAATACAGTTCCCCTGCCGAGAGCTGCCAGGGGGAGTTTCAGGAACAATCCCATTGGTGTGGCTTTCTCACAGCCCCCAGCTGCCGAGGCACCGAGGCACCGATGGGCCACAGCAGCTCTGTGATCCGTCCCTGGGACGGCTGCCTTCCCCCAGGGTGGCTCAGTGGGGCTCGCTTTTATTTTTCTCCATTTTAATGGGTCAGTTCCTAAAATACTTTGGAACTTCTCTACATTCTTCAGAAAATGAAAGGTCTTTTCTCTCTGGGTGTTTCTCTCACTCCAAAAGAATGCGGGGTGGAAAACAAGATGGGAACTAATAAAACCCCTTCTCTTTGAGTGTGCTTAATAGATGGCTTTTCGACATGAGCTCCCCCGAGGAGCTGTGGGTACACGGAACCCTTCTGAGCCTTAGGTAAGCCTCCTAAAGAAAAGGGTAGCCTTGATAAGTGTTTAATAATGAGCGTTAATAAATAAAAGTAGCTTGTACTGGGAACATGCCCAATGGTTCACAATGCACTTTCTGTCTTGAACCTTTGAGTGGTTCTGTGAAGTGGATAGGGTCTTTTTTTTCTTTTCTTTTAGATTTTATTTATTTGTTTTTAGAGAGAGGGGAAGAGAGGGAGAAACAGAGGGAGAGAAACATCAATGTGTGGTTGCCTATCCCGTGCCCCCTACTGGGGACCTGGCCCACAACCCAGGCATGTGCCCTGACTGGGAATCGAACTGGCAACCCTTTGGTTCATAGGCCAACACTCAATCCACTGAGCTTCACCAGCCAGGGCTCTTTTTTCTTTTCTTGAGAGGTTAAGTGACTTGCACAATCAAACAGAAGACTCTGAACTCTAACTCAGATCTTCTGATTTCAGAGCCAAAGATATTTTGACTTCCCCAAGCAATCTCTTCAATAATAATCAGCAAGTATGTGTTGATACTCTCAGTTTTCTGAACCTCAAAAACAGACAACCTATCCAACTTGACAAACACGATGCAAATGAGTGAATTCCTCCCTCACCTGGATACAGAACACCCCTAAGATTCAAAACCTCGTGGTGCCCTGAACGTGGAGCTCTGTCTGACCTTCAGGCCTAGGCATGTGTTCCTGCCTCGGCCTGGCCAGGCTTCCTCACCCCCTATCACTTTTGGGACCAGGCGCCTACATCTATGACCTCACTCTACAATCATGTTTCCACCCTTACCATTGCCCCCGTGTTTCCCACAGCCAGGTCAGCAGTGAAACAAAAGAAAAGAAAGAAGAGCAAAGGAAAGGGAAATTTTAAAAAAATTCCCAGGTGCCACGGTGTTTCAGGCACTGTGCTAAGCGCTTTACGAATATTAACTCATGTATCCACTTGTCTGCCTTCCCGGCGGCAGCCTGGCCTCACCCTCACCACCTGCGCTCGCCATCCCTCCACCACCCGGTACCACACGCTCCCCCACTGTAAAGGCCATGAATATCCGCTCAGTTGTTCAGGCCGGAAAACCAGGAGTCATCTTTGCCCCTTCCCCCTCCCTCTTGTGCCCACATCCAATCAGTGTCCGTGTCTCACCCGTTCCACCTCCCATGTCTCTGCATGATCCACCTGCTTCTCCTCACCACCCCATCAGCATCCTAGTTCAAGCCACTGTCCCCTTCAACAGCCTCCTGGCTGGTCCCTCCACTTTCACTCCAGCACTTCCTCCCCAACCCATTCTCTAAATTTTTGTAAAACATAATTTTTCTAAAACATACTCAGTTTGAGTCTGGGTTATGCCATTGATTGGCATGAATGGTACCCCTGGGCCTATCATTCAACTTTTCCCATACTTGACCTTCCCTGTCTATAAACTGGAAATAATAATATGTCACAGGGTGGTAGTAATATTTAAGAGAGAGAATCCAGATAAAGTGATGGAATGGGACACTCTAATAACCTATGGGTGGGAATATAAAAGTCAGATAAATTTTAAAATAACCACAAAGAACTCTCAGTACCATGCCATTGTATCTCATTGGAAAATAACAGGCATGAATTAGTCTATATTTTACAACTTTTACAGGAAAGAATTCTCCTAGAAAACGATCTAAAATGTGCTTTAGCCGATGACCCCATACAAAAACCTCAAACTCCCTGCGATGGGTAATTCTGTGGGTCAGCTCGGCTAGGCTATAGCGCCCCACTGTTAAGGCAAACGCAGGTCCAGACGTTGCCGGGAATGTGTCCTGCAGCAGAGATGAACATTTGCAGTCCGCAGACTTTGAGTAAAGGACATCACATCACCCACAACAACAGGAGTTAAAGGCCTAACGAGCAAAAAGAAGAGGTTTCACAAAGAAGGGATTCTCCCTCGAGACTGTGTCTTCTGGCTTGCGTTGCAGCTGGCCTGACTCCCTTGTGGGTTTCCGGCCTGCCAGCCCCTGTGATCACGTGAGCCAAGTCCTTAAAATCATCTCTCTGTCCAGGCATGCTCTATCAATCGCTCCTGTTTTCCCTGGCACACCCTGACGACACGGTCACAGAGCAACCGCATGAAGGCAAAGTAGAGCAGCAGCTAACAGATGCCAACTGTAAGCAGTTTTGGGCCAAGATTTTAGCATGTAGTGGAAAAGAACCCTAACCGGTTCAATAACAGAAGTGTAGATCATGCACCTACTATGCAAAACGCCATCTTCAGGGACTCGCGGGCTGTCTGTGGAATGCGCACCTGGAAACGGAGGACCAGTATCCCACCTGCACCCACTGGGCCGTCTGTACAAGGATGCTTGCTGAACATCTACCCCAGGCCATGGGCTCTACTTATCAGTGCAAATAGCAAAGCCATTCCAGGCATTCTCAGAGCTGCTATGTCACTTGTGTTTATGAAAAGCCTTGGGTCTAGAACAGCTTTGGTGATGGGTAGGTTGCCGCTTACCTGTAAGAGATGGTTGATGGCTGCGTCGTGCTGTTTCAGGGCTTGTTCTGCACCTGCCAGCTCCCTCAGTACTGGCACACATTCGAGACTTTTTTCCCCTTTACTCATCTCAGTATATTCTAAAGCCTCTTGGTAGTGGGGCAGAGCTTCTTTTGATTTCTTCTGACCTTGATACATCCTAAGAAATCAAAGTGATTTATTTTTAGAATAGTTAAAATAGAAAATATTGAAAATGCAGCCCTGATTGGTGCGGCTCAGTGGGTTGAGCACAGGCCTGAGAACCCAAGAATTGCTGGTTCGCTTCTCAGTCAGAGCACATGCCTGAGTTGCGGGCCAGGTCCCCAGTAGGGGGCGCACAAGAGGCAACCACACGTTGATGTTTCTCTCCCTCTCTTTCTCCCTCCCTTCCCCTCTCTCTAAAAATAAATAGATAAAATCTTTAAAGAAAGAAGAAGAAGAAGAGCTCCATGATAAGCCCCTTGGAGACATGAAGATTAAAAAAGAAGAAAATGCAGGTGGTCTGGTGGTGAGGATTTGGCTCTCTGATCCCTGTTGTCCAGTTTGTCTCCTAGGCAGCTAAGACTTTTTTCCTCCAAAAGGCATAGCGGTGAAGAGGATGGACTTTGGAATAATGAGTAAGGTTCAAATCCCGCCTCCACCACTTACTAGCTGTATGAGCTTCGAGTTGCTTAACCATTTCTTCACCTGAGCTTAAGATTAATAACAGTGTCCACGTCATTGGATTATTGTGAAGATTAAATTAGTTAATATTCATAGTAAATGTTACGTAGGTGTTGGTTTAAAAAATATAAAACACGTAACAAAACAACAACAGCCACCATAAGGGATTCCAAGATGCTGATAACTGAGCTGTTGAGAAATTACAAAAATTTCCTATTATTGAGGAGGGTATGAAGCACTCTCATTAACTGTTGGGGAGAATATAATATGGGCATAAAGTTTTCTGTATCAAAATTTTATGTAGATATGTACACACATATTCCTACTAATTACACTTAATAATAGTTTACCTTGAGGAGACACTCTGGCGAGACAAGAAGCTATCTATGTAGGAATGTTTACCTACGCATTCTTTGTCATAGGGGAGAAGTCCCAAGCACTTAGAACACACCAGTAAGCAATCATCCAAACAGGTTACAGTAAATACGCCCATACCGTGGATGGCCACTTAGCCATTAAAGTTAAGGTTGATCCATACTTATCGGCATAAATGTATACCCACTATATATTCTTCAGCGAAAAGGCAAACTACAAAAATACCTTGTATAATATCTCATGCATGTAAAAATTTTATATCTCATCTATATGTACACAAAAGCATAAAGAGATATGTTAATGGTCAGTAAGATGCTAGCAATAGTTATCTGTAAGATGCCGGTTGTAATTTTACCTGTTTACGCTTTCTAAAGTTTCTTCTATAAAACTCTATTACTTCTACATCAGAAAAATGTTCATTTAAAAATTTTAAGTAAAGGGGGCAGTGGCAAAAATAATTCTTGTAGCTTCCTAAGACAGGACTCCCATATAAAAAATGTATCTCAGCAAGCACAAGAAAAGACATTTAAAAACCATCTTCTCCAAAATATTGACTAAGACTACTAGAAACTTTGTTTTTTTTTTTTGCTGGAAAAATTTTATGGACAAAGTTCATAACGAAAGACCTCAATCCTTGCTCCCCGTTGCCCTCCCCCCAGAACGAAGGCTAGGAAAAGGCCTCACAATTCCCAAACTGCCCACGGGTGAATTGAGATGCAACGTGAGACAGTGCCTGGTAGCCCCCACAAAAAACGGGTCTTGTTTTCAACTCAAGCACTGAATATTTTTCACGATGAACCCTGCTCTTCGGGAAATGTCAAAGCAAGGGCTGGCAGAAGTAAAGGCACTTCTCACCTTTGTGGGTCAGGTGGCCACCATGAAATCAAAGGCTGACTGAAGATGTTATGAGCTGGGGCATCTTCTGTATTTAAAGAGGTTAAAAACACAGAAAGAGATCAGGGCTAGGTTCCTAGACCAGGCAGGTAGCTTGCAACAACCCTACTCTTGCAAAGGAAGAGCAGAATAGGTGACCTCATAGTACTGGACCTGCCTCCTGACTCTTAACAAGCTTCCAATGCAATAACTAGCTTTGTAAGCATCGTATTTTATTTCTAGAGAGAAAAACCTGCTAGCCTCTTTGGTGATAGAAAGAAGCTCTGAAACATGTGGTTGGCAACAAAATCACTTCGCCAAAGAATTAGGTTCCTGGTAGACAAAGATGGTGTACTTGAAAACGGAAGTCAGCAAACTATGGCCTGTGGGCCAAACCTGCTCCCTGTTTTTATAAATACAGTTTTATTGGCACAGTCACGCCCACTCATTGACATCTCGTCCATGGCAACTTTTGCACATGGCCTATGAAGCCTAAAATATTTACTGACTGGGCCTTGACTGGACAAGTTTGCCAACCTCTGCTCTAGAATCTAGAGAAAGTTGCATACTTTCCAAATGATGGCAGTTTTTGTCCACGTCGTTTAGCCTAGAGAACTCAGACAGCGACACAGATATCTGAGTGAAGGGGGGGAAAAAAATCACCATTTTCCTTTCTCTTGTTCATAAAGGATGAGGCATGCGCCAAGGAAGTAAAGAATAGGCTCCTAAATGGTGTGTCCTGGGCACCTGGCTTCCTCATCTTGGCCCTGGCACTGTTCTCTGACACCCTAGACTGAGCTGGGTGCCTCTGTGAGCCCCTCCCTGTGCCCCCACAGACCTGTGAGCCCCTCTATTCAGACACACTTCTCATTCTGTGTTATGACTGTGGTCCCATCCTTGGGCACACAGGTCAGAGATGACGTTGCACATGTATAGGGCCATGTATAAGAGCAATCAGGCAAATCACGAGTAGGAGAGGCAAAGTTTGGAAACCACGTCCGTGTTTACCCCCATGTCCGTGAGAATGGATAATGAAGTCAGGGGAAGTCAGATGAATGAAGCACAATATGGGGGTTTAAAATGAAGAGACTAGAGCTACACATAGCAACTGATGTGGATACAACTCAAAAATACAAATGAAATATGAAAAGAAGCAAACTACATATAAAGTTTAAAAAAAAAAAAAGGAAAAGCTTGCCCTAGCTGGTGTGGCTCAGTGGACTGAGCATCGGCCTGTGAACCAAAGGGTCACCGGTTTGATTCCCAGTCAGGGCACATGCTTGGGTTGCGAACCAAGTCCTCAGTGAGGGGTGTGTAAGAGGCAACCGCACATTGATGTTTCTCTCCCTCTCTTTCTCCTTCCCTTCCCCTCTGTCTAAAAATAAATTAAATTAAAATAAATGAAAAGTAATATTCTATATTCTTACGGTACAGGTGTACATTCATAGGCATGAAAAACACTAAATTCAGCATCCTAACTGCCTGTAATGGGTTGGGGGGAAGAAAGCAAGCTTGGAAAGGATGGATAACAGGCTTCCATTTGTCTGAAATGTTTGGGTAAGCTTGGGAACGTGTTCATGAGCATAGCATAACAATATCTATGCGTGTGTGTGTGTGTGTGTGCGTGTATACATACACATACCTGAGACATTCTGCTAAAAAGACAAGCAAACACAACACTCTGCAAAGAATGAAGCACTTCCTACACCTCGCCCTTGGAAGCGGCTATTGCACGTGATTCCGGGTTCCTAGCGCCAATGCCGCAGACAGAAATGGACAGAAATGGGGGCTCGGGAGCTAATGCAATCTCGGGAGCTTCTGCAGCTCGTTGAGAACACGCTGTTCGCATCAAAGGAAAGGCCAGATACAAAACAAAATTACTGTAGCTTCACAATATATTTAATTTTTTTTTTTAAAAAGGAATCGAGGCAGGACTCTATCAGAAAATAATGGAATTGTGGTCTTAGCTCCATCACCAGCTCACTTAAAGCATCAGTCAGATTTAGGGAATCTTGTCTGTCTGCATTTGCACGTATATAATGTTGGGAAAGCGACATTTTCTCCTTTTTACCTCTGCCTCGCTGCTGGATGCTTCGAGGATTTATTCGTTGGGAGTAGCCCATCATGTGCAATCCTAAAGCTATCCAAACACTTTAGGAAACACCAGGCAGGTGAAAAGATAGAGAATTTCAAACAGCAGAATGAGGCAGGATGTTAGTTTGGCGGGACTGCACTTAAACCATAGCATATTTTATTGAGTGAAAATATATCCACAGTCATTTTGCACAGCACCTGACGAGATGCTATCTCATTTCAGATGGGCTTTGGAGGACCTCGCAGGGATGAAGGCTGTCTTGTTTTTTTTTTAATGTGCAACAATCAAATGCAGTCTCCTGTGGCATTGCAGAGGTTTTTCTGCTTCCCCACATTACAAATAAATGATTTTTTAAAAGAAAGAAAGAAATCAGCACTGGCTGGTGTGGCTCAGTGGACTGAGTTTCGGCCTGCGGACCGATGCTCACTCCAGGTCGCAGGTTTGATTCCGGGTACCAGTAGGGGGCGTGCAAGAGGCACCTGATAGCTAGATGTTTCTCTTCCTCTCTTTCTCCCTCCCTTCCCCTCTCTCTAAAAGTAAATAATTTTTTAAAAAGAAATCAGTCTTAATGTAAGTTAAGAGCCTCTCTTCAACCCCAGGACTACAGGGTGAGGAAGTGTGCCAGAAGAATCAAATCTTCTTTGGTGAACAGGCTCAGAGTGTTCCAGCCACACCGTGTCCCCCGGGAGGGGCTGACAGCAGGGACGCCTCTTCTGGGAGCAGCAGGGCATCTCCCAGGGGCGAGACAGGGAGGAGCAGGGCCTTTGAAAATATGACCATGTGTCAGAGCCTCTATGTCCCGAAAGCTAAAAGCAGACAAAGTGATTCATTAAAGGGACACATCTATAGAGATGCAACCAAGAGATCAAAGGCTTCCGGGTGATGGTATGAACTAAAATACATACGTACACACACACACACACACACACACACATACATACATACATACTAAGCCTGGAAAGCAAAAGGGAGATGTGGAGATTACTGCCTGGACCATTTAGGGAGGACCGTGAGATGGGAAAGTGAAAGCTATTCCTGAAGCACCCAAAATTCCCAGTAACAGCCACAGGGAATGCTGTGTGGGGACGCATACAGAAATGAAATTCCATCCTAATGAGGTCACAGCCAGCGGCTATCCTGTCCCACTTGCCATTGTTCTTCCTATTATCTTCTCCCTGTTTCCAGGTAGTACAGGGTAAGGGAGAAACCTCCCCCCATCTTCTTTCCTCTTTGGAAAGCTGGTGTTAGAATCACTTTCCAAACCTGGTGGTGATTCACATTTTGATCCACAATGGATCAAAAGAAAGCAAGGTAAAGAAACAAACTCAAGCTTAAAAAAAGAAACATTAGGACTATCCGATTTATCAGCTTAGGTGGTCCATGCGCACAAAGACAAAAACAGCCTTCTCCAGTCACAGGAAAAAAAATACAGGGAAGAATTTGGCATGCCAGCGGCAGTCTTTGAAGCCAGGGGCTTCATGGGAGGTGAGTGCATGCTTTAAAATCCAAATCAGTTCCGGGATGAAATCATAGAAAGGATAACGTTTAACCAGAATGTCCGATGACAACAATAAGTACTTTTTTACTTTATCGATTTTTAGGGAGTGAGGTGGGTGGGGCAGGGGAGAGACAGGGAGAAATGTCGATCTGTTGTTCCACTTAGCTGTGCACTCATTGGTTGATGCTTGTATGTGCCCTGACCAGGGATCGAACTTGCAACCTTGGCATAAATGGATGATACTCTAACCAACTACGCTACCCGCCCAGGGCAATAACTGATTTCCTTTTTAAAGAGCCTACAAGGTAGGGTCCCCTGACGCTTTAGTGTGGGGTCCATTTCATCATCAATGCAACCAACAGGGAGGGTCTATTGTTCCCGCTTTAACAGGGAGGACAAGTGGACGCTGACTTGACCCCGGGGTTACCTGGCTCTAAAGCCCACATAGTCAGTGATGGCACGTCCTATTCCTTAGAGCCACCTGGGAAGTGTCCTGTTGATGGTGTGAGGGAAGTTTCTTTATGACAGGCACAGGTGAGAGAGTTCAGCACAGCAAGGCCAGGCCAAGTGCTCGCTGGGCAAGCTGTGGACGACTGCAGAGATGACACCAGCCATCAAAGACAAAACGTGGACAGGTCACATGTTGCGGAGTGGCTATCTCCGTGGTTCGGCACAACTGTGCCACATAGAAAGATCATTCTAACAATCGTGTGTGCACACGGGCCATGACACCATGACAACATGTAAAGGCAGCTGCCTGTCTCTGGGGATCGAGCTATCAGTCACCAGGAGAGAAAATAATCCTCATCCCTGGGGAAGAATTTGCTCATTTTTGCTCGTGACTCTCTTGACCCTATTTAAAACAACTGCGGGAACAGGAATACATGAGTGGGCCCTCTCCAAAGTTAATACATAATAACCAAATGAAGTGGGTGCTGGAACAGAGGTGGACAGGTACAAGGGACAACGGACGCTTCAGGCCACAGTTGGGGGTGGAAGGCACGGAGCGTGAGTCACTCTGCAGCCCAAGGAGAGGAGCTGGCCTGGCCTGATAGGCACCATAAAAGGCAACGCAGATGGAGAAAGATGCACCTAAAAGATACCCTTTTAAGAGAAACACAAATCCCGGGAGAGCTGACTGAGCAACTATCCCGGCCTTCCACCTCCAAGACCTAGCAAAAGAAAAGGCCTTTGTGGTTGTGGTTGTGAGTGTAACTACAGCAAAGCACAAAACCAAAGCGTCATTATTTTCTAATGCAAATCATTTTGGGCAAAATATTCACACTTCAGTGAGGGAACAAAGCCAAGTGATTGAATGAAAGCCATCAGTTTAAACATGCAAGTTCCAGTAATGGGGTCAAGGTGAAGAGTCAGGATGGGAAAGAAAGTAGCAAAGTTTAAAACAACTCTGCTAAACAGAAGGTAACTTTGTAGGACAGATGAGAACGTGAAATGTAGGGTATTCTGCACAGATGCGTACAAGGCACGCCACCTGCTGGCAAGGTTTGGTACTGCTCATTTGGAAAGCACTCTCAGAGGAGGTGCCAGATTCTGGTGGAGGAAGTCAATTTACGCTATTTTGTAGCAACGTTGTTCAACATTAAGCACAAATAACATTAGTCAGAGCTTAACAGATGGCAACAACTATCAGATCTTGGACCTCTGATTGGCATACTTCCTATTTTACAATGCAAGATAGACCTACTTCTGGAAAGGGAGAAATTCTGGACTGGAGACTTGTACAATCTTTACTCTCCCTCCTCCTATTACATAAATGGAACCATACAGAATGAATTCTTTAGGGCCTGGCTTCTTTCACAAGCTGTGTTTGTGAGAGTCATCCATGATATTAAGCACAGGAGTACGTGGACCATTTTCTTTGGATGAACATATCACAATTTTATCCATTCTACTTTGGATCAACATTTAGGTTGTTTCCAATTTGTGGCTTTTACCGGTAATGCACTTTGGGGCATTCTTCGCTATGTCTCTTGGTGAACGTGTCCGCATTTCTGTTGGGTGTGTATTTAGGAGTGGTTCTCCTGGGCAACAGGGTATGCCAAACTCTCGAATATAGTAGTAGATCAAGCCAATTTTCTAAAGTAGTTATACAAAATATTTTCTAAACAACAACATAAGAGAAAGCATAGGTGAGCATGACATCTTTGTCAACACTTGACATTATCAGTCTTTTTTAAAAAAAATCTAGCCATTCTAGTGGAAAAGACTCTATGACTTTAAACTTCATTTATCTGATGACAGATGAGATGGAGTACTGTTTAACGTTTATTGGCTCCGTGGGTAAGCTTGTTTGGGGAGAGGTCTCTTGGCCAAATTTCTATTCCGTTGTTTGTCTTTGTTTTATTGGCATGTAGGAGTTCTTTACAGATTCTAGCTACGAGCTCTTTGTCAGTTACGTGTATTACAAACATCTTCTTCCTCTCTGTGGTATGAAATATATGGTGACTTCAATGCAGAAAAACATGTGCAAAGCAGAAGATAAAGAGAATTAACAGGCTCATGGGCCCTTGCATTGTCTAGAAAGTGGCTTACTGACTAATTTACATTGGAGTCTAATGAGTCAGGGTTAGGATAACTGGCAAATTCTGTGGTATTCACTAGACGACAGGTATAATAATGTATAACTTACCAGTTAATAGATCTGAATAAGAAATGATAAAAATATTTGACTATGCAAAAAAAAAAGGGGGGGGGGAATAAAGGAGAAAGAAAGGAATATGAAACTGGTATGAGAAAAGGAAATTTAAACTCAAATGTATCAATAATTAAAACAAAAAAAAGAGGAAGATTGAAAATTAAGGAATGAAAAAAACATGTTAGGAAAATTTAAACCAAAAGAGACCTAGACTATCAATTTTAAGATCAGGCAAAATAGACATAGATATAAGGAACATACGGCCATATACACTGACCTATATAATAACAGATTATGAAGACACGCTGCTGTTTTATCCTCCCACCCAAGAGAATATATCAGACTGTATAAGCCAGGACTAGCAGAACCATGGACAGCTCTAGACAGACCAACAATTGTTAAGTCAAAATTTAAGCACGCTTCTCTTCAAAATGAATGTTATGAAATTGGCACGAGATAAACAAAAACATAAATTTGAATACCAGAATTAACAAGGTCACCCTAAGACAGACTTAGTAAAACCTTATACACGATGAGTAAAGAATACAATTTCTTTTATAGCTCACTTGGAACCTTCACGAAAGTTGACTGTGGACTAGGTCAGAGAGGAAGTAAATTTCAGAGGCCCTACCATACAGACATGCTTCTGTCTATAACATAATAAGTTTAGAGATAACATCTGAACACCCTGGAAAATCTCACATATCTGCAAACCGAAACGCATGTCATGTGATTTATACACTAATTTATATGTGTATAAATTTATACACAAGGGTAATCTATACACCGAGTTATGGACACTTAGAACTTAATGTCAGTGATAATGCTTAATTTTATGTGTTAAAATATGTGGGACAGACTTCAGGCAGGACTTATAGGGACACCTGGGAAAATATCTTTGACATTTAGGTGGGAAAGACTTTCTAAACCAACTCCTAAAGAATGAACCGTTAGGCTGAAGACTGATGACTTGGACTCCAGCAAAATTAAGAATTTCTCTGCCATGAGGAAGACCACAGACAAAATTAACAAATGGGCAACAAACGAAAATACGTGCAATAGCACTAATTTATAATGCACAATAAAACCTTGATTATCAAACAAGAAAAGTAGAGGAAGTCCCACCAGAAAAATAAGAAAGAATACTAACAGGCTGCTCAGAGAAGAGGAATCCCAAAAGGCTAAGAAGGATAGAAGGAGGTACTCAAAGTCACTAATGAGAGAAATGTAAAAATAATGGGAGAGCACATTATATGCATCAAGTGGGCAAAGGTTAGACAGACGGACAACATCCGACACTGCTGGGGATGTGAGAAAACAGCAGCCCACCTCTCCTGGGAGGGGGAGTGTGAATGGGAGTAGCATCGGCCAGCGTGTAATGAACTTGAACTACAAGTGTACCCTGTGACCGCGTGATCCTACCACTGGGGCACAGACCTCAGGAAAAGTCTACCTCAGCTACATGAGTGGAGCTGGGCCAGGACATTCGTGGCGGCACCGTTGCAGGTGCAGGGAGCTGGGGACGGCCAAGTATGTGTGGCAAAAGCATTCTATGGAACACTGAGCAGCAGCCAGCGGCAATGAACTGAGGCCCAGACAACAGGGAAAACCAGCGCTGCGTGGGAAAAAGTGAGAAACAGGGGGAGGGAGGCACTGGAAACTTACTGTCAAGTGATACATGGAGATGGGCCAGGGCAGCACGAAATATTGTCACGGCAGGAAAAAACCACAGACACAGCACCATGGAGCCAGTCCCCCTGCCTGGAGACAGAGTCTTCCGACAAAAGCCACCATGTGCAGAAAAAGCCCTAACTGGGAAACTTACCGTGCGAAGGACAGCTTGACCCGTGATTGAATCTCCACCCACTCTTCCTCTACAATCCTCCCGCATTGCAGCAGCTCCTTTGAAAGCCTCGCTGCTTTCGTCAAGTTCTCTGCAGCTTCCTTAAATCTGAGTGGCGTTCAGGAAACCATACCCCGGCTTCTAGAAGCTGGGACCCTGGCACCCTGGGCCCTTGCTCGCATCCCATTGCCCTTCCCAAGTCAGCTGTCAGCTTCAGGTATGGCCTTGAGAATTAAATATAAGTAATGGGAGCAGTATTTCTACTTGCAAGTAGAGGCGAAAGGATACTTTTGAAGGGCGAGTAAGGCTCTCCCTGTGGTGTGGAAGAGCTCGATGGAACAGCGGAAAACATCCGTGTTGTCGTTACCGGGAGGCACGATGGAGTTGGCGAGGATTTCTTTGGCCTTTTCTGCGTGTTGTCTGGCCTGGAGTGCCAGTCCTGTGCACGAGGAGAAAGGAGTCTCAGCTTCCCTGTCATCCCAGTGGACAAGGGCAGAGCCACCCGTGGTCAGGGAATCTAGGGAGGTCTCCTTCACCTGTTGTCTGGCGACACATGGGGTGGGGACAACAGGAAATACTATCATGACTGTCAGAACCGACGTGTTTTACACCTAGTACTGAAGGTGCAATTTCCACACCTAGTACTCAAGATAATGTGGGGTTTTTTTTCCCCCCAAAATGGCCTTTTTTGGACATAAAATAGAACAAGCAGGCATTGAACAGCTTTGAAATCTCACCAATATCAGATACAAAATATGCTCTAAATAATGATAAAGGAACAAATGGAACACAAGGACCATGGCATTCTGGGCAGGAAATAAGATATTCACGAATTTTAATCCTGGCTTTGTGATAGCCATCTTTATGAAACGCTAAGAATTCTGAGTCTCCTACTTACCCATCTAGAACCATACTTTGGAGAATTATGTTAACATAATACTCGTACAGTGATGTCCACTAAAACCTACAGTTCCAATGAGGTAACAGGCTGATGGGCTGCGGTCTCACTCTTGTGTGGTAACAGACTCATACCAGACCAAACGGAGCGGGAAGATGAAGTCCCTGCCAATAACTAACTCCTGCGGCAGTGAAGTGTTCTTCCACGGGCCTATCGGTTTGCGGTGAGAGGGACACGGGGGATCCCCAGTTATTTTTCAGGGCTTTCCACTTCCCCACACTCCCATCATCACATGAGCACCCCCTGCACCACCCCCCACAACCATGCATTCCTGGTCTTAGGTCTTTCACTATATGCAATTATACCTCAAAGTTCTAAAAACTAATGCTGCCCAAATACAAAGTTAATTCTGGTTCTGTGTCTATAAAACAGAAAGAATATATTTTCTGATGGTGAAAATTCAGGGACGCTCTTACGGAACTTTATCTTATTTTTCAAAAGCGTGCACTCAACCGACCTGCCAGGAATGTGTTGCTGCCAATTATGCACGCAGTACCACGAAAGACATGATAGACGGCGTTGTCGGCCTTGGCCCATTCCCTCAGGTAACTTGCACTTGGTCTCCTGGAGGCAGCGTGGGCTGAGCGTCACGGGCCCTGGCTCCAAGGTCACACTGCCCAGAACAAAGTCCCCGCTCCCCCACCTAACCTGAGACTCAGGCTTCAGCTTCCTCAGCGGTAAGCAGGGATAATAACATTACCCACCTTAGAGGACCGTGGGGAAGAAACAGTGAGGTTGTGCATGGACAAGAGTTAGCATGGTGCCTGGCACTCAGGAAGACCCAATAAATAGCAGACACTGCTTTTACTTTAAAAGGAGAAAGACTGTCAATGCAGGAAGGTCCTGGACTGTGGAGGAAAAGCGCCATTTGAAATCCCAGATGCCAGGACCCTGGTACTGAGACTCAGACCGTGTACATGCAAAACCGCGTGGTCTGGGGCAAGCTGCCTCAACTCAGACTTGCTTCCTCTGGATCTAAAAATGAGGAGGGGGGTCGCTTCGAACTAGGTGATGGCCAAGGTCCCCCCTGGCGCTCACAGTCTTTTACCTGACAGGTAGAATTTATGGGGTGGCAATTCTATGCTTAGCACTTGGGTGTCTTCCACTTGTTATTCTGTTCATTCACTGGACCGATGCTGGGGATTTAATATGAGCATCATCATTACATCACTTTGCAGGTGGAGAAACCAAGAACAGAGAGGCTGTCCTGTCCATCTAGTCCTCGGTTGGCCCAGTGAGAAAGAAGATGTGACACCCTTGTTTGTACCTTCCCTCTATCCATTCTCCTTTTCTCTGTTTTTTTTTTTGGGGGGGTAGTGCAGGGGATACCTGGTCCCTTCCCCATGTGATCCATGGGATTTAACCAACGCTGGTCTCTCCCCCAGGATCCCAGGAGAGCCCAAAGGCAGGTCTAGCCAATTAGAACATCCCTCGCCTTGGACATTTAACCCAAGTGGGGAACTGATCCCGTGGTTGGAACGCCTGAATCTCGCCAAGTCCACAGTAAGTTTTACCCTTGGGTTGTTGAGTTGCACGCACCAATAGATTGCCTTTCGTTGATGCCAGCTTGGTTTAGTCTCCTATTTATTTTGCAGGGGGTGATAACTTACAGACAACACTCTCTCCATCAATACAAATTTGAATGGACGCCATGTTGGGCCCGTCCTCCAAGCGCTGGGCCCTTTCTACAAGGCCTTCAAAGCTAACAAATTAATTCCCTCCCAAGAGCCCTACTTTTAAGATCGTAACATACAAAACTCCAAAGAGCCCAAATACTCCCTCTCTTTTTTACATATCATATAAAGAATCTGACTCTTTCTGAAAGGAGGTGATTTCGCCACATGTGGAGAGTACAACGGTGAAGACAGCCTAATGCTTGCAAATAAGCGTGAGTCCCATTTCGGGGAAAGAGCAGAATACAACGGACGGAGCCTCCTCAGTCCAAGCTGAGCTCACCTTTCAGCTGGAGGTACCCTTGGGCCAGGTTGATGTAAGCCTCTGCCAGTTTCCAATGGCAGTCTCCGTAGCAAATCCTTGTCAACGCTACACAGCGCACGAGCTCGGGGATCGCCTGCTTGTACTGCGAGGAAGGGAAAATCGCGCTTACCGTTCAGACACCTGAGAATGTACAGCCACAGAGCATGAAATCGCCCTGTTCTTTTATCCAGCCAGTATGTATTCATTGAGTGCCTACTCTGATTTGGTTCTAAGCCCTTGGGATACGTAAGAAAACAAGAAAGACAAATATCAGGTTGGGGCGGTAGGGCTTCATTCCCTAGCAGAACTCTGGCTGCCAACCTAGGTCTACCTAGTACAGGGCCAGGCACATAGTAGGTGCTAAATAAGCAGCTGTTGCATAATGAATAGGCACACATTCAACACTGGATTCGTAGCCTCTCTCCTTAATGCTGCTCTTCCTCCATGGCTGTTACAAAGACAAAGGGTGCCAGTGGGCATCCAGTCACCAAGGCAGCTGAGACCAAAGTCATCGATGTATACACTCCTTCTGGTTTGCTCTGGGCTCTCCACCCCCTGCATCCCCACAGTCACCGGGTCCCACTGACTCGCATTCTCAAATTCCTGTCAAAAGATCTCAGCATCTCCCCTGTCTCTGCTGTAGTTCAGGCTCCTGCACTTCCTTGCTGGGATTTTTTGCAAATACCCTTCACACTGGGCCCGGCTCCCCCAGGTCTCTCTCTGCTCCAGCTATCTGAGTAATTATTCCAGAAACGCAAACCTGCTCACAGCACTCTCCTGCTTAGAGTCCTACGATGGTTTCTTACACCTTTAGGACAAAAATCTGAACTCTTTCCCCGGACACTGAAAACCCTCCAGGCCCCAGTTCCAATCCACAAACCAACCTCATTTCCTGCCTGGTGCCACTAAAGCCTGCCCGCATCTCATGGAAACAACCTAAGCACCCAATGATGGATGAATGGATAAAAAAGTGATACACACACACACACACACACTCACACACACAACGGAATATTATTCAGTCATAAAAAGAAGGAAATTCTGCCATTCCTTACAACACGGATGGACCTCGAAGGCATTATGCTAAGTGAAATAAGTCAGACAGAGAAAGACAAATACTGTATAAACTCTCTTATATGTGCAAGAAAAAGCAACAAACTCATACAGAGAACAGACTGTGTTTGCTAGAGGTGGTGGGGCAGGGGGGCGGGTGGGCAACATGGGTAAAGGGGGGTCCAAAGGTACAACCTTCCAGTGATGAAATAAGACAGACCTGGGATGCAGTGACAGCGTGATGACTGCTGTTAATGATACTGTGCTGTATATTTTGAAAGCTGCTGAGAGAGTAGATCTTAAAGGTTCTCATCACAGGAAAACAAACCGTACAACTCTGTGTGGTGATGGATGCTAACGAGACTCACTGTGGTAATCGTGTTGCAAGAAAAACATATGTTGAATCATTATGTTGTATACCTGAAACTAATACAGTGACAAACATTGGTTATAGTTCATTTTAAAAACACAGAGCCTACCTCCCCAAAGGTCCCTCGTAGCTCCCCAAACAGACTGTGTCCCTTGCACCTTTGGCTCTTGTCCACCTGACCCCTCTGTCCAGAACACCATGGTCCTCTCCCTGACCTGGCCAACTACTAAGCGCTGTTACCAGTTCAGTCCAAGTAAGTCCTACCCCACAAAGTGTGTCTCAATTGCTGTCCCCCATCGCCTTCAGGCTCACGGCCTCCTCTCATTCCCCACAATCCCCGCCCCCACGTTTGACAACTACCCCACCTGACCTCGTGTCTGTCACTGACCACCACAGCCTGCCCCCCTGTCCATGAGTCCTCCGAGGCAGAGGCTGTGGCTCCGCCATCCATGTCCCCAGCATCTGCACAGCACCTGGCACCTATTAAGCACACGGTAGGCATTTGTGGAACAAATGAGCAAACAGGGCCCGACACATAGGAGATGGTCGAGACATTCATAAAACGCAAGTAAAGTTTTTGAGGAGACGATGGGAAGAGAGTATGTAGAGACCAAGAAGATGAAGAATATAAGAACTCGAAGCTCTGAGGGCAGAAGCTTCTCATTGGCTTTGCATTGCGTTCCAGGGCCTGGCTCGGGCCCATTGAAGGTGCTCAATAAATATGCATTGACTGGTGGAAAATGAGAGCCATAGGTCACGCCTACAGGGTGTCAGCCTAGCGCCAGACTTGTGTTTTCATTCATGCGTGCATTCATGCAAGCGTACGCTCACTGCCCTGCTGCGATGCACCAGACTGGCGTTCTCGCGCCAGACTCCCGAGAGTGGGAATGTCACCGAGGCTATTGTACTTCTCCGCTACCGGCATACAGGTATGGGGAAGGAAGGCTCCTGACCTCCTGCCTGCTGGAATAGGACTTGGCTTTCTCTTCACAGAGGTGCAGTTTCTCTCGAGGAGGCTGGAAGAGGACCGTCTGAGGCAGGGGGTTTGGGATCTTCTTTCCAGGCGTTAGGCTGACGGCGGCAATGACTTCGTCTAAGTGGTTGGAGATGTACATTTCCTGGGTTTCTTGCATGTTTTCATACGCATTCTCCTCTGGTTCTTAGATAGGAAAAGAAAGGTGTTAAATGGCATTCTCATGTTTGCTTTTAGAAATACACATCCCCCCCCACCGAGAAATTAAGGATAGACTCTAGGAAAATCTCAACACTCTATCTGGATATAAATCTGGTAACTAGTACTGACATCTCTGTAACACTTTCTGGAGGATTTCCAGTTTAAACCAAACATTCTTTGTTCATTAAAATATATGTACACACATATATATGTATATATAATATGTACATATGTTATATAGAATATGTGTGCGTGTATATATATATATGATATACAGTAGATCCCAAACAATTCACAGAGCCCACGTTATATCAGCTCAACTCCAACTGACCTTGAAGTGGAAAAAAAAAAGACTTGTTAAACTTCCATGTCCAATCTAGGGACAAGATTCACCTTTTTGCCTGAAATAACCAACCAACCGACAATTCAACAACCCACAGACCATAAAGAAAAAGACACCCCAAAAACGAAATAATGGCTTTCAAAAGTAAATGGGATATTTGGTGAGCACGACAGTCGGCCACATTGGCCACCAGGGGGCCCTGTCTCAGAGTTTTTTCCAAAGCCAGAGCTTCCTCCTTCTCCATCTAAGTAAGGACCACTGATCAGCAACTTAGGACAGATGAGCTTCAGCTTCTTTGAAGCAAGTTTTGAAGCAGGAGCCAAACACCTTTGGTGTTTGGGGTGCCTGAAGCACTTTGCTTTTTGGAAGATGGCCCGTGATTCACCTTGGTTTGCCCAACACTGAGAACAGGATTATCTGGTACTTGGTAGCAACTCATGAAGTGTACGGAATTGAGTTTTGTCTTGGAGAAACAGGTCACGTGAAAGACTACAGTTTACGTAAGAATACCACCTCCTATCTTCTCATGGTGTTCTTCCTTCATAGCGCTTGTTTGGTTAAAAAGAATTCAGTGTAATAGAACCAAGAAACACACTTCGAGTCTGAGGGAAAAGGAGCAAGAACTCAGTGGACAGGTCACTTTCACTGTTTGAACTGCACCACAACCACCATCACATCCAATAAATTTGTATGTGTGGTGCCAAATAAAAAAATATATAAGTTTGCCCTGGATGATATGGTTCAGTGGATTGAATGCCAGCCTGTGAACCAAAGGGTCGCTGGTTCAATTCCCAGTCAGGGCACAAACCTGGGTTGTGGGCCATGTTGAGAGCTAGGAAAGAGGGCTAGACAATTATAAGCATTGCTAAGCAGAAAACCTCTTGAAGGTCACTAGAATGGATAAGGAAGAGAAACAAATCGTCATCCGAAATAAGCTTATCAACAGGAGACGGACAGATAGTTCCTCCTGAACCCAGAGCAAAACTCCTCCAGAGCTCAGAGCTATGCAGAGATAACACAACTCCCGCTTTTGTAACTTGCTTGCTTCTCACTGTATAAAAGAGCTAGCCTGTGAGCGTTCGGCGCGGCTCTCATCTGCAGCTCTTCAGAGCACCGTGTCTCCGGGACACATTGAGAGTCCGCCCCTGCGCAGGTTAAAAGAGTTGGCCATTAAAGTAACATCTCTGTAAACGTCCTGAAAGTCTCCGAACATCTGTTTCTTGCGTCAGTGGGTGCAACAGGCCAGGTCCCCAGCAGGGGGCGTGTGAGAGGCAATTACACATTATTTCTCTCCCTCTCTTTCTCCCACCTTTCCCCTCACTCTAAAAATAAATGAAATCTTTAAAATAAAAAAATAGTCTGATTTTTTAGAATAACAGAAAGCAATGCATAAAGATGTATGTTATTCTGCCATGTAAAAGTTATGGTACTCAGATAAAATGTCTTAAAAGGCTGCAACTAATTCTTACTCTGTTGTTTATGCTATTTAGCCCCTTAGCTGCCAGTCTGTGCTCTGGATGCTATCTTAAATTGCAATGTCAGTTAGATCTTTTTTTAAATATTACATTCATAAGGTCTCCTTCCTGCTCAAACCCTAGGACCAAAGTCCTTAAGCATGAGAGTAATTTCTCACTTTTTTTTTTTATAAACACCAAGGCCCACAAATAAATTTTCTGCTGCAGTGGGAACCAGTCATTCTTTAGGCTGCGCATACTGGCCGACAACTCACCCATTACCTGGGATGCCACTTCCTTTCCTCCCTATCTACTGGAATTTTGCCGGTTGCTCAGGCCCCGACTGGGTCCTAACCCTACTGGGAAGCTCTCCGCGAGTATTTCAGCCCACACAGATCTGAGCACCTGAAGCACCTCTGGTCTGACTCTAACTAACAGCCATCATTGCATAAGGAACTGGCCAGCAGTTTTCTTTTAAATGTTTTGAGTCTCATTCCTCCAACTAGACTATGAGCCTTTTGAGAGATTGAATTTCATTATTTCTACATCCCCCTACATAGATTAACAGAGGCCCCACAAGCATACCTACTATGCGTTCGGCCTTGTAAAGTGCCTCTATTATATATACTAGCTGAATTTTGAACAGTCTTTAAGATGCTATATTTCAGAATGATGTATTGGACTGGACCCTAAAAAAAAATTGTGTCGCTTTTCAAATATGTTTTAAAGCAGGTTGTGGGGCAAAAGTAGGTTCACAGTTGTTTGCATGGAAAATAATACAATAATTAATAAATAATAATCCAGGAATAAACTCTGTGTTTTGCATACTCACGACTGTAAACCTGATTTTGCCCCACCCTGTATGTTATTCTTATGTATCAATATTTCCCTGAACTTTTATATAGTGGTTTTAATAGAAATATAGTTTTTTAAGATACTGTGTAAATGCTGAATTTCACTTTTGAAAAATCATCACTAATTACCGGCTGAGTGTGCTTCGTATGCCAATACTATGTTTGGCTTGGTCATTAGCAGATTATGTGCCCGAATTTCCTCATCTAAAAATATACACAAAATTTGAATCCAAAGATGATTCTAATTGTCTCTTAATAGACGGCTTGTCCATTATGCCAGGTATGGCAATATATACAAACAAAAACAACCTTTTCATTTGACAATTACAATAACATTACTAAGTGTCCCTCTAAATCTCTATTAAAGCAACAACAAACTACAGCTTAAGAGTATACAATAATCTATCATTAACATTACCTTATCCCCTTTACCACGCCAAAACCCGCTGATGATCTGGAATCATGTTCTTCCCACCCCACACTCAAGAGAAAAACACCCTCTGAAACCCCACCTTCCTGCCACTCTCAGATCGCGCCAGTATTATCTGGCTTCCCCTCAACACGTACTTCTTTAAAACTAGCGAAAACATCGGGAAAGTTTCAACTCTCACATCTCTGTGCGGGAAAACCCTTTGTCCGTTTACCCTGCACGCCGCAGAGCCTCCCCGTAGAGTCCTTTCCCCAGGGAATCGCAGAGTTGCCCGTTGCAACAGCTTGGAGACTCTTTGCGCAGCTGGAGAACCATCAAAAAGTCCGCAAGCGAGTAGTTTCAGACTAAAGCAAAGAAACCTTTTTCCGGTGAAGCCCCCCGAGTACCTCACAAAACTCCGGGCTGGAGAAATGAATGACAGCGCCTGCACCAATAGGGAGCGGGGAAGAACATTTTGGCGAAGTTTGTAACCCAATCCTTGGGAGCCAGAGGTGGGAATTTTAAAACGCGGTCGTATTGCCCTCGGAATTTTCTTAAAGGGGTATTGCTGCGTGATAACGTTCACGTGGGCTGAAGATAGCTCACTTCTTAGAGCATCCCCCCACCCCTTTACCTTCTTTTGAGTAAGGCAAGGTGTGAAAACTGACAGATTTAGAGAATTTTTAAGTTAGTCGTAGAATTACTAATTATACTAACACAGAATCACTTGGCCACTTTTGGGTCGGGGTAGAAGTTATTTTAAGATAATTCATTTTTTTTCATGATAAAATACAGATGTTAAATTAATACATTAAAATTTCCTTTTTTAAAGAAATGAAAATAAGAGGCTAACATTGGTTACTTTTGAAGAAATCGTTCTATTGTTAATCATTTTTTTTTTTTACTCTTTAATATTAGAACCAATTCTTCTTATTTGGGTTGATTTTTAATACCCTAATGAATTTTGTTTTTACACAAACTGCAGGTTTCCTCATTTTAAATCCAGCAAAAAATTCCCAAGAACTATGCACAGCTCTTAGGTATTTAGAAACCTGTACAAATGGTCTTACAAGCGTATGCCATATACCGTGCTATATGCTCCCATAACTTCCGTAGACCAGGTTTAATAAATAGAAAATTGGTATTTCATTATAACTCATGCTTTGTTTTGGAACTGGTTTGGTTTTATAACTCTTCTTTCTAGGTTATTCATCTCTAACAGTAATTAGATAAACCAATGTGAAACTATCAATATCAAACTTTACAAATAACAATAAATAACAGCATTTTCATGAGATGAAATTTTTTTTAAAAAGGCATTTCAAAAGGAAAGTTGACATGAAGCTTTTTTTCAATGCTCCTTAACAATGCTTCGATTTTTTAAAAAAATAACACAAAACCAGCATAAAGCTCTCTTCCTTTGATGTCTCCATCCCCTGATACAGAAATTTCCGTCTTGAAAAAACTATTTATTCACGGCCTACTCAGCCATGCGAGGAACTGCCTCAATATTTAACGGACTAAGTTGTTACTGTCCTTTTTAGCGATCGTCCCTAACAACAGGTATGTCAAAGCAGACACCAGGTTACCCCCTATCTTTGAACCAATCAGCGCGTACAGCGAGCCCTTAAATCCCGTGCTCAAGTTCACAACTTGCCAACTAACCTTGGCCAAGTTACAGAAACCTGGCCTCAGTTTTTCATCCGTCAAATGAGTATAATAATAGTACCTGTGTCATGGTATTGCAGTGAGAGTTAAAAGAGGTAACCTAGGCACAGCTCTTAGAACGCTGCCCGGAATACAACAAGCACTCGGGTATTATTGTTGTAATCCGTGAACGTATGCATTCAATGAGAGCACGACTGCCTGTATTAATATATTGTGTGAATAAAAGCACAGAGTAATTACTGGTGGTTCCCGAGGTTGCAGCCGCCTAAATCACACCTTCAAAGTGCAAAAGCAAAAGGCCACTCTTTCTTGACAGCAAGCCTCCAGCCGGAGCCGGAAGCGAGGGTCGACGGTGGGCGGAGCCAATCTGTAGGAAGCGATGCTCTCAGCCAATGCCCACATCGCTTGGAAAACGAGCCTCTTGTCCGACCTATCGTAAAACCGCGAGAACAAAGTGGAATTATCGCGATGTTCCTACCTCCTCCACCTTCTCTCTTTCCCTGCACTGGTTAGCAAGAATTGCGCCCCACCCCTCACCTCCCGCGCCTTGCCCCGCCCCCAGCCCGGTGCCCAGCCCCGCCCCGCCCCGCCCGGCGTCCCTCGGCTTGCGGTCCAGCGCAGCCGGCGCCCCGGAGCTCTGGCTCCGCCGGCGCGGAGGTGAGTGTGGCTGTCAGGAGTCTCAGGTGGCTGACGTGGCGAGGCCCCCTGTCCTGGCCGCCACCTCCCAGCTCGGGTCCGGCGGAAGCGTCCGGGCCGCGGTGGGTGGACTGCGGGGCCAGCGGCCCGGTGGGGCCTCGGGTCCTCACAGCTGCCGGGCCCTCCTCGCCCTGAGGATCGGGACACCGGGTCTGTGAAACCCTCGTCACGGGGCCCGCTGCTCTAAACTGTAACGACCTCAGCGTTAGGTTAACTCGCGCAGAACGGTGTGCGTTTTGCCCGAGACTCTCTTCTCAGGGCTTCTGAGCAAATAACCTTTCTCGAATGCTTTTCATGGACGCGTTTCAACTCTCTAATGTCCAGTATTAGCAACTCGGACTGGGTATTCTGAATTAAGTACTGAAGTCAGTGTAAGGGACTCCTTGTCCCCCAACCCTCCGCCTTAAGACGCTCCTGCCTAAAATGTGTGAAATATTCTCAAGATGGACGGCTTTGTTTCTTAAAATAATAATAATGATAACAACAACCAACAACAGTAGTAGTAAAGAGGGTTGGTATTAACCTGCCAGGCAGCTCGTGGGGAGGTACAGCTGTATACAGTTCGTACTGAGTACGTCATTCATTTACTTTTAACTGTAGCTAAGAGGTGGTGACGGGGAATTTGTAAGGATAGTATCCCCGGTGAAGGACGTGAGTGCACTTGGGAAAAACCATGCGCATCGTTTATTATTGGCGGCTTTCAGATTTCATCTGGGTAGATTTTACCTTTTACATTGTCTTTGTAGCAACATGTATTGTCACAGGGCAGCCAGGCCCAGCCAGAGGCTTCGGCGGGAGGCAAGGCAGCAGGTCCCAGTGAATTCTTTACTGGGTCTCCTCTCAGGGAGTGTGGGTTTTCTCTGTGTTTCTCTTTGTAGTCCTACATTTATTTAAGCTGTGCCTACCATGTAAATGCTAGTAGGGAGAAGCACAGGCCCCACCGAAATGCGTGAACGGCGGCCTTGTAGGGCAGGACGCAGGTTTCAGAGTGGATCCACCTGACAGGTTACCCTCTGAGAAACTCAGTTTCCTCCTCTCCAAAATGGATTGAATAATGTCTTTTGCAAGACAGAGTTGTAAGCATTAGGGAGCTTTACGGCGCATAGCAAGCACTCAGTTTATGGTATCTACAGGCAGACCTTAGGTTAGAGAATGAAAAAAAAATCCACCTTGCAACACAGCAGATCCTTGAATAACATTGTTTTGTTGAACGTCACTGCAGGTGGATTAGATGCCGTGGGGGTGTTCAACCTGCAGCCCAACACGAAACTGTAAATTTACTTAAAACATTATGATATTTTGTGTGTGTGTGTGTGTGTGTGTGTGGTTACGTGTCACAATGTATTTAATGTGGGGCCCAAGACAACCCTTCTTCTTCCAGTGTGGCCCAGAGACGCCAAAAGTTTGGACCCTCGGGAAGAACTGAACTCTTGTTTGTGTCGATTAGCCCAGGGGAGAAGTGGTTTCTGTATTGTTTCGCTTTAAGTCGCAGAAGCTGTGGAAGGTGTTACCTGAGGACTTCCTGTTGGTGTTGTGTTGCTCACACATCCTGGTTTCCTCCATTCATCAGCTGTTGGAAGGCCTGCTGATGCCAGAGGCAGGTGTGCGAGGGCGAACACAGCCTCCCGGTCTCAGCCCTCAGGAGCTTACAGCCTCAGGGCTAGAGTGACAATGAGCAAATACACCAGTAAGTACATAGATTGCAAATGGCGAGGAGTCCTACACAGAGAAAAAACATCAGTCGGTGTGTCTGAAATAACTGTGGAATACTGCAGTTTGGGATTGGGAAGTGATTTTTACATCGAAACCTGAAGAATAAGGGGACAGTGCTTTCCGGGCTGGGAGGAGGACACTTTTAAGGGCTGGGACAGCCCAGGAGCTTGGTGAGAAGCCAGGGACAGGGATGCAGGATAAGGCAGGAGACGGGGGCGGGTCCAGATAGTGATGTCCTGGTGAGAGTTTGAGTTTCTAAATAGACTTTTGAAGGATTTATTTAGTAGATTGTGTGCGCCCTACAAAGCCAGTTTACCTGAGAGAGACAGGGAGACGGTTGGATTTGTGTTTTTATAGACTTACTGCTAAGTGATTAATGTATTGGAAAGTGGCCAGAGTGGACACAGGGAGTCACAGAGGTGGCCAGGCAGGAGATGACGGTAGCTTTTGGGTTTAGGCTGATGGAGAATTGTGGATGGATTAGGTGTATTCTGCAGATGGAAACCTCTGTCCTTCTGATATATTGGAGGTGGGAGGTGAATCATGGGTCGAATCATTCATGACTTTCAGCTTTCCGGCTTGAGCAGCTGGCAGATGGAGGTGTGTGCCATTTTCTGAAATGGAAAAAAATGGGGAGGATTTAGGTAGGGAGAGGTGGAAGGAAGCACTCTTTTGAATGTGTTAAGTTTGAAGTTCTCCTTGCTTTACAGCTGAGAGAATTAAGATGTGGAAAGATTTAAGTTTCTTGCTCAAAGTCACATAGCATATCTTATAAAAATAGGTGAGGAGGTGGAATGAATATGGGGAAATATTGGATTCTCATGATGCTTTGGGATATTATAGAATATTCCACATTTTCTGCCTGTCTATATTAAAATGGCAAGTGCTGTCTTATTAGCTAGGAATTAAGAGTTTGGAAATAATAGAAAATAACCATAAGGTTATAAAACTCTGCTGTTTGAAAGTCATGTTGCTACATTTTGTAACAACTTGGTGTTAGTCCCCAGTGAAAATTGTTTTTCTTAAGAAGAAACATTTTCTTTAAAAGATACTTTCCAATAGAGAGTTTAGAAAAAAGGTGCCCTAAAACACAGAAGGGACACTCTTTGAACCAAGCTCATTTAGCTTTAGCATTTTCTTAGTATCCTGTGGAATCCTGGGAGTCTGTGTATGTAAAGAACCCAGGCTTTGAAAATACACTGGACCTCCCCACCTTCCAAAGGAAAAAAAGAAATCCCTTCCTTTTATTGTCCCTTAGGAGCTATTCAACCTTGGTCAAATCATTGAAGCTCTGAGTTTGTTCTTCTAGCGCTACGTGGGAAGTTTTTTTCTGCCCGATGCCTTGTTGATGGGATGGCAAATGTTATTTCTCATCCTATCCTTGTGAATTTTGGAGCTATCAGGGAAATTAATCTGGGCTTTCGCCTTTACCAATGATTGCTATATATAGCAATTTTATATTTTATATACTGCTTTAAAATATAGCAATAATACATTTTATGTATTAGGCAACTGAGGCCCAGAGAAATTTTAATAGGATAATACAGCATTCTTACTTCCTAGTGCAATATTTCTTCTTTCATTGAAATCATAAAATGAAACTTCTCAGAACTATTTTTTTGCTACTTTCTGATAATCTTCAAAGAGAAGAAGAAATAAAAGAATGAAGAGATTAAAGACACAAGAAAATGAGTATATAGGACAATAGTAACATAGTAAGAGGTGAAGAAAATGAAGCTGTAAATGATCTAGATGTATTTCATATTCATATTTAAATATTTTTGAAATATCTTAAATACAAACAAGGTAGTTTAAGAAGGAAATGGACTTGCTATATCTGATTTTTAAGTTCTTTCTTTGGTTGTCTGTTGTGAAACTGGTTTCTATTCTCTGAGGGATTCTGATCTCGATTTCAAGACTATTTTTTTTTTTCAGTTAGGGCTATTTCTACCAAGTAATGAATATTGCCTAAATAGTGAGTGTATTCTTATTAGATAGTTATTCATTTAATCTCCTAAATATGTGTGACAAATTTAGTTATTGTGAAAGAAAAATATAGGGGTCGAATGTATAACTCCTTTTAGTGTCTGCAAATAGCTGTGTGTGCTAAGTGGTTTATTTAGCAATGCTTATGAGCAGGACTATAATTATTCGGCTTTCTGTTTCCTCCCTAGAAATGGACCAGTTTTGACAAGATGTAGCGCCGCAGCGTGCCTGATGGGATCTGTCCAGTCATGGCCTCCGAACTGTGTAAGACGATCTCTGTGGCAAGGCTGGAAAAGCACAAGAATCTGTTCTTAAATTATAGGAATCTACACCATTTCCCACTGGAGTTACTGAAAGATGAGGGACTGCAGTACCTGGAGAGACTCTATATGAAGAGGAACTCCCTTACAACCTTGGTACAGTATCCTATTGCATTTTATTTTAAAGATTTTATTTATTTATTTTTAGAAGGAGAGGAAGAGAAACATCAGTGTGTGATTTCCTCTCGCGTGCCCTCTACTGGGCACCTGTCCCGCAACCCAGGCATGTTCCCTGACTGGGAATTGAACCGTGCACGACCCTTTGGTTCTCAGGTCTGCACTCAATCCACCGAGCCACACCAGCCGGGCTCTATTGCGTTTTTTAAAAAATCCTTTATAACGTGGTCCTGACCAAGATGTATTTTACATATTTTAAGATACATGTCCTCTCTAGTCACATAGACAGTAATATAAGTGTGCATACAGGGGGTTCTCGTGAGCTGAGAATTTGTTTTCCAAGTCCCTGCAGTTGCATGGTTACAGGAGGAGCTATGTAGGAAAGCCAAGTATTCATGAATGTACCACTTACAAAATTAGCCCCTATTCAAAACCCCTCTTCACTTAGCCAGTGCATCTGTCTGGGCCTGGGCCTTCTTTGGGTGAGTTAGGCACCCTAGATGACTTTGGATGTTCCAATACTGAATGGACCAGTTTTTTAGTGAAGAAGAGAAAGACCAACAAGAATGATATATCTTCTTCTTCTTTTTTTTTTTTTAAAGAATGATTTGGGAAGCTTAATGTAGCCTTTGAGTGTTTTGGAAAAAAACAAAAAAACCTTTCTGTGATTGCTCTGTGAAAATGAAATGATTTTGAGTTGGGCTATCATCCAGTTTGTTGAAAAACGTTTTGCCACAAAGGCAACATTTGATTCACTCTCTCCATGTTCTACAAATAAGCACGCAGTTATCATAACCTAAACTTTATGGCATATAATAGTTTTAAAAACTACTTGTAATTTTTTTTTCAAGAGAACGTCCCAATCAGACTTATTATTTCCACTGTTTATTATGAAATTTGGTCTCTGTTTTGAAAGGATTTGATTTCTGTGGCCATTTCTGGGTATCTCTTAACCTCACTTTAGATAATTTATGATGTCTTTTTTCCTTTGTGAACTGACCCACTTTTCATTCTCTTGTCTGTATTGGGCTTTCCTAAATATCTCAAAGTGTATCTTACTGGCTTCATGTAGATGGGGTGTTTTCCTGGACGAGTGTTATTGATCTGTGTAAAATGCCTACAAGGATTAGAAAGCATTGTAAAATTTGCTTGCCTTTGCCGTTTGTGGAAGTAAAAGGATGTCTGTCTTTTCTTTAGAGTGGTTAGCATATTGGTATATATGCTATTTTGAGTGCACAGATAGATTTTCTAAATTAGATTTTTCGGTTTTCAGACTTTGATAGCCTATATATAGATTTAGGATCTTGGCGGGAGTGATTAAAATGATGGCACATGGAACCAGAGCTGGTTTGGAGGCAGTGCCAGAGAGGAGGAGTGAATAGCTAGGGAGAACAGGGAGGGGCCAAAGGACCCATTGATGCTGAAGAACTGATGTACTGGGCTGCTTGAGTAAACTGTCTGGGGGGTGGTGTACGTGGTTTTAGAGAGAGACTTTCATCAGGAGAAGTTTCTGATGATGACAAGATGTGAGTGTGCAAGATGGAAGAAGCTGAGGTAGAGCTGCCCCCAGGTTTCCCCAACTCCTCCCCCACAGCCGCAGTCCTTGCAAGAGCTGGAGAAGGAATACAGGTTGGAAGTGGCGATCACCGGTTCTTCTCCCAGCCCAGAAGCTCATCAGGGGAGGGGAGCACCGAGGGCCGCAGTCCTGGGAAGGGGGTGTGGCATTGTTTGGTAGCAAAACTTGGTACAAGCAGGTAACAGACCCAGGTTCCACGAGCTTCACCTCTTTGGACCTTTGGTCCTTTATGATAGAAGAAAAGGCCACAAGAGACTTGGAAGGGAAAAAAGTCTCAACCTGGAAGCAAAATCGGGTAATAGATCTGCTGGCCTCTTCTCTTTGCAGGAGGCTTTCCGGGGGACATGAAAGAGTGACTACCCGAATCCTGATGGCAATGTCACCAGGTGCCAATTTTATTTATAGGTATTACTGGACAAGAAAGCAGCATCAAAGTTGTATGACAGCAATAAGAGCAGATGGATCCTGGTTAAACAATTACCCTATGCAAGAAGAGAAAACAACTTAAAAATGAGATTGAAGGGGAAACACTGGTCTGTCAGTCACCTCCCTGAATCGGGGTGGGGATGAGGTGCAGATGTCTTTTCTTTCCTATCGGCCCAGGAGAAAACATTCCTGACCTTCCCCACCAAGTACAAACAGGCAAATCATAAAAGAATACAGGTAGTGAAAACACAAAGAGACAGCTGTGGCCCATGTAGCTCAGTTGGTTGGAGCATTGTCATGGAGCCAAAAGGTTGCAGGTTCAATCCCTGGTCTAGGTGTGTATAAGAGGCAACCTGTTGATGTTTCTCTCTCTCCCTTCCTCTCTTTCTAAAAGCAATGAAAAAAGTCCTTGGATGAGGTTAAAAAAAATTTTTTTAATTAAGAATTAAAACACATAAAGAGATGTTTAACTTCTGATAGAAGTGATAGCATATTGATCATCCTTACCTATTCCATCAGAAAAAACTAATACCTGGCATTGAACATTATTCCTGAACAACGTTCAGAGCAACGAGAAGATGCTCTCACACGAGGTCTGTGGGCGTGGAAATTGACTTGATGTTTTTGGTGGGTGGTTGGCCCACACGTAGCAAACTCTTACATACGTATGTATTTGAATCAGCATTTTTACTTGCAAGAATTTATCCCACAGTCAAGTGAACAGAGTCGTTCATCAGAACATTGTATACAATGAAAAATTAAATGCTAATCAATGAGATTGGTTAAAATCTGATGGCAGCTGACGTTGTGTGAGTCTTTCCTATGTGCCAGGCACTGTATTAAGCGATTTGCATGTATTGATTTACATAATCCTGAAGGCAGTCTTACGAGGTGGGCACTAGTATCCCTACTTTATAGGGGAATAAACTAAGGCATAAAGAAGGTGTACATCATACTTAATAGTTAACGGCAGCTGTGGATGCGGATGGGGCACGTGAGTGGGGTGGGAACCTGGAAGAAACAAGTAACTTAAGTATTCACAGTGAAAGGAAAAGGTTCTACTAACACGTTTGGTTTATATTCTTTTCAATAATGATTTATGATTTTTACCATTAAGTATGAATTAAAGTAAGGTAGCTGGAATATAGCACCACCTACGTCTTATCCAGCTCTCAAATCTCATTAGTCAGTGAGTCGAAATACTCAGATTCCAGTGACAGCAAAGCCTGTGTTGCCGCTGTGTTGACATCGGTCATCCTTGCAGCTGGTGGCTCGGCTGAGGGGGCGAGGGGTTGATGACGGGGAAGTCCCACAGCCACACCCTCTGCCCACACTGGCTTTGAAGGAGTAGGATCTAGGTCAGAGGAGCAGGGAACATGTTAAAGGGCAAAGCAGTACGTTAAGGAGGAGGTCACAAGAGCATCATTCCATCAAATGTGGCAGGAGAAGTCGGGAGAGCAGATGACGTTACACTCTTGTCTGTTTGGTTCATTCTAGTACAGGGGCTTCCTTCTACTCCCTGATCTGATGGCCCCTTGCGGCTTCACTTCCTTGTCATTCATGTTATGTGATATACTTCAATGCACAAAAGTTTTCAGTTTGACAGAGTCCAATTTATGTATTTGTTCCTCGTGCTCTTGGTGTCATATCTGTGGCCGCATTGCCAAATCCACAGTTGTGAAGATTTACCCCTGCGTTTTCTGCTACGAGCGTTATGGTTTTAACTGTTACATTTAAGTCGTTGGCCCGTTGTTAGTTCATTTTCATGTATGGGGTGAGAGGTGGAGGTCCACCTTCATTCTCCTTGTACAGCCGCTATAAGCACTAAAATGCATTTGATTCATGACTTCTTTGAAACGTGCTGTGAGAGGCCAGGATGGAGCGGCTTGGCCGGGTGCTGGACCCTCACGGTTTATGACAGTACAGCTATTTCTCCCTCACACCACGTGTTCCTGGGGCCTCTGGTCTTGGTGTGCCCACTCGGGGAGGAAGGCAACAGCTCCCACCGTCGGGAGGGCAGTGTGGACCTTTTGCATTCAGGCTCAGGAAGGCCTCCTCTTGGACGGAATCCCACTGACCAAAGCAAGTCCCTCCTCTGTGCCCGGCTGGGAGCGGGAAGCGCAGGTGTACCTGGTGCCCAGAAGGAGAAGCAGCAGGTGGTGCACAGTGCCCTCTGCAGACATCACTGAGCCAGCTCGCGTGGAAGTGTACTGGAAGTGTATATTCCAAGATACCCAATTTTAAAACATTGTCATTTAAGGAAGTTAAAAGTTTCTCTTAAAAGTATGTGGCAAAGCATCATTAATTCTAAAATGGAGATAAATTTTATACCAACAGTGCTTGCTGAAGTTTTCCTTTATTTGTACAGAAAATGTGTTTAGCTAAGTGGTAATGAAGAGAATTTTGGCTTAATTTAGAAAACAATTTTCAAGTAATTTAGTAGGAAATGTACTCAAGGAATTTGGATACAGATTATTAACATTTTCACGTCAAAACTGTGAAAAAATAAGTAAATAATAGTAATAACAGTTTTGAAGAGTACTTTTACTTTTATCTATCAGGACTTTTAAATTTAAAAACATTCAAAATATAACAGAGTGTGAGTTCTATGGACCGAGATACACTAGTTTGTGTGACATCCATAATCCAGCATTAAAGTTCAGTAACCCACAGAATAACAAAAATTTTGGTGTTAATTCATAGTTACCAAGGCTCTTACTTTACATAAGCTATGTGGCAATGTAAAAATGTTAATATGTATAAATTCTCCCCCATTACTTAGCTCCATTGCTAAAATGTGCCAATGGGAAGCAGATAATATTACAGAACACCTATAGGTGTCAGGCACGGCCTAGGCAACAGGCTCCCTATTTACCAGGCTTTGGGGACAGATCCTAATATGCAGGTTTCTTTCAAATCCCAGTATTCTGATGAATTGCAATTTCCCAAGGTCACTATGCTCATTTAATAATAAAAACCCAATGCACTTACATATTAATAAGGAGTTAGGGACACACTGCTGGCAGCAGCAACTTTACTCAGTGCCTCATGGTGCGTGTCGCTTTGTGACTCAAAAAAAAAAAAAAAAGATGACTAGTTTGTCATGGAAAGATTAGAATGCTGTGTGATGGAGCCATGGCGGCATCTGGAAAGAATGACCGCCAGTGCTGTGGGGTAGCCACGTGGGATGATGCTATGGTAGCAGATAGCACTAGATTAGGGTCTATCATTGTTTGTTTTCTGGACTAGTCTTTCCTTTTTAAAGGAACCACTATTATTAAGCCTCACCCCGTCCCCCAGTTCTCTCGTTTCTCTAGGATACTTTGTTTCTAAGCCAATAAATGGGAGTATCGGTTCTTAATTAGGGAAGATAACGGTGCTAAAAGAAACATCTTGGGGATTTGGACAGGTCCCGGAGTAACGTCTGAGGAAAGACTGACCGTGAAGGACCTCGTTGCATACACTGATGTCACAATGTGGGGGGAACAGGAGTCACAGCTTCCAGCATTTGAAAACTAAAAGTAGTGTCATCCAAAGTGGGCACTCTGTAAATGCTTCATGGACCTCGTAAGAAATGTTCGGATTCAGCATCATCCGGTCATCATAAAAGGGCAAAGATGTGTGTATGAAAGCAGCTTGGGATACTGCAGCTAAGTGTTTGAATACAGCAGCATCCCAAAATGAAATGAACGATCTCCCTTACTTTTTAAAAATAAACCATTGGGCGTCCATTGTGTTCAGGATTTTTTTTTTAAGTTTTTCCTTAGTGAAAAATATAAACCCTTATGTTTTAATGTCTTCCTTGCCCCTCTCTGGGAAATCATTACACACTTTCACACCCGATGGCCCAGACACACTGAACTGTGTAGCAAGTTACATACTGTCTGTCCTACAATTTTTAAATTTGATTTTTTTGACATTTTCAGTTATAAAGGGCACATGCTCATTGTTCAAAATTTAAATGATACAGAAGCAGATGGAGGATTGCAACCCTGGCCCTTCTCCTAGTGGCGGTCACTGTTCAAAGTTTCTGTAGGAAAGGTACAGTTACGAACCTAAAACTTTCCAGCCGCTGACGCTTTTTTCTGTTGACGCGATTGTTTTTATTACAGGAGTTTTGGGAGTTACAACAGAGTACATTGTATTTGCAATTTTCCAAACATACCTCACTACTTCTTTTCCTCCTCCTGTTCCTCCTCTTCCTCTTCCTCCTCTCTTCCTTTCCCCCTCCCTCGTTCCCTCCCTCCCTCCCTCTATCCCTTCTTTTCATATACTGCTTCTTGTGCCTAGAAAGGCTATCCTCCTCCTTGCTCCATTGCAATCTCTGATATTTGCATTTGTCTTTTAGGACTCAGGTCAGGAGTAATTTTTCCTTAATAGTCATTCCGGACTCGTCGTTATTGGTACCTAGCATACCTTACAATATGTTTGAAGGTAGATTTAAAACAATTACCACTGAGTCAGTGTGCCCCTTCCGTCTTAACGACTCATGTCTTTGTGTTCCTATAAATTCGAACCCTGTGCACGCGACTATGTGTGTTGACCTAGGCTGTCACCAATTATTTACGGGGCCTTTCCTCATTCTCAGGGCCTCCAGCAGAGGGGAGCCTGCTGCAGTCTCTGAGTGGGATTTGTCTGGGTTATGTTCATGGAAAGGCCAGTCTTGGCAGGGTTCTGACTGCATGAGGGACCTGGCCCCCCTCCCTTTGTCTCCTCCCAATGGGCTGTTCCTCTTCCTGCCATACCCCACCACTGCTCTGCAACCTTAGGACCTGTGGCCGGTGTGATGTTCCCGTGGGCCACCTGAGCTCCAGCTTCTGCTGATCATTCTGAGCTTAGTTAGGTCTTGGTTTCTGGCCCCTGGGCATTTCCCCACTTTCTTCTGAAGGACACAGTTGGAGTGTTTTGTGGGGGTTAGGGTTAGTTCCCTAGGGCCGCTATAACATAGTGCACAGGCTGGGTGGCTTGAAACAACAGAAACGTATTCTCACAGTTTTGGAGGCCAGAATTCCCGTTCAGGAGGTGGGCAGAGGCTAGTTCCTTCTCAGGGCACTGACGGAGAATCCGTCCTTTCTCCTAGCTTTGGGGATGGCCCGTGACTTTTATTTCTTCCATGGCCCTGGAGTACTAGGCTTCCAGTTTCTCCAGAGGACATTGATTTGAAGTGTTCAAATTCATAAATTTAAATTGCATGGTCTATATAAACATAAATCCAGACCTGATTGATTATTTTCTCAAAATTTACAGCTCTATAAAAGTTAATGGTTTCTGTTTAAGCTATTTAGAGATGTTTATATATTTTTCAAAAATAAAATTTAATTCTGAGTTTTTAATTTGCAGCCAGAAAACCTTGCTCAGAAGCTTCCAAACCTGGTGGAACTGTGAGTGTGTTTATTCTTGTTTTTTTAATGTGAATGAAAATAATTCTAAGTTATTTGAAATAATAGGAAATATCATTTTAATGTATTACTATTTTTGAGCATCATGGTCACGGTGGGCCTGTGGTTCTGCTAAACCCAAACGTATTTTAAAGTATTCTAACCATTTAAATTTGTGTTTTCGTGACCTCGCTTCAAGGTAATGAAGATGATGAAAGGTATTTACAGTTTTTCTGAGCCAGTGTCTCTGTCACAGAATCATTCTGGAGAGTCCATGGAATTGGGAAAATGTATTATTGTTACTACCACCACATGTGATACTTGATTTGGACAGTCAAACACTATACAAGACTTAAAATATAGAGTAAAAACCCCCTTGCCTGCGTCCTCAGTGCTTCATTTCTTTCAGTTCTTTTTATGGTTATCTTCATGATCAATAATGTGTTTACCACTTTGGTTTTTAGTGCATCGACTTTACCTCTATGTGCTTCATTTTGGACAAATTGTATTTCTCTGTCTTCAGGGTCAGTAATATTTTCTTTTTCAGTGTCTAATCTGCTGTTAATCCCACCCAGTGAAGTGTTTTGGTTTTTTTAAGATTTTATTTGTTTATTTTTAGAGAGAGGGGAAGGGAGGGAGAAAGAGAGGGAGAGAAACATCAGTGTGTGGTTGCCCCTTGCACACCCCCTACTGGGGACGTTGCTTGCAACCCAGGCATGTGCTGTGACTGGGAATTGAACCAGCGACCCTTTGGTTCTCAGGCCTGCACTCAATCCACTGAGCCACACCAGCCGGGGCCCACCCAGTGAAGTTTTGATCTATAGAAGTTCTATTTAGTTCTTTTTTACACCTTACCATTTCTCTCATGATGTTCCTATTTTCCTTTAAATACCTGAATGTAGTTATTATAGCTGTTTTAATGCCCTTGCTTGCTATTCCATCATCTGTGTCATACAGGGTCTATTTATGTTGACTTGCTTTTATTGTCAGTTTTTGTCACATTTTTCTGATTCTTGGCACGTCTCATACTCTCTGATTGGTTGCTGGACCCTATACATTTTACGTTGTTGTTGAGTGTCTAGACCTTGCCGTCTTCCTTCTTCACTGTGCTTCGTTCCAGCGTGTGGTCATTTGCAGTTAAGTTTCATCCTTGTGTGGCTTGACTTTACACTTTGTTAGGACAGGTGTAGAGTAACCTCTACTCTAGGGGTAGTTTTGTCCTATTACTAAGGATCTAGGCTTGCTAGGACCTCCTGGGGGTACCCCACCTGGCCATCAAGGACTGGGCATCCCTTCTGCTGAGAACTTGAATGCCTTCTAGCCCTGTCTGAGCTCAGTGGGCCATTTACCTGATAACCTTTCAGTTGCGTTGTGGCTGAAGAGTATTTTGAAGTTAGCTCAGATCAAATAATCCCTTATTTAAATTTCTGGGGGTTTATTTATCTTTCTTGGTGGCACCTTGTCTCCAGAGCTTTTCTCCACCATTTCTAGCTGCCCCCGTTTCCCTGAACTCTGAGACCCCATACTTTGGGTAGGAGCCCTTTCCTATTCCATCGCCCGCAGTTTGCCCCCAGCAGGAAGCTAAGGATTGTATGGCTCACCTCACTTGTCTCCTTCCTTTCAGGGAACTTAGTCCTGGTTACCTGTTGTCAATATTTGAAAGTAATTGTTTCATTTGTTCTGTCCTCTTTTCTTGTTGCTTATAGCAGCTGGGTAAATCTGGCCCCTGTTATTCCATTATGACTGGAAGTAGAAGTGCTGTTTCTTTGGCATTTAACAAAAACTTAACCTTTTTATTTTGGAACAATTTTATATTCACAAAAAAGCTGTAAAGATAGTTCATTGAGTTCCAGTATATGTCTCCAACCGTTTTTAACATCTTCCAATTCCATGGTACAGTTGTTAAAACAAAGAAACTGACATCGGCATATTACTATTAAGTAATGTCTATATTTAATTTTTACAAAAGCCCCTCTCAAAGTATATTCCAAAGCGGCTGCACTGGCTCGCATTCCCCCCAGCAAAGAATGAGGGTGCCTGCATTACGTGAGTGGAAGCGCATAATAAACAATAGTTACCCTGAAACACCAACATTGCCACCACTCTGGAATTTAAAAAGTTAAGTACAGAGAGATGACTGAAATTGCTAAGCTTAGGATTACAACTGTCTACTGATAACTAATAATTATAACAATAACAATAGCACTTATGGAACTCTGTTCTTGAGAACTTTGCATGTATTGACTCATTGAATTTTTACAACATCCCTGTGTTATAATAGGTGCTGTTACCATCTGCTTCTCTAGATGAAGAAAATGAGAGGTTAAATTTTTTCCCCTCGTCACAGCGCTATAAAGGGGCAGGCAGCCTGGCCCCAGAGCCTGCTCTATGATCCACTCTGCCAGCAATGATTCTCAGCCAGTCGCACATCAGGACGACTTGAGAAGTCGGGGTGGTACAGAAGGTGTTGAGCACCGATATTTTGAAGGCCCCCTATGATTCTAATATGTAGGCAGGGTTGGGAACAGTTTCTGCTATTGTATACTACATCTTCATAATAGTGCAATACATCTATTATGCTGGAAAATGCTTTTTGATTTCAATTACAAGTGAACGCTTAAGTCACATTTTGATTTGGACACTTTAAGGTTCTTTTTTTATAAGCAGTTCTTGAGCTGAAGCACGTATTTGGTGGCATTCTGAGCATCGGTTTTCTCATTATTTTGGTGTCTAGGCACTCTGGCTTTTGTGTAACAAATGCACCATGTGTATATTTGTGTGTGTGTGCACACACGTGTGTGCACACTGATTTATACTGCTGGAAACCAAAATTCCACTGAATAAATTTAAAGGTCAAATTGACTTGATTCAAAAATTCATGAACCGGGCAGCATCTCCTCCAGCAGACAGACACGAGAAGAGCTGTAGAGAAGGAAAGGCTTTTAAAGGCAGGAAGAGGATGGGAAAAGGAAGTGATTTAGCAAAGAAGGCCTTGTTTCAGCCAAGGTCACCTGGCTCTGGGAGGCAGCAGGGGCCGGTCAGTCAGAGTGCCTGGTTGTGCTGGCCAGGAAGTTCCAGACTGACTGGAAACGATTACAGTCCTGGGAGAGGCTGAAACTGCAATTAGGTTAAGTTCTGAGTCTCAGTTTGGGTTTGGTGACGTGGTCTCAGCACAAGCAACTCCATTTTGGGCCTGGTGTCTCTTTTTAAGCAGCATTTAGTGTTTTGGCCTAAAGAATTGTAAAGTGAAGTACTTCCCCCTAAAATTAATGTTTAAGGAATATTGATTTTAAGATGTGGAATCATTTTCTATACACAAAACAAGGAATAAAATATATCATGGAATTGTTTAATTGTTTAAATTGTGTTAGACCCAGCAGGTTAATATCTACTATAAAATTAATTTAATCCAGCATAGAAAAATCTTCTTAAATGTATTACTTGTCTATCTTTCCTATTCTGCATTATTGACATTTTAACATTTGATACCAGACTTAAAAATCTAGAAGAATACTTCAAAATACTATTTAAAAACACTTTATGAAGATTGATTTATAGGATGCAACAAATAAAATGATAGGTTTGAAAGTAAAGTATCAAAATCTACTTTTCTTGTCTCGGAATCAATGATACAAATTTATTTTAAAAATTTGTACTACATAATCTCTGGTGGTCATTATTATTTTGCTCTGCATGGTTAGTTGGCTGCTCTGATTGCACAAAATCGCCACCAGAGTGTGCTAAAGATACTTCAGTGGGAAAAGGGTTCTGTATTTAGGCGTGCCTGGACTTGTCAGCCCTGGTAAATTTTTTTTTTTTTTTAAGAAAAGAATATGATTCATGTTTGTGAAATTCCTTTTGCTGTGAAATAAATTTTGTACCTTGATGGTTGATCATTTCTGCTATACATGATAAGCGTTAAATCTCTCCAGAATTCTTGTATCTTAGGAAGCATGCTTGCTGCATGGAAATATCTTTGATGAAATTATCTATTAGATAATCTATTTGAAGCTAAAAGTTACATGTTTCCTTTACACAATAGTGCTGGTTTTTCTTTACACAATAACTGTGTTTCTGAAAACCTGAATAATTTAAAATGAAGTAGAGAAGCTAACTAGTCATTTGTTTTATAAAGTGGAAAAAATACCTCATAATTTTCCTATTGTGTATCTTTTATTTAAAAATAGCAACTAAGTCAATAAATAGTTTTAATGTTTGCAATTCTAGCATAAGATATCATTTTCAATGTGTTATGAGTTATGTGTGATGGCCCCGTATTTTGTGTTATGTACTTTGAGTAAGGTGTGAAAGAAAGTTTGGTCCCTTTGTATTTGATACATTTCTAAGTGAGCATTTTACAAACCCACTTTGTAGCAGAATTATAACAGCTTTTCTTTTTGGTCTTTTCCCCAGGTACCTTCATTCAAATAGCATTGTTGTGGTTCCGGAAGGTAAGTAAGCACGCTTCCAGTTTTCAGTTAGGAGACACCGTAGTTTAAGCTTTCCTTCCTAATAGTAGGACAGATAGTCTCTTTAAACCTATTTTGGTTGGTGCATTAGTGAATTTTAATTATAAAGTACCTTAAATTTATTTGTTTCAAATATTCTCCCCTAATTAGTAAATCCAGTTAAGAATTATAATTAAATAAAAAGTCCAAAGTGGTTATTATGATTCGATAAATTATTATTAGATACATTGTTGCCAGGTAAATAATAAAATAAGGTCTAAATTCAACAAATCCAGTTAAGAATTTTGGTTAGATTAAAAATGACTTATATATTGTTTTGTGAACTATTTATTTATTCAAGCAATATTTTACATTGTTTTAAATTTTTGCATTTGTGCTCTTTTTTTAACTTATTCTATTATGTTGTGGTAGAAGTCTTATCAATTCCATAAAATTTAATTCTATGTATGTTTTTATTGTTTTGTGAGCAACTGAGATGGTGCTATTAACTACCATATTTTGCTGTATATAATGCCCACTTTTTTGCCCACATTTTTGAGGGGAAAATAAGGGTGCACATTGTACATGGGTAGTATATATATAAATAGATAACCTACATAGGTACAGAATTAGCATGTAAAACATGGGTGCGCATTATACACGGCAAAGCACAGGTGCATTGTAACTTGGAGGGCTTGCATTGAAGATTTGACGTAACACGTGGGTCAGACTGATTTTGTCTTCACCCTTCTCTTCTCTTTGAAGCCATTGGGTCCCTTGTAAAACTCCAGTGTTTGGATCTTAGTGACAATGCCTTAGAAATTGTTTGCCCAGAAATCGGTCGTCTGAGAGCTTTACGTCATCTTCGACTAGCTAACAACCAACTGCAATTCCTACCTCCAGGTAATCAGCGTCCGGGCCCACAGTAGCCCCTCATCCCTTACAGACCTGTTTTTATTCACATTTCTCACGGCGTGGCTCGGCAGTGGGCTTCGGATACATTTGTATGTGATTGTCCATTTGTTTGAATAGGACACTAAGGAATAATGGGGGAAATGTGGCAAAGAGTCTTTTCCTGGTGCAAATGTGAAAAGCTGGCATTTATGTTTTGGAGCAAGAATCACCACAGCTGTGCCCCAGGCTTCAGATGCTGCTCGGGCAGAATAATTTGTACAAACACCCACTTCAGTCCTGAAGTTCGGTTCTGAATTTCACAGCAGAGAAGTTGGGTGGACTTGGCATGATCTGATCGTTGGAGTATCGAAAAGGCAGATACACAGTGTTTTCTCTCCTTCTCTAGTGGGGTAATGGATGTCCATCGGCTTTGAGTTACTAAGAAACCATACTCTGAGTTGAGTAGCACAGTTTAAGTTTGGTCCCCACAGTATCAGTTTTGCCTGCTGAGCTTTCTACTAGGTGTGATGCTCCTGCAGACAGCACGCAAATGCCGCATTCTCTGGGAGACCGTTACTCCTTGGACTTTCGTGTGAGGGACATCTTGAGGCCCTCTGTGAGGCTACACGTGCTGCTGTCATATGTCGCTTCCTATATTTTAAAAAAGGAACAATATGACTTAAATTTAAAAAACACTTTCATGTATCACATGAAAGTTCCCATGCATCAAGAAAGAGCAGAGGAACACACGGATGTCACATTGGCTGGGGTCATTTCTATTTAATAGCTCTTTCAGGAAAACACCCAGACTCTGAGTGCATCCAAGGGAAATGTGTGACAACCGAAATCACAAAGTGCTACCTGTCATGGAGCTTTGTGGTCCTGTGAGAATGTAAAAAGCTACGCGTGTTAAATCCATGAATGAAACAGTCTCTAATGTGTCTTTATGGTCTAAAGAATACTTTCTCCAAATTTTTTCAAGCACGGACATTTCTTGATGAATACAAGTGTACATAATACATTTCTTGATTAATTTTTAGACTTTATGTGCTGGCTTTTACATATAGTTTCAATATTTACAAAAATGATACTAGCATAGTAATTTTTTAATCTCATATAATGTCTGTCTTTTTCCAACTCCAGTTAATATGAGAATTTTCAATATGGTATAGGAATATGGTCTTTCCTTTAGAGCTTATTGTATTAATTAGGCTCAATGATGTTTCGTCATTCTAGTTTGGTCAAGTTTATACATTCAGATATTCAGGATATTAGATTCTCTTTTGGAAATTACCTAGAAAATGTCTCCTTAAATAACACTTTAAATTTTCATAGTTTCACATATGAAACTTAGAAAGATATACTGTAGAATCAAGATGCACGGATATAATCCTGACTTGGTAAGCCCTTGTGTGTATGTTTCAATAACATGTGAGAATATAATTCTCTGTTGGACCATTGTTCTGTGGATTCCATTATGCTCTTTTCCTGTAACGTACGACACTTGGTGGGAGAATGTGGCATTTCCTTCCATTATATACTCTCAGACATTGAGGAGGTGCGGCCGATAGCAGTGACCACTTCCTGGTCACCAGGGACGGGCACAGGCTTCCTGACGACTTCCTTGTAATTTTTAACTTGTCTCAGCTGTTGCGTCACAGATTTGTGGCATGTACTCTTGACTTTATTTCCTTTGCTTATTTCTGTTGTCCGTGTTCGGTTTTGCTTGCTTTGAGTAGAATCATAGGCAGTAATAGCAATGTATTCTGAATAGAAACTTTTGATTGAGCCACATAATAGATTTTTTTTACTTTCTAGGCCACCATGAATAGCAATGGACTAAGTCTTTGAATTGTTTGATTCACTTTACACATCTCTTTATGAAGTAGTTTCAGTGTTATAATTTGAGGGGCTAGGTGTGCCTCAAATGTTTGATCATGTTGGGGCACGTACTACGGAAGTGTGTTTTAATTATAGTGAAAGACATGTGAGGGGCGGCCACACTGCCTCCACTGGATGACAACAGACGCCGGCTGCTGTCCGACTGACCGCCCTTCTCCCTGGTCCATGCCGTCACATGGAGACCTCTTACGTGTCACGTTTCCTTGAAAGACCTAACGTTTCATTGTGCGTCTTTGTTGTAGCTGAGTACCCTTTGCATGTGAGATCAAAGTCAGTTTCTAAAACTTGAAATATGTTAGAGCGCCTTTGCAAAGATTGAAACGGTTAAAATAGAAGGACCTTGTGCACAGGGAGGGTTTTGAAACTGGGGCCTGAGAACGGACTGCAGGGGTGTCACGGATGCCCTCCGTTGGGTGCGTTTTGGTGTCTGTCACGTGGCTACATCGCCGTGAAGGAGGTCCAGTGTCTTTCTCAGTTTCTCAGGTGGATCCATAGCTCACATGCCTCGTTGTGTTGGCTTGTCTGCCCACACCCGTTCTCTGGGAATGCTCCTTTCCCTCGTTCTGCAGGATTGGAGCACAGTGCCCTTTTCCTGCCCTGGGACATTGCTTTCTCTCCACAACTGATTTGCCCTGGCATAGCTGCCTTTCCTGAGCAGGGTCATTTTTTTGGTGGTGGTGGGATTTTGGAATAGACTGTCAAAGGGGAAAAAAGAGAGCAGAGGGGCAGAAAAAGAAAATCAGTCTTTCTCTCTGGGGTACCGCACAAGACCTTGTAGCCTCGGGAGGTGCTGGCAACAGCCTTGGAGATTGGGGAATGGAAAAAAAAGAAAGATGAAGCAGATCACAGAGAGAAGATGGAAGCAAAGACTTTCTGCGTTTTCTTTGCTTCCCACTCACCCGTGCTATTCTTAAGGCCCGTAGGCTTTGTGCTTCAGCTTGCTCTAGTTGGCTTCTGTGCATTGCCACCAATATAAGTCCGTGTAGCAGAGCTGCCCCAAAGGCCTATCTGGGGCCTATCTGGGGTGTGGGGTTAATTTTATACTGAACTCTCCTGTTTACTTAACCCTTATCCTTTGAGGCTGCAGAAGCTCTTGGAGAGAGTGGGAAGTCCAGGTTGAGCAATGGCATGATCACTATTATGGGTGGGTAGTTCATTCTGTCACTTGTTTACTTTTTTAGAATATACTTTGCACCTTTTCTATTAGATGTCTTTTTTATTTGTTTCCCGACTGCAAGTAGTAGTTTCTTGGAAGGCGCAGAAACATGGGTATGGACTGGTGATGGGATATAGGAATGTGAAGGCAGGCTCTAAGGAGTATGTTATTAAGCCAGCGTAGGGGGGCAACGTGTCTCCCCTCTCCCCTTAGGGTCTTCAGCTGGGCCTAAGAAAATTGACATGAGCCAAATTAACTGGACAAAAATATATAAAGTTTATTTAATATTTTTACATGTGCACAGAGCCTTCATAAGAAAAGTGAAGGCCCAAAGAAGCAGTTGGAGCCAAAAGCTTATATACTAGATGGACAAAGAGTGGTAAATCGTGGTAAGTCTAAGGGGCTGGGGCCAGGCTAGTGAACTGGGAAAATGACTAGGAAGAGAAAGGACAGTTTAATGAGGTTTGTGTGTACGTATTCCCCTCGGCCTCGATTCCCATCCCTGGTGGTAAGAATGTCTTCCACCTGGTACAGGGAGTGCTCCTTCTGCAAGGGACTTTTATCTCTTGCTTTCAGGAAGGAAAGGGAAGGTCAGAGTGCCCTTCTTGCGTCTCCTGGTTTTCAGTGCCTTTAAATCAAAATAATCGACATGCCACAGTGGCATGTTTGGGGGTAGCACGCTCTGACAGTCTTCACCAGCCACCACAACGGGCAGCCGGAGCCTAACCTTACAAGAAGCACATCCCTCAGGATCACTCTGCTCGAGTGCTGGGAGAATGGAAGGGAGCATTTAAACGTCAACTCCCAAACGTTATTGGTTGGGAGTTGTGTGGCTGGGAGGGAGGCCATGAACTCCCTGGTTCTTCCAGCACGCGGCTCCTATGCACGTGGACAGAGCCACTGGCTGTGCAGTTCGAAGGCCTCAGCTCCAGAGATAGAGATGCTGGCCGTGGGCACTGGTCAGAGAACACTGGGATGACGGTGTGGAGCTCACCACTCAGAGTTAATCACTAGCAGGCATCCTGCAGCACGGGCTGCAGGCGTGTGTGGTCCACCTGTTTTAGCATCTTCCCGATTTGGTCCACAGACCGCAGCTTGATGGATAGGCTAACTTAACAGTGTGGGCCGGACTTGGGCCCAAGATCAATAAATAATCATTGCTCCCTAAGACAGTCTTCTCCATCAAATTACTGAAGTCACGGTCTGTGGTGTGAGAACTTTGAAACCAGTAAGCCTGGTTTCTTTATCTGTTTGCTTTCTAATTAAATGTATTGGGGGTAACCATGGTTAATAACATTTTATAGGTAAGAAGCTTCACCAAACAAACAAAAGGTGAGGGAAATTTACTGCTACAATATCTGAATTCTAAGAGATGTTGAATGGAGCTCTTCTACCTGAGACAAAAAGATTAAAGGATATAAAACTGAGTCAGATGACAGACAGATGATAGAAGCAGGAAATTGCAACTCTTTCAGAATAGGGTATTAAACAATTAGAAAGGTTAAAGGGCAGAAGCATTTTTTAAAAGACTATAGCTTTCGCCATTTGGAAATGAATGGACAGCATAAAAAAGGCTAAAGTGAGGAGGGGAAAAGGACTGAGCTTGTGCAGGGGGATGGAGATAAGATGCAATCAGAAAAAAAGGGACCATTGTATGGAGACTGGTTTCTCCTGAAGGCTTGTCTGTAGCAGAATCCTTGTCCTCTATTCCGGTAGGGGGTGGAAACAGCGGGGGAGCTCTTCTCTTTTACAATTGGCTTGTCACTTTCTGAATTCGATGTAGGTTTCTTGTACATAATATCTTTTTCAATGGCTACTTTAAAATTTTTCTCTTCATCTTTGCTGTTATCATTTGATGATTTGCCACAATGTAGGATTTAAAAAATATTTATCCTACTGGGTTTTTTGGTTTTGATTCCCAAATTGGGAAGTTTTCTGTCATTATTTCTTTAAATATTTCTCTGCTCCATTTCCTCTCTTAATGGGACTCCAGTTATACACATTAGATCATTTGGTATTTTTTCACGGGTCACTGAGGCTTTGTTTTTTTTAATTTTTTTCTCCTAACCTAAAGGTTGGATGATATCTGTTGATATGTCTTCTAGTTCATGAAGTTCTTTTGTGCTCCCCAATATGCTACTTATTAAGCCCCTTCTCACTCCCTCACAGCTTTTTCCTCTTCGGTACCCTGCCCTGCAGTTTCCAGCTGCCTCACCCACCACTGCTGAGCTCTGCTTGGGTCCCACTTTCCCATGCTGTGGCCCAGAAGGTGCCCCTTGGCAGAAAGCCTTGTCCAACACGGGGCTCATCACTTATGCTTCCTGTATTTCAAGGGTCCAGGGCCTGCGTTTCCTGTCCATTGCTTGAAAACAGTTGCCTCCTGTATTTTTGAGTAGTTTTATTGCTGTGCTTTGGTGGGAGGCAAGCCTGGCATCCCCCACCCTGTCACATGTGGAACTGGGATGTCCTATTCTATGCTCTTTGATTTCTTTTTTGATTTTTCATTTGATTATTTGCTCACATTATTTTGTATAGGTAAGTTACATGCCACTTACACATTTATACATTGCCTTCTCCTACTTCCAGTACCGAAAACTGTAACATTATTTGTTGTAGAACACATGTAAACTCATTTCCTTCCAGAGACGACTTTTTTCTAACTTCAGTAAAATTACCTTGTCTATTATAAAGAGAAATATCATGCACTTATAAGTAAAAGATCATTGGGGAAAGATTTCCATTGGTGCAGAGCTACTTGCTAAACACTTTGTGATTCACCCTTGGCAAAAGCCACAAAGGACAATAGACATAAGAAGAGTCAGAAAAGCCAGCTAACCTGTGATAGTCAAGAGAAGCCTGATGCTTTTGTGACTTACTATAAACTGTGAGCTCCCCCAAGAGAAGTTTTAGTAACAAACAAAGTGTAACCAGGAGTCAGAAAGACGTTGCTTACATCTGGCATATAAATCAGCCTATTTTTCTGAAATGCTTGTATCCTTGAAAAGCCGTTTTGGTTACCAAAAAAGGAAGGGTTTTCAGCCCAAATTAAAAACATGAAGCACTCTACCTTGCACTTGAATGGAAAAGCGTGCACAAACACAGTAAAAACAGACTACGTGTAACTAGCTTGAATCGTCTCTAACAGGCTTCGATTATGGTTAAGTTTATTATTTTTTTCTTAAAATTTATTTGTCCTCCACTGGAGTCTCTGTTGCTTTATTGAAATGAAATTTAGCATCTCTTCTCCGGTCTGTTCTGTTGCCAATAAGTTGCTGGGAAAGCTCTGTCTCATTGGTCTAGGGCGAAGGGAGGGAGTAGACCCGCCCCTTCCTACACAGGACACAGAAGGACCCAGAGCCGGTCACTCAAGGGCTTCCCCTGTTGCTTACTACCCCATCTGGTGAGACTCCCTTGGCATACTCTGCCCGCTAACATCACAGGCTGCAGTGCATCTTCCCAGGTGCTGACCCTGACCTGTGGCTGTGAGACAGGTGCTCACATTAGCAGTCCTGGGATTGCAGTTTCTCATAATGCTGGGTAGCCCCAGGTATGCTGGCTCAGTCCTGGTTTTGTTGTTACCTCTTCCATTGTACCAGCCTCTCAGTGATCATCTCAAAGGGAAACTGGAGCAGCTCCCTTTTTGAATCCTCCGAACACAAAGGGGCTTATGATACCTCTCCCCCAAGTTGTCAGGACTCTTCACCCCCTATTGCCTTCTTGGGCAGATACTGAAGTAATTCAGGTCATTTACCCTCCTACGGAGCCTCAGCTTTTCACTGATGCCACATCAGTGCTGACACAGTAGCTAACTAGCACCCTTCTCTCTAAAAGGGATGCTGAATAATTAATCGCTAACAGAGCATCCTTCTGGTGTCACCAAGCTACATATGTATGGGCTGCAGTACAGAGAAATGGGCCTTTCCTATTTTGTGGGGCTGTCTGCATGACCAGGCGCTTACTACCTGATCTATATATAGCAATAACTTGGTGCCCTGGCTGGCGTGGCTCAGTGGATTGAACGCCAACCTCCAAACCAAAGGGTATCCGGTTGGATTCCCAGTCAGGGCACATGCCTGGGTTGCAGGCCAGGTCCCCAGTAGGGGGCGTGCGAGTGCAACCACAAACTGATGTTTCTCCCCCTATCTTTCTCTGTCCCTTCCCCTCTTTCTACAAATAAATAAATAAAATCTTAAAAAAAACCACAATTATTTTTTGGTTCAAAGTATCATGTGATGTGGGGATGATGAAGGCAGACAAAATCTAGGCCCAGATGTCAAAAGAGCTTTGATGGTAATATTTGATTGGCTAATATTTTAAACTGTGTACTTCTGAAGAAGAGACGAGACAGAAAGGATAGAGAAAGAAGTATTGGCGTGTTAGCAGTCATCTCAGCACAGCGTGGAGCAATAAAGATGACCATCTGCCAATTGAAGGAGGTAAAAATCTAATGATCTACCCACCCTCAGCTTGCTACCTGGCCACTGAATAAGTGAATAGATTGTTTACCAGAGTCCTAAACCCGTATTCAAAACCTATTCTTTCAATGTCTCTTATAGACCTAAGGTTCCTTTATTAACATCTCTGTAGTACACAGTGCTTTATTATTAAAGTGACTTTATACTGTCGTTAAATATATATTAGTGACTTCATAGTAACAGATTTTTTTAATGTATATTTTTACAAAAAATAATCTTGGTATATACTAGATTAGATAAAACACAGATTTCTCAGAAAAAAATATTTTTACTATTGATGCTATTACACATTGTAAAGTCTGATTACAAACAGAGCTAAAACTTTAACACTTTATGTACAAACTTTTCCCAGCTTTGAAAACTGGGCAAATGTCTTAGAGTATAAATGGCCATTCAGAGTCTTCTAAGAGAAGAAAAGTTTTGTCTTCTGGACCACGCATCCTTCTCAGTCAGGGTCCAATATATACAGAAAATACTCCTCTTTAGAAAAGGCGTGAAGGAAAACTTGCCAAATGTCTGAAAAACAGAAGTTCATTGTGGTGATACGTTTTTAAAAAGGCTAAAGGAGAAAAGTTCATCCTTCACCCCTACAAAGCCTTTCCCATCAGTCGTACTACCGACTGAGGCATGGGCCAGTCCTCTGTGGCAAGGTTTCAAAGCACTGCCATCGTAGCAGCAGAGATCCAGTTTGAAATCTTCAGGGGTATTCTTCCAGGCTCACCTCACATGCAGGGCTGTTCCTCTTCGCTTTCCGTATACAATGAACTTTCTGCACCATGGTCTAGTAACAGCTTGGTGCCCTATGGGAGCCATAAAGAGAGCCCTGAGGTCAGTGGAAGAGGATTTAAGGAGACTTCATGAGCAAAGGGTGGGACTGAACTATGAGTGGTGTTCAGGAGCAAAGGACTCAGGTTTGGATATTTTCTGTTATATTATCTCTGAAACGTATCCATCTCGTCTGTCATACACACTTCCTCCAGGGTTCTCTTTCTAAATCACAGATTTGATGAACAACCTCCCCCATTAAAATCCTTCATTTAAATAATTGGCAAAAAATGTTGTGGTTGCCACGATAGAAGTTTGTTGGTTTATCATGAATACCAGGAATTAGGAGTATTTAAAAAATGAATATGGTGTTCTTAATCTTTTGAAGTTAATTTTCTTGAAAGCTTATAAAGTGTATTTTTTTAGACACAACCTATTAATGAGAATTCAGAGATTTAATTGTTATTTTTGGATCTAAATCAGCTTGCTGTATTTTAGAGGTATTGTGGCATGATCAGAAAATTATAATTTCATGTCAAACTATATTATTGTGATGAAGAATTAACTGGCAGGATATATATAGGGCTTGTGCTGAAGTAAGTATTTCTTAAAAAGTAGTGCCTTCAGCCCTGGCTGGTGTGGCTCAGTGGATTGAGCGCTGGCCTGCGAACCAAAGGGTCGCTGGTTCAATTCCCAGTCAGGGCACATGTCTGGGTTGCAGGCCAGGTCTTCAGTAAGGGGCGCACAAGAGGCAACCACACATTGATGTTTCTCTGCCTCTCTTTCTCCCTCCCTTCCTTTCTCTCTAAAAATAAATAAATATAATCTTTTTTTAAAAGTAGTGCCTTTAATATGTAAAACATTTATTTCTTCATATGTTATTTGAACATGCTTGCTGCTTACTTCATCTGTAAATTATGTTTTAATCTGTTAACAGTTTTAACTTAAATCAGATTGTCTATTCTGCAAGTAATTTTGAAGTTAATGATTGTTTTAGTGAATGAAGAGCTTTATGATTTGCCAGGGGTTGATGTAATAGAAGTAATTAAACAAAATTTAGTTTGATATGGGTGTTACCAAGCTCCTCTCCACCACCCCCACATAGTTGACATCACAGTTCTTTGTTTAATACTTTCTACTATTCTTTTTTTTAAAGAATCAACATTTATGTAATAAACGTAGTATGAAAGCCTTCATACCCTGTCATGCCATGTCTTTTAGCAACAGAAAGCAAATTTGCAAGGTTGTCATTCTGTGTCCTTCACAAAATCAAACTCATTAGATTTAGTACAAATTCAAGGATGTCGGATTTTAGTGGTAGAAGGAATATCAGAAGCCATCCACTTAAAGTCTAGCTACTGCATTGGATAAGGAAACGGGGACCTAGGGACCAAGTGACATTAATTTGATAGGCTGCTGCTTTATTGGAAGGTCATAGTTCTTAAAGCCCCTTGGAATGCTAAGTGAGGGAAACTTGAATATCTATCATTTGGAGAGCAAAAGTTTTAAATTTAGATGAAGCCCAATGTATCCGTTTCTTATTCTATGGGTCATGCTGTTGATGTCTTACTTAAGGACCATTTGCCAAACCTAGGATTACAAAATTTATTTTCCTATATTTTCTTATATAAAATTATCTATTACATTTACTCCTGTGATTCATTTCAAGTTAATTATTGTGTGCAATGTGAGTGATGGGTTAAGATATTTTTAGATATGGGATATTCAGTTTTTCCAACACAGTCTGTTGAAAGACCATTCATGCTTTCTTCGTGGAACACTAGTTGGCCGACCATAAACACATGGGTTCATTTCCAATGTTCTGTTCCCATTGGTGTTTCTGTCTGTCTGTCCTCATGGCGATGCCCATTGGCCTGGTTACTGCAGCTTTATGGGGAGTTTTGAAGAGAGGCAGTATAATTCCTTCCACTTTGTTCTTTTCCAAATTTATTTTGAAAAAAAAATCAAATTTCATTGATTCTTTTTTACAACTAAAGAAAATTTAATTTTTCTCATTTTGGGCCTTTTATCTGTGTACATAGGTTCCTATATATGTGGTACCAATAAGAAGATAGAGATAGAATGGGGGGCCTTGTGTCAAAGCGACCTGTGTGGATTGCTCTGCTATTCAGTATAATTTCTGATCACTCAGTCTGTTTCTTGCCTACATCTGTGGAACTCAGAACTTTCAGCTGGCTTCTCTAATTTTATTGTGCCTTCCACAACACTAGGTCTCTTACCAATAATACAGAGGCAGTGAAGGAGTGGGGGCCAGGTGGCATGGCCTGCATTCTCCTGAGATGGAGAGATGAAGAATGGACAGAATGAGCCCGAGGGGGACTGTGTCTGTCCCATCCCCCATGGGCCTGCTCCCCCCGCTGTTCACAGAGGGCCAGATCTTGGTGGTGGCAGCTGAGCAACAAGAAGGTAAAGGCCCTCGGTTTTGACTCACACCAAATCACCTAAGTACATTTCAATGTCATACATATGTGACATCAATATTAGATGAAAGGATACCAAACAGTTAGGGTGGTTAGTGGAAGGGGTCTTCTCTCTGTATGGCTTTTTTATAAATACGAATGAATTTCTGTATTGCTAAAGGTTGGGAAGTTGTTGTTTTATTTTTCTTTTTAGAAATGTTTGAGAAGTTTTGGGGGGCCTATTATAACATTCAAACTTTATTATTTAATTTTCCATAATTTATAAATTCTGGCATTTAAATACATTTCATCCATATAAAATGTAGATTTTATAGTAGACATTCATTTAATTAAATTCTTTCATAGAACTAAAGTAAAAGAAATGCTACTTTGAAATTTATCAATATATAATAAAATGTGTATAAGAAAAATATTATTCAGGTATTAATAGAACTAAAATTCTCCCAATACCTTAAAGATCGAAGCTTTAGGTTTTGATAAAGAATCGGGGTATGTTTAAAATACTTTAAGAAATGTTCATTAACAACCACTGTCTTTTTAAACCCCTTTGATGTGCTAATCAGAGGCAAGTAAAATTTGGAAAGTGGAAAATTATGTATTTTTCCTTCTATATGTTTACGTCACCTTAAAATGACTTCAAACATAAACACAGGGACTTCATTCTCTTGAAAGCTTTTTTGCAGTTCTTCACTCAGATCTCTTTGAATGCTCTGCTTAGTTTCTCTAAACAGCACTCTACATAAAGTATGTTAGTAAATTTTAGCAAAAATTGCGATGAATAACTGCCCATTTCTTCCCCACTGCTTAGAAAAAGATGGCAATATTTTAGTACCAGTCACGGGGACATTAAACCTTGAGTGATAGCATTTAATTTATTTTAAACATCATGATGAAGGCTACTGAGAAGTCAGCTTTCATTAAATATTTGTATTTTTCCCTTGGTCTTCACTTAATTATTTCTTAGTATTGCTTCTTATTAGGCGAAATGACTTTGGCATTTCTAATTAAAAATTAAATATCTCACAATGATCTGGCTTTTAGGGAGACATGCAGACTAACGATGCGGAACCTTTTCTCTTTGCTGTTGGCCCCGACGCCACCCGCTTTGGTCTCCTAATTTAGTAACAGAAGTACAGCTATGCACGGCTGGGCAGGGTTGGTATGCTGGCCCCCAGCCAGGAAGCATGGGTTTCTTCAGTAAATGGACCGAGGGGGATCTGCGGAAAACACAGACTATATTACATGAGTTTTGCCCTTTACGAATCCCTAACTATTTAAAGGGACTCAGCTAACCCATTACCACCTAAAAAAAGAAAAGTCAGTTTGGTTGAAACACACACTCACACTAAATGATGTATTGTTTTCCTTTTCCAAAGGCACCCTTCATTTTTGTGTTTTTAATTTCAGATTTGTGTGAGTTTTTAAAAAGTACTTTTCTCTTTTAATGAATGAATGAATGTATCACAATTAATGAACTCTATTCAGTTATTTTATGCATTTGCGATGCCATTCAAAATAGCATAATATAAAAGTGTTGATAATACACAAATGTAATGTGCTCCTGTGTGGGAAAGTGAAAGAAAGTTCTGACAGAGATAAATTTAAAAAAAAAAAAAAAAAAAAGGCTCGATATTACCAGGCAGCCTCGGCAACTGCTGGTCTGGGAGGCCATGGTGGCTGTCCTGTCCCCTGCCCAGTGGGTATCGTTAGCGATCTGCATCCTCACTGTACTCCAGGTGGGTTTGCGGTGGCTGCTTTCTTGAATGCTTGAGCACCAGGCGCTTCCCTGTCTGCTGATACTTTTCCTTCTTGTTGGTGCTTCTTGACTGGCACATCCTTGGTCTTCAGGTCCATTGCTTCTGAACTTGGAGGAGAGCCTTGAGGCCTAAGGGATTAGCTTCCACTTTTCTCCTTCAGTCCTGGGTGTATTTCTCCAAGACTCTGCCTTTCATTGTCAAATGAGGGCCAGCTGTCCACCTGAGTACCTTCGAACAATGAATTCTGCTACTTGGGATGATGTTGGAAGGGTTTAGAGGAGTTCGCTGTGTGGATGGATGCTCTGGAACACACTAGAGCACTATTAGTCACAATTTACAACACAATGGATTTGAGACACACTTAAGTTATCAAATTATGTTGACTTCAGGATTAAGGTTTCTCATAAGTGCCACCCAAAAATATTAATGAGTTAGAAAGAATACCAAACACCATAAATGTCTTGACCAAAAGTGGTCCGAAGTTTACTAATCGGAAAAAATAGTCAGTTTTAAAATGATCTATTGCTCAACATTCAGCAATTTGCCTATGATATGTCTAGGTAAGGATTTCTTCGTGTTTTTTCTACTTTCAATTCAGTGAACTTCTTGGATCTGTAGATTAATGCTTCTACAGATCCAAGAATGCTTCCAATGTGGGCCATCGTCAGTCCTTACCTTTTAACATATTTTCCTGCCACTTCCTCTCTTTCCTCTCTTTCCTCTCTTTCCTCTCCCTCTGGAACTCCCATTATACACTAGATATGGTGCTGCCCCACGGGTCTCTAAGGTGCTGATCATTTTCTGTTAATGTTCTTTGACTCTTCAAATTTAATCATTGCTATTGACCTGTCTTTGAGTTCACCGATTCTTTCCCCTGCCATCTCATATCTGATCCTGAGACCATCTAGTGCATTTTTTTTTTTCCCACTTACCATATTTTCAACTTCAGAATTGCTCCCTGGGTCTTTTATGGCTTGTATTTTTCTGTTTTGATTCTCCGCTGATTGAGTCATCGTCATCACATTTTTCTTTAATTTTTGACATAGTTTCCTTTGCTTCTTTAAACACATTCATAACAGCTGCTTTGAACTCTTTGCCAAGTTCAACATCTGGACCCATTCACAGTTAGTTTCTGCGGATTGTTGTTTTGTTGTTATTTTTTCCTCCCCTGGTTTATAGGCCACACTTTGCTGTCTCTTTGCATGTCTTGTATTTCTGCTGTTGTTGAAAACGGGAAAATGTAGTTAACATATTGGGGACACTCCAGCTTTCAACATATTTTTCTGAGATTTGTTTTACTAATTTTCGCTCCTCTCTGGGGTTTAAGTTGCAGGCTCTTTCCCCTTGTGGTGTGTAATATCTGATGGCCCAGCTCAGAGTTTAGTCCTACTTATGTTTTAACCTGGCTTCCTAGGGGCGGCCACCCTGTCTGTGTAGCTTAGGGGCAGCCACGATTTGCAAAGAGGTTTGCTGACACACTTCCAGCCCCTGAAGCTTCTGTCTCATGCTCATGGAAACGTGTTGGGTTAAAGAGCGCATTCAGAGAGAGTCTGTTATCCCGTCTGCTCTGCCTTCTACTCGTGCAGACCCTGGGTCTCCCCTGCACATACATATAGTTACTCAATTGTCTAAGGGTTTGTGGAGAGCATATCTAGCACTTCATCTGCTCCCTCATTCCCAGAACTTCCCAATTAAATTTATGGCTGTTCAACCACTCCTTCCAACCGGATCTGCAATCCCAGGCTAGCAAAGCAGATGTTGGGTCTTTTCCTCATGCTTTTGCTACAGAGTCTGCAACTTTTAGCTGAAAAAGATGTGAGCTTTTTGCCCCGTACCCAAAGCAAGGATGCCCTCACTGTCTGCCAAACTGCTGGTTTTCCTAAGCAACCCTGCCTTGGTAAATTAACATTGTTGAGATTGTACTTGAAGGTCGGATGGGGGAGGAGCAAGCAAGAACGGGCTGCAGGCTCCCGCTATGCTTCAGTGACACTTTAACAAGTTTGGAAGAGCAGACATCTCTGAGTTTGCCTGCCTCTGGCGGATTTCCGGAGCCCTGAAATAGTTTGTTCTTCCCAGCTCTGTCCAGTGTCATGCTTGCCTGTGCTGGAGAGGCCTCACTGAGCTCTTCACACCAGCTTAGGCCCCAACTCTCTTTAAATATTCTCAATCCAGTCATTTCATTAGCTATTTAAAATGTTAAAGGGACTCATGGAGCTTCAGAATCACTATTTAAAATTTTTTTACCTTAATCTTTATTATATGTTTTCCATTACTATTGAGTCCCCTTATGCCCCCCACCCCCAGCAATCACCACACTGTTGTCCACGTCCATGAGTCCTTCTTCCCCTTTTGCTTCCTATTTTTATTGTGAATTTTATGTCAATGTCTTCCCATCCTTGGTTCTCTGGCATTTCACATCTAAAGTCATTGGGCAAGGTTTGAACCACAGTTATTGTTAATAAAAACATGCTTTTTCATGTTCTTTTCAGTATCTTGAGATGCTCTTTCTGAGGGGACATAAACTGCCTTAAGTGTGTGAAAGTCTTCTCAGACCCTTTACCTAACCTGGGCTCCAAGTTCCTCTCTGGGACACTTGAACATCATTCTCTGCAGTGAAGAAGGTGGGGCCTCTATTTGTCATTTGTTAGTTAATTATTCTTGCCTCAAGCACAGCTTGAGGAATCTTTGTGGTATCCTTCCCATCTTCCTGAAGTGTGGCTCATTCAGGATAATGGATTTCCTCTATTCGTGCCAATTTATGTCTAAAACTGAAATCAAAGACCAACAGAAATCTCAGAAAGCAGTGATATATATATATATATATATATATATATATATATGAGCTCAGATCTTGAAGTTTATTTACTGAGGGCACGACATAACATCAATTTTTATTCTCTTTACTCCAAAGGAATAAAATAATACAAGTGACAAAATGTTTTTTATAGATTTTCAACTCTTCAGAGGATGAAAAAATAATATTTTATCAAAAGATGGATTCAAACAAGTAAGCATGCAGTTTATGTAATAATTCCCACATGAGTGCAGTATAATTTCACTGTGGACTGTTTATTTAAAACAGGGCACATAATTGCATTATTAAGGACAAGAGCAGACCAGTAGACAATAACATCTAGGCCACAGAAAAGTGAATTCATTCGTGTTATTGAATTAGGCGCTACTCTCCCTGTGTTAGTTGTATCTGTGATGCCCAGAGTTTCTTGGTGTTTTGAATCACTCACCTAATTACCTTCCGTACTAGTTACGGGCTTACGAGGAACTTCCGGTGGAAAGGCATTACTGTCCTGTAAACTATGTGGTGGGAAGCACTGTTCCAGGACCCCCTGCAGACAGTGCCGTTGGCAGTCCTTGTGTTTGCTTGTTCATTAAACTTTTGATTTGGAGATATTTGTAGATTCTCATGCGGTTATGTGTCCATGTGCTTTGACCTAATGTTTAGTTTTTTCCAACTATTACATAGTTTTGCAAAAATCGATTACTACTACTTTATGGGCGATGTGAGGGGCCATGTGAAAGGTTTGGAGTCGGCTGAAATTCTGTGACTCTGAGTTTGTTCCACACCGACCGTGATAACGGCCATGGTTGAGAGAGGCATGAGGAGCACTCTGCGGACTCGTAGCCTGTTTCCCACCCAGAAAATTTTATTTTAAAGTGTGAATTTGCAAGTCAAAAAAATGGCATGTAAAAGTATGTAATAACACATAAAATCAGCAACTTCTGTGTGTCGTTAATGAAATGAGCTCATGCGTTCTGTCAATGTTAACACCATATAGGTATAATCGAGTTCTAATGCCATATTGACTCAACCAGGAAGACTTCTGTAAAGTTTGCAGTGACTCTGTTGACGGTTTTCCTAAATTTAAAGTTGTAGAAAGGTCATACACTCATACTTTTTTTTTTTTAAGATTTTATTTACTTATTTCTGGAGAGAGGGGAAGGGAGAGAGAACGAGAGGGAGAGAAACATCCATGTGTGGTTGTCTTTTGCACGCCCCTTACTGGGGGCCTGGCCCGCAGCCCAGGCATGTGCCCTGACTGGGACTTGAACCAGTGACCCTTTGGTTTGCAGGCCAGCGCTCAATCTACTGAGCCACACAAGCCAGGGCATAAATTAAAGTAAAAATTAAATATGCCCTTTTGAAGTTGCTTCTTTGAGTGTTGCTTTGACATAATTTCTTCTTATTATTATTTTTTTGCTATACTGCCAGTTCCAATAATAAGATGAGTCGAGCATACAATTCATTTGAAAAAGGTTGATATTCTTGGAAACGTTAGGTCCAACTAACTCATTTCTGAAAGAAATAGCAACTCACCGGCCAAAGTCATCTGTTCACATTGAACTGATGAGTATTCTTCATGGGCTGGCAAGTTTTTATTGTCCTCTTTGTTCCCGGGCGCTGTTACTTCCTGTTGTGGAGGGTATCGGAAAGCTCTGCACGGCAGCGCCCAACAAAAGCTCCCCAGAGCACGGCCAAAGGCCTGCGCGCCAGTGTCTACCGACCTGCTTGTTACAAGGCGGTGGCGCTCCTTTGTAATATTTCTCCAAAGGTTGAGGAATAAATAGAAATCTGAAGAAATCCGTTTTTCTGTGTTCTCTTTAGAAAAGCACCATACAAGTTTCTGTAACACTTAGATGTAACAGAAATGCTGTAAACTTTGATTTCATTCTTCAGTTCATAATGACAAAACTTGTAAGGGCCGCAGTGAGCTAGATTTGCATGGCAGCGCCGGATGGACGTGCTTATCAAAGTTCTGTTTGCTGTTGCCCTGCATTTCAGTGAACGGAAATGCCATTAGGAAATCCCAGTTTTCATCTAAAATCCAAATTACATGTATTTTAGTTTTTATTTATTGGTTGATTTTAGAGGGGGGTGTGGAGGGAGAGAAGGACAGAGACAGAGAGACCCCTGACGGCGGATCAAACCTGCACCCTTGGTGTATTGGGGTGCATTGGGGATGAACCGACTAAGTGACCGGCCAGGGCATCTAAAACCCAAATTTTCGAATTGCTGCGCCTCGTCTTCTAAGGAATCCCGAAGTGTGGGATGAAGTACCACATTATCGTGGGATTAATATATGTTTGTGCTAATATAAGAGCAATGCATGAGCACAGAAATAAATATTTAAACAGTATAGGGAAGTTTAAAAATGAAAAGTTAACATCTTTCCACGCCTCCATTTTATTCCTATCCTTGATATTAATCACTCTTGAGTACTTCCTGTTTTCATTCTGCTGATGGTTTCCTCCGTAACTTTAAACAATCACAGGGAATAAATCCAGGGACTTGCTGCTTTTGTGTTAAGACTGACCACCAGTGTGGACAAATTTCTAATTCTGTGGTGTAAAAACGTCTCATGTCGATAGTGATAATGTGAGTTTCTTATAAAGGGTAAATATTTAGAAATCAGAGTTACAGTTTGAATTTAATGTGAACTTCTTTTAATTAACGGAGAACTTTTTGAACAACCCTGTTTTTCATGTGTTGAGCATGATACGTTTCTCAGTGTTCTATCGGTGGAGATCATTCCTTTTATCAACCACTTCCTATTTTTCAACATTGCCACTTTTCTTATGGGAACTTCAAAGAAATAAACTAGAATAGATCGATTTGAAATGTATATACACTAAAAACTTTCTCTTTAAAATTTCTCCCTGTATTAATTTGAGTATAGAAGGTGAGATAAAAGAAGGCATTATAATGATATTTTTCAGATAGTGAAATGTGGATTGCTTATAGTTATTCTCTGCAAAGGAGTGAAATAAAAAAATAAATTTTTATTCTGGGCTTCAACGCTACGATGTTTCTTGAGGCGGCGATTATAATAGTTTTATGCCAACAATGGGCACCTGCTGATCTCATTCAGGTCAAAAACTCCTTTGTGCTACCTCGGGAAAGAGGAAAAAAGCCTGCTTCGGAGAAATCTGAGAAATAGACAATCACTGAAATATAACATGAAATGAAAAATCTGCGTGTGTGGCCTCCACGAATCATGCAGAGTGAGGGCGATAAAGGATGTTTCTGAGTAGCAATCCATGTGTTGACACAAAGCACTAGTAAAGATGTGAAGTTTTTGAATACATGCTTTTAAATTTCAGATGGATTGTATCTAAAGGAGCGATACAGGCCATTTCTGTCTAACTGTTAGTTACATTGTAATTGCCACTGAGGAAGAACACTTACAAGATCGTTTTTCTTATCTTTTTTCTTCTTTATTTTTATTACTGACCTTTTCTACATATTCTCAGGGACATTTTGCTAGGCACCTCAAGTGTCAAATTGACTATTTGTTTAGACAACCAATAAAGACCTTGTAAATAACTTATTTTGAACAACACTGAATGAGACTTCAGTACATAACTTAATTATGCAGAAAGACCAGGTAAAATGTCAAAATAATGTGATTTTCTTTTGTGAAGTATGTCTTTAACATTTTTAAATTTCTGTTGGCAATTCATTGGCAAGCTTGACACCCAGACATAAATATTTAAATCATATCCTTGTGTGTATATATATATTGTGTTTTCTCGGATGCCAGATATTTTAGAACATTTTATGTTAAAGCTCCCAAATAACATTTCGTTGTCTTTCATAATGAAGAGCACTTCTTAATTGCTAGTTTGATATTGTTTATATTAGGCAAATGCATGGATAGTTAGTAGATTTTTCCAATGACCTTTCTGGTATTGTAAATTTTATTCTCTGTTGTGATTATTTGTTATTAAATATAACCTGCCACATGTTCCAAGTTATGAAATTATAGCAAGCTCCTTATGATTGGTTTTAATTTTTTTATTTGAGCAAGGAAAGTAGTGTTGCTCATTTTCTGAAAGACATCTACTTTCTACGAGCCCCTTTCTCTAGTTAGATATAACAACATCTACCTACTGTGTTCACAATTGTTTCTGTGATAAAACTGCATCAATTAAAAAGATACTTATATTTAGAACTTACATTTAGAATATTATGTAGTAGAATGAGCTGAAAATTAAAAACAGATAGTTTTCTGCCATGTATTGGGAATTACATGGGATATTTCATTCAATCCCTTCAGGTGTGTGTTATTCTATCCCTTTTTTAATCAATTATTTTTTAAACATCAAACCAGCAATGTAAATGTTTGAGTAAATAACCCAAAGTTGCCCAGCTGATGAGTGAGAGGAGACGGCTCGAACCCACGTCTGCTCACCAGAGTATGCACCTTCCACAGACCAAGCTAGAGAAGGAGAATGAATACAAAGGGAGGTGTTTGCTGTCTGTGGAACAGAACCTGGCACTGAAACATCGTCCTTTATTTCTCTGCTTGCTCTCCCCAACCTGGTGCACTTCGGAGCCCAGATGAGAGATGGTTTTAGTGGTACCGGAAAAAGCCAGGGCTTGAAAAACACCAAGCCTTGTTATTGACTCTGTGGTCACCGGCCTGGCATGGAGTGGGTGGCTTCCTTCCCATCCCCATTTAAAACTCCAGAGTCGGTCAACGTGCATCAGCCGAGAAGGATGACTTAGGGGGAACTGTTTTCTCTCGAAATTGCACTCCAGTGTTATTTTTAATGCTTTGTCTAAGTAATTACTATGTGGCAGTAATGGAATGATCTGCAGGATGCTCTGTAAGTAGCTGAAGAGTTTTAAGGTATCGTGTATTGAGCATACAAGTGAACGGTGCACACACTGGTGAAGCGAGGACTATCCTAGGCACACTGAGGAAATAAAAGTGGACAGGGTGACATCACTCTCTGAGCGGTGGGGAGGTGACGGGGGACCAGCTGAAGAGAGGAGGGTCCTACTCACATTCCAAACAGAATGCATTACTACTCTGTGTCCCTAACACCACCTTGTTGTCAAGGTGACTGATCAATAAATAGTTTGGTGGGTGTCAGTAATGTTAAATTTATTAAGGGTGAAATTAACCATAAACAGTTTTATTAAAAGAAACATAATAAGACCATATTGAAAAGACTGGAGGAAAATGCAGGTAACACATTATTAGAAATAAAACCAACTAAGAAACTGATTAAATGCTATGAATTTATACCAAGGATAATTATTCTGCTTATTTCCAATGTCCAGCTAATCAGTATATAGAATTTTAAAAATTTTGCTTTAATATACATTTTGGTTTTTAGTCTTATAAAGACTTTTATTTTTTTTAGATAATTTTTGTCTTTTTATATTTTTTATTTTAACATAACTAGAAATTAATGTACTTTGCATTTGTATTAATTTATATAAAGATGGTTATTAAAAATGCTCCTGTTAACAGGTTTCTAACAAAAAACTGGGAAACTTTTTCAGTAAATGGTGAGAAAAGTAACAATTTTTAGGCTTTGCAGGTCACACAGGGTCTCGGTCACATGTTCCTTTTTTGTTTTTTTAACATCCTTAAAAATGTAAAAACCAGTCAAAGCGTGCAAGCAGTGGAAAAGTGGGCTGTCGGCCAGATTTTGCCTGTGAGCAGTAGTTTGCCAACCCCTGGTCTATGGCAGTAGGAAAATCTCGTCTGTGTGATTGGGCATCAAGAAGGCAGAAGGTTTTCTGTCCAATAGAGAAGACACTGCTAATGCTCATCCAAGCCCTGAGCAAGCTGGATTGTGCCCGGAGGGCTAGGTGATGGGAGCATGGGAAACGCTAGCCCGAGAGGGACGGCTCCTGGGTCAGGGTCAGACAGGGTCAGGGCTGGAGCGGGTGCCGAGGTGGCAACACAGTGGTCTTCAGCTGGAAGTTCCATGGTGCAGAAGAAGTAGACTTGTCCCGCCCGGAGCTTCCTATGCAGCCTTAAGTCCTGGGGCAGAGTACATGGCCTTCCCCTCAACATCACTTCCTCTGTTCAGAGGTGCTTCGTGGGCTTTTTGCCTGTGAAGGACAGAGCACCTTGTAAAGAACTTCCCAACCTCCAGGCATGGTGATTTAGTGAATGACAAGGATGTAAGTGTACTCACCATGGACAGATTACAGATATGGACATCAATAATGAGGGAATGTTAGAGGAAACAGAAGGATTTCATCTGGGTGGAATTAAAGCCCATCTTCACAGGATATGTACATGTTGAATGGGTTTATAAAAAGGATTCACATGGCTGGACAATATCTAAAAATGTGACCTACCAATAATACCATTTTGTTATTATAATCTTTAGCATGGTAAACGTTTCCAAAGATATCCTAATTGTTAGTCCAGGAAGTTTCTATTTAGTTCATATGGACAAAGTACACTTACTGGGATACTATAATTTATGTTTAAATACCTTGCTATCCACTTAGGTAAAATCATAAAAATAGCAAAAGCCAGGTACTTTGGAGGAACTCTGTTTTTTTCACCCTGGCAACAACTTTTGATTCATCAAGAAGCAGGAGCCATAGTAACAGACTTCTGGCTCATATTCACCCCTCTGTGTCTCTCCTTATTCTATGCCAACACTTTCTCCATTCAAAAAAAAAAAAAAAATCTCGCAGGCTCATTGAAAGACACCATCCCGGGGTGGATTATCTGCATCCTAGACCTAAACCCTGTGCCTCAGCATCATTATCCATGGAAATAGCTGCAGCTTCTGGTTTTATTTGGTTGAACTGTTACAGTATTGATTCATTTTGTTTAACAAATTCAGTGAATGTAATCAGGATGCGATTTATCTTAATTTTGATTTTGGTTGTAGAGGTTGGCGATTTGAAGGAGCTGCAGACACTAGACATTTCTACCAATCGTTTGCTAACTTTACCCGAGAGGCTTCACCTGTGCCTTTCTCTGCAGTACCTCACCGTGGACCGAAACCGTCTGCGGTGCGTGCCGCGCCACCTCTGCCAGCTGCCCAGCCTCAACGAGCTCTCCATGGCTGGAAACCATCTTGCATTTCTGCCACTTGGTAAGTGATCCTGTATGTATGGCAAAGCAAAGAAGCCAAAGAATAAGATGGAATGCCTTCGCTTCCTTGACGAGGGTCAGTTCATTTGCTTCCTTCTGTTTATCTGGAAGATTGCCTCGCTAAATCCATCTTTGCAATGAACAAGGCATCATACCCAGGTGACAAAGTTCAGTTCAACTCAGGATTTCTTATTTAAAAAAAAAAAGAAGAAGAAATCTGGGCTAAAAATTTGATGAGGGACAAAGCATGTGAGATATGAGATGATTTACTCTGAGAGATGAGTTAAAATATGTGTATATATATGTATATATGTATATACATATACACATGCGCATTACATATTTATAACTGTAGAATTGGCAGGGGTTATAGAGCAACGTGAAAGGATAGCCTGCTGGAACAAATACCCACTTGGATACTGACATCCACGCAGAAACACTTGTATCAGGTGTTCTAAGCATTAGCATCACAGGATGACCGGACTACACCATTCTGAAGACTTTCAAATTGGCTGAACTGCCTGCTGCGGTAGAAATATCACTCTAGGTAATAAATAGTGTATTATCCACTGTAGCTTTCTGTAGCTGGTCCATTCTGGCATAATATATGTGAATGAACATAGGCTTTTAGGAAAACGATACATTTACTTTCACTGAGAATTGAAATGTTTTGTTAATTTGTAAGAAACAAAAGTGCCACTTAAAAAAAATTAAAATAGGAAGCCCCACCAAACCCTCAACTGTCGCAAGGAGCATGATATGATTTTACTCATGAGTGCATTTTTATAATGAATAATTTATCTCTGAGGACAATGAAGTGAATAATTTACTAGCCCCTGAAAGGAAATATTTTCACCATAATAGAGCACAGTATTATTTTCAATTAAATATAAGCTGGAGACATGAAAATCAATTTGAGTAATAACAAATAATTATCTAATTTAAGATTATTTTTCTATAAATGTAATTAAATTCTATGGTTATGAAATTAACGAAATAAAACAAACCATTTCAGAAAGAAGCTACATTTCAAAGAAAACAGAGCTTCCTTTCAAGTGAGAAAAATTTTGTTTGTAAAAGGAAGGTTTTAAAAAATAAATGTATCTACCCTGTCTGTTGTGGCTCAGTGGATTGAGCTCTGGTCTGCGAATCAAAGGGTCACCAGTTGGATTCCCAGTCAGGGCACATGCCTGGGTTGTGGGCCAGGTCCCCAGTAGGGGGCACAAGAGCAATCACACATTGATGTTTCTCTCCCTTTCTTTCTCCTTCCCTTCCCCTCTCTCTAAAAAATAAATAAATAAAATCATTTAAAAATAAAATAAAAAATAAAGGTACCCACTGCATAAACCGCAGGTTATAGAACAGTTACATAGGACACACACCAAGGTACAAATCCAAAGACCCAGGCTCTAGCCTGGTTCCACCGTCTCACAGCGCATGCTCCATTTGATTCTGTTCCAGATAGTTCTTAGCATCATCCACCTTTGGTTTATAAGAAAGGAGTTCAAGGAACAGTTTCACAAACTTCATGGGCAGACAGCTATAGACTTAATTATGTTCTTCCTAAACACCAAATTAAGTTCCCTTTCCAAATCCACCTTCGCGATGTTAAAAAACAAAAAAGCAAAGCAAAACAAACCAAAAAAAAACCCCAAACCAATGAAATAAGACTGAGAAGATTGTTGATGTTTCTGTCAACTTTAACTTTGTCATCGTCACCTGTCATCATCATGTCTCTCTCCTCTGGGCAGCCTGACGTGGCAGCCCTCTTGTCATCTCATCCACTTCTTTACGGACTCGCTCACTGCCTCTCCTCAGAGAGCCGAGCCGTCCTGGGGAATGTAGCCAGCAGGGCTGCCTCTTACCAGAGTTGGGGACGCTGTGTGCGCACGCACATTCATAACTCAGGTCTTCACCGGGAAGGTGCCCCGTTCACCCATGACTCTACGAGCATAATGTAGGAACTGGAAAGCTTGTACAATGGGTGCTGTAGTGTCCCTGCCTGTGGTTGGAGGTAGGGATTTTACTCTGGGGGCTACATACCGAGTTTCATGCCTTGCCAAAGCAGTTCAACTTAGGAGAAAAGTATGTCTTAGGGGGCTTCTTAAAGGATTGGTAGACTACAGCCTCTTCAAAAAGTCACTTAGAAGCTCTATGTGAGGATGACTTAAATCACTTGTAATACCACCTAAGTCATTAACACTCTTTTCATCTTTGTTTTCATCTTAAAAGATGTATCTCTCAGAAAGAAGGCACCCCTGTTATAGCTACACAGATGAGTAACTCTGCAGGCCAGCTTTATTAGCAGTGGCGACTGTCACTGAGAAGAAGGGAACTTAACCTCTTGAGTCTAGTGCTACGAGACTTAATAGAGGCCTTGGAATGTGACTGTTTGTTGTTGAGTCAGCGTAGCTCTTGACGCTGAGTAGCTCCCGGAGCTGTGATGCACCTCTGTGTTTCTGAAAGCCTGAGAACACACGAGGAAAGGGGTTTTTCCTCTCAGGCCTTTTTACCAAGCGTTCCTGGTTTCTCTTCCATAATTAGTCAACCTGATTGTTCAGTCATGTTTACAGCTTGCTTAATGCTGAACAGTAGATAGAAGTGCTGTGAGGTTTCCCACGCACACGTTGGCTGTGGCCAGCCCCCGGGTGGTGCTGCATCAGCTAAGCTCAATGTCAGCACCAAATTCTGTAGTTTAAGGAACCAAAAAAGGTGCACCCATGTTAGTAGGTGGAATTTCTGAGAGTTCAAGTAGAAAATTGCAAATATCTTAACAAGAACATTTGGCAAGTGGCATTGAAATATATAGGACAGCTGTAATTGAACAACAATAAAAAGAATACAGTGGGGTGCTACCAAAAAAAAAGAAGAAAAATATATAGAATTTCCTGGTATATAAACTACCATGTAGTAAATCCAAAAGTTAGCAGACAGTGGCTTCCTACTCATGGAAGATTGTTCGGGTTTCTGAACCAGTCCCAGAGTTGTTCCTTGGGCGTTCTAGTGGTGAAGTGCTTCTTTTCCCAGGAAGAGGTGGTTGCGTGTGCTGTGAGCAGCACCGCAGCTCCTTTACTTCTGTGGATTATCCACCGTGACCTGGATAAGGATGTAAAACTGGCCCTTTTACTACAAAATAGGACATCACTCCAGCTCAGGGCAGTAGTTGTAGTCTTTGTAGGAAGTGGATACCTTATGTAGAAAAACATCATTTATGCGAAATAGCAGTGCAGTTTTAGAAACTAGCATGATCATAGACATTTTTAGAATCCACGCTAAAATCCCTTCTCTTATTGCAGTGGCGTATAAGACACAAATCTGTTAGCTCTATATGTTTGGTTTGTTGGTTTGCTTTTTGTTTTTTGGGGTTTTTTTGTATTGCTTCTTATCCGTATTTTCTTAGAAAGTCTGGAAAAGAATTGCTGTTTACCTTTTTTAAAGAAAATATTTCAATCCACACAGTGGATCTGTTTGAATTTCAAACCAATACGGAAACTAGATGGAAACCAGCTGGTAATTCTGTAATCTCAGACTGAGAGATAAATGCCAACTGCACTTTACTGGGCCCTGAGTGTGTCTGAACTGCAGCTCGAAGAACTCCTGCCTTGAGGTCGCTGTTCACTGGGAATAATTTGCAAAGTCTGCAGTTTACATAAGTTTCAGTGCTGAAAAGTTTGTCCTAGAACAGACCAGAAGTCCCAGGGGTCGGGGTTCCTCCCGTGTTTGCAGAGAAGGCATGAGGGCGGCTTTCCGAGGACAGACCCGAGGGGACCGCCAAAGTCGCGTGCTGTCTCATGTTCCCCGGGGATTGCTCCACAGCTCTCGTCGAAAGCGTAATGGAAACAGTGAACAGGAGGACTTGAAAACAGGGCTCAAAAACTACTGGAAACAAGGCAAAACATGGGAGATAATTTTTCTGTTAATTACAGTCCATACAGACCTTGTTTCAGGAGTGAGGTTGTAACTCTGGAATGTTTATTTCTTTAAGAAAATGGATGTTCAGTGTTACTCTTTGAACTCTTTCTAAAAGTATTCCCAACAAAAATTCCTTTCTTCATCTTGGTGCTGCTTACCCATCTGACGCTGTTCCGCTGTCCTGATGAAAACCTGTGCTTTAGTTGTCTTCCATCACATCTGGCCTTTGCCTTTGCCTTAAGGCGTTTTAGGGAGTTAGCAGGATTACTTATGTTGGGGTCTGCAGCACGGGCCCAACATTGACGTTAAATGATAAGTAATGCTAACCCTAACAACAAACTATCATGTTGCGTTAGCCATGATAATGTGTGAGGAGAAGGGCTTACTAGGAGTAGGCGAGTCTCAAATGGACAAACGTGTGTTTTTTCTAAGTTTCGGAGTAAGATTTGGGGGTAGGGAGTGAATAATAAGAAAACGTTAACTCTGTTTTCTTCAATGCCAATTCAAAAACAGAAGAGAGAACTGTGGCTCGTTCTCTGACAGGTACAGATGTGAAACTTAGAAAAATCAGCAGCACGAGGGGTGGAGCCAGGAGCAGAATCTTTGGCAGCAAGGTTTTTGTCGACTCGGTTCTGGAACTTGGAGGTTTTTCACTAGTGACAAGAATGCGAGCTGCTAGTGACGACTGGAAGATGCTGTTCGTTGACTTTAAGCAGGAATCTGGAGTTTCTGTCAGCCGCAGTTTTCAGTAAAGTCCTTCAGACTTTGCTGGCGGGGAGACAGGTGCCAGTGCAGCTGAGCAGCAGCTCAAGGGGGGATGCGGAACAATGACATTTCTCTCTCCACACCAGCTGCTGCGGCACTGGGAGATTGTGGTAACCCCCAAGTCCCCAAGTCTGTGCTGGACAGACAGCGCGGGGTCTCCCTCTCTAGAATCTTCTCTGAAGCAATTACCGGTATCCATGGACATGACTGCCCTAAAGCTGTAAGACACAGCTCTCTGGCCAGTCATCTGGTCTATTAGAGGAAACCGAGGAGTATTTTTGTTCATCACTCGTCCCTTTGGCACTGCCTGAGTGCGTGGGCACAGTGCCAGTCCTCTGGGCGCCCCTAGCACCCATGCGGCCTGCTAGGTGGCATCATTTCCTAGTCGGGCAGGGGTGCCCTACTCCTGTGGAAGTGATCTGTGGAGGGAGGTTGTCTGATGAACATCACAGTGAAGTAGGCAGCCCTGTGTTTGAGCTCCAGCTCTGCCATTTAATCGCTGCGTGAATTCGGACTCAGAAAGGCTATTCCATTTGCAGTAACAGGGTAACGTTAGTACCGACTTCACAGCGCTCTTGTCAGAATTCGGTAAGATCCATTCGAAACACTTGTATCACTCATATGCACTACAACAGCGTGCAACCAGTAGGGACTGTTCGGGTTGTTTCCGCAGACTGCGAGGAAGGGTCAGAACTGGGTGTACCCCAAGCACCCAGCACAGTGTCTTTGTAGCCCGTGGCTTGTCATCCTTCATTATGTGAACCGGGGGACAGTGAGAGGTGCAGACACCTGCCAATCGAAGCCAGCTTCAGTTATTCCAATTCATTGAAATCAACTTATTTTAATTCAACAGTTGTTGATTTACTGTGTATGAAGCATCCTATTAAATTTTAATTTACTGTGAAGTCTTATTTTGCAAATGTTGGCTAGATCAGAAAGCATATGATTATGTAAAAGAGTTAATGGAGTGTGTGAAAATGTGTTTGAAGAACCCAGCACTGAGAAATTTCTTACTCTGAAAAAGTGGTTGAAAAGTTCTCTTTGTAAAAGGCGCCACATAGGTAATTTAAATTAGTTTTAAAGTAGTTTTAATACACTGTAAAGTACTCTGAATTCACTGTGAAGATACCCACATTTTACAGGAAATAAAAAATGCAATTATGACCAAAACTAGATCCAGCTTATCAAACTATGAAAACTGGTTTAATAGTGATAGAACGTTCCAAACAACCTATTTTGGTCGATTGCTTTGATGCTGTGATTTCTCTTGCTGCATCCTTTTGTTGTATTGGGGGGGAAAGAAATGAGTTTCTAGTGGCCCGGCTGCAGCAAACAGACCCCGTTCGGTTCTGGCCCGTGCTGTCCTTCCGTGCTGGCTCTGACAGCATAGTTAAAAAGCAAGTGCCTAAACACACAGGACCTTTTTGTTCCATCCTCAGCCATGTGGACCACATATGCCAGGGCCTTGAAGTTCAATAAAAAAAGAATTGGAGTTTGTGCAAGACTGCTAGCTTTTGCTAATTTGTAAGTAACGATACTTTGATCTGTGAGCCTGGAAAAAAACAAAAAAGGAAACCATTTGAGACATAGTACAGCACTTTAAAAAGCCACATGAAAAAGTTCTTTGTTGCTTTAGCGTTTATGCAGATGTCCACTTCCTCGCTTTATAAAGTTCACATACTGAGCATTTTTGCACGGGAATTTGAAAAAGTATTAGTGCGTGATATGTTTATTGCAAGATATTGGTTCATTAAAATTAATGGAAGGAAGAAAACCAACCAGCTCGTTAGCCAGTAGATGAATGGTATCTTCCAAAGTTCATTATTGAATGAAGATTTTTTCCGTTTTAAGAAAAGAAGAAATCTCTCCAAGCTTCTCCATGCAGAAAATACTACTTACATTTCAGCCTCCATAGGATTAAAAATGCCATCCCTTTGTGCTTGAGGCCTTGCCAGTGGGTGGCTTTCTGGACGAGAGCATGCTCTTGTGAGGCTGTCACAGCCTCGCTCGTCCAGCCTGTGACCTTGCTGGGCGTTAGGTGTCTCAGCCTCGCCAGCAGGCTGTGCTGTGTCAGCCAGAGCAAGAGTTGCCTGGCTCTCTTTATACTTTTGCCCTCTCCTCTGATCTTCTCTCTCTATTCAGAAGAGGGAGGTGAAAAATGGAGGTGTGCGGAGCCCCAGTTAGTACGCACGGGATCAGTCAAACTGGCGTTGCGCACGTTGTTGAACCTTCCTCACAAGCCTGTGACCTGGGTGTTATCATCTCCACCTCAGAGAGGAGGTGACAGGCTTGGAGCGCTGGCTTCTGCCTCCCTCCCCCACCCGCATCCTGCAGCAGTTCCAAAGCGGGGAGCCAGGACTCACACCGGGTTCTGACTTCAAAGCTCCCTGCATCATGCCGCTGTAGTACTGCTTTTCTTACTCTGCCTGAGACGGTGGTCCCAGGACAGTTGCCGTTCTGTCCCAAACACTCACGTCCACGCAGTACCCAGCTAATGCGTATGAGATCTGAACACAGCCCGTGCCCGTTTTCTTTCCACGTCAGTAGAAAATGGCTCACTCCATCACGGCATACTACGGAAAAATGGCGTCCCCTAGACAAAGAGGCGCAAAAAGAATTCTGGGGAATAGTGAAAGCCTAAGATAAGATCTACGCCAAATCGCATTTTAAGTCATCGACGCTTCATTTTTATCCGGTAACACCAGGAGAGGAAAGAAGACTGATTGCATGAGAAGTAGCCAGTGTCAGCTTGTATTTACCTCTGTGTTATGATCTTTGCGTGCAGCCGCACTTAATGTGCACAAGCTCTTTTGTGTGTACGGGTGGAGAGAGGCACCTCCTCCCTCGTGCCCCACTTTGTGTCCCTGCCCCAAGTGGATGAATCACCATCTCTGGCGGCTGCTTCCTCCAGCTCTGTTCTGTACAGTTAAGTTCCGAAGACCTAGCACCTTTCGCTGCAGGCCAAGGAGAATTCTCCCTTATCTGACCTCCTGTGGGGCACACTTCCAAATATGTCACTTACTAATAATAATGAGAAATACTAACCACCATCCATTGGAGGAGGCTGTGCGCTAAGAATTCTGCTGGATGATTTATAAACTTTGTTAGTAATTCCTCAATTTAACAGACAGCAGTATTTCCCCCTTTATACAGATGGGGAAACTGAGGACATGCGTCTTGTAAATAGAAGAATGAGGGTTCGAGCCCAGGTCATCTGACAAGACTGTCTTCTTCCTTCTCCCTTAATGAGTGCTCTACACTCCTCACCGCAGCATAAATTCAAGAAGAATCTCCCCTTGAGCCCCCTAGGGGCTCTGAAAGGCAAATCTGAGCCGAGAGCTTATTTGTATTTCATTAGTGTCGTTTCTTTAAAAAAAAAAAAAATCCCAGTTTTCTACATGCCTGTAAAGTCTGAAGATTTCTATTTATGATGGAGGGACTTGTGTTTCCATCAGAGAAGTAGTGAAGAAACCTAGAATAGGAATTCTTACTGTCATTTTGAGGCCCTTTTCATTGCAAATGAATTCTAGTATTTCTAGCTGTATTTTTTCATCCGTGTTTTGGAAATGTATAGCCTTTTATCACAGTAGATATGTCTGTACATGTTTACTAGTGTAGCAGTATACATTATTTCGGTAATTAATATAGTCTTATGTTTAAAACCATATGGATTTAAATCTCACAGCTTGCTTTCCCATTCAGTCATCATAACCTGGCAAGGCTGAGGGGCTGGGTACTGTTACGATATTTAACACATGTACACACAGACGCTCTGGCACATGGCTAATAAGTGAAAGAACAGGCAAAAGATATTCACAAAAAAGATAAAAATGGCCCTTACACATATTTTTATTTTCACTATTTTTAAAGATTTTATTTATTTACTGTTAGAGAGAGAGAGGTGAAGGGATGGAGAAAGAGAGAGAGAAAAACATCAACATCAATGTGCGAGAGAAACATTAATCAGTTGCCTCTCACCCCCCCCCCCCCCCCCCCCCGCACTTGGGACCTGGCCCACAACCCAGGCATGTGCCCCGACTGGGAATCGAACCAGTGACCCTTTTGTTCTCAGGCCAGTGCTCAATCTAATGAGCCACACCAGGCAGGGCTCTCAGACATATTTTTAAATGTTCACAGTCATAATTAGAGAAATGTAAATTAAAACTGCTGGCATATTATTTCTCAGCTATCAGAATAACAATAATTTTTAAATAGGACAACATGTTTGAAAAGTGAGTCAGAATATGGGAAAGCTGGTGCTTTCATACATTGCTAGAAGGAACACAAATGGATATAACCCTTCTGGAGAGAAATACCAAACAATCTACACATGTACGTACCTTTTGACCCAGCAAGTCCACTTCTAGGAATCTAGGCTGAAGGTACACCTCCAGTACTGTAGCTGTATCTGTGTACATGGGTTAGTACACACACGTTTTGTAGGTCTATCCACTAACGATCTTAGAGGCAGTGGCACCCCCATAGTAATGAGCACACATAGCCCTCAGATCTTGCTTTCTAAACACCGTACCCCCAGTACAAGGAATTAGGGCTCCTTGGAGGAGAGGCTGATTTCAGGGCTAGAGCAGGGAAAATCACCCTTAGATAAATACCACATAATAATTTTTGCAAACAAGATCCACTGATGGATGCTAAAATAAACAGGCAAAACTTGGAGGAAGAACAAGGTGTTTACATAGTCTTGGGGCTGTAGTAACCTGACGGCTTTACCTGGGAGCTTGACCACGCAGCTTGGAGGAGCTGCTTCCAGCATGGCTCACCCACTCGGCTTCTGGCTGGAGCCTCGTTTCCTCTCCGGAAGCTGCTGGAGGGCCCTCGGGACAGGGAGGTCGTCTCCCTCGGGAGTGAGCGATCCTCCCTGAAATCACGTACCATTTCTGCCTGTTCCGTTTTTTAGATATTTTAAAACCACCCACTGGAAAGAGCACCTACAGCCAGTAGCCCAGTAATTTCTTTTCTCCCCATAGGTCGCCCCACCCCCACTGTCTCCAGGGTGGTCTTAGGCATCATTACCTGACTGGACTCACTGTGGAGAGGAGGCAATGTTAATAAGCCTTCCCTACCCTCTCCCGTGTGGAACCCTTCCTGCCCTCAATCACATATTAACGCCCCTCCCACTTTCTGTAACAAACTGTCCAGAACCCATCTGGGAACCCATAAGACTTTATAAGGCCTCTAATACCAACGGTCATATTGCATTACAGTTCTCACTTTTCATGTCTGTCTTATATTGTATTCCTATCTATATCCCCAAGGTCTATCATCGTGCCTAAAAGGTCCTTAATGGGTAAATGGTTTTTCTTTGGCAATGTAAATACACTTAAGGACCTCCCAATTTAGCCATCTGTGGCTTTGTCTTTCCTAGACTGAAGGAGGACGAGGGGGCAGTGATCTCCTTCAGCCTACTGCCTGTTTCCTGTTCTCACAGGCAAAACTCTAGGAAGCTTTTCACGGATTGCGTTCTCACTTCAGGGAGCAGAGGATTGGCAAGGCTGCTGAGGACTCTGGTCTTTGACAGGGAAGACAAATAACCCCACCCAGGGAAGGCCAGGAGTGGGAAGGAAAGCTGGGTAAACATTCTGGGGCACACAGGAGACAGGAAGGGATGACCTTGACCCCCGGATCTCCGCTGCCTTTGTTGGCCAGAGATTGCTTTCAGTCTTTTATGCCTGTCTCCTTACTGGGTCCTCCTCCTGTCTTTGCTCTCCCATTGCCCAGTGCCCTCGGGAAGACATCTGGACGCTCCTTCTTCCTGGCACGCCTGTTCTTGTTGCAGACTTCTTTTTGGGTCTTCTGTCTCACTTCCCTCATTGCTGGTACACATGCGTTCCAGCCCCCATTCTCGGGCCTGCAGGCCTTGCCCCCACCTTCACACCTCACTAGAGGACTGGAATTTGGGGTTCCCTTTGCTTCTTTCTCCCGCTGACGCCACGGGTAGTTATCCACTCCCACATCTGCCTGGCTTCCTGAGAACCCAGCCCTCCCTGAACTCTCCTCCCACCTTTCTGCCCAGGGGAGGTGAGACCCAGTAATCTTGATGCAGGGGCAGATCTGTTGACTTAGCCAGTTAAGGCTGATCTGTGGACTTAGGTTGTCTAACACTTTTTCCTGTGGGGAAAAATGAAACTAAGTGACCTATAACAAACTTACATTCTTAAATTAAAAGTGTTTATAAAAAGTGCTAGAATTTTTATGTGAGAAGGACATTTAATGACATTCTATTTCCAGTCATCTCATTTTGCAATTTATGAAATCGTGGTCCAAGTGGGTTAAGTAACTTTTCTATAGCCATGTTTTCTGAGGCAGGATCGAACATTCTAGCTGACATAAATTCACACCAAGAGTGTAAATCTACAATTTTTCTGCCAGAATAGAGGTTTTTGAATTATTCTGCTAGTATGCATTACGTTTACAGTTCATATTGTACTGGTGCGTGATTACAGGAATCATAGCCCTTTTCTCTCTGCCCCAGATCTAGGCCGGTCTCGGGAACTACAATACGTGTACGTGGACAACAACATCCACCTGAGAGGCTTGCCGTCCTATCTGTACAATAAAGTCATCGGGTGCAGCGGGTAAGGCGGGCTCCACATTTTACCTGAGAGCTCAACTGTTTGGCTGCCTTTGTTTCTGTTTCCTTATTTGCTCTTGATCTAACTTAGGAAGAGATGAACTATTTTGATAATCCCGTTCAATTTCGTCTTTGGCCTTGATACGCTAACCCACATACCTTTAGAAGCTAAGAACGTTGGGCAAGCAATATAGAATGTTGTAATTCAGTTTTCACTTAGGTAGCTGGGAGTTGTCGGTACACTGCTGATTCATTTTCAGTCAAAAGATAAAAGTGAGTCTGTGCATAGCATTAGTAACTCGGTATCCATCGTAGGAACGGGTGGTATCAGCGTTAATGTAAAAGCTTTTCCTTCTCTACACGCCACTGCACTGACAATTTTACTACAGCGACACCCTGGTATCTAGAACTCCACCACTTGGATATATTTAGGCCTTGGCATTTGAAACAGCCCCTCAATACAAGTCCTGACTCTAGCACGCAAAGCAGCTCTCTCAGTTAAAGGGAAATGGCAGGCTCGTGTGTTCAGAGCAGCCATAACCTTCCTTTCTCAGTCTGCGTTTTAAAAAGACGGCTTCAGCTCCTCCTACAAGAGTGAGACACAACCACCTCAGAGCGGTCCCCAGAGTGGTTTGGGATTAGTGTGGGACAACCCAGCCACCGGAACCTGCTTCGGATTGGCCTCCCTGTCCTCACTTAAGCGGCCAAAGGATCTGTGGAATACCTTTGAGGCTACTTAGCAGCATGTTTGACTCTCCTTGTTGTCCCCAGTGCCCTGCACCACCTGGCTCTCGCTGTGTGGAGTCTCACTGGCCAGAAGAGGGATGGCAATAAGCCTGTACACAGAGGACAGCCATTCCCCGCTGGCATGGCTCAGGGGATGGGCGCCGAGCAGCGACTGCTCCAGAGAGGGCCCTCCTAGGAGTAGCGGCCCTCCCTCAGGAGAAATTACAGAGTTGTTATCTCGGAAGAGCCCTAGATGAGTTCAGTGCCTGTATAGGCTGATGAAATACAAGCTCAGCGATGTATTCCAGGACCTTCTGTGAAGCAGAGATAACAGAATGTGTGGTGGAGTTTCTTAGCCCACTGCTTTTTTTTCTACAGCTGATGTGACAGCTGTGATAATAAAGCCTCACTCTTCCCAGTGGTGACTAAAGTGCCCTCCGTCGCCAAGATGCATGGAACGATGCAAGCCAGCTCCAAGGGCCAGGCGGTGTTCTCCGCACCAAACAAAGTCCTCAGAGGCTGCACTGAAATGCATGCGTCTCCACCATGGCTGAGATAGAGAGCCTTCTACGCTGGCGTTTAGATGTGGATGTTATCGACTGCCAGAAAGTTCTCCTTGTTCTGAGCAGAGAGATATTTTTTAATCCTTGACTTGGTATCTGGTAGCAGAGAAAGTGAGTTTTCTGAGAGCTTTATTTTTTGAGGAAATAAATAGTGGGGCAACACATGCAGGTTTTTAGCCAATAGTCTACATTTTATTATTGTTATCATTAACATCTTCCTTTGATAGTAGAAATAAGAAACTGAAATTATTATTAAAAGGAGCGTCTCGAACAGTGAGTTTTCTAACGTCGGGAGTTGGAGTGTAGGCAGTCCCACTTATAAATGAACTGTGATCCAAAGGCATTTTAGTCTGTTGGTTTATATCTCATGGACGCAACTCTGGTGCTTCTATTCCAGAAAGGTCATGTAACCCATTTTGCAACCACTTATACAATGCTTTATGGCAACACATACTCAGAATTCCAGTAGATGCTGACTGTTGAATGCTTGACAATGGAATTAAGGGCCCCTTTTTAAAATCTCTTGTGTCTGTTGACTGTGTGCAAAGGGATGCCCCCATTCCAACTCAAAGTGGGGGCTGCTTTGGGAAAAAGAGGGTAAGGAATAGAACAGGCCTCTGAGAGCAAAAGGGTACTTGCGGCCTGGAAAATGCCAGTCTTGATTCTGAATGAGGAATGTGGCCCATCGGTTCATTCAGTGAGTGTTTCTTGAGTAACTCTGGTTCGTTCAGTGACTACTTACTGAGTATCTTCTCTGTAGGTCACCGTGGCCACACACGGAGGAGCAAATCAATTCAGTACCTGCCCTTGTGGGACTCACAGTCTAGCCAGGCATCCACGTGAGCCATAAATAATTGAACAGGCTTGGCACTAATCCCGGCAGGGAGATGATATGGAAGCTGAGAACCTAAGACTCATCAGGCACACTTCATTCTCCACTGGTAACATGTGTTACGTCTAGCCCAGATGTAGGCCTGGGGCGTAGGGGCACATAGCTTCTGATGTGCTGCACTGTCTCTGAAGCGGTTAGTGTTACCCTTTTCGGACTAAGAGTCCAAGAGACCAGAGCAGAGGCAGAACAGGAGGAGCCTAGCTGCAGGAACCTGTGGCCCAATGGAAAGGAGGCTGATAAACGCATACTTCACATTGCAGAAGGAAAATCGAGAACCGGGCGTAAAACACACCAACAGGCCTCAAAACAGCAATGAACCAATATTGCAGTTTCGAGAAATCTCAGAAGTCTCACAAAATCATACGTGATATTCATGAAAATGTGAATAAAGTTAGCACCTCCTTATTGTACGCTCATTTATTTGTCAGATAATTGTTGACCGTTAACCAGCAGCTTAGCACTGTGCTAGGAATTGTGGAGAAGACAAAGGTGACTCAGATGTTTATTCTAATGGACAAAAACAAGTATAATATTGAAAAAGTACCCCAAGGGGGGTAGAGTGATGGAAATCTAGAGCACGGGACTATCTTTTATGACTGCGCTTTGAAGTCACACACTGTCATTTCTGTCACGTCCTGTGGATCACCCAGGCCGACCCTGCTGTTCGCTGTGGGCAGAGGCCACCTAAGGGATTGGACGCTGGGAGGGGGCATCATGGGAGCCCTCTTGGCGGTTGCCTCTCACCGCCTTCTCGCATTCTGCTACTCTCATAGAGCAGTGTAACTTTAACTTTGTCTGTGGTTTTAAAATCTTCACTACAGGAGCAGATGTCTTCCATTCTTCTACGTGTTACCCAGAAGGAGAAGTCCCTCCCGTGTTAGAATTGTAGAGAGTGGTGATTGGCACGTTAGCTTAGTCAGGAAAACATGATGGTGAACGTGGTCCCGCACCAGAGCTGTTTTTCCAGTTGTGTGATTATATGGGAACAAACAAAGCCGCTACTTTGCCTTTTCTTATGTAAATAAGCAATCATAGCTGGGTTTGGGTGCATGTTGGCTAAATGACTTGATTAAATGGTTTGTTAATATAACCACGCAAGATAACAGACTTGTTTATATCAGAAATCCACTCTGAGTTCCGAGTTAAACCAGTAGAGTAAAAAATTATACTTTAGGTCACGGTTCATTTTTATGTGGGGGCTACCTACACGTGCCAGACAGAGTGTTGGGAGTCTGAACCTTTCCCCCATGGGGCAGCCTCGCTTCAGAAAAAAATCCAAAGTGTGGTTTTGCTCAAAAGACAGAGTTTGCAGTTCGATTCCAATGAAGTCATGAATTACTGATTAGCACAAAAACACTAACGTTCCTTTTAAGCTTTAGAGGAATATGACAGAATCCAGAGTCTCTCCAGTATAACTTTTACAGTGTTCAGGCCACAACCCAAAATTATGTAATATGAAGGATAAGGAGAATTCTCAATGGACTAAGGACCTATTCTCACGGGAAAGGACAACCAGCAGAGTCCAAACTGGGAGGACCCAAGGTGTTAGAATTGCCAGATAAGGAATTTAAAGCAGCTATTCTCAGGGAAGGAAAGAAAAGTAAGTTTGCAGCGAACGAAAAGACCAGAAAAACATAGAAATATAAAAAGGAAACAAGTGGAAGTTCTAGGGTTGAAAAATGTAACCGAAATAAAAGTTTGACTTGATGGGCGTAACAACAGAATGGGTATAACAGAGGAAAAGTCGGTGAACTGCAGGTAGATCACTAAAAATGTTTCGGTCCAAAGCACACAGAGGTCAATGATTGAAAATAAGGGAACACAGCATTGAGGACCTGCCCGATAATACTAAAAAGTCTGGTATGTGTATAATTGACATCCTGGAAGGAGAATAAAGAGAGAACGGGGCAATAATAGCAACAAAAATGTTTAAAGAAATAATGTCTGAAAAGTTCCCCAATACGATGAAAGACATACATTTACATTTCCTATAAACTCAGGGAACCCTGAGCAGTATAAATTTACAAAGAAAACCATGCCTAGGCAAAGCAGCTGAAAACCAAAGATAAAAAGAAAAATTTGAAAGCTGCCAGAGAAAAACGACAAATTGTGTACAAAGGAATAATTCAAAAGACTGTTACCATTGTATCAAAAAACTTGAAGACCAGACAACAGTGAAACAACATTTTTAAAGTGCTAAAAAAAAAAAAAAAAAAAGGCCAACCTCGCAACCCACAAAAATACCTTTCAAGTGAAAGTCAGTTAAGTGGGTTCTCAACTGAAACAAAACTCAGCGTTGAAGGAACCTCTGCCAGTATGACAGTTTGACTCTATCCAGTCCCAGGCTCATTCTTTCTGGCGCAGTTTCCTTCCTTCTCCACACGCACTTCTCCCCTTTCCTTTTCCTGTTATTTCAAGCTGAAAAAAAAAACTTTTGCTAAAAAGGAGGGTAAATCTGGTGGCAGCTAATTCTTGACTTTGACTTCTTTGCTAGGTGGAATGGCACATGTGAAAATACCTATGAATTTGCTCAGTCGCACACATGTTTCGGAGTATAATCTCAGTGGCAGAAGGATGTCACTGTTCGTTGAGCTTGTTTAAGGTTAAGTGTTGAAGAGCAGGTCTGAAAACCGTTGAGTTGAAAGGGAATTCTGTGACAATTATTATAAGTTATCTTGTAACTAAGCCAAAGAGACTAAGATTTGTAACAGATTTTTAACTCATTTTAATAACATACTTAAGGGTTCACATGTGCAATCTTTTTGTAATCATCCTGGCATTTAATCTGAAATAACAAAAAAACTATTGAGTTAGAAATCAAAGATACCGAGGCTTCATCCCTGCCAGCTAATAATTATTTCTTTGCGTTGTGAGCAGAAGCACGTCCCGGGGCTTCCCTCCTCCTTGCTGACAGATCATTTCACGATCATTTCTTATTGAGATGAGTGGCACTCGCTTTCAAGGCAAATACCTCTCCAGCTTCCCTCACACTTGGCTTTGTCTTCCGTGTACCTGGCGCTCCAGCCAGTGCCAATGGTTCATTTAACCCACGTGCCCTGTGCTTTCAGAGCTGAGCCCTTGTACCCTGCACTGGAGTCTCATCGTGCCAACCTTAGTTGTAACAATAGACACCTTCAGGGCGACATCTGGACTGGTGTTGGACTGAGTAATCTGGGTACAGAAATTTCACCATAGTGTATCATCAAAAGAATCATTTATTATGATAATAAAAAGAAAGCACAGTTATAAACATTACTTAACCTCTCCTGTGTGCTGGGCAACGTGCTCACTGATGGGCTGATCTGAGTATTACACGTCATCCTCCCAGCCACCCTTGTGATACTATCTCAGCTTAGAAATGAAGAGACTGCAGCTCAGAGAGATGAGGAGAGCCATCCCAGGTCACAAAGCTAGGTGGTGGTAGTTATCATCCACTTCATTGTTTGTGCTCTTAACCTCTGTGGTAGGGACACCTGCCTCTCTCCTCTCCTTGGTCTGGAGCCACCTCTGTACGTTTGAGCCCTTCTACTAGCTCCTTGAGAGCAGAGGCAGAAAAGACCTTTCTCTCTCCTGCATCATTCCACATAGTAAAGGTGGATATTTAATCTCTGATGAGGTCAGGGGAGGTTGGCCACGGCCAGCAGAAAGGTCCCTAACTCATGTGATCCCCCCCAGCCTGCCTTCTGCACAGCTGCTGCCCTTCCCTCACATTAGTCAGAGAGGCATATAATAGATGGGTCCTAAAATGGATTTAATTAGCTCTTTATGTCCAGTGGTGAGAGTAGGGACTTCTGCTAAAAGAATTGTCAAAGAGAAATTAGACCTTATACAAAATGAGGATCCACTTGCTTGTTAATGGGAGCCTTTTTAGTAGCTTTGTCTTTTTAATTCTTGGAGACTGAAAAAGCAGTAGGAAAAACCTGGTTTTCAGTTTTCTCAACGTTTATCTGCCACTCTGTAGTGCTGAATTCTTTGGATAGCGTCCATGTAGAGTCCATCCATAACTGGGTTAAGAAGCAGCAGCTGTTAAGGCCATAATAGTGGGAAGTAAATACTCACGAATGATTTGCTTGCTTTTTACCCTACATTTTCATTGTTTGATGTTTTTGCTCAGGGTTCTCATACGACAGTGTGGCTCTAAAATTTGGAAACAAGTAATAATATTTTACCATGTGTTCTCCATAGCAACAGAACCAATAGAATGAGGCAAGGGGGCGGAGAGGGAGGGGGGATTGATTTATTTCAAGGAACTAAGATAAATATGATTGAGAGCACTGGTAAGGCTGAAATCTGTAGGCAGGCTGGGGACCCAGGGAAGAGCTGGAGTTTCCGCTTGAATCCAAAGACACTGCGAAGGCAGAATTCCCTCTTCCTCAAGGGACCTCAGTCTTCTTCTCGGAGGCCTTCAACTGACTGGATGAGACCTACTCACATTATAGAGCTTACTCAGCTTAATTCAAAGTCTACTGATTTAAGTGTTAATCTCATTTCAAGAAATACCTTCACAGCAACACCGGGACTGGTGTTTGACCAAATATCAGGTGCCGTGGCCTAGCTAAGCTGATACAGAAATTTGATCATCACACGATGTATTGTGGTGTATCATCAAAAAAACCATTTATTATGTATTTGCCTGTTTCCAGACGTAATGGCCACACGGCATAATAGCATTTGGGATACAAACCTCTCATTTCATTTTCTCCATGTTAGGAAAGAATTGAGATTCATTTCCTCATCTTCACAAATGGTTCATAAGAATAAAAGCTTCCTAACCCACAGAAATACTCCTATGTTGTCTTCTAGGGTTTTTAAGGGCTATGGTTTACATTTAGGTCTGTGACTTATTTTGAGCTAATTTTTTATATGGTGTAAAGTGTCATTAGAGTTTCCTTTTTTTTTTGGCATATGCTCTGACAGCGTTTGTTAAAAATAATACCTATTCTCCACTGTTTTGCCTCTGTACTTTTGCGGAGAACTAGTTGTCCACACGTGTGGGCCTAGTTCTGGTTACTCCCTCTGCTCCATCCATCTGCCTATTTTGGCGCCAGCACCACTGTCTTCATGACTGTGGCTTTATAGTAAGTCTTCAAATCAGGTGGTATTAGTTCATTTTTCTTCCAAAATGGCTTGACTACACTAGTGGTTTTGCATTTTTTGATCTCTTCCACAGTGAATTTTATTGAACTCATAGGAGACATTGCTTTATGAAAAAAAGAAAAGAAAAAAAATTAAAGTTGTACGCTCATGAGCGGTGAGACAAACCAGTGACGACAACCGCTCAGACCAACCTGGAGCACAGACACCCAATTCCTACTGCAGCCCACCTAGAAGGTGTTTTGGGGTTTTTTTTGGGGGGGGGGGTATGTGTGTATCAATTTCTATTTTTAAAAATCCCTGCTGTGGTTTTCATCGCACTGAACTGTAGATCAGTTTGAGAAGAATTAACATCTTAACATGATTGAGTTTTATGATCTCAAGGTATGTCTTCATTTCTTGGCAATCTTTTGTAGTTTTCAGTGTAGAGATCTTAGACATCTTTTCTCAGATTTATCCCTGAGTGTTTCAGAACTTTCATACTACTGTATATGCTATTTAACAGATTTGCAATTTCCCCTTGATCGTTGTGACCACATAGAAGTCCAAATGGTTCCTTATATATTGATCTCGTATCCTCCAAACTTGTTAAGCTCACTTATTAATTCCAGTAGGCGTGTTGTAGAATCTATTGGACTTCCCCCCCACACACTGTCATGTCTTCTGGAAACAAAGACAGTTTTACTTCTTCCTTTCAAATCTGGTTGCCTTTTATTTCTTTTTCTTGCTTTATTGCACTGACCGGAACTCCAGTGCAATGTTAAATAGAAGTGGCGAGAGCAGATGTTTGTCTTGCTGAACTTATGGGGAAAACAGCCTTTCAGCATTAAATACAATATTAACTATTGCATTTCATAAATATCTTTTATCAGATGAGTAAATTCCCTTCTATTTCTAGTTTGCTGAGACTTTTTTTTTTAAATTAGGAATGGTGCTTGAATTTTGTTAGGCTCTTTTTCTTCATCTATTGAGATGATTGTGTCATTTTTCTTTTTTAAAGATTTTAATATAATGAATTCCATTGATTTTCTGCTGTTAACACAGTCCTGATTACTAAGATAACTTCATTTGGTCATAATGACTTTATACATTGTTGAATTTATTTTACTAAAAAGTTCTCCAAACTAAATTCATAAGCAATACTGGTTTTGGTTTCTCTTTTCTTGTAATGGTGACAAAAGGTCCCAGACAAAGAATACTTCACACTGTTGAAAAAGACAAAACTGACCTATGATGTTGGAATTTTGAGTGGTGGCTCCCCTGGGGGTTTGGGTTTTGCCTGATAGAGGGGCCCAGAGTGACCTTCTGGGCTTCCATTTCTTGAGCTGGGTGGAGAAATTGGAGGAGGGAAAATCGGTTGAGTTCTAGGTCAGATAATATCTCCTCTGTAAAATCTTCCCTAGTTCCCTGGGCAGGTCAGTCCCTCTACCTCCTCTGACCCAACATTAGAACAATTATATCATAACTGTGGCATTTTCCAAGGGAAGGGGGTCATCTTGTTGTTGCTGCTGCCTTCGTTTGTTTGTTTGTTTGTTTATCTTGATGGACTGGCCTATAGCAGGTGCCCTGGAAACATTTTCTAACAGGAGGAAGGAGCAAATGAAGGAACTCCCTAATGAACAAACGAGCCGAGGGCTTCCTATCAGTGCTGTGGTCTCTCCTTCATTGCCTGTTGCTAGCCGAGGTTAGAGATTATCCCATGTTATGTCTGGAGAACCAAGGTGGGCTGACACCTGCTTGCCATTAGAGAAGAAGAGCGGGAAGACTTTTAGGTAACCCGGTGGTCTCGGTCAGGAGGCAGAACGAGATCAGGCCCCTGAGTCTGGGTGATCCTGGAGCTGAAGCAACAAGGACTTCTCTGCCTTCTGGTTTCAAGTGGCTGCAGAGGATAGGGTGTGACTTGGCCTATTCAGTTGTGTTGCCAAGAATATTTTCACCACAAGTTTATGCAAGGATCCAATAAAGTTATCTTCCACCATTAAAAATCTGTTTGCTTTGTAGGGTATTTTCCACACAAAAAATTCTATTAAACCAAGGTACTATAACTTAACAGGGTGTCCTTTTTTTTCCTTTTAATTTTGAAAATTTCAATAAGCATAAACGCGGAAAGGGTCATAAAATGAGGGTAAATAGAGCTTACAAAACAAATTGTGCAGATCCTGTGAAGGAAAGTTCCTTCCAAGTTTGTCCTTACTGGAAGTAACTGGACCTCAGCAACGATTTTAGCCGAATTCCAACTGATGAATTTCAATTTCCATGCCAGGTTTTACTCAGGCACATGGGATAGCATCTGTTCGCTTTGAAAAGAATCCTGGCAATTCAGCAGCGCCTTACAATTTTGAATGTATATTTTGATTAGCACATTTTTATTGGCACCTCCAGTCTTTTCCTTTTCGCTAATACGACTGTGAATGTGTGTCTTTCTGCAGCTGTGGTGCTCCCGTCCAAGTTTCCGAGGTGAAGCTGCTTTCCTTTTCATCGGGCCAGCTCACCGTGTTCCTCCCCGCCGAGGTGAAGGCCATCGGCACAGAGAATGACCACATCCTGCCTCTGCAAGAGCTGGCCATGAGGAGTCTGCATCACACCTACCACAGTTTTCTGAAAGGTACGTGGGACTCCTCCCTTTGCCCTGGTCTTATTCAGTGAGCCTAGGAATTGTCTTTATATATGTATCTGTATATCTAGACTTGTATAGCTAAAGGAGAAATCATAGTAAACAATCTTCAGTACTGCCACAGTATTTATTACAACATGCCAACTCATGGTTTGCAAAGGACTTGGCAGGGTGTAGATTTCATAGGTATTGTGGAGTGGACACCACATATGCTTTAAGAAAGGCAATATTAATAATAAAAATACATTTCAAGGATTTTAAAAACTGCTTCATGTTTTCTTTGCTTTTTTTTAAAAAAAAAGTCCATAAAAAAAATCTAACATTCACTTTCCAAAATGTCTAGTACAAAGTGTTTTTTAAACAATAAAAAAAAAATTGTACTTATTCACCTATGAGTAAGTTTTATTTTTCTGATTTTTCTATTTTCTTCCCCTTGAGAGTTATTAAGTCTGGACAGATATAGAAAAGATGAGAAGACAATTTGCATTTTCCTCCCAAAGCTGAGCCAATGAAGTGTAGGTTTCGCCTCCTTATGACCATTTCATTGGCAACTAGATGTTTACCGTCAGTAGCAACACAGGCACATTGGTGTTCAAACTGGCCTGGACCGCGGAACGTTTTGCTGCAGACATTTCTGTTGAGGAACACGGTGCTGAGGAGGAAGCCCCCCCCCTCCCCCCCGCCCCCGTTTCAATTAATGACAGCTCATGGGCCTGAGATGAGGAAGAGTTTAGTTTCCTTATTTTCCATCTTTAGTCTTCTCAGTGAATACAATTGAGCTCGATTGATTCTAAATGCCCGAGAGATTTAGGAAGAACTTAATGCAAGTCTGTTTGAATCTTCAGCCCAGTCCAGTTTTGATTCTTTGTCTCTGATAGACATTTACAAACCTTCCCTGGTAAGATCATGCCTTTTTGATCTTTGTTCTTAAAGAATATCTGGGCTTATATTCTTTCCCGGCCTCTGCCTCAGAACAGCTTCTGGTTGCTCTTCAAAGAGTAGATTTAGGTTTTCTCTTAGTATCAAAAGCGTAAAAACATCTTTCATTTCTAAATAATGGGAGCTTTTTATTCCATGCCTTGCAGATAGCAGAATTTTCAACATGCAGTACTTGTAACTAACTGAACTGACTGGGGAACAGAGAAATATTTTAAGAAGCCTAGTATGGGAAATCTGATTTTTTTTTTTAATTCATGCATGATTTTCTCTTGTGTTCCAGATCTGAACTTTCTGTCTCCCATCTCATTACCCAGAAGTCTCCTGGAGCTGCTGCAATGCCCCCTGGGGCACTGTCACCGCTGTAGTGAGCCCATGTTTACAATCGTCTACCCCAAGCTCTTCCCCTTGAGAGAGACGCCGATGGCAGGGCTGCACCAGGGGTAATCACACCTAAGAGGGCACCGGGCTTGCACCTGGGCACGGGGTCGGTCGTGGGGCTGGGTGGAGGACAGGCACGACAGTATTGTGAAATTAGTGGCTACCCTGGGGCATCGAGTGCTTCCTGAGACACAGCTAAATGAAGCGTGCATGTGTTTAACGTCACAGGAAAACTGGCCTCCCCTTTATTACCTTTTAGGTCATCTACAGAACAGTTTCAGTGCATAGATGATGTAGAGTAGTAGCTCCTTCTTTTCAGGAGCGCTTTCCTGCTAATCCCCTGTTCCCAGTAGTCTTCAGGCAGTAAAGAAGATAAGAACAAAATATTTACTGTATAATGGGGCTGGCCCAGCCCTTGTATTTAATTGGTGCTTTTAACTGAAAGTGTGTGGCCGAACTGTGTGTGTGTGTGTGTGTGTCTGCTTTGAATTTCTAACCTTTCTAAATGGCATTTTCTTGCCTCTCTCTGTTTCTTGGCGCAACGCCTTGAATTTGCTAAAAATGTTCACTGAGTGAAAAAACTCCATACTGGCAGTTTAAAAAAGAATAGCAGACAATTAAAAATAGGACATCAAATGAAAAATCCCCCATTAGCACAGCCGTAGTATATAGATTTTCTAAATTTAAGATTTTCCAAGTTTGCATTTTTCAAAGTTAAAAAAAAAAAAAAGAAAGAGTACTGTAATACCTCACTTATCCATCCAGTGTGGTATTTTGGGTGAGTAAACTTTCCAGACAACTTGTTACCTCTGTTCAATGCCTAGAGGTGTGTCCTTTGTAATCATTTTTATAGAACGGGAGCAAGCGAGGGCAGGGTGCTGAGCCTCTCGGAGCCTCCGCGTGGGAACAGAACAGCCTGCCAGGCAGGGCCATCCTGAGACCTAGCCAATGAGAAAGACAAACACCTGGTACATACTAGGTGTACGAGGATGACAGTTACTGTTTCCATCTCTTTACCCAAGCTGCGTTTCTCTCTTTCTTACCCTGAATCATCCTATGGCTAGGCCTTCAGTTCCTGTTTCCACTTTCTATAGTCTGAATGTGTCCTGGTTTACTGCGCCTGCCTGTAGAAGCCCTCCTCCAAACCTCTCCAGTTTGCTCCTTCTAATCCTAGAGGATCAGGTCACCAGAGTTAGTGGAATTCCACTTCAATTAGAGCTCAAAGGACTGAGTCAGGGTCTGAGTGTATTAGGACATGAATAAAATGTGAAAGAGACTCATCTCCAAGAAGCGGCTGTGCTTAGCGGTCAAGTGCACAGGTCCCGACAGTGACCCTCCACTGGAGACCTTGGGCAAATTGCTTAGCCTCTCTGAGCTTTACCTTTTCATCAGTGAAATGAGCATAGTGATGATATCTATATAATAAGGCCATTGTGAGATTAAGTGAGATGATTCATGTAGAAAGCCCAGGATGCTGCCTGGTATGTAATAAAGAGTGAGGAAATGTTAACTACTGTTTCTGTAGCTCAGAGACTTTTTAAATTAAATTTATTGGGGTGTTGTTGGTGAATAAGATTACATAAGCTTCAACTCTGCAATTCTATAATAGACCACCTGCGTATTGCCTTTGTGCTCACCACCCAAAATCTAGTCTCAATCTTTAAAAACTTTTTGTGTGTGTTTTAGCAAGTATTAGTACTGGCAATAGTATCTTTATATTAATAAGATATCACCATAGGAAAATCAACTAATTTCTCAAACTATAGTAAAATTCTACTGCATTGTTTTTATCGCACAATTTCCTATAGAAGATACTTTCTTACCAAAAATATGAAACTGAAAACAATTCAGTATGAACAGGATGCACTCTTAGTAGCTGATAAAATTCCAAATACTTATTTAAAAATATAAACTTCCTTTTTATCATGGTAATTAATTTCTGAAGGTAAAGTAGGTCCTTTAAATGAAGTCATTTTTGTGTTATCTTTATATGAAACTTGGGGAACTTACTTAGCATTTGCATATTCCATTTACTTCTGCTTATTTCTAATTTCTAGAAATTCAGTGTGAATGATCTTCTGTTGCTTCAGAACATAAGTATACTAGTGTCAGTTTAATAAGATGCACGTGTCAAGTACCCAGGCCTTAGACAAAGCCCTTGTGTTGAGCGAAGCCAGAAGCACTTGTGTTTGTAGCAGAGGGAATGCGCCAAGATATAAACATGGCTTTCTGTGGTGAGTGAGCTCTAGGGTCTGAAACAGGGAGCCTCTGGCTTCCGCTTGGTCCACCAGACTTTGCTACTTCCCGTGTTGCTGTGGAGACTGTATTAAAACCATTGACTTCAGTTTCTACCATAGTCTTTAAAGTACTTTTTTGGTAACTGAAAACCAAATACTTGAATCTCAGTAGGTTATTGCTGAAAGGAAAATCAATATTTTTAATGTCATAAACTCTAAAAGGCATTGGTAATCTTATTTTTTTTAAGATTTTATTTATCTATTTTTAGAGAGAGGAGAAGGGAAGGAGAAAGAGGGAGAGAAACATCAATGTGTGGTTGCCTCTCGTACCCCCCCTATTGGGGGCGAGGCCTGAGACCTAGGCTTGTGCCCCACGTGGGAATCGAACCAGCGACTCTTTGCTTCACATTCCGGTGCTCAATCCACTGAGGCACATCAGCCAGGGCTGGTAATCTTATTTTTTAATTTTTCTAATATATTTAGTCCAGTTTGCATTGCTCATCATAAAACAATACATTATATCAGCCAATCTGTAAATTAATCTGGACATCTGATATTATTTTAAAGGAATGTATTGAATATTCTTCTAAAGTACCAAGTCCCATGCAAGTGTTCCAACCTAAATTGAATACAGAGTGAAGTAAAAAGAAATTACTACATTTTTACATAAATAATAAGTACCCAAACCTTCAAATATCTAGAGCAGACAAGAATGGTTAGTATAGATTGATAACTTTTGATCCTTGTAGGGATCGCAAATTTTCATTCCCAAATCTTGTTGTTCATTTGTTAAAATGAAGAACACCAACTTAGAGGATTATAAGGATTATTTCTATCAGTATAACATGTATGTGGCTTTCCCTGTGCATGTATGATTCTCACAAGTTCTGTATTCTTGTGATTCTCACAAGCCCGACAGGAAACAGGCTACCAATGGCTTTTCAAGGGTATTGTATTAGTTTGCTAGAGATGCTGCAACAAAAATAGCACAAAACCGGGTGACTTGAACAACTGTTGTGTCACAGCTCTGCAAGCTGGAAGTGTGGCATCCAAGTGCTGGCAGGACAGGCTCCTTCTGTGGGCTGTGAGGGAGGGGTCCGTCTGGCAGATGGCCGTCTTCTCCCCTCATCTCCTCGCATCACCTCCCCCCACCCTGCCACACGTCCGTCTCTGGGTCAGAATTTCCCCTTGCGGTTAGGACCCCCGTGCTAGTGCATTTCAGGCCCGGTCTGGTGCTCTCATCCTAACTTAAGTAACTGGACTCGTAATGACCCTGTCTCCAAATCAGGTCACTGTGCCACTCCTCTCAGGTGTCAGAACAACCTTCTGTAGGCTGGGCGGCTTGAACAGCAGACCTGGGCTTTCCCACAGCTCTGCAGCCTGGAAGTCCAATGTCAGGGCACACATGGTCAGGCTGTGGCGAGCGCCCTCTTCCTGGGGTGAAGAAGGCCACTTCCTTGCGAGCACGTGCCTGCACGAGCTCCCTGGTGCCTCTTGTTCAAGGGCACTCATCCCATCAGGGGGGCCCCGCTATCAGGGCCTCATCTAAACCTCGTTATATCCCAAAGGCCTCATCTTCAGACGCCATTGCATTGGAGGTTAGGGCTTAAACATACACACTGGGGGAGGCGGGACTGACCACTATGTCAGTCCATAGTGGTTACATTCTGAGGTGTTGGGCGGTTGGGACTTCAGTGTAGGAACTGGGTGGGTGTGGGGGGAATACAATTCAAGCCATAATAGGACTCCAAAATCTCATGTCCTTCTCCCATGCAAAACAAACCCACCCCATCCTGACACCTCCAAAACCCCAACTCACCCCAGCATCAGCTCCTAAGTTCAAAGTCTCATCTTAAGTATCTATATCAGGTATGAGTAAAACTTGGGTATATCTCTTCAGGGGGCAGAACTCCTTTCTCACCATGAACCTATAAAACCAGGCCTCTGCTTCCAGTGTCGAACAGTGGGACAGGCATCTTCCATTCCATAAGCTGCCTCTCCTCTTACTGGTTGCTTCCTTTGCTGTGCAGAAGCCCTCTACTTTGATGACATCCCACTTACCTATTTTTGCTTTTGTTGCTTGTGCTTTTGATGTCATATACAAGAAATCATTGCTAAGACCAATGTCAAGAGGTTTTTATCCTGTGTTTTCTTCTAGGAGTTTTATAGTTTCAGGTCTTGCATTTATGTCTTTCCTGCCTTTGGAGTTGATTTCTTGTGTGTGGTGTGGGATAAGGGTCCAGTTTCATCCTTTGCGTGTGGACACCCAGTTTTCCCCACACCGTTTGTTGAAGAGACTGTCCTTTCTCTGTTGTATATTCTTGGCTTCCTTGAGGGAGAGCAGTTCACTCTGTCTGTGGGGGGGCAGGCGGGGGCAATATTTCTAGGTGCTTGACTCTGTTCCATTGGTCTGTAATCTGCCTTTATGCAGGTACCATACTGTTTTGTGTACTTTAGCTTTGTAATATATTTTTAAATGTTTTAAAAATATTTTGAAATACTCTTCAACAGATGTAAGTCAATTGTTCTTAACTGTTTCTTCCTCATTGTGTCATTTGACAGTTATGTATTGACCGTCTGCTGTGTGCCAAACTCTGTGCTATGTACTGGGGATAAGGCTATGACCAAACCACTTCTTTTACCACACCTACCTCACTCCTAAATTTCTAGGGCAGGGACCGATCCAGTAGAGAAGCAAATATGTATTATTTAAGGAGCTGGTTCTGCACACAGAATCTTCCCATGAGAAAGAATTAACATAAATGTAACAAGCAGGTACAATATGCTATTAGGTGAGTCTAGCATGAATTAACGTGTACATAGGCTTGGGTTTTTATCTGATCAACTCTGTCTAATAAATGTTATTTTTCTTTTGGCTTGAATTTCCGTATGAGTCAAAGATATGCTTTTTGTTTCTAATCGGGAAACACATTTGCAAAGAAAATATCACATTTCTTATGATTTTTGTGGGCTCCAATATCTGCCAACAACATTGTGATTTTTTTTTAGAATAGTGGTATTTCTGTATTTTAAAAGTAAACTGAAATGCTCTTTCTCCTGCCTTGCCTATAAATATGCTCAGATTCTAAAGCAACAAATGTCATGTCTGATGTTCCCTGTGGAATGTACGAGCATCTCTCTCCTAACCGTACAGTTGATTGCTTAGCTCAGAGCATCTCCCCTAAAACCATCATGTCTCTAGTGCCACAGTCCTGGCATGTTTAAGGAACTGCCCAACACAGATCTATTCCTAACGCAGTAGCCTCGTTGGGATACTTGGGACAACTTAGGCGTTAGTGCAACAGGCAGACGGAAAATGTTACTAGATGAGTCTCCCAAAGGTACATAGTGCACAGACTCGGTATTTCTTTGTAGCTGAAATAGGACACCTCCAGGTTACCCACCCTACCCCCTTGAGTGTGCACCGCAAGGAGCTGATGATGACCCAGTGAGCACTATGCTCCAGTGAATAAAAACCCCACACCTCTGTAGAGTGCGATTCTTGTGCTTAGAACCTTTATTGTTAAAAATTCGATTGTTGTGGTTTGAAATGTATTACTTCTATGAATGGTTTTTGCTTAACGCTTAAGATCATTTTGTGTCCATTTTTTTTCCATGGTGATTGATACAAATGTATACATTCTGGTGCAGCAAGTTATCTGAACTCGAGTTCTAACCAAAAAAAAATTTTTTTTAATTAAGGTAATACAAAGTATCTAATAACAAAATTTATATAATTTCCTGAGTTAAGAAAATCCTAAAAGTGGCGCATGCCTTTTCATTTTCTTACAAGTGCAGTTTGCAAAGCAAATGGTTTTAATTTTGATCAAGCCAAATTTTCCATTTTAATTTTATAGACAGTGCTTTTTTGGGTCCTAAGCAATCTTCACCTGCCCCGGCGTCCTGAAGACGTTCTTCCATGCTCTGTCTTCCTTTCCACTGCTCTGTGTCTGTCTGTCTGTCTGTCTGTCAGCCAGCAACAAACCATCCTGATCACTGTAGTTACACTTCTCCATCCAGAGTCTCTTAACCATTCCAGGTGCTCTGCTTTCCCATGAGATTTTTACAACAAGCTTATCTTTGTCTCAAACACTCTTGTGCTGGATTTTGGTAAGAAGTGCATTCAATCTATAGATCAGTTTGGGAAGAATTGGCACATTTACTAGGTTGAGTCTCCCAGTGTATGAGCACCTATGTGTCTCTATTTATTTGGGTATTCTTTTATTTCCTTCATCAACATCTAACCATTTCCAGCAGACAGACCCTTCAGTGTTAAGTTGGTACCTCGGAATTTCACTTTCTTTGTATGATTGTAAATTGTCTTACACCAGTTTCCAATTTCAGTTTCCATGTGTGCATTGTCAGTATATGGCAACAGGGTTGATTTTTAAATTTTGATCTTATGTGCTTGCAACCTTGCTGAATTTGCTGAAGAGGCTCAGGGTATTTTTGTAGACTCCTTGGCATTTTCTGTGCAGTGATGTTATGCTGTCTGAACACAGGGATAGTTTTATTTCTTCCTTTATAATCTGTCTGGCTTTTATTTCTTTTTCTTGTTTTATTGCAGTGGTTAGAATTTCCAGTACTATGTTGACTAAGGTGTGAAAGTAGATATCACTAGAAAGTATAATGTTAGCAAATTCTTTTGATGGATTCTATTTATTAAATTGAAAAAGTTCCTCTCTATTCCTAGTTTGCTGAAAGTTTTTAGAATGAATAGATACCGTATTTTTGTCCGATGCTTTTTCTGAGTCCATTGATACCATACAAATTTTTCATCATCAACCTGTTAATATGGGTGACGACATTGATTTTCAAATATTGAACCAGCATTATAGGCCCAGAATAATCCCCACATGATGTCTGAATGTTTTGATGTGTTGTAATTTTTATCTCCATTCATTCATGTAAGATTTTGTCCTTTGAGACTGTCTCTTTAACCAATGGGAAAGTGGTCATTTGATCACTGGGCTAGAACAGGTCAGAGAACTGTGTGATTTAAATTTCACATTTGGGGCTTTTCCTGTGGTCTTTCTGTTACTGATTTCTAGTTTGAGTTCTCAGTGGACAGAGACTATGTTCTATGATTTTTACTTGCTTTAGACATCAATTACTCTTTATTCTCCAACTTCTTGGTGAAAACTTAGGCTACTGCTAAAAATTTCCCTTTAGTGCTGCTTTTGCTGGGAAGAGGGCTTTCAAACTCCATTATTCAGATTCTGAAATGGCCTCTACAAGCAATCTCTGTGAATGCATTTATAGGGTAAATTCCTTACAATTATGTTTTTTAAGTTCTCGGGGTGGTGGCGTGCTTTAGCTAAACGGGTGTGGTTTTCTGTTGCATGGTTTTCATCATGCATTTGAAATTCTGTTGTTGCACTGCTGGTCCTAGGAGGCAGAACTCAGACCGTAACATGAAGAAGGCTTGTTTTTCTTTCTCAGTTAACCCAGGGATATTATGGCATGGAAAACTGCTAATAGCATGAGCACACACATAGCTCACCTGATGCCAGGGCTCAGTGCTGAAAGGAAATTTACATTTCTGCGAGGCGCTGTGTTGACCATACCTAATCCTCTATTTTAGCAAAGAAAACGACGGTCTGGTGGAAAGAATCCTGAGACTTTACACGTGAACTCACAGCGCTCTTCCCTCCCTTTTTGCCCCCCTCTTCCAGGAGGACAACGGTTAGTTTCGTGGCTTACTGCTGCTCCACCCGGTGTCTGCAGACGTTTGACCTGCTGAGTTGACGAACACTCAAGAGCCTCAGGAGTGCCGCCAGCTCGATGCTGCAGTTGCCTGCATGTTGCACGCTGTTTGTGCAGCAGAGGGCCCGGAGAGACCAGCCAGGCCAAAACGGGCCCTTACATCCGGTCCTGTCCAACGCAGGCGACCGCAGAACTGCCTGGAGGTGTCAAGACTGAGCTTCAGAGCTGAAACGCCTTCGCCCTCCCCCCAAGTTGGAATACACCCTCCCCCAAATTAAGGACCCTTTGTCTTGTGTGTTTTTTCTGTGTTATGCAAGTGTCTCCTACGCACACTGTTCAGTCTGACAGGCCTCCCAAATCTAATTGAAAGCAAGTCTCAGTTCCCTGAAGAACCATAATTTGTTAATATTGGCAAGTTAACTTTTGAACACATATAACTCAAGGATACTTCTAATTTTCTCTCTCTTCCCCCAGAGAATCATTTCACCCAGAGGTTATTCTCCATGTTCAATGCCCATTGAAGCAAACCCCAGGGCCTCAATAGCATTGAATAGCAGGGGTGGGGGGTGGTTCCTGAGTTGGCAGCAAAGTTAGACGCCCGTGGGGGTTCCAAGGGCTCCTAGCATGCACCCTCTGGAAAGTTACAACCTTGTTTTTAAGTTTTGCAACATATTAAGAGAATTTCATGAGGGATTTTAAAAATAAAAATGTAGACTATAAATAAAATACACTCCTATTTTGAAAGACTATTTACTGAAAAATAGTTTTTTGACACATCTGATTTCCCGATAAGATTTATTTATTTGAGAAGAGTTTGAGGAATATTTGAGGCTTTAAAAGATCTGATCCTTTTCTTTCTGGATCCAAACATTTTCTGGCGAAGGAAAAAGGAGGAGGAAAATACATCAAAATATGACCTACAGTGTTTCTTGTCAGTTGGTTTTATGATGAAATTTATAGTGACTGAAATATTTTTGTGACATGTGAATAACAGCCTTCAGCTACTTCTGCTGCTAGTTGGGAGCAGGGTGATTCTGAGTACAGCTCGTGCGCATTTACTAAAATACCTGGTGCATTAGGTTATCTTCATTGCGACCCTAGATTTCTTATGTACTTAACACACTGTTGTCCAGATACCACCGAGAAGATACAGGAAGAGCAGGTCCAAGGTCAGCCTTGGACTTCTGCAAAAAGGCCGTAAATGGAAAGTCTGAGATTACATCCCGACTGAAGAAATGCTCTTAATGGGGGAGCCATGTATTTGCTCCTCCTTTGACAGGGTGGCACTTTAACAGGGCTTTGCTGCTGCATGTCCATCTGCTGGCTGTGAAGTGGTTCTTTTAAGTTTTTACCTGTCTTAACTAGACAGTGTTTTCTCGAAAGCAGGATGGGAAGGGGGAACCAAGAAGGTTTATTGGGTAGGAGAATGATTTCCAAAAAATGTCAAACTTGTCTCAAATTTGGTTTATGGGGTTTTGTTGGCTGCCCTAAATCGGTCATGCTAGGCTCTTAACAGTGCTAAAAATCCTTCCTAGTTGCTGACAAATGTGTGATCTTTTCACAGTCCCACCACCTGCTGCCCGGAAAGCAGACTGTCCACGTAGAGCGGTGAAGGCAGAACCTTACGTATGTTCCAGCTGCATTTCCACTGTTCTAACTTCAGCCCGTCCCTTTCATAACTTGGCCTGTTGAGCCTTCAAAGGCTTGTAGTTCAATAGAAGCTGAAGGTCTGCATGAGAATATAACAGTTCTTTCATCCTTTAGAGTAATTGAAGTTTGAGCATAACCTCTCCATATCTCTAAGTTGGCAGGTGAAAAGTGTGGCATGAGCCTTCCCAAGTGGGATTCAGGCCCAAGTGGCTGCTGCGTGTCACGTAAATGACAGTAAATATATTGCAGCAATTATTTCACGCTCTGCAACCGTGTCTTACAGTGAACTGTGCTAACCTGATATGCAGGATTCTTGCTGATATAAGGATATGACACAATTTTTTTAATCCTCACCCGAGGACATGTTTTCATTGCTTTTAGAGAGAGAGAGGAAAGGCAAGAGAGAAAGAGAGACATCAATTGGTTGCCTCCCATACGCGACCCAACCAGGCATCGAACCCGTGACCTAGGTATGCACCCTGATGGGGAATCGAATCTTCAGCCTTTCGGGGTACAGGATAACGCTCCCGTCAGCTGAGCCACACTGTCCAGGGCAACTTTATAAGACACGATCCCAGCATCCTCCCTGTACCTATTGTAGACAATGGGCATTGAACACCAGCAGTGGGCCTCCTTTGGGCAGTCTGGACCTTACCGTCGGTGCAGCACCCAGCCTAATTGATGAGAAAAGCAGTTTATAATTTGGCTTCCCTGGTGCTGTTCATAAAAATTTTGTACCGGATTCATTGAAGTCATTCTTCACCTTTTGATACTCTATAGGAGTAATGGAGACTGGAGAAAATTTGTCTGCATGCTATGTATTTGAATTCTGTGCAGAACTTTGCAGAAAATTCTCAAGTTACTATATTGTCTCTTTTTTTTGATGAACAGTTATGCTACATGGAGAAATACTTCATGCAGTTGTAGTAATGGCAAAAAAGCGAGTTACTTGGAAAATATAGTCTCTTCAGGTAAGTTTACATTAATAATCTCAGATGTTACTGCTAAATTTTAATATGCAGAATAGCCTGTTAAGGAGGGGCCTTCTTATGACATAGTGTAAAAGGTGATCTGTTTTAAGCAGACTGCCCGGTCAATGTTATTCAAAATGCTTAATTGTTATCATACCCAAACCCCAGATGACATAACATTGTGCAGATGAAATGTTGCATCTTCAATGAATAAAAGATCTATTTTGAGCACCCTTAAACTTTTTTTAAATGATCGATACACAAAAGAGCTCTGGCGGGTGGAGGACCCAGTCTGGAGGTGAGTGATGAAGCGCCCAGTTGCCCGGCCTCGCTCTTCTGAAAGAGAAGTGCGCTTTCAACACTTCTGGTCAACAGACTCAACACCCAGTACAAATCTTCACCCTCTCCCTACTTTAACGCACATCTCGCCGTTCCTCCACATTTTGCATTATGAATTAAAATGTCTACAGTCTAAGAAAAAGGCTTTACTAACAAGTTGCCTTCTGAGGCTTTGAAAATAGTTTTCCCCAAAATATGTACCTGTTTTGGAATCGCTGGGGACCTCCAAAGCTATTTTTAAAAATTATTAATAGTGAAATGAGGTTTCTGTTTCTTGAATTAAAATTTCAGACATTTTTGTCTTGATGAATGTTCAACACAATACATTGCTTCAGAAGTCAAAACATTTTTATTCAGCTAATTTATGAACATGAATCACTAATTGGGCCAAACACTAATGCAATGTGATGTAATTAAATATTAAGATGTAAATTCATTTCAGACTTGTAAACATACTCTCTTTAGAACATTATTTTGAAATGTGTTCTTACATAACTCTGGACATTTTGTTATGCTTTTATTATTTTTGTTGTTTCTACCAACTCTTGCTTACTCCTAATGAAGCTCTCCTAAGTTTCTCCAGGAATTTGGTGAATATCTTGCCTTCTTGTAAACGGAGGGGATTTTTATAGTCTGTATTCTGGAGAATAGCTCTATGATTCTCTAAAAATTTTTCAAGTCTCGCTGTGTCTAGCCAGGAAGTCATTCCCTGTGTCACTAGCCAATAGACCTAAAGGGATGTAAGTGCCTCTAGGAAAGGGATCAGTCACAACTCAGTGACTGTCATCCTGTGTCAGGAAAGGAGACTGCAGTACAGCCTGGGATGTTCTCTTTGGAGCATGCCTCAATAGATCCTTGTCCTTCAGGGCCAGGCAAGAATGGGCAGCCCAGTGTGGTGGCTGGGGAACAGGTGCCGCATTTGGAGATCATTTCCGTATGCAGTTAAGAAACTTGCAAAATTGGCCAAGTTTGGTGATCCACTCACCTTATAGTAGAGTGTGTAGATTATCCTTGCTAATTATGTCAATGAATATCAGGCTTTGTTTTTTATAGCTATTTGGAGACTATAATAATCTAAGATTTCCCTCCTTCCTTCCTTCCTCCCTCCCTCCCTCTCCTTCCTTCCTTCCTTCTCTATTTACTCCTTCTCCCTCTTCTCCTTCCCTTCCCCTTCTTTTTCCTCTCCCTCTTCCTCTCCTTCTCCTTCTGTATAATGAAAGGATTTTCTAAAACTGAGTCTGCATACTGAAAAATGATGGTAATATTTCTTCGTTGAGTGTGGACATTTTGTAAAACTCATACTGTGTCCAGTTTGGTTGTTCTTATAGCTGCTGTTGTTTCTAAAACAGTTGCACTTGAACCATGTGAATGCTTAGAAATGTCGATGGTGGTAGCTTTACTGTTTTAACAAGATTCATTTTGTTAAAAAATAGAATAACATGGTATTAAATACTTGATACTAGCAAAAATGGTGGAGGAAGGACTTCTGAAAAGTTTCCCCTTCACAAAAGCAAGAAGAAAATTGGCAAAACATGTCAGAATCAACTTCTTTCAGAACTCTGGAAATTAACCAAAGGCCGCAGCCATCCAAGGAGTACTTACTCGAGAAGTAGCTGGACCTCAGAGCAGTAAGCTTTGTGGCATTTGACTTGCCCTGTTTCCATCCCTCCCTCCCCTCCCCAGCTCCGCACCCCTGAAAACAGTAAGCCACAACCAAGGGAGAAGCGGCAGGGCAGTGTAGAAGCCACTGGAGGGGTGAGTGGGGCTGGAGTTCTTTCAAGTCCTCATTCCCAGAGAATCCTCATTATTTGACTTGTCTGGTGGTTCCCTGGAAGACCTCACTTGCAAGGCCGCCTTTGTTTTGCCTGCTCAGAGCTTGCCAAATGTGAAAAACCTTTCACAGGGACATTGATCGGGGAAAAAATCAGAGGCAGTAGTGGCTGCCTGAAGCAGTGAATAACCATCGGAGCAAACAATTGGCTAACCCAAGAATGTAGAAGGAAAAGCTGGGGAATAAGATAGTTGTAGGGGGGTGTCAAGCTCTGACTTTCCTAGGAATTTAGATGTGCATGCATATGTGTGAGGCTTTTCACAAGCCAAGGGTTGAATGCCTGATCAGGGAAGACCTGAGAGCAGTATCAGCTCTCACCTTACATTGACCTTGAGAAATTACAAGAGGATAAGGCAGAGCAGTCAGCTTCCTGGCTGAGTGTTGAAGGGTGTTCCAACAAGCAGGCAAAGCTCTCGGCAAAGACTGGGAGAGTTATCCGTTTCAGGTGTTTAAGGAAACCCCTGTCCAATTATTAACTCCCCACAAAACTCCCTGAGCAAGGCATCAGTGTCTCTACATTACAAGGAATATAGACTTTACAGAATTAGTTCAGATGAGTCACTAAACAAAAATGCCAGCAAGTACATCAAACTTTTGGCAAAAGGGGTAAGTCAGTCTAATTTCCAGAGTTACCCCATAATTATTTAAAATATCCCGTTTTACTGAAAAATTATAGACATTCGAAGAAACAAGAAAGTATGTCCCATACCCAGGGGAAAAAGCAATCAATAAACTGTACCAGAGGAAGCCCAGGCATTAGACCTTTATACAGTGACTTAAAATGAGCTATTTTAAATATGTTCAAAGAACAAAAGTATGAAAATGATGCCTCACCAAATAGAAAATATTAATTAAATGATAGAAATTATTTTAAAATATATAAATTCTGGAGTTGAAATACAGTAACTGGAATAAAAATTCCTGAGAGGTGCTGAGCATTGGATTTGAGCAGGTAGAAGACAGAATCAGCAAGTTTGAATGTGGGACCATTGACATTATTTAAATTGAGGGACAGAAAGGAAAAAGAATGAAGGACATGGAATAGAGCCTTAGACCTGTGGGATACCATCAAGTGCACCAACATGTGCATAATGGAAGTCCCATGGGAAGAGAAGAGAAAGAGGCAGAAAGAATATTTATTTTTATTTTTTTAAAGGTTTTATTTATTTTATTTTTAGATAGAGGGGAAGGGAAGGAGAAAAAGGGAGAGAAACATCAGTGTGTGGTTGCCTCTCAAGCGCCCCCTACTGGGGACCTGGCATGCAACCCAGGCATGTGCCCTGACTGGGAATTGAACTGGTGACCCTTTGGTTCTCAGGCTGGTATTCATTCCACTGAGCCACACCAGCCAGGGCAGAATATTTTTTAAAATAATGAGCAACGACTAAAATTTGATGAAAACCTAATTTACCTACCCATATAAAGGTACTCAAGATCATTTGTCATTTAGGGAAGTGCAAATCAAATCATCAATGACATACCACTTCACATCCATGAGAAACAAAAAGGTGGACAGTAAAAGTGTTGACAAGGACATGGAGAAATTAGAACCCAATTCCTGGTGGGAAGTATGAACTCAAAAATGCTGCCTCGGCTGTTTTGCAAAAACAGATGGGCATTTTCTCAAAAGATTAAACCTAGAGTTGCTGTGTGACCCAGCAATTCCACTTCTAGGTATCTCAAGAAATTGAAGACATTTCCATACACAAAAATAAAGTTCATATTCATCATAACCCAAAAGTAGAAACAAGTCAAATGCCCATCAATGGATCAATGGATGAATACAACGTGGTATGACCATGATGGAATATTACCAGCCGTGAAGGGAGAGAAGTATTCACACTACCACGTGGATGAGCCTTGAAAACATGATCACAGGAGCCAGACACAAAAGACCTAACATTGCATGGTTCCACTTACAAGAGATGTCCAGAATAAGCAAATCCATAGAAACAAAGAAGCGTAATGCTTGACAAGGTCTGGGGCTAGGGGGTGGGAAAAATGGAGAGCACCTGCTAATGAGTATGGAGTTTCTCCTTCATGGGGGTAAAAATGATCTGGAATTCGATAGTGGTGATGGTCGCACTTCCTGGTGACTATACCAGCAACCACTGAACTGCTCCCTGAAAGCAGTGAATTGGAGGGTACGTGAATTATATTTCAGTTTTAAAATCAGAGCCAGTGGTGCACCTTACTTCACATATCTGTTAAGAAACTATTTGGGGGTAGGCCAACAATCTGTCCGGAAGCTGCAGATGGAACCGCCGTCACCATGGCTCTGTGATGGATGGAAGCTCAGTGCTCACAGCTCTTCTGGCTTCAGAGTTCTCACTCACTGGTTAACACCAGCGTCAGGCCATAGTGCAGGAGTTGAAAGGTCTCGGTCCTGAGCCTTCCAACTCTCTCAACCCATTGAATGAAGTCCGCTCAAGGACCAGAGTCCACGGAAAATAAAACAGCATGAAATGAGTGGGTTTGAAAATCTAACCACGGGGAAAATTCTATAATGTGCAAGGAAGTCATCTTGGCTTCTTTCCTAGTGTGCAACACCGGTACCATTCTTTAGTAGCTAGAACAAAAATGTGCAGGGAGGTATTTCTGAAAGGTCCTACCTTTTCATAATTATCAAATATTTGTGTTTATTGTATCAGATATTCCAAAAATACCTTCACTCAAGGCTTTTCAGAATTTTCAGAAACTGATAAAATAACTCTTAGATATATCAGTCAATTATACCCTCCTTGTAGGTATGCGGCCAAACTCAGTAGACCGAAACTATGGCTAGATTTAAAACAAAAATATAGGATTTAATATATTAAATGTAGGGTTTTAAAATTGTATACAACCATCAGTAGTTATGTTTTGCTCTCCCCAGGAATATGTTCTTTTAGTTCTTTGGGCTAGTAAAAATTTTAAGAAAAAAATATAAAATTTAGTTGCAGTGTTATTAGTATGATCTCACTGTTTGAAATAATCCAGGTAAATAGTGTTTGGAGCTATTACTAATGATCCTTATATATTGATTACATAATTCAGTCATACATAAAGCACCTTAAAGAGACTACCTGATCTTTTTAATTTACTACAGGAATATACCTTCATCCCAGTCTTCTTGCAAGAATTCTACATGTAATTTTTTATAGTTTATAATTCGTATTAAATAGCCTTTTTCTGAGGATGAAAGTGATACTGCAGGCTAGAGAAAAGATCGAGAAAAAGCTTACCATCCCAGGAACCCCTCCACCTTTTGGTGAGTGTCTATTTTTTCACTCTTTTCTGTGAATCCTCAAGTTCACATGTGGATTTACTTAAATTGCATCTTAGTATACATACTTTTTTTAAAAAGAGATTTTATTTATTTTATTTTTAGAGAGAAGGGAAGGGAGGGAAAGAGAGAGGGAGAGAAACATCAATGTGTGGTTGCCTCTCATGCGCCCCCAACTGAGGACCTGGCCCGCAACCCAGGCATGGGCCCTGACTGGGATTTGAACCAATGACCCTTTGTTTTGCAGGCCCATGCTCAGTCCACTGAGCCACTCCAGCCAGGGCCATATTATGAAAACTCTTAGCCATAAATACAGATACGTGTAATCAATGACCCCAAAGTATTGCATTTCTACCAACACAATGTAATGTCTAGTATATATTTAAACAAGAAGATTTTTTTTATTTCTATCATATTTAAAATGATCCATTTTGGTGTCTTCATCTGTATAATACCAACCAATTTTGGAAGCCCTATGGGACATTAAATCTTTTATAAACAAACATTATATCACTACTCGCTTTATAAACCCATATTATTAATTTAGCTCTTTTCAACCAGAGCAATCTTGGAAAACCTCACCTTGTTATTCACTGTCAAGTCCACGGTGACTAGAGCTCTGCCGTAGGATTTCATTCAAAGTGTACAGCTGTCTGGTATGCCAGTTTTCAGTAAAGAAGTTTCCCCAAAACATTTCTGTTTGGCATATGTTTTTAAATCAACAACAAAAAATGAGCTAGGATTTGATCAATCAAGCTTCTGTTTAATAGTAAATCCACAGCGTTGACTTACATCAGATTCACAGCCAAAATATCTGTAGTTTGCATAATAATCTGGGGTCACCGAGAAGATAAGACAAGAGCACCAGCTTGAAACCCAGCAGCCTGCAGAAGGAGCTGCGTTCATGCCAAGGAGAAGATGGCAAGGACAGAGGAGGGAGCAGCAGGAGGGGCCTGAGTCAGCAACACCAGAGCAAACCGCACCCTTTGGGGGAGGTCTCCTGGCTCATGTCCAAGTGGCCAGCGAGCTCAGCCCAGTAAAGAGATCAGAGTAGGAAGGACAGCGGGAGGGGATGGATGGTGAAAAAGGGCACTACTGAAACAAAAATGAGCACAGTGTCAGCAGTACCTGTGTTGGCTTTCACGATACGTACCCCGCGTAGTGAAAGAGAACCCAAATGTAAGGAGAGACGTGAGTGACTTTGGCACCACTGGTGTTTTCCTCTGCCTCTAGCAAACCGCAGTCCTACTGGGAGCCCCATTGTCTCGATTTTGCTGGTACAAGGCACCCACCTCCAGGCAGGCAGCCGAGATTGCTTATGGGGTAAAGGACAGGAGCCCTGGGGTAGGTCTTGGTCACTATTTAGGAAACATAGACCGAAAATGAGCACATCTCTGTTTTCCCTGTAGGAGTCTCGCCTGAGCATTTGAGGGCAAAGACAAAGCAAATGAGATAATACACAAGCTCAGAAGAAATGGTACATGAGCCTCTAAAGAAAGGTCCCCCAATTCTCAGTGTTTGGCAGAGGAAGAGTGATGGGGAAATACTAAAAACTCACTCAAAAGGTAAACATGGAAACGTGAGATAAAAGAGCAGAATCATCTGATACCACAAATATCAAAAAGAAAGCAAGAAATGACTTGATTTTTGCCTGTGCCTGTGGCCACCTCAAGGAGTTGTCTTCACACGCCACCCTCCTTTGGGACAGTCCTGCCCAGTCCCCTATCTTTGCGTGGATCTCCCTGCCCGTATCAGAGTTGGCAAACTCTATCAGAGTTGGCAAACTCTATCAGAGTTGGCAAACTCAGGGAAAATTCCTTAAATAGAACCTGTCACGCCCTGCCCCGCCTCGCCCTCAGGTTTCTCACAGGTTCCTCCTCAGCCCCTTTGCCAACCTTGTAAATCATTTGTGCAAACGTGGGTGATTTCTACTTCAGATGGTTAACTCTGTTTTTATGACACGGTTCCCATTATCTGTACAAAAATACTTTAGTGATCTTACCTGGGAGGTATAGGTGCCATCATTTGCAAACTACATTTTCCACATCACCAGTATTAAAACTCCCCTTTGTTCTGCTTGCATACCAAGAACTTCTAGAAAAATCTGCCAGTTTCGTGTAGCTCACGTTTTTCACTGGAGTCTTCAAGAGCCACTCTAGCTAGAGCCTTTGTTGAAAAACATGCCACCTGGTCCTCCGTCACCCGAAGACACGGAGATACCGCCCACTTCTTAGAGGCAGTAAGCGGCTGCTATCTTGTTTAACCTGCAGCCTCCTCATAACCAAATTTTTTCGTGTTATTTTGAGCATTTGAAATAATATACAAACCGCTGACCTCTAAGTGATATCCTGGCTCCTCTCAATAACAACAGCAACAACATAATCCAGATGAAACAGAAATTGAGGAAGGGAACTCAGCCAGAGCACAAAACCAGAGGGAACTGAAAACCAGCATCGGGGCCCACCAAATCTGTAAAGTGTTAGGAGAAATTGTCCTCCCAGCTCTGCCCCGGCTTGTGCTTAGGAAGAGAGAAGGCAGGGTACAGACAATGAATGAATAGAACAAATAAATACGGCAGGGCTGGGAGTCCTGCATACGGTATGTACCAGCAACAGGCCATCCTTTGGGACTTGGGAAGTCCATTCTTCAGTTAGGTTTTGCCCTGGGTAGCGGTTTGAGGATTTTCAGGCATGTATCAGTTACACGGAATAATCACTTCAATCCTAAAAATACTTTCCTGCTACTAACTCAATGAAGAAATATAGCAGGAAAGCTTAATGAAGCTTTCTGGGTTGTTAAAACCGTGCCTCCAGAAAAAAAAAAATTGTATATATACTATCCTTAGAATGGCACAATCGAATTGCAGGAAATAACTAACATTATCAGTCAGGAAAATGTTGGCCCCTTCTCTGCTCTGAGGACGGGGCCGCTTGCATGGGGTTTTCACCAGGTAAACCCAAGACTCACCAGCCGGGCAGCTGGTGAGAACGGTGTTCTGTTAGTAACATCAGCCTCGGGAGAGGGGACTTGACAGGAAGCCAGATTCCTTCAGGAAATTTGGGACTAGTTGAAACCTTCTTACCCCACCTTGTTTTGATGATGGCAACTGATAAGTCTGAATTTTTCAGCACCTGGTGTTAACAGCGCAGGCTTCGCAGCTCCAAAACAACAACAGAGAAAAACTAAAACATCATTTACAGACGGGAACCATGCCCCAGAGCCCACAGAGGGAGCAGAAGGCAGCAGGGTGGGGAGACAAAGTCGATTTCCTTTTCCAGACATCAGAAATGGGGGGGATCTGACCGGCCCAAAAGTCCCACAAGACAGGAAAGCATGGCGTCTGGGGCTGTGGGCAAAGAAACCACAGGCAGGGCGGGGATGGCTTCCAGGAGATTGTAAGGTTGCCCCCCCCAGGAGATGCATCCTGGGGGCAGGACCCCGTACTGGGTACAGTTTGGTGTGGGGTGTACAGTGAGGAGCAGCTCCAAGGCCAGAGGAAAACCAAGGCTTTCCCATGGTCTAAACAGCCAGCCAGAGCCATGTGACAATGTATTGTCACAAAAGTCTACCCTCTCCCCCTAGCAGTCCCGGAAGATGGAAGGGAGGACACTCTGACCCATGTTTATTATAGGAATAAAGTGGCCCCAAAGGAAAATGAGGAGACAGAGCTGGGGCTTCACAACCTTATTATGAACCCCATCCACTCCTTCCGCAACACCACGCACGTTCATAGCGGCTGGGACCGTGCCCGGCTCTGGGGATGCAAGGCTGAGCAGTGCAGAGCTGGCCTGCCTTCAGGGAGCTGGGAGTCTAGTGAAAGGAAGTGAGCAGTGAGCAACAAATACACCCACGTGGACAGTTACAAAGGACGGCCAGTGCTGGGAAGGATGACAGGAGGTGCCAGCAGAGGGGTGAACGGGACAGAGTGGGTAGGGGGTCTGAGAGATGAGAAGGGGCCAGTCATGGAAAGGGCTTAGGGAGGAATGTTCCAACAGAGGAACTGTATAACCAACAGCTCTGCGGCAGGAAAGGGCCTGGCACCTTCCGGGCCTGAGGGCACACCCATGGGGCTGGAGCGTGGTGAGCTGAGCACAGACCAGGGCAGCGGAGGCAGAGGCCGGGGGGCCGACAGGGGAGCAGGGCGCTGGGGTCTGGCAGCAGCCCTGCTAAGGTGATGGAGTTTCCTCCCCAGGCCCCCTAGAAGCTGCGAAGCCCACGTTGACCTGTCACTTGGCGATGGGATGCTGTGGAGAATGCACAGGGGCCCCCCTGAATGGGGTGGGGCCCGCAAGAGGGCCGGATGGACAGGAGAGCAGACAGAAAGAGGTGAACTGGGCAGGACTGGCAACCAGGGAGGGGACAGGCAGAGGCAGCGGCCCAGTTTCTATCAACTCTTACTGTTCCTTCTCCCGCACCGTCTTGCTGTCCGAGGCCCCCTTGGTTTTGGTCTATCCCTTTGTTCTTCACCAGAGGAGGAGCCTCATGGCGCCCTCTCCCTCCCTGGCTGCATCTCCATCTTGCCTCCACCACCCAGCGGCACTGCTCTTGGGAGGCACCCACCTGCCTCTCCGCAGTGCCCAGCCCTCCCACCTTTTGCTTTGCCAGTGGGCTTACCCCACTGACCCTCCTCTCCTTGAACTCTGGCCCAACAGGCTCCTCCTCCTCCTTCTCTTTCCACCCACTAAGTCATCACAGGCCCATCACACCGGACTAAAGGTCTACCTGATCCTCTGTCTCTTACATCACCCACAGCCTATACCTCCCACCATCACCGTGAAGGGGGTGGCCTGACAAGTCCGTGTCCAGGCCAGACCACGCCCCCAGGCAGGGCCTGCCTCCCGAGCCCCACACAGGCTCCAAGGCTCCTTAAACCAGGCTGCGGTCATGGCTACACAGCTCTGTGAACACACCTATAATCAGTGAACTCGACACTGAAAACAGGCGTGTTTTCCTGTATGGAAGTTAGACTTCAGTGAAGCTTTACGAAGCAAAATACACAAAGGAAAAAAGCGCAACAGCATTCCTGTCCCACCCCTGGCTTTGACCTCCACATCCTCGCCAGGGGCACCAGCAAGCCGCCACTGGCCTCAGGCACGAGTCACGTGGGGCTCTTCCCTCTGACTGACTTCCCAAGTCCGGACACTTGCCCATCAGCCACGTGTCATCAGCCACCTGAGCTCCACCATTGCTCCATAAAACCCTTCTAGAACTCTCTGGTTGGTGGTTGGCAGCATGGTCACCACCATTTAGGGAGCATTCAAGCTCTTGTGTGTGTATTGGGGGGAGGTGGAGCTCTGGGTGGTCTTATGCGTCCAAGGCACTTGGCGTTAGTGGGTGAGGGGAAGCAGCTTCAGACAACAAAGTGTGCCCCGTCCTACAGGACTTTGGAAGGCCTGATCCACCTTCCCTACGCACAGATAGGTCTTGCCTCTGTTACTTACCCAAATGCTAAGCCATTCTTGTGCTAACCTGTTTTTGCTCTTGGTTCCTCTGAATTTCTTACACAGAATGCCTTCTGATCCTCTCATTTTCTTAAAACCAAAATTACTCACTCTCTGGATGCCAGCGCCTCATCACCTCGCTATGTCTTTACCACACAGGGACATGGCAATCTGCAAGCCCAGGGGTTACCCTATGTTGCTTGGACATTGAGCCCCCCTGGGACCTGGGTCCCCCTCTTCCAAAGACAGGGGACGTCTTCCCCAGGCTTGGCCTCCCCTGGGACAGGCGGCTTCTTTGCAACTTCCTGGGCCCAGGTCCCCAGGTGCCAGGGAGCAGGAGTTTCCAGCCAATTCCTGCAAACACCTGGCATCACAAACCAGACTTCATGGCACCTGGTGGCCCAGGTGTCCCCCCCCCCCCACCGTGACATAGGGCCTCCTCATGTGGGCCCTATGAAAAGGGACAGTAACAGAAGTCGGGAGCCTTCCCGGGGACATCTGCCTGCTAGGCCCGGCCCCACCTACCATCTGTGGGATGCAGGAGGTTGGGGTCCTGCCTCTCGCCTCTTGCTGACCCTGGCTTCACAAGGGCTCACATTCTTTCCTCGTGACAGTGACTGTGACCATGTGAAGTTCAACCTTAGCCCTTCTTGGCTCTTTGCTCTCTGGGCCACTTGCCTTTGACCTTTTCACTTCCCTTTGACCTCTTCACTTCCCTGTCCTCGGGGCAAGTGCCCCTGCTTGCGCCCCTGGTCAGCAGCAAGCACTCCCCTCTCTGACCCTCATGGCCCAGACCAGCCCCTTCTACGTGTGGAAGCGCCCCGTTTTTCCCACTCGGCTGTACCCCATGCAGTCTGTGGCGAGTGACAGAGTGCAGGGCAGGACCTGCTGCTCTAGAAATATTTCCGGAGTGTTGGTGGCATCTAAGATATTATTCTAGACGCTGCATACATACCTACGTAGGGAACGCGGCCCATACCTTTGAGAAGTTCATAATATGTTCATTTATTGTTCTTGGGCTAAAAAGGCATTAGTCAAAAATGAAAAGTGAATGTATTGATAATCAAATAAGGATAAGCATCACCCTGTTACAGTTAGTTCCAGGCAGGGACACTGGCATGGTGACTGGAGCATAGGAGACTGGGTGCTGGCCACAGCCGTCCTTTCCAGGGGCTCCCCCCAGTTCGGCAAAGACAAGGGCCTACCCTTTGGGGTCTGCTGAGGGCCCATTGGAACGTCCCCTCACATCTTCCCTCTGCCACTGACTTAGAGAAAGCAGTTCACTTGAGGAGGAAGGGTGGGCTCCATGAGAGTCTCCACTGCCTACTTTTTAAGACCAGGCTACTTCGGGCCATGAGAAGAGGGAACCCGACTGCCTCTTCTCCAGGGACTGTTATGGTCCTACCGCTATGGGGAGAAGAGAAAGATTCTCCCAGGAAACAGAGCCGTGGGAAAGAGGGAACCCTGTGAAGAGACCACACTCGTGAATGACTCCAAAGATCAGACAAGTCTCCTTTAAAGTGAATGAATGAATGAATGAGTGAATGAACAGATGAATGAACGAACGGGAAAGTCAGTCTGGTGAAATGCAATGGTGCCTGCCATAGCAGTGCAGGGGCATAGGCTTCGGGCTGTCCACCCTCTCGCTGCTCAGCGCCACTTCCTTGTGGAACAAAAGGATGGACCAGGCCCAGGAGGAGGGAGGAGATTCCCCAGGAGCCTTGCTCTCTGTTCTCCTTGGCCAACCACCATTTCCCAATGGGGGACCCTGGGCAGGCTGTGGCTGGAGTAATTGGTCATAACGTGGTCAGGGGCCAAAGGACACCTGTGTTCATTACTGGGAAGTGAGAGAATGCAGATCTCATGTCAGAGTGAGGGATGTGCACCTCCTGGGCTAAGGGACTCTCGCAGATGTGAAATGGTGGCTTCAACCTCTTCTTGCTGGTAAAAAAGTAATTCTCACTCCTAAAAACGTTTTCATCACAAAACTTTTTTTTTTTTTTTTTGGTTCTGAGGCCTCCGTGTGGCTTTACAAGGTGGGCCCGAGGTGTGTGACAGGACCTTTTATTCTTGCTCTGAAAGCAGGGGCAACCTTCCAGGTGCGCTGCATGGCCCCAGCAAGCTCCCCAGGCTCCCCGCCACCTGCCGCCCTGTGGCTTGGATGGGCCAAGGGCAGCATCTTAAAAATAAAGACTCTTTCAAGCTGAAGGGTAGAAGAGACTTCGGTGTATTTCTGCAGACAAGAAAGAAGAGCAGATTCTCTTTTTAAAAAACCAAAAACCACGTCCTGATCCCTTACCCAAACCTGAGCTAGACAGCTGGACGGTTCCACGAGCTGAGGTTGCCTTTCTCAACCTCTCAGCCTCCACCTGTGGCCTCAAATTGTGTGTCCCCACCTTGTGCCCAGTGTGGTGGCATGTTGCTCTGAAGAAGCTTTTCGTCCATCTGGGTGGACAGTTGGGACCAGATGGACAAACACACAAGGTCAGAGGCACCAGGATTGGGGCACCGGTGGGACACCGAGCCTGCAGGGGGCGCCAGATTGGAGGGGACCGAGGACATCATGGCCCAGTAGAGTTTGCCATGGTTCAGTACAGACACACAGCGTCTCCCTGTCACCCGCCAAGGGGTGGGACATTTGTCTTTGCCACCAGCTATGGGAAATAAATAATCTATATAATCTTGGCTGCCTGAGGGGAGTGGCTGTCACTTGCCCTGACACCATAATAGTACTGGTGTGTGGCCTGTCACGTCAGAGAGAGTAGGTCTGGAAGGCACAGTGCTAGAGACCGAGTGTCTGTGTCCCCTCGAATTCATGCATTGAAGCCTAATCCCCAGCGCGGAGGCAAGTGGAGGTGGGGCCTTTGGAAAGTGGTTAAGGGCCCTTATGAATGGGACTGGTTCCCCCATGACTGGGTTTAGGACCCAGAGAGCTCCTTCAGCCCTTCTGCCATGTGACGACTCGTGGCTTCTTCCTCCAGTGGACCCCGCGTGGCACAGCGTGGCCACGGGCAGTGTGGGCACAGAGCCGACCACTCAGGGGCCTCACCACACTCTAATTTCATGTCCACAAGCCATGCGAGGTGGGCGCCATCTTCTCCCAGGCTCTCAGGCCAGCCTGGTGACCCACAGGGGGAACTGCCTTCCTCAGGCCACACAGCTGCAAGTGGCACCCACAGCCGAGCAGCCCCCTGCGCCGCGTCACCCTGCAAGGAGGAGGAAGTGGAAACCAGGGCCCAGCCACGTTTCAAAGCATTTTCTCTGTGTGAGCACAGGGAGCGGCAAATCATTGAAGGGAGGTGCTGAGGTCTTGCACTCATTGGCTGGCTCGGGGAAGGGGCAGAAATGTGTGCTGTGCCATCAGGGCCCTGCTGCAGAGGACACAAGGACCTATCCAGGACAGCTCAGCCTGTCCACACTGTACCCCTCCCCAGCTGGCCTGAAATGGCTGCTCTGGGCTGGCTGCCAGCTCAGCCAGCCACAGACGCAGGCCAGGAGCCAGCTCAAAGCCGGGAGCCCGCAGAACCGTGGGCAGGACCCGGAGGGACACCCAGCTCGCTGGAGAAGGCCGTGGAACACTCTTACACTTAAACCCACTCCTCAAACTGGGAACATGTTTACTCACATAATACAACCTGACTGTGTTTACACACAGTTAACCACAGCCCATGGGCTCACCGGACCCAGAAATGGCATGAGAGGATTGGCCGTTTCTGAGCTTTTCCATGAGGATTCATTCGCCGCTTGTCCGTGGCTTCTGTCGTTGCCAGCACAGGCAGGCCTTTGCTCACGGTCGCTGGTGGTTTGTGGAGAACTCGGCCTGGAGAACCGTGAATTTCAGGAAAAAAATTCTCACAGGCGCTGTCTGGTAGCTCACCAAGCTTCTCCCCTACCCCCCGCCCCCGCCCATCGCAAGAACCCCAATGGTTTCCACGGTCAGCCCGGCCCTCTTTCCTGGAAGAGGGCCCAGGATGAGCCCCTGGAGGTGGCACTCTCTGGACACTGTCACGAGTGGATGTGAGCCCACAGCCATAACAGCCATCAGCGACACCCCTGGGTGGAGGGGGACTGCTCAGGAGCCACAGGGACCAGAGCAGGAGTCATTCATGAAGCCCAGCCTGCAACCCTTCACCTCTGGCCTCCGGTCACACCAGCCAGAGAGCATCTTCACCTCCTGAACCACTTTCATCTGGACTCACACCTCCTTACAGCCCACGGCACCCTGAAAACCGAGGTTCCACCCAACTTCTGTTCCCCTGTCCATGGGTGAAAGGTCGTCTGCAAGCATCCCTGTGGCAGAGCCCCTTGTTCCTGTTTGCTTCTGAGACAGATACTGGCGTTTGAGTGGCGCTACCCACCCCCCATCCTGCAAGCGATGCTCATCCTCTGTCTTCACTCGGGCGTCGCCCTAAGCAGATCCCACAGCAAGGACTTGGCTGTGAGCGGCTTATTTATGAGATGGCCCCAGGAACCACAGGGCAGAGGTGAAGAAGATAGACGGGGGGGGGGGGGGGGGGGGAGGAAGGCCCCAGAATAGGGATGAAATGGGGTTCCCACTGCCGGCAGTGGGCTTAAGCCACTGTGCTCTGGAGAGAGGTTGGGAACAGGCTTCCACTGAATATTTATGGGTTGAGAGGCCCCCGGGGGCAGGAACTCCACTGGCACTTCTGGGCTCTGCCCACAGAGGAGAGGCAACTTCCCAAGATGGCAGGAAAGAAAGCAGAAGCCAGCCACTAGGGGTCTCTGCCCAGCGGGAGAGGTGGGCGGGCATCGCAGTCTGCTGTCTGCTGCATCGTGGAAGCTTCGGTGTCCTTCTCTGTACAGTGGGACGAGCGGTACTCACGTGGCAGGGCTGATGTGAGGCGCAATGACAAATGTGCTTCCTGGCAGACCGTAGAGGCTCTATAACTGCTGGCTGTGTACGCGTGGCTCCTTAAACAAGAAACACATCTGCCTCGTGATCTCTCTGAAGGCTCTGACTCTGGGTTCTGCGTTCCCTCCTGCCACCTCCACTCCGCTTCCTCTTCGTGCACCCGTGGGCAGCCTGGGGCTCGGGGAAAATCAGAGTTGAATACACTGAGCTGGCCAGGCCCTGTCCTGAGGTGTTCCTGCCAGGGTGGTGGACAGCTGGTCAGCCAGGCCAGGCTGGGGCGCCACCTGCTCAGTATCAGCAGCTGGGGCTCAGGCTGATCCACGGAGTCACTACCACTCACCTGTGCCCACAGACCATGTCACTTGGCCGTCTGGCCGAAGCAGCCACCTGCTCCCGGCCACGGGAGGCCCAGCACTTGACCTTTCCCTCCCAACATCATTTTCCATTTGGCCGCGTTTTGGCCAGGCCTGAAATGCGGCTCTGGGGGAGCCAGGAAGGCTTGTTCTAAGGCTTGTCATTGTTTCAGATCAGCATTGTTTCTGCCTGAGGCTCCAGAATCTGACAGAAACCAGAACCTCCCTTGAGCCACTGACACCCACCATGGGGCCTCGGATGGATGCAGGGCTGGGGTAGTGGGGGCGGGGGCGCCTCTGCCCCCATGCGGGTGCAGAATGCTTTAGCTGCGCCCTGCCTGCCTGCAGGAGCTTGGGTTTTGTAGCTCAGGCCGAGTGCCAAATTGGCACGGGAGTCTGGCCCCCAGCCTGGCTCTCGCTCTGCCTTAGCCAAATCTGAAGAAAAGGTGGTGGGCCCCTCCCATGGGCAGGGAGAATGCTATGTAACCACCAGGGAGGCAGGAATAAGGAGACTCCTGGGCCTGGGGTTAATGCCACGAGGCCCAAGGAAGCTCTGTCAGATCGGCAAGGTGGGGCATGAAGACAGAGAAGCGAACGCCAGGACCCCAGGACCCACGGTGTCTCCTTCCTGAAGCCTCTTTCCCAAATCATCTCCATCCATCATCCCAGACCCGCCAGAGCAGGGCCGTCTGTCCTGTCCCCTGTTGCTCCCTTGGCCCTTTCGGAGGAGCAGCCTCGGCGCCTCAGCGGAATCCGACCTCCCTCCCCTCCACTGGCTGCAGCCCTGCTTCATCATCCCCTGCATTGATTAAGCACCTATTGAATACTCAGGGCTGTGTCCCTTGAAATAGAGCAGATGTAAGAGTCAAGCCTTTGGTCACAAAACCGGCATCTGAAAAGCATTTGCAATTTGAGATAGCCTTTCAATCCTCACGACTACCTCCAGGTACACACAGTCTATGAAATGTCCCACCTTCCCGGTGAAGATAGGTATGCTCCAGTCAGGTCTCATCATTCTGGCAGGAGAACCCAGCTGTTCTGAAGCGGCCATCTTTTCCGTGATGTGGAGTGCCCTCCCTGTCCTTTCCAGGGGTTTATTGCTGAGTTTTGGAGATAAGGCGGCCCAGGGGAGAGCCCTCTTGAACCAGCAAAGCTGGCCAATAGCCATGCAAGTACAACCATAACCACGGGCCTTCCAGAGGACCTCGTTAGGGCCCCCGAGGGAGCAGCAGGTACAGCTGCTGGGAGAGCAGTGCCGGAGCTGCTCTGAGGGGCAGGGGCGGCAGAGGCAGGGCGGCTCTTTGGGGACAGGGTACAGAGTGGCAGAGACCTCGTCCTGCGGCAGATTGGGCGGGGCTGCAACGGCAGCTAAGGAGTGTGACCTGCGTGAGGACTGAGGGCACCACAGTGGATTTTGACCTGGACAGTGGCCTCCCATCTGGAAGAGCCTGCAGAGCTGGTAAACAAGAAGGGTCTCAAGTTAGAGCAGCCGCAGTCTAAGAAGAAGGCCTTACGCAAGGGGACGAGGGCCTGGAAGTCGCATTTTAAACCATGGAGGCAACCAGGTCTGACTTGGAGTTGCCCTAACCCATCCTGCGCAGCAAAAGGCCCCACGGACTTCACCCCGTTTTCTCCTCCCACACCGGGGGGACTTGGACGTCACCCTCTCACGTGTCCTCGGTCAGCCAGTCTGGCAGGACCCCGCCAGCCCATACCTGCACTGAGCGATGAGGGCCCCCCTACCCCAGCCCCGCCCCATGGCTTTCTCTGGAGCCCAGCCCCGCCTGTAACAGTGCGTGCCAGGAGGGGCGTCATTCTAAAACAGGCTGAGGAACAGCAGTGAACCGGTGGTCTCTAAGGGGGGGCCTTCCTGGGAAGTGTGGGCCCCACTGGGCATCAAAAGCTGTTTTCACACGCGCCTTGTTTTTTGGCTGAGAGCTGATGCCTCTCTCCCTAGGAATGCACAGTGTCAACCAGGGAGCTGAGAGGCGTGTGCATAACCTTGCAGGCCCGGCCCTGCCTCCTCCCGGCCCGTCCAGACCCCACGTGTGTGCCCTGCACACCAGTGCGGCCCAGCCCTCAGCGCCCTGGGGCTGGGCGGGCTTCCCAATGAGCAGCCCTCAGCTCCCGGCCAGCAGCTGGCTTGATGGGGAGGTGGTTTTCAATAGCCTCCTGCCTATCGATTTCTGAGGTCAACTTCAGCCCAACCCCCCCTCAGAGGGAGGCTGGAAACCAATGCTGTTGGGTCCCCATCTTCCTCCCTCCCTCCCCCATATCCTCCCTGCTGGCTCTGTGACCTTGGGCAAGGCACCTCATGGTAGGTTTGGTCACTCCGAATCCCCGTCACTTGGCAATGGCATATGCGGGGAGAGCCAGACACTTGGTCAGTGGCTGGTGAATGGCAGCACCTGGGTCCTCACCCAGCCTCCCTCCATAGGTGTGACTCTTATCATTCCCAGTCTTACCTGATGGGGACATTGAGATTGTGGCCAGCAGGTGACGGGACATGGGTGAGGAGGCCTGTGGGCCCACCCAAGGGAGACAGGGGCCAGATTAATGCAGTGGCCGAAGGCAAGGCTGGGCTTTTCTCCAGTGACCTACTCTGCTCCCCATACTGAACCCCTAGAACTGATGTGACCCTAAACAGCAGCTCCCCAGATGGATAGTAACCACCCACTGGGTGCCAGACCCCCAGCTGGTGCTTAGGAGACAGGGTTGCCAGCCCTCCGGTGGTCTAACTCAAGCAGGGGTCAGGTCCTCCTGGAGAGGTTGGTGGGGGGTGGGGTGTCAGAGAGCTGGTGGATACGAGGCGGAGTCCCACCCATGGGAGGCCCTGGACTCGTCCTCAGGAGCCAGCTCGGTGGGTGGCACCTTGCTCAGGACAGTGCGTGGGGCAGGGGGTCCCAGCCTGCTCTCTGCGGTCCTTCTCTCTTCCCCTTAAGCCACCAGAGGGGCGAATGATGGGACCCTCGGCTCAGTTCCCCCTTCTCTTGGGGCGGCAGCCAGCAGGACATTGCTGTCTCCCTCCAGCTGTTGCGTAGGGAACAGTGACAGGACGCTGAGGCCGAGGTGGGGTGGGGACTTCGCTGAGCGCTGGCCCCTGGGGAAAGCGGCCCTAGCCTGTGAAACCCCCTTGGCCCAGGAGGATGGAGAAACAACGCCCAGCCCAGCCCAGCGTGGGCGTCTGGCCTTCAGCAAGCGCCACACCCTCCCACCCCCTGAGAGCTATTTCTGCCTCTTCCTGGCTTGGTTTCTCTCCCTCCGCCCCCACCTCTGTCTGGGTTGGACCTGACCTGGCGGGGGAGTGCCTGCCCCAAGAGCTACCCACAGGGCTGGCCAGGCTAGGAGGGGAAGGCCGCCCCTCTGTGGGACCAGTGGCCCCTTTGCCAGGTGAAGTCCAGCTTTAACCCCTGGGATTCCAAGAGCATGGGAAATCTGGAATATAGAGCAGCCGTGGCTCAATCCTCTCCCCTCCTGAGCAGCACCTGCTTGGGCTCCACTTGACTCCTCACTGGGCTCTGGGGGTTTCTGGTGACTTCTGCCATGGCAGGGACGCCATAGCGCTGTGGGGGCAGATGGCCATGTGTCATCACTTTCTCTGGTCGGAGATTTGAGGAGCCTGGGACAGCTTCTACCTTCTACCCTAGCACAGGGCGGAGGACCAGGAGGCACCCCATTGCCAAGGGGACACGTCCCCCCACAGCATGTGGGGGGGTCCTAGATGCCACTACTGATTCAGAGCACCCAGCCTAGAGTTTGCCCCCTATCTCTGCCACCTGCCAGCATCCTGATGGACAGTCAGCTAGCCCTGGGCTAGCCTGACCACTGGCCCCCAACTGTACCCCATGGCGGCCACCATGGGGCTGCCAGTGGCTGAGCAAAGGAAGAACAATACCTGTCACAGAGGGGTCCCTGTTCTTGTCACACATGCTAAAATTTCTTCTTTTTTCCCTTTTTAATAAAGAGCTTATACTGTTGGCTCTTATAAACAATCCACCTTCTGAAAGTCCGCCTGGGACCTTGGGTGGCCGCAGGGCCACTGTGTTTAAAATGATACCCCCACACTTGTCTGGATGTACTCCCTACCTCTCCTGCTTGACTTTTCTCCACTGCGCTTATTGCCCACACCGCACTCTGTATTGTACTTATTTATCCTGCTCTGCCACTCTCCCCACCCCCACTCCCAGGAGAAAAGAAGCCCCATGAGGGGCTGATGTGGCCTGTTCTGTTTACTCTACATCCTCAGAACCAGAACTGCACCTGGAGGGCCATAGCCCCTCGGTAAATATTTCTAGAATGCATCAAAAAGATCCTTTCCTCAGAAGACGGTGGCACTTTCTTAGCAGGTTGGGAAGGGCACACCCCAATGCCCCCATAGCCCCTAGGAGCCTCCCAGCAGCCCCTTTCTGGCTCGCACCGCAGCCTGGAAGACCCTGGGCCTGGACCCACCAGGTCAGTAGGGACCTGCTGCAGGTTGTCCAGCAAGTCCTGGCTTCCCAGCTTCCCCTGTGCTCTTCCCAGCATCCTCATCCTCACACTGAGGCCGGCAGACCGTCAGCCAGCAGCTGGTCCAACGTGCACAATCTCCAACCCCGCCCTGGGCCCATGGGACCAGAGTCTGCATTTTAGCAAATCCTGGGTCCTACATTAGTGCATGTTTCAGTTTGAGGCGCACCGACTGAGTGCATGGTGGCTGGCCCAAAATGTTCCCTTTTCCCAGGCTAAGGGAAATGCTTTGCTGAAACCATCTTCATTTCTTTCTTTCTTTATTGTACTCTGCAGCTCCTAAAACAGCCAGCGCCTGCAGCTGAGGGTGATGAGCCTTCACGTTACTGTTACTGCGTGGAAACGGTGAAGGGCTGCGAACCCAGCAATTAGCCTGGGAGAGTGGGGAGGCGGGGCAGGCTCCACAGAGAGCAGGGGGAACGGCAGCCGTAATTGCAGGGTGTGCCAGCCTGGGGATGTGTGTGCAGGGGGGAGGGGGCACTAAGACAGCAGCCACCTATGTGTGGCAGGGGTGGTGGGGGTGGGGGGGAGGAGGGATGGCAGGGGCGGAGCCTGGTGACAGGGATACACAGATCTGGGCACTCAGCGGCCCAGCGGCCTCCGCAGGCCTGCACATTGGCCCCCATTGGCTTCAGCTCTTCTCTCCCCGAGGCCAGCCCCTCACTGCCCCACCCTCTGCAGACGACACCCAAGGGACGCTGCCCCAGGTACCTGCAGGAGCCTGCAGGAGGCTTCTTGGCAGCGGGAGGGCCGGGCTTCCCGCTGGCAGCTTTGTCTGCAGCATTGGCGTTAGCTCCAGAGAGGTCTGGCCTTTAGGGTGATGATCAAACTGGGGTCCCTGGCACCCTGGGGTTCCGGGGAGGGGTGGGCAGGAGGAATCCAGTGGGCTTTCGGGCCCTTTCCCAACCCCTACCCGGACACCCAGCTGCCAGCAGGCAGCTCGCCTCTTGTCTGTTTTACATATTAAAATTCTGAATGAGACATTACTTCAGAAATGAGTTCTCACTACTTTACTTTAAAAAAAAACAAAGGGAAGGAAAAAGTATTCATCTGATACACCGTTTTCCTTTTACAGATGAGCAGGTGAACGGCAGGCCCGAAGTGACCTGGTTAGAAGTTCCTCCTTCCTTCCCCGTCTTCTCGGCCTCCGAGGAGGGAGCTCTGCGTTCAGTCTCTGTGCAGATTGCCAGAACTTGCTCGTCCTTGTTGCCTAAAAGATGAGGAAGCTGAGTATCAGGGTTGTTCCTTCCCCCAAAGACACCCAGAGGTTAGAGGTTGGAGGCGTGGCATCCAGCTTTGCAGGAAGCATTGGGGCACAGAAGCACCTCTGGGCCACTTAAAGCCGAGGTACATCACCTCACCCCCTCCCGGCTGCTTCCCATTCTCTCTGCTCAGCTTTGCTCCGACCACTGTCAATTGGTCCTCATGGTGGATGGGCCCTGGGCTGGGCACTGGGGACCAAATGACCCAGATGCTGCCCTCCTGGCCTTAGAGTCCCACAGGGGAGCAGCCTGGTGGCCTAGCATGTTGGCATAGCATGCCAGGGCCACCTTCAGGGAGGTTGTTCCATCATAGGCCATACAAGAACACCAGTGCTTGGGCCAGCTGAACACATCTGCCTGTGGGGACTGCCTTCTGCCCACAGGGTGGTTCTGGGGGTCACAGCACCCCCTCCCCATGCAGTGTGGGTACATATGAATAGAGTCCCTCCCTGGGATAGTGCACCCAGCACTAGGCTGGAACAGGGGTGGGAGGGGGAGCCTGCCTCCAGCATCTTCCTTGCCTGTGGTAGGAGAGCGGGGTCCCTTGCAGACAGGAGTTGTGCTGAGTGATGGAGACAGAGCCAGCCCCTCAGGATGGTGAGGTCGTGCACTCCTTGTGGCCTGAGCCAGGCCCTGGTAAAGGCGCTCCGGTCCTCCCCGCTGCCCACCAGCTGGGCTCTGCCTCTCCATCCCCTTCCCATATCTGCCTTCTCTGCACCTTCCCAGGATGGCTGATTGTGCTGGCTGGGAGAGCAGCAGCCATTGGCTTTTCCATGTCGCCTGCCTCCAACACCCAGCCCTGTACCAGAGCTCTGATTCGGACCTGTCTGGAGAGGAGCCTGGGCACTGGGCAGCAGAAGAGACCGACACCCATGGGAGAGGGGCATGTCAGGGAGCAGAGCTGGATGAGATCAGCCCCACTGCCACCTGGGAGCCCCTCAGCCCCAGCCCCAGGTGACCTGCGCAGGAGGTGAGACCAGCCACTGCACAAAACAGCAGGACATGGGGCAGGTAGGTGTCCTTGGTGCCCGTGGCCCCAGAGTGGGGTGGCTGGGCCCTTCTTGTTGTACCCTCTCTGGTCACTGTGTCCCGGAGACCCCAAGTACCCCTCTTCTACTGCTTCCTGCCCCCCACTCCTCGTGGCACCCCTCTGGCCGTGCACAGCACCTGGCATCGGCTCTGGGCTGAGTGGAACAGGAAACAGCCAGCCTGGAGCCTGGGCTCACAACTCAGGATGGGCTTTCCGGCCTCCTCCAGCTGGGATGACTCCCACCAGGAAGCTTCCCCAAGGTGTGGGGTCAGGAGGTAGGGAGCAGTGGGGTTAGCACTGGGTCACCGAGGCCAGGGGCCACACTGGCCTAAAGGCTCGTAAAGGCTCTGGCTGTAAAGGCTCTGGCTGTAAAGGCTCGTTCCCAAGGGGATAGCAACCTTGCACTTGAAACCAGGCTCAGCTTCCTCTCGCCTCTCTGAGCACCTGTAGCTCAGTGTGAGTGCGTTTTCACTGCTGCCGGGTGATTAGCAGCTTCTGACCCTGACCCCCAGAGACTTTCGCTGAGTCATCCCGGGCCTCTGAGCTGCCTGGAAGGGCCATGGGCCTACCCCAGCCTTCCCTGCCACGTTTCTGCTGCGTCTGCTCCACTCACGGTGCAGGGACCCAGCGTCACACCGCTGAGCAGGCCGCACAACCACGTTGTACTTTAACATCCAGACTGCCACCCAGCTGCACCCGCTGTGTGACGGACGTCCCTCCTGGGACTGCATGTGGTGGAGGAGGTGGCAGGGAAGCTCCTGCTTCGGGGCTGGGAGGAGACCCGTACTTTTATTCTTCTGGACTGACCTTGTTCCAGACCTCATGGATAAAAGTGGACCCTTCCTTGTCCCTGAAACCCGCACTGGCCCAAGACCAAGTGTCCCCATCCCCAGGCCACAGATCCCCACCTGGGGCAGGTTGGAGACTTCTGTCCTCCCTCCCCCGGCCCATAAGATTTGAAATAACAAAAGGAAGGGGGAAAGATTCCCAAAATAAAGCCCTCTGGGGATGAAAGCTCAGACCCAGCCTTTCCCCCGAAAAAGACTCCCATTTGTTCTCGGGGAGAGTTTAAAGAAGAACAGAGTATTGTCCGTGTGGAATGGTTTCATTTTAAGCCTTTACTTGGGGAGGGGGGGCGGGTTGTGCTGGTTTTGTGCTCTCCCTCCTCCCTGCGGCCGCTGCGCATGAAAGGCTGGGGTCAGGCCAGGAGGGAGGCGGGCAACAGCAGTCGCTTTCTCTTTGATTTTCCCCAGAACAGCAGCAGGGAGCTCTTTCCACCTGGAGGTGCCCGGCCGTCTCCTTCAGGCCAGTCCCAGACTCAGCTGAGAATAATTCCTCCTTGCAAAAAAAAAAAAACAATTCCCATTAAATGTTCCAAATGCTCCACACCACACTCAAAGCTCAGACAGAGGCCTTTGAAGGTTTTTCACTGAACAAAAATAAAACCTTCCCAGAGGCTAGGGAAACAGGGCTGAACGTCGCCCCCAGGTCTGTGGTATGCGGCTGGCAGACGTGAGGGGCAGAACAACAGCCCCTGTGCCCACGGGGAGGGACATTTGAAGAACAAAGGGGGAAAATGAGGCACGTGGCTAAGAGAGGCTGTTTCCTGGGAGATGGCAGGGGTCTTTATGATTTGATCCAACACCGGGCCACTGTGAGCACTGCTAGTTACCTCTGCTAATGAGGGAAGTGGGTAAGCCCAAACGGAGAGTAATCCCCACGCCAGAGACACCTCCCCCGCCCCCCCCCCCCCCCCCCCCCCCCGCTTCCCACTTTCCAATCAGGTGGCTGAGGAGGAGGGGTACCAGCCCAGACAGACACAGAGGAAGGTCAAGGCCGCCCAGAGCCTGCAGCCTAAATCAGACAGACCCAAATCCATCCATTCATTCATTCACTCAGTCACGCAATAAACATTTACCGAGCATCTGTCCACTGTGTGCCAGACACTGTGCTAGGTGCCGGAAATACAGCAGGAAGGGAAAGGACTCCAGCCAGCCGTGTGTTTGCACGTCAGCTTCCCGGTGCAATCAATCCAGCTAGAACGAACAACAGTTCTCTGGGGCACAGGTCTCAAAGCAGAACTCGAAGATGAGTCACCTGGGACCTCGTCAGAAGCAGACGCAGAATCTGATCAGGTGGCTAGGCGGGGCCCTGAGGCTCTGCATTTTTAAGAAGCTCCCAGGCGGTGGTGTCGCTGCTGCTGGCACAAGGGTAGAGCGCCACGCCGTCTGGGTTCCCTCCCAGCCCTGTCATCTGCCCTGTGAGCTTGGGCAAGTGTTTCAACCACATTCTGCCTCAATTTTCTCATCTATAAAAGAGAGATTGAAATAGTTCCCACCACACAGAGATGTATTATGGAAATGATTTTTTTTTTTTTTTTTTTTTTTTTTTTTGCCTAAGACTGCTTGAAGTGGGTTTTTCCATCCCTTGTACGGAGTCTGGGCAGTGCATTTTTGTCCATTGCTCTTGCTCTGAATTTCTCCATCTTTCCTGCCATGCTCCTATGTCCGCTTGGTTCACGAGTCTCTCTGCAGACCTGAGAAGGCAGAAGTGTGCATAGCCTTGTCCTCAAATGTCACCACTTTGGGCATGGGGAGCAGAGGGTTTCTCCATCACCCCACCTTGAGGAATTGCATCATCCTCGACCACTCAGCAGCCAGCAGGGACAGCTGTGACAGTGGTGTCACAGGGGGACCATTGGATCACCCAGAAAGACAGATCAAGGGTCTGTTCAGCACCCAGGATCTGGAGTCAGAATGCTTGGCTGTCCTGCTGAAGGTGTGGGTGGCCTGAGGGCACTTGACCTCTCCATGCCTCATTTTTCTCAGGGGTGACATGGGTTCATCCTAGTGCCCACCCCCAGGCTTGGTTCTCCCTCCATTTCTCTGCTTTCGTGAAACCCAGGTCGGAAGCAGGTCCACAGGGGACACGAGAGGAGGCCCCGCTCCCAGGAAAGTGGTGTTTTCACTTGGGGCTCCCACCTCCTGAGCAGGTGGGCGGGCTTGTGATTTAGATGCCTCTAGTTGTGGTCACATGGACACGTCACAGGGCCCGACACCAACCTAGTCCCAGCAGAGGTTCCAATGTCTCCACAGGTGATACTTCCAAAGGTGAAAGAGTGACAAGGAACCCAACACTGTGGTCCACTGGGGAACACCCAGTGACACCTGAGTGTCTTCATCTGAGCATCCGGGAGCCTGAGGACCCAGGTTGAGGTCAGGCAGGGGAAGACGTGGCTGCATCCCTCAGCCTCCTCCAAGGTCACAGCAGGAGCCCTGGTCTCCGTGGGAATCCAGACTGGCCGCTAACCAGGTGGGTAACTACAAAGACACTGGGCAATTGGTTTTCCTCCTGCAAAACAAGAACACTGGGATAATGGCTTCTAATGCTGGGGCAGGGGCGGTGCAGGGACACTAGTCTCCTATGGACAAGGGTTTGCAATGTCACTGTAGCTGGGGAGTGGGGGAGGGGCCTTCACCTTGGTCCAGCCTCACCTAAAACCTGTGGGGCAGTGTCCTTGTCTACAAGAGCCGTGCAATATTTGAGATATAGCTACACTTTATTTTTTTAAAAGATTTTATTTACTTATTTTAGATAGAAGGGAAGGGAGGGAGAAAGAGAAGGAAAGAAACATCAATGTGTGGTTGCCTCTCGCACACCCTCTACTGGGGGGCCTGGCCCACAACCCGTGCCCTGACTGGGAATCGAACCGGCAACCCTTTGGTTCGCAGCCTGCGCTCAATCCACTGAGCCACACCAGGCAGGGCCATGGCTACACTTTAAAAGTATTCATTGTTGATGGGAAAATCAGTTTTAACTAGCATCCTCTGCTTTATCTGGCAACCCTACCTCAGACCCCATGCTCTCCTCAAGTCACTGCCCCTAGTCCCCCAGCCTCCCCAAAGCTTTGCCCACCCTGCTCTCCCCCTCCCCCAGCCAGTAGTGTCCCCCCTCACCCTGCCCAGGAGAAGAGGATTCTCTGTCTTCCCTCTATGCTATTATTAAGATACAAACTCTTTGCCTATCTGGGGATTCTTTGTTGATCTACAATAAGCTCTCTTAGATTTTTTTAAAGCACACTGCCTATTTTTTCATTCCCTCTCCAACTTCCCTGCCTCTGAAAGCAGTGAGGGTGTGGCCGCCACTGACTGACCACTAGGGGAAAGGGTGGGTGTGGGGATTTGAGCAAAGGAAAAGTTCAGGGACGAATCCTTTGAGATGCCGGCTCCCTGCACAGCAGACCAAGGGAGGGGTGAAGCGGTCATCACTGCAAGTGCGGTGGGGGATGGGGGAGAGGGGGTCACACTGGGGACCAAAGGGGTGGACAAGGTTAAGTATTATAAGGATTTCTAGTTTGGAGTTGGGCTGTGTGCATTCATGAGGTCCATTTAAAGATTTATAATAATTAATAAGTCTGTTTGTGGACTAGGAAATGCTTGAATATTTTTTTCTAAAACAGCTCACAGTGGAATTGAGTGAAGCTCCACTCCTACCCCCACCCCCAAGCCCTTTGTTTATTCCCCGGAAGCCAAAATGGGACCAGTGACTTTTGTCCAGCCAGACACAGATGTGCGTCCCTGGGCGTCTTTGTCCCTTGCCCTGGTGTTTGGGTGTGTTTTGTGCGCAGGTTGCGGCTTACAGTGGGCGCTGTTCTGCTTCCTTCCCTCACCCTCCTGTCTTGGAGAGCATCCCAAACCCACCCCATCCATGGCTGCCTTCATATGGGTCACCCAGGGCAGCAGGGGAGGTGGCCTTGGTGTCTGTCCCAGGAGAGGGCCTGGCACCAGACGCCTGTGAAACACTTGGCCAGAGCCGAGGAATGCCACCCTCCTCCTGGAGCTATTGGTCCAGATAACCAATGAATACTTACGAGAACAGTATAAAACTTAACTTAGCATTTGGAAGAGAGTCCCCCCGGTGCCATAGCTTTGAGATTGCATCTGATCTCTGTTGACGTACTTAGAGCTGTTTCTACAGACTTTTAATTAGTGTAGAAATGCCGACTTTTGTTTTGCCTCCTTTAGTATCACGGCTCCTAAACATTTCCCTGCACTAACGTAAGATCATATCTTTGTGATTTGCAATGGAAAAACCATGTCACTATTTTTTTTTTCCCATCACTCAAGCATCTATGGAGTTGATCTTTTTGCCAGTTCCCTCACTGGTGCTTGAATACAAAAAGGAATGTGAAAACTACTGATTAGCTATTAAAAATGACTCAGCTCTCACTTGCTCTACATGTAAAGATTAAAAGCAATAATAGCCCTGTATCCCCCTCTTCTGCTTCCAAAAAAGGCAAGCGGAGGAAGAACCCCACCCCCACCTCATCCCACCCCATCTTTATCACACAAGCTTTTCCTTGCGGGCTCTTGGAATGGAAAAAGATTAGAAACCAATGTCAAAGGCTAGCAGCCAAAACTCACGCCTGGTGTTGGCCAGGAAAACACTCTCTTCCCCAGCCCGTGACCTCTACCCGCGGGCTCCAACACCCTGGGTGCTTGGTTTGAATCCACGGAGCAGGAGAGCGGGTGCTTTGGTGGCCAAGTGCCCCCTTCAGGACATTCTCTTAAATACTCACTGGTCCAAGCTGGAAAAGAGTATATATGGCTCCGCCTTGGAGGGTTACTCGGCTCAATCCAAAGACAGTTTGCCTTCGGCAATTTTACTTTACAGATGACTCTTGAATTTGATGCAGGCAACAAGAGAAGTGGCACCAGGACATTCAAGCCTGGGGCTGGAGGGGGGTCACCCAATCAGAAGACAAGGCTACTGTTGGATCCTGCAGTGCGCCCCCTAGAGGGAGCAGGTGTTAATCCTCTACTGGGAAAGGGCAGCCAGCAGCAGGGGTGGGGGGGGGGAGCACCAGAAGCAGTTACTGGGCCTCAGTCTGAAGGGATGACCGGGTTTTAATGTCCCGTAGAGCCGTCACTGGGCACACTGGCTCGTCCCGGGAGTGACCAAAGGTATGGGCTCCCATGGATGGCCCTCGCCTAGTCTCCATGCACCTTTTCTGAGGCCATCCTCCATGGTCCTCACGTCCCTCCAGATCCAACCCCACAGCAGATTAGTCAAAAGCGGGTAATGCACTGAAGACCTTCAGGGGTTCAGGAGAGATTGTCACCCTGCGTTCTGCAGAAGTAGGACACAGCCCTCGGGAACACTCCCACTCCTTCCCTATGGGCGGCCTCATCTCTCTGGCCCTCTTCGCCCCGTGGCCTCTGACAACGGTGACTGTATAATTTATGGTTCAAACTGGGGTGCTCACGTCACAGCCAAACCCAGCAAACCAGGATCTGCTGCCTCCCTGCTCTGACTTATATATACCCCCCACTTGGTGCAGCAAAAACCAGTGGTTTGCTACTTCCCTCCTTCTCCTTGGGGACAAGGACAGATTTCCTCCCATGGGTCCGTTTGGCCGCTAAGAACATATTTTCCCCTTAGCCTTCCATGTGTGCTGTCAGAAGAAAGAGAGGAAATAAAAAATGGCCAGTTTATGGGCACTCTTTGTGTGTCCAAAGCTCTACGTTCGAGCTCCTTTCATTTGAGCCTCCTGTGCCTTTTGGGGAAGGCGGGATTTTCCTCGTTTGCTACCTGAGGGAATTGAGACTCAGGCCAGAACCCTAACCAGCTAACCAGCTAACCAACTAACCAGCCAGAAGAGGATGCTTCACCTATATTTCTAAAAGGGGAGAAGTGAGGTCAATGCAGAAGGCCATTTATCCGTAAAAGGAGTGTTCTTCATAAAGGCCTCAACTTCACGCCAGGTGACACTTCACTTTCCTTCAGGGGGACTTTGCTTTTCACATTGGACCCTGTTGAGAATTTTTTTATCAGCGGGCTGTTGCTGGCTTGTTGGACAGCTACGTTTTTATGGACAGGCAAATCTTCAGCAAGCAGCTCGCTTGTAAATACTATACTCATTATTGAACGTCTATGGCTCATCAGAATGCTGCGTCCTAATTGGCTGCAAGATTGCCAATCACCCACAGCAGCCTGATTTGAGACCCTACCAGTTAAGGCATCTGCATAATAAAAAAAGAGAGGCTGGGGGCTGGGGAGGGGTACTACATGCCTATTTTATATGTTTCTTCAAGGTCAAATGATCTTTTGTTCCCTTTCCAATCTACATATTCATAAAGACCTTTGCACAGTTAATGAGATGGAAGATTAAATGGTTGCAGATTGAGAACAAACCCGACCATTGTAATTAGGGTAAAAGTTCCTTAGTCAATCAGATGAGAGTTCCAAATTCCAACCAGCTAGCACAGAGGCAGGGGAGAGACAGCATACGCAGCCTCCGGAGCCTGGGCAGGAAGGCCGGGGGCCCTCGTCATCGCTCCCACCTGTGCTCAGGCCCTTCTTCTGGAGATGGCCCCCAACAGGGGAGCCACGGAGGAGAGGGGACGGAATCCTATTACGTCCCAACAAGGCAGCCATTGCTGCCCCCACTGGTGGCAGAAGCAGCAGCAGCATCTCCCAGCATTGGTTCGGTTGGATTTGCCCCAGGCTCCCCCTTGGGGAAACTTAAAGGAATTTTGACTGCCAACGAGACCTTAACGGATGAGGTCTTGGCACAGGGCCCAGATATGGAGAGGTGTACAGTGTGGTTCCTTCTGACAGGGAGTTTGCAACCTCCTTTGGGATGTGAAGCCCCGTGCACCATGGACATGGGCTTGGAGCTGCGTCCTCGTCTGCACTCCATGGACTGTTTCAGTTGTGTTCCTCAAAGTGCGGCCCTGGAACCTGCATCTGAAGGGCCTGAGACCTGGGCCCCAGTGCCGATTCCTGGTCATGCCCCGGACCTGCCGGAAAGGCCTGCGCATCTGCATTTCTGACAAGTCTCAGGGGACCCTTATGCATATCATGGAAAAACTGGTGTGGATGATCCATGGACTCTTGCTATTGAAAAACATTTTATTTTTATGGATATTTTCCTGGGGAGTAGCTTCCTCCAGGATCTCCAAAGTAGGTATGCATCAAAAAAAAAAAAAAAAAAAAAAAAAACCCAACCCAAAACCCCCAAACAGTTTAATAGCCCTGGGATAGAGGAAAGGGGGTAGGAGAGTGGAATTCGGCCAAACGGCAGACAGTGGGCACCATACAACCCAGGATAAACCATGGAGCCTGCAGGTCAGTGGCCTCTCTGTGCACTGAGGTGCTGGGAGTTCTTGCCTCCAATCGGGTGGTGCAGGTGGCAGTACAGGAGCTCAGAGGAAAGAGAGAGGCTGGTAGGATGGCCTGGACCAGAGATCTTCCCAGAAAAGGGGGGCTCATATTGTCCACAGTGAGGGGTACGCCTGGTGTGGACACAGCCTGAGCTCAAGCATGTAGGTGGGATTAAACATGGCGGGGAGGAGCCGGGGTGGGACTGTCAGCCCAGGGAGCCCGGCCCACAAGTCCGTCTTCTTTGTTAAGCATTCCCAGTTTTTCCCCAAACTTAGAGCTTGGTTCCATTTGTACCTGGAGCCAATGGTGCACCTTCACCGACTCCGAGTGCCTCCCGCACCCGGGGGGTGGGGGCAAGAGCACAGAGTCCTTCCCTGACCTCCTCTATGATCGCTAATGAGATCATGTCTGCCTGCCAGGAAGGGGCGATTATCCCACTGCACTGGGTTATTACCCTTTACAAGTGGCGCTCGGCCTGCCCAGCTGTCTGCCCGCCCCAGGCCATACACACCTGGCTGGGCCAGGGCAGCTGCTGGGAGCCACTCCTTGGCAGCTGGCTCATTAGCAGACAGGGCTTCCACAGCGGGTGGGGGACAGCAGCCGGGCCTGTCTGGGCCTCGGGGCCAAATCACAGGAGCGGTACATCCCACCATGCCACTCCCAACCCAGCTCAGCTCCCAGGTGGCCGGTATGAAGTCTGGAGACCCTCACAGCGTGGGGAGGACTCCCACCCCTGCAGAGGCCCGGGTGTCTTAGACAGGCAGGTCTTGATTTTATGGGAGGCCCCTGACACCCCTGCCCTGCGTGGAGAGCCTTCATCAGGACCCACGTGAATAGTAAAGGGAGGCGCCCACAGTCCCCATGCAGGACTGTCTCCTGGATTTGGCCAGCTGCTTTGTCCTCCACCCCGATCCGCCCCTCCTCCAGCATGCCTCCATCCCTGGAGCTTGAGAAAAGCCTGTATCAAAATCACCATCCAGCCTCCCCAGATTTCCCCACATGTTCCTGCTATTTCCTGTGGCTTAACCCCCTCCCAGTCTGGGGTCTGGGCCACCAGCTTGCAGAAGACAGAGGAGGGGGCCCCTGGGAGTGCTGGGCAGGGTGTAAAGAAGTGCGCTCGTTTGTGTGAGAATGTGAATCAAGAACGATTCCCTCAGGGTCCGACCACGACGAGCAGGGAGAAGTTTACCAGCCACAGTCTCTTTCCCTGTGTCTGTGGGTTCCCTGGAGGGTCTCCTCCACCACAGCCTCCTGGGCATACCCCAGAGTGTCTGACTGGCAGGTCGAGGGAGGGCCCCAAATGCACGTGTCTAACAAGTATCCCAGAGATGCTGCTGGTCGTCCATTTGAGAACCGCTGCTTTGGGGGTGGAATGTTGGTACCAAGTCAGGGTACCGGTTTTATAATTTTTGTAACTAATATATAAAAATAACGCCTGGCCCCAAACCAGGGCTGGCTTGTCCTTCCCTGCAACCCATGCAGTGACTAGTCGCTTTCACCTTGTGGGCAGGAAATGACTGTGTCTAAACCCTGTGTCTCCTCCAGCTTTGGTCTGCATGCTCCTGCCCCCAGCAGGGTCAGCCGGGCCCAGACAGGACACACCACAACGGAAACAGATCTCTCCTCGGTCGTCTGCCCACCGGAGGACCAGGAGCAGACACTCAAGGCTGCTGTCCCAGAGCGAAGCTCCAAGTCCCCTTGCTGTGAGCGCAGTGCCCTTTCCTGAGAGTGGATCACAGCTCACAGTCTCACCGTGGCCTCTTCTCCCTCGGGGTTACAGGAATGCAAAAAAAGGAACTGTGGCCTCCTCTGCCAGTGGAAGGGTGATGACTTCCCTATGACAAGCTGGAAAGCTCGCAGCCCGACTCCTGGAAGGCTGTGCGCTGAGAGACGCACTGCTGCAAAGCCAAGAGCCAAGTCCCACGCCAGGGGGCCAGGTGCTTGCCAGGTGAGGCCTCACTGAAGGAGAAGATGGGGTCATCCCTCAGAAGGCGTAGTGTGTTTGCTAAGTGTCACTTGGACCCTCTCTGCTACAATGGTGACGTTGGGGTCCCTGGGACAGGCCCCATGTCACCTCTACGGGGAGGTGACCCAGATTCCCTGCTCGGATGTTGTGGGTGCTCTCTGCCCTCCTCACCTCTCAATAAATGGGGTGGAGTTACACCCACAGCCCCTCCCTTCAAGCCCCCCTGTGAGGCTGGGGGCCACTGAATAGCGACCTGTGGGGAATACCCTGCGTCATTCAGTAACACACAGACCTGACCACACACCCGCAGCCACCAGGTCCCCTCTGTTGTACTCACGGCCTCCAGGGGGGCTGCACCCAGCACCCCCAACGTGCCTTCAGTGAAGGCCCTGCATTCCCTCCTCCTCTCTCCCTCTCCTCTGCCCACCGAAGCTGCGACCTTGCTGCCCTCGCTGGGTCCTTTACATTCTCCCTCCATTTCTGCTTTCAAAAGGGGGAAAAAAGCATTTTGATTACGAAGCATTTCCAGGGCTGTTTAGGTTGGCCAAGCGCTGGGTCTTTTGTTTGCCTTCCCTCCCGCCCCCTGCCTGAGTCGAGGTAATGTTATTATCTCCTCTCGACAGGTAGAGAAGTGCTGACTGAGAAAGGCCTGCAGGCGGCCAAGGTCAGACACCTACACAGCCCAGGACATGAAGGGGGCCCCCACCATTACCGAGTGTGGAGCCTGGGGCCAGCGTGCAGACACCCCCACCCAGAGGGCCCAAGAACTGCTAGGAGGGGACACCAGCATCCGCTGGAAGTAGCAGATGTGAGGAGGGCCTGAGTGCAAACCAGAGAGGCCAAGGTGAGCAGGGGAGTGAGGTGTGAACTGTGTGATTATGAGAAAAATGGAGGGAGAAAGCAGGTCAGGGTTTAGCGCCTGGCCCTTCTAGTACACTTCTAACCCTTCCATTGTTCCCACAGTCACGTCCTCATTGGGTTCTTGAAATGGGCAGCCAGGGAACGTCGTGGGAACCGAGGCTCTGGGGCACAGGGTGTGTCCCTCGATGGCCGAAGGGAGCTATTCCCAGTCAGTGTCTCTCTCCCTGTGGCACAGTCTCTTGGGGAAATGTTCTGGGCTGTGTGGGGCCAGGGCATGGGGCATCGAGGAACAGGAGGCCCTGTCATGATCTACAATGCCCCACGGTGGTCTGAGCGGCCCCACTGCAGAGTGGCCGAGGAGAGGTGGAGCCCATCCCACATCCACCGTCTGCCTCACCACCTGGGTTTTGTTCCAGGCCGCCCCACTTCCCAGCGTCCCCAGCAGCTGGGCCTTATGTGATCAGGCGCACCAGTGAGTCGCATGTGGCAGTGTGCCGGCACCAGGGGAAGGACTGGTTCCAGACAGAGTCACCGCCCTGTCTCCTGGCTGCTTCCTGCTCTTCCTGCCTGAAAGCAGAAGTGAGGTCCAGCCAGGGGTGGCCGTCTGTGGGTCTGGTGATGCTGAGGATGACAGAGCCCGGGCCCCAAAGGAGCCTGGGTCCCCGGTGCCCCTCACACAGCTCCCCCAATGCCATCTGTGTCTGGCCTGGCTCCGTGGGGAAAGGAAACCGCGATCAGGCAAAGTAGCTGTGCTCGGCGGTGGTCAGGGACAGCTGAGCAGAGTCCCAAGTCCCAACGGCCATGGAGCCTGTCAGAAAAGAGGGAGCCCCTAAGGACTCTCAACCTCCAGGGCTCTGTGTCTTAGGTCTGGCTTCCAGGACCTCGGGACCAGCCCCTTCCTCCACCACCACATACACCCAAAGTCAGGCTCAGACCCACAGCCCCTCCCCCAGTGCTTCCTGGAGCGATGGATGACACCCACCCACTCTGGCTCTGTCCTTCCCACCATGGCTCTCGTCCTCCCTTCCAGGCACTCTGAGGACTTCCACTTGCACTCACCTGTTGGGCAGACAGCAGGACAATCTAGCAATTTCTTGCCTGTGTCCTACCATTCATAAGGGCCACTCTTGACCAACCCTGTGTGGCCTCCAGCCAGCCCTGTTCCTCCCAAGTCACCCATGAGGCAACAATGAATGAACTGACTTGCTAGGGGCCATGTGGATGGTGAAGGGTGGAGACAGAACTACAGCCAGGTGATCCTGAGCTGGGGTTCTCAAAGCGAGGGGTTCCCTGACCCCACATCCAAATTCCCAAGGACACTGCTCACCAAGCACACTCCCAGGAGTCCCCCCCCCGCAGACCTGCTGAATTGGGGTCTCTGGGGGAGGTGCCCAGGGATCTGCACTGCAGATTCCCCACAGCAGAGGTGTGATTCCCAAAGCCCAAGGGCCTCTCCTCAGGGGCAAGGGTAAGACCCATGACCTGGGAAGCAGCTGCAAACCCTGAGGTCCAATGAAACCTGAATTTCAGGGGTTGGGACCCCAGACATCGGCATTTTTCGAAGTTCCCCCCCAGTGATTCTGAGGCTGAGAGCTGCCTTTCCCCCTCTGACTCTCAGACACCAGAATCCCCCACCTCAAGTTCTGATTCAGCTGGTCTGGGGAAGGCCCAAGAATTATCTCTAAGTACCCAGAGGCTGCGCTGCTGCTGCTGCTGCTGCTGAGGCTGGTGAGAACCACTGCAGTAGAAGAAAGAGGGGCCATTGTTAAGGTGTGACTTCCCCACCTGGTCCCTTTTTCTTAAGTGCTATATGAGGTTCTCCCAAACACACCTGCTGAGAATGGGAACCCATCTCTTGTCACAGAACTACCACCATATCCACAGAGAATGGGGACGGCTGGGCAGGTTGTGCGCTGCGCAGATGCAGGAGCCCCATGCACACCGAAGCGCTGTGTGCCTCCCGGCGCCATCGAGCCCAACAGGCTTCCCACTGGAAGCTCACGTCACCATGGAGATGCTCACACAATGCCTCAGAAACTCCGCGCCTGCATTTTCTTTAACTCATCTTCCCTCTGTCCCTCACCATTTCTGCAGGAGCTCCACCACCCTTGTGGCCCCTAACCCCAGGACGACTCGGGCTGGGACTAAGCTGGCTTGTGTTGGGGCCTCACCCCTGCGTGGGCTCCCACAGGCCTCCATCCTGGGAGCTGGCGCTCCTGGACCACTGTCTGCTCTGCCCAGCTGACCCTGGCACAGGTGCCTGGCTGGGGCAGGAGCACATGGCCTCCCTCCTCTGCCACTTCACACTGCCGATTATTCCTCCTCCACAGAGAGATAAACCTGCTTGAGGAATTTGTTTTTTCTGACAACACACGGCTGCGTCCAACAGAAGTGCAGGGTGAGTCACCCGTGCCGGTTTCCTCGGAGCCCACCCCTCCCCCACCCCACCCCCACACCCCATGGCCTGTTTGGGCTTCTCCCTTTCATGAGACACTTCCCAGCCTGACATACGTGTCCTGGGTGTTTCTGTCTTGTGACTCGGGGCCCAGCTGCCACCACATTCCTTTGGTGACGCTTGGCCAATGTGGGTGGGCAGCCATGAGTGGGCTGGGGGATTTTATCATAGGGTGTTCTGTTTGGGGCCCAAACACAGAGACAGTTGCCAGTCCAGGAGCCCGGCTGGCAGGGTCCGAGGCCCACACCCTGCCTACCAGCGTGGTCTCTGCAGGGAGACAGGGCAGGTGGGCAGGAGACCCAGGGGAGCGAGCATCTCACTCCCAGGGGGAGCGGGGCCGTTGCCAGGTATGAAGTAGCTGGGGAAAGAATGTCCAGACCAGCTGATGCCTCCCACATTTATATCTCTAGCCGGGCCCTCTGCCCTGAACTCCGGGCTCATAAATCCAACTGCCTCCTCCCCAAACTACCATTCCTGATTTCCACCCCTGAAAGCCACGCACTCCTCCTAACACCTCGACCACTCCATCCTTCCTTGGCTCAGGCCAAAAGCCACACTGACATCCCTAACTTCTCTCTTTCTCCCACTGCTTGTGTCCAAAGCGTCAGCAAATCTGCTTACCCTTTCCTCTGCACACCTGAATGTGACCATGTGACAGCGAAATGTCACGAGTGACTCTGGCCAGGGTTGCGTGGGCCGCGAGAGAAGCCCGCCCTCTCTTTTACCTTCTCCCCGGAGAGAGAGAGAAGGAGCTACAGTCATGGGGTGGAGAGAGCTCACAGGAGCACTCACAGTCCTGAGCTGGGATGGAGGGCTGGCAGCATCCCCCTCCCAGCTCTGCACTTGGGGCAATTCCTGGGGAAGTCCCCTGAGGACAGCAGCTCTGGCTGGGAGGACCCCCTTCGGGCCAACGTTAGTCTAAAAAGGCAACACCCCACAGTGGCCAGGGCTGGGGAGGCTGGCGGAGGGCACCTCGTTGGGCCCCAGCTAACCACCCCAGTGCGAACAGAGAACAGAGCCGTTTCAGCGGTCTCATTTCTGTGAAAGAGGCAAGTCCTGGAATGGGAGGTGGGGGCGGGGGGTGACAAAGGGGAGGAGGCGCGCAGACCAGGTTCCCTGGCAGCAGCTGAGCCTTGGAAACTGCCGCCAGCTGCAATTCCTTGCCGCTGCCTTTAATTTCATGCTGCAAAGCCACGGGGGGTGAAGAAAGAAGCTGGTCCCATGGGCAGAACGCTTTTCTGGTGTGCATTTATTAGCAGAGCTTCTGAAGGTGTCGGGAGCCGAACAGGAGACAGCTGCCTCTGGAAGTGAGAGCCACATGGAGGGCGGGGACAGGGGGCGGGAGGTCAGGTGAGGGGCTTAGGAAAACTTGCTAGCAAGTTGAGATGCCAGCAAGGCCCCTCTGTTTCATGGCGCTGAACATTTTTGCATCCAACCTCCCCCAGGGAGCCTCCTGACCTGGCCCTCCCTTGAAACCTCACAGCGCTCGCTGAGGGCCCATTCAAACAGATACTCTTCTCCAAACGGTTAGCCTGGGAATGCGGATGCAGAAGCCCCTCACCTCACATAACTGAAGTTTATCTAAAGAATTCTATGCTATTTAGCTTTGTGGTGAATCCAATGCTGTTTCAATGCACCAAGACGGTCTGCGTTTTGAGACCAATCTATGGCAAATTCTTTATTTTCAAAGGCTCACATAGCCAGTTATACTCAAGTTCATGCCTTTCCCCACCCCTGAACAGCCCAGAAAACGTGGCTGGGACATTCTAAGGTCCTCCCCAGCACGGGAATTCACAAATGGAAGGAAGCAGACGTTTTCACTGTGGTTTCCAGACGTGTGTGTTCTCTTTCTCTTTAGCCACTGGTGCCGCTTCTTCCAGTGAAATCCTACCCAGAAGCTGAGCAGATCACACAGGGGAGAGAAGCACCCCCAGTCAGATGTGGACAGGCCCACCCATCTGACACCTCCTGAAGCTCCCTGTGCCCCCCCTTGAAGTCCGAGCACCACATGGAATCACCAGTTTGAAAAGCAGTGTCGTTCCACCTCCAAGACTCTAGAAGCTTGAGCACAGAGGATGAATGCAGCGATCTGTAGAAAGGAAAACCAGTAAGCTCCCTGCCCCTGCATTGTCAGTGGAGAGTACAGGGAGCACCGAGACTTCTACCCCTATGTGGCAATAACGGGGTGTCCTCCCCCTTCCATGGGGTAGTTAGTGCCAGTTCAGGCCGAGTGGGGCGCTGCAGTTCCTACCCTGGCCCATCAGTAATGTGGGGCCCCTCCCCTAGGATGTTAACAGAGGCCAAGGGGCGAACTTGGACTTCCCCCTGTACCTGGCTGTAACAGGGGCAGTACCCCGCTACCTTTTGCTGCCGGATTAGTCTTGGAAGCAGCTGTCTAAAACAGGTTTACATAGGATCCAGAGTCTCCCTTGTGGGGAAAGATTGGTTGAAAGACCCAGTTTTCCTTTCAACAAACTTGTACTAAACAAGAAAACACTTCATTTTACAGATTAAGAAAGCGAGGCTGAGTAGAGGTGAAAGCTATGGCCAAGGTCACTGAGCTGGGAAGAGATTCAAAGTTTGGCTCCAAGCTCTGCTCCTCTGACTCAAATCCAGAGCGGCCGAGGCCGGAAATCGGCAGGATGGCTCCTCCAGGCCTGCCGCTGTGCGCTGGAGCGTCCTCAGATAAGGAGCTCTCGGGAGAGGAAGGGCCTGGGACAAAGAAGATCTGAGCAGAGCTGGAGAACAGGAAATTAGGTCGGCTGGGATTTTCCCTGCCACCAGGAAGCCAGAGGAGGGGTGGGAGGATTCAGGAGCTACCCAGTCACGGTGCCAGGCTCTGCGGTGGGCACTGGGCAGCCAAAGTCCCTGCCCTCGGGGACCCCACCATCCAGAAAGGCAACCAGGCGGTCAAATCACCAGGGTGATGAGATCCTGCCAATCACAGCTGTTGGAGGCCTGGGGAGCCTCAGAGAAGAGCCTGTGCTTGACTGGGGCCCTGAGAAAGGACACATAAGGGGGAGCTGGGCAGAGCAAGAGCAGGTGGTTTTCCAGATGAGAGCATCAGCATAGCCCACGGCCTGGAGGCAGATGTAGCCTGAGGTTGAAACCAGAAGTGGGGGCATGGAGCCAGGCAGCAAGCTTGGGGTCCCATGTGAACGTCCTCTGGTCCTGCAGGTGGCTGGGAGCCATCGGAGTTTGTGCACGTGAGCGTCACCAGGTCCCTGTGTGTTTCTGGAAGTGAGTCCTGGGGTTGGGGGGGGAGGTGAGTAGAGGGGCAGGACATTGGGAGGACCACCGCTGCAGCAGCTGACACCGTGTCATAAGGCTGAGGTCGGGGAGCCAGAAAGGCAGGACAGGTTTTGAGAAGCACATTTAAAATGTATCTGAGAGAGTATTTCAGAGGCAGAGTGAACAGGCCTTGGAGTGGGGCCCCTTTGTGGATGTTCGGCCAGCCGACAGCCAGTGCCCAATTCCCTCCCAGTACCTGTCGTCGGCCTGTCACTCTCGACCAGCAGCAGCCCAACAGTCCTGGGTGAGGAGGATGTATCCGTTTGAAACACTAGACTTTTACTCCTCAAGGATCCTCCCCAAAGGTCCCAGGGGGGCTGGGGAGAGAGGGGGCCCATCCACTTACACCCAGTTGAGGTTGGAATGCTCATTCTGACACTAGGCGAACTGGAAGAGTTAACCCCCAAGGACGTTTATCCCAGTAATTAAGCCCTCTCGAAAGTAAGCAGCCGTCCCTCTCTTCCTATGATAACTCAGCCTTTCAATGTCACCCCCAAGGACACATACACGGCTTCTGGGTGTAGTTCATCTGTCGAGACCGTTCTGTGTTAACTACTAATCTGTGTGTGGCTAATGACTCAGGGCTGCACGTTGACCTTGACTTCACTTGAAGGTTTGCATCACAGCTGTCCCCCCGACCCCTCCCCCCAAAAAACACAGAGCAGAGATTGCAGGTGGCTGGCTTGTCCTAACACTTCTTCCCCCTGCGACTCGACTCAAGTATTTCAAGCATTCTGTTTTATCCTCTGCCCAGGATTCCACAATCCTTCCTCGGATCTTTCCCCCAACTCAGGGACCTGTTGTCCCTGGCGCTGGCACTGCCAAGCCCTCCACTGTGACAGTGACACGTGCCATCCTACCCCCCCAAGGCCCCACCGCTGCGAGGACTGTGTGCTCAGCATAGGGGACAGGCAGACCAACCTTACCCTGGCTTCATGGGGTGGGGCCTCCTGAGAGCCCTGAGTCCCCAGCTCTGTGGGACGTCTGCTGTGTACCAAGGAAAGTGCTGGGGATACTACCAGTGGTGGCAAAATGAAGGGGGGTGGGGGAACAAAGTGGGAGGGGCAAGGCTCTGCCCTTGTTTCCAGATGAGTAAGCAAGGGGGCGCGTTCACTGCTGGCTGCAGCAAGGAGCCTTCCCCCTTCCTGGCAGGTCCCAGAGGGCAGCCTAGGGACAGGCGATCCCAGCAGCTGCAAGGGTCAGGGTTGCGGCGCAAGGTGCCAGCCCTGCTCGTTCGATGGCCCCAGGCCCCCGGACCACCCTGAGTTCAGTGCGTGTCACCTCACAGCAAAGCCTTTGCCTCGCAGTGGAAGCCCACGCAAATCACAAGCCTCCTGAGGCGTTTGTTAAGTGCCTGCTTCTGCTTTGTCTGCTTCCATGCTAGACCGGCGTCGCTGTGAAATTTCACTCCCTGATCTGATCCCCGGCCCACTCCCAAACGGATGACAATAAAACCACAGGTACAGCATGAGCAGGAACACTCACCCAAGACAAAGGAGGGCAAAGGAGACAGAGACTTGCGCCCAGCCTTAGCCTCTCAGGAAGCTAAAATCTAAGATTGCATTCTCTCAGTGTCTTTCAACTTCCCCAAGATAGAAGGGCGCCTTTCCTTTGTTTCTGTCACGCACCCCCCATCAGAAAAGCAGCCCCTGCTCCACTTTGTGACTCCCACCTAACACTAGAGGAACGTCCTGTAGCTGGCTGGCCGGCCGCAGCAGCTGAGGCCGAGGCGGGGTTTCTGCCCTGTCATCAGACGGCTGCCTGCACAGCGGCGGCAGAAAGCCTGGGTGTCTCTCAGCTGTGTCTCCACACTGCGGACGGATTGTCCAAGCCGTGCCCTGGCCTGGCTTGCGACGCATTTTGTTTCCCTAATGGAAACGAAGGTGGAAAACGAGGTGGGCCTCCCGACCCCCGATCCCAACGCCCGCACACAGTGGCAGTTCATGGTGCCTGGCACCCTGGGGCCCCAGATGAGCATGCTGTGTCCTCAGGAGAGGCAGAGGCAGTCCCAAAACAGTGCCCCAAAGCGAAAGAGGAAGCAGGAGGCCGTGGAAAGTGCTGAGTGTGGGCTTCCGATGGAGCCCACCCCGCACCTGCAGGGTTCCTGCCGGAGCCCAGGGTGCAGGCTCAGGCAGTGGACCCGCCACAGTGCTGGCTCTGCAGGCAGGGGCTGGCTTAACCTGCCTCTCCTTCTGTTGCCTCTCTTTCAGCCTGGAAAACAGGACACAGGAAAACGTCCTTTTGGTTCTCTCGGTGGCGCCTAAGGAAAGCTGCGGCTAGGAGAGGGGCCCAGCCAACGCTGTGGCAGCGCCTTCCTGCTTCCTGGCCGTCACCTGCAGGTACACAACACAGTTCCAACGTTTCTGTCCCCTACTTACTGGACCTCCCTGAGTCTCGTTTCTCCTCACTCCTAAAACGGGGATGGACGACAGCCCCTGCCCAGGATCTCAGGAAATTAAAGGAAATAAAATGAAAAGCACATAACTAGAATAAGTCCCATGAATGAATTTAGGTATGTATGTGCACGCATTTACGCTGAAACACACACACACACACACACACACACACACACACACACACGCTGCCTCCTCCCTGAGGGGCCTGCAGTGCCCCTGATGGGGGCTTAGGTTCCCTGGCGAGGACAGCTGCCCTGAGGCCGGCCTCTCTCCTGCCTCACCCACCCCGCCCCTGCCTGGCGGCAGCTGAGGCCAACTGGAATGGGCCAAAGCGCCAGCAGCTGGCCCTCAACGGGAACTTGGAGGCCTGACCACAGGCCGGGTGCTCCCTGTGTGGGCCCCAGGCCTGGAATGCCCGCTCATGAAACCCTAGCAGGCTGACCTTTCGGGGGAGTGCCACCGCCTGCTCCTTGGAGGCCAGAACAGAGGGAGCATGGCGTGGTGGGAAATGATGGTGAGCCCACTGCTGCGTGCCAGTGCGCCCTTCACCCTGGCTTTGAAGCCACTTTCCTCCTGGCTTTTCTACATTCTTCCCTTCAGCCTCTCCCTGCCCCCCAAGCCTATTGCTGGGGCCGAATAATAGAAACGACAGCAATGACATTTCCTGAGCCCCCGCCCCACGCTGGCTATTGCCCGGTCACACTCCTGTGTCAGGGTTTCCCTCTGCAGTCGTCCTGCTGCACCTTCTGCACCTTCTCAGCCTCCTGGCTGAGCCCTCTCGCCTTCCCAGCCCCCGCCAGCCCACAGAGCAAAGCCCGAGGGCTCACTGAGCACCTCGTGGCTCTCTGTCCCACTCCATCTTACGTGTCACCCACACATGTGTTTGTGTTCATTTGTGTAGTGTCTCGAATGTCGATCGATGCCAAGAGGGTAGGCCAGGCCTGACACAGAAAATGGGTTTGCATAAATGAGCGGATGAGGAAAGAGAGGCTCAGAGAGGGCAAGTAACTCCCCTAAGGCCACACAGCTGGAAAGTGGTGGAAAGAGGCTTTAAAATCCATCGCCTCTGACTCCTGGAGATCCTGGTGACTGAGCTGCTGTCCCCACTCTTCCCTGCCTCTCAGAGGCTCCCTTCCCTTGCCCCACACACTCGCACAGGGGACAATGTGGTTCTGCTGTCAGTCGCACCCCTCCCCCCTGTCCCTACCCAGGTGGCGTCACCCAGGGACACCAGCTGGGTGTGGGCGTTGGGCTCAAGGGTCCCACCAGCCCAACTCGTGGCCTTTCTTAAGCAGACAGACATGCTGAAGGAGAAAATGACCGTGTCCCCCATGAGAGGGCCGGTCCAAGTGAGACCAGGGGAGAGCCTCCTATGGCCGGCTCCTTCCAGAACCCTGGAACCCTGGGCCTGGGCAGCCTTTTGAAGACAGGCCAGCTGGCTCTACCTGTCTTGCCCATGTGGAATCTAGGTCATTCTGCTGCCTCCCCTCCTCCTCTGGAAGCCACACAGGCTCGCTCTTAGGGTCTCAGAGTGAGAGCAGGGACGACAGGGGAAAACGTTTTCGTGGAACCCACACCCTGCCTGCTGCAGTCAGGAACCTTTCATTTGGGAGCCCATGTAATTTATGAGATGCAAATGGATTTATCATTAAAAAAAAAACAACTTGGAAAAGGTACAAAGTGCACCTCACACCCTTGTGCTCAGGCGTGTTTGGGGCTCCATTAATCATCTCAGACAAAAGAGATTTAATCTGAGGCTGGTGGCTGGGGAGAGCGCCCGCATCTTTCAGCGAGCCCAGGAGGCCGGCCCAGGGAGCAGCGGCGCTGGCTGCAGGCCTGGCCTCGGGTGCAGCAGCGCTTGTGCTTAGCTCTCGTCTGAGTCACGCAGCAGATGAAATTACAGAGGTTCCTGCACAGGATGAATCAGAAAGCAGGATCAAGCCAAATATTTGGACAAGCCTTGCCCCGCGTGGAGCAGGAGGAGACTCAGCAGCCAGCCAGCAGCCTGCCAGCAGCCGGCCCGGCCCGGAGATCGTTTCTGACAAAGTGCCGCCGTGAGGCAGGCTGCTGCTCAGAGGGAATTTGCTGCCATCCAGAAAGGCACCCTGCAGTCTGGTCCCTTTGCCAGCTCCTGGCCGAGGGGCTCATGAGCATCGCAGGGCCCTGAGCAGTGTGATTCAGTCTTGCCCTCAGAAGAGGGGGCTTGCCAGGGTGCAGCTCGCAGGGTGAGGGGCGTGGGTGGAGGGAGGAGACGGTTCACTTTGAGTCACCCCGTCCGCCTGCACGTTCTGGAAAGCATCAGGGTGGCAGGCAGCGTTTCCTGAGGCGGCGTGTGAGGAGGGGGCTGCACAGCCTGCCCACCACTCCTTCCTGGGCCCTGGTCTGGACGTGCAGACACACCAGACTGGGGTGGCCACAAATGGGGAAGGAAGTGAAGCGCTGTGCCCGGTGGCTAGGTTTTGCTGCTGTGATGACTTTCACAGGGCCTAATTGCTACCCTTTGTAGCTTCAAAGCTACAGGTTTTCAAGGCAGTTCGGAACAATAAAACCCGTAATGACAATGCTGCTTTAGATTTGTCTGGACTCTTTATTTATTTTTTCAATTAACCTTTGAAAGGACTCAACATTCTTGGGGTTATTTTAAGCTACCTTTTTCCCCTCTGCAGGGACGCTCCCAGGAACTAAACCAGTCTGCCTTGAAGAAAATCCCTGCAGGCAAAAGGTTGATACTGATGCATAACCACAGTAGCTTCTTCACACATGCTGCGGGCTGACTCAGTGCTTCCACAAGAAAGTCCTGACTGAGCCTCGTGAGAGCCCCTGCAAGGTGGGTGCTATTATCTCCCCATTTTGCAGAGGGAGAAACAGGCTCGGAGAGGTGGTACGACTTTCCCCAGGCTAATAGGTTGCACAGCCAAGAATTTAAACCTGGGCAGACACCCAGATTATATCCTGCCTCCCAGCAGCTCTCTTGGTAAATGAAGCCATTAGCCAAACAACCGTGGACGCACGTTCAAGCAAGCCATACGTACGGTGACAGAGCTCTGTGATGTGATCAGGCCTTGAGGAGCCCAGACTTGGTGGCTGCCTTTGGGGCCTGGCCTGCTCTAGAAGCTTGAAGAAAAAGCTGCGGTTTGCTGGCTTCCTCGGAGGCCAGAGTCCTCATGGGTTAACCAGAGTCTGGCCCACGTGGGCCAGCCCTGCTTGCTTGGAGACAAGACTCAGCAAAGACCCTCCTAGCCAGATGTCCTCTGAGACAGTCAGGCTGCTGAGCTTGCATGTGGAGAAGACCTGCGCTCCAGAGCCTCGGGGGCCCCCACGCCGGCCCTCACTAACTGTGCCACTGCTCCCATTCCCATGGTGGCACGGAGCCTCAAAACTTTCCCTAAGAAACCCAGTTTATTATCTTCCCAGACCCTTCTGTGTGTTGGGAATTCAGACAGGGGCGCAACAGGATCCCCTTGTTCTGATATGCCTGGGGATGTGCAAAGATGGGAGTGGACAGGGAAGGTCATCTGTAGCCGGCGGCCGGACGCATCCGGAGATGTCTTTGCTCACGGGTCTGGTGGTTGATGCTGGCTGTCAGCTGGGACCTCAGCTGGGACTGTCACCAGAATATATACACGCAGGCTCCTTATGTGGCTGGGGCTACCTCAGAGCATGGACTTTGCACGTAGCAACTGTATTTGTCTGCTAGGACTGCCACGCTGAACTACCACAGATGGAGAGGCTCAGAGCCCAGCAGAGAAGTATTGACTCGCGGTTCTGGAGGCTAGAAGTCCAAAGTCAAGATCTAAGCATGGTGGCTCCTCCTGAGCACTGGGTCCGTTCCAGGCCTCTCTCTTCGGCTTGTAGGGCCATCTTCTCCCTGTGTCTTCACATCATCCTTCCACTATGTGTCAGTGTCTCAATTTTCCCTTTTCATAAGGACATCTGTCATATTGGGTTAGGGCCCACCCTGCTGACTTCATTTGAACTTGATTACCCATTCCTTCATTTGAACTTGACCCTATTTCCCAAGAAGGGTGCGTTCTCAGGCACTGAGGGCTAGTGCTCCAATGAGTGACTTTTGCAGGGGGAGGGAACAAGCCCTCCCGTGACACCAGCTCAGGGTTCCAAAGGCAAGTGTCCTGAGGGTACCAGGCGGAAATGCGTGGCCTTTTCTGAGTACCTTGGAGGTTGAGCTTCATTCCATTGTCACGAGCAAGTCACCAGATTCAAGGGGAGGGAACCTGCTTCTTGGCGGAAGGAAGGTCAAAGAATGTGTGGGCTCTTTCTCTTGGTGTACAAAGCCACTTAGCAACATGGCCCAGCAGGCCCGAGCAATACGTCCAGTGACAGCACTCCACGAAGGGGTCAGACCTGGAGGAGACCAGACTTGGTGGCTGCCTTTCGGAGCCTGGCCTCCCCCACCTGTTGGTTCTCGTTGTAATTCAGCCAAATGGGTCCTGAACTTCCATGGGGCCTCTCACATCTGCCACTTTGCCGGACTCTGCTTTGTAGATTTTGCAGGTTGGGGAGGGTAGGTTTGCATACAGGAGGCTGGGAGGAGAGGGGAGGGAGATGCCCTGTGTGGAAGGCCAAGGCGGGGGGTGGGGGGGAATGGAGGGCTTTGACATTCCCCGGCCAGGCCCTGCCTTCAGGAGCTCCCGTCTGGTGGCGGTAAGAGAAAGGATGACAGGATGGCCATGAATTCTGCAGATTCTCCAAGACCTCCCGGCCCTGGAAGCACCAAGCCCCCTCCTCACGGTGCTCCATGGGCTGGTTGCCCCAGTCGGGGAGCAAGCATGCAGCCACGTCCCTAAGCACAGGTTGCAGGAATGAACTGTAGATTCTGAGGTGCCCCGGGCTCCCATAAACCTACCTTTGTCCTCTTCTCTCTGTCTGTGCGTGTTTCATGATAGGAGGGATGTGCCACGCCCACATACCTTTCCTGGAGCAGGAGGGAGAGTGGGGAGTGGTGTGAGGGGACCGGCATTTGCAGGTGGGAGGTGGTGGCTGGCCGGGTGCTGGGCAAGGCTGTCCACAGTGAGCGCAGCACGTGCCTGTGGCATCCCGCCCACGGGAGAGACCTGAGACAGCGCTCTGCATGGTGCTCCCTCTCCTGTGCACATGCCCCACCCAGCTCAGAGCCAAACAACCTGGGAAGCCAAGCGACACCAGCCAGCCTTGAACCCCTCCAAGGTGACAAAGGGGTCTCTTGAGCCATGGTAATTGTCACAGGAATAAAACTTACAGTCACAACTCAGATGTGCGGGAAAGTCAATTCCCTTATTTTCTACAGCAGAACTCAATTTGCTGATGGATTCTGTTTCTACTCAGCAGTGGGGAAAAGAGTCACCTCATCCCTCCAGGAGAGCAGAGACACACGGAGTTGTCAGTTTAGGCCAGGGACCTCAGAGTCCCTGGAGAACTCAGTCTTTCCCAGTGGCACGTGGAGTATGGGGCACCTGTGTACAACCTTGTCACCGGGGCTGGGCCCTGTGGAGGGCACATGGGCTTCCTTTTGTTGATGAGAAGCAGGGTCAGTCCCCTCTGTCCTGGGATCCCCAAGCCTGCTGGGGCTCCCTGTCATTCTTCCCTCCAGGGACAGGGGCACAGAGGCTACACACACAGACCTCATGTCTCTTCCTCACCTTCTGTCTTCAGACTCTCCCTTTTGCTCAAGAAAATGGGGTACGTCACATTCTCTGCAGCAGGAAAAGGCCCGAATGCCGTATCCTTCTCTTTTGCCCTTCCTCAGTCTAAAACCCAAACCCTGCGCTGATAGGAGGCTCCTGGAGGAGCCAGATCCAGAGGCAGAAAGTCGAGTAGTGGTGGCCAGGGGCCAGGGGAGGGGACAAGAGGTTTTTGACTGTTTCCAAATTAAGTGTGGGAAGATGATCGAGTTCTGGGGCTGGGTCGTGGTGACAGTCGTGTGACCCTGTGAATGTACTCAGTGCCACTAAACTACACATTCACTGAAAAACGGTTAAGTGGGCGCACTGCGTTAGGTATCTTTTACCACAATAAAACAAAACAACTCCACGTTTAGTCTTGCTGGCTTTGGTTCTCGGCAGGGAACCAGATGCTCTTGGAACTTAGAAGACTTCTTTCTCATAAGTACCTGGCCCTTTCTCGTAAGTACAATGGCCAGACTCATTTGTTTCAGGAATGGGCTTCAAGAGTCTACCCTCGAAGTCGGGGAATGGACACAGTCTCTTTGTCTTCTTAATTGAACTATAAATAATCTCAGTTCTCCCCTTGCTAACCCAGGAGGTCACTGACAAGGAAGTGTGAAAAGAGAAAAACAAACTCATTAATTAACTTTAAAGGTTATCTCCTGTTTAATTAACTATGTGTTAGGTGTCGTGGGGTTGGTTAAGAGGTTTAAATGGACTCTGTCTCTAAGACTGGTGGAGGTGTCCAAGTCTGCGTCAGAAGGTGTCACTGTGTCTACACGATAGGACCCCTGAGCTCTAAGGATACAGAGACACAGGTAAGGAGTCTGGTGACCCAAGTGGCAGTTCATTTATTTACTTAAGAACTTAGAGCACCTTGCCCCTCATTTCATTCAGGACAGGAAAGATGTCGTTCCACCGGCCGCCGACTTCTATAGCGTATTAGTTTCCTCTTGCTGCTATGACAAATTACCACACACTTAGCAGCTCAAATGAACACACACATTTTATGTTACAGTTCTGAAGGTCAGAAATTGGATAGGGGTCTCACTGGACGCAAATCGAAGGTGTTGGTAGGACTGGTTCCTTCCAGAGGCCCGGGAGAATCCGGTTCCCTGCAGGAAGGATGGCAAGTGCCCAGCCTCCACCCCAGGTAGGTTTAGCCTCACCGAGGCCACCAGCAGAGTTGGGCCGTGGGGACAGGGCGGGCAGTGGGAGCAGGGCCTGGCTTTACGGACATTCCATTTTTCTGGCTAATGTGGGGGCAATCCTTGGGTCTGACTGGTCAATCTATGGCAAGTGTGAGCCTCAGAATTGCTACAGGAAGGCAGGCAGGGACTCAGAACCATTGAGATATGGACACCGACGTCAGATACCTTTGTCCCCTGGGGCTGGTGACATGGTGTGTGTGCATGATCCCGGAGAAAAGGCTGCTCTCTGGGAACCGTGGACACAAAGAGACCTCCCACGCAAACGCACAGGCTGGAGAGAGCAGGCCTGCCAAGTCTGTTTTCAGCAAAAAGAGGCAGCGGGGACTCAAGGAGCATTTAACCAAGTGACTGAGCCCAGCACAAATCCAGCACAGAGGGTCAGGGTGGCCCTTTGTCTGGGGCCGGTTTAGGGTGGCTGCTGGCCGGACTCGAGAAACAAGGAAGCAGCCCAAAAGAGGCCAGTCCGATCCTTCAGAACAAGGAGACGTCCACCTTTGTAATTGAGATGAGAGATGGAGCTGCATTATTTATGAACCGGCTCAGCCCGGAGGAGTTAACAAGGAAGGAGGAGGCCTTTAGAGGGGAAAGTGGTTTCCAAAGCATCCGTATTTTGCTGAAAAACACACACACAAACTATGATTTAGGGTGTGCTGAGGTTTAGAACCGGAGATGACTCTAGTGCAGTTAGAGACCAGGGCAGGGGGGACGAGGGCGTGGGCAGGGCCCGCAGAAGGGGCAGGGGGGACAGTGGGGGATGTCCTGTACGTTCCTGGTGAGACAGCGACGTGCTGTGGGGTCACTCTCTGGATATAAAGGGGCGCGCGCATGTGGGTGTACCCTTGAAATGGATCGAGGGACAGAGGGAAGGTGCAGAGCCTGTGGGACTTGTGTGTTCATTCTGTCTACCTGGCTAGTCTGTTTTGGACCAAAACTCTGAGAAAAGAGTATGTTTAATATTCTTCCTTTCTAAAATTAAGATGTAATCAATTAAGGGATAGTGTGTTCAGGTTGATGAGGTTTGATCATCCCAGATGCCCACATGGCAACAGGAAACGTCTGCAGGCTCTGCCCCCCCCATCCCAGCCCTGCGGGACTGGGGCCCCTCTGAGGCCGCGGTGCCCATCCAGCCCACTCTGGGGTGGACAGTGAAGACTCCTCGCTCATGTGAACATAGGAAAACCTCTTCTCTCCAACGGCCTGATCTTGCAGTTAAAACACTTGGCTTTCAACCCTATTGTTTCTGAGCTGGTTTGGAAGCCTGACGCTGGGCGTTCTTGCTTCATTCCAGTTTCTCCCCTGCCCTCCGTTTTCCAGCCACTGCTCGCAAAAGTGATGGAAGCCATGGCTAAATAAGGAAAAATCACAGAGAGGGATGAGAAAAGCAAGCACATTCATAGAATTCAAGGTATTCGCCTCAATACACGCATGCCAGTGGCAACAAGAAAGGACTTAGTCCCCTTTTTTAAAAAGAAAAAAAACACACATATTCCCGCACGCAGCTCCAACTGGAGCTCCTACTCTGCCTCTCCGATGTGGGCTGCACCCCTGGCCACTGCAAGGAGTTACAGCCTCTAATCCCCTCTAATCCGCTCCTGTTCTTCTGTGAACTCTGCAGCCAGCATCGCTCTGTGTCCTACAAGGACTTCCTTTATTCTCCAGCTCCATGGGAACCATCCATTTCTGGGCAACAGAGGGGCAGGAGAGAGACCCCGAGGGAAGGCACTCCTAAGAAACCTCCAAACAGATGTCTCGTTAATGCCCGTGTGGCCCAACTAAATTCAGGCAGCGAGCACAATGACAACCAGCCTCCAAGGTGGCCACCAGTCTCCCCCACCTCTGAGTATTCATGCTCTTGGGTAGTGCCCTCCCATGTGTGTTGGTCAGTGTGACCGATACAATAAGGCACCATGGGGGTATGTGATATCGGAGACTAGGTTATAAAAACACCGGCGCTTCTTCCTGCCTCTCCTGAATCGCTCGCTCCAGGGGGAGCCAGCTTCCACACTGAGAGGACACTCACTCAGGCAGGCCTGTGGAAAAGTCTGCCAGGCAAGAAGCCGAGGCCTCCTTTCAAAAGCCACGACGCAAGTGAGCCGCCCCAGAGGCAAGCCCAGCATCACAGAAGCAGGCTGCGGTGGCAGACAGGCCTTAACCATCCAGCCCCATCAGCTCCCAAAAGAGGAAGCAGAGGCCTAGAGTGGTTGGATGACCTGTAACATCACACATCTGGTCAGTGCCAAGCCACACCACTCACAGTCTGATTTTAGATAAAGGGATTGATGTTCGACTCCCCAGAGCTTCTTGGACGGCACCATCAATGTCTCCCCTGCCCTGGCTGTTGGGAGAGTCCAGGGCCCTCTACTGTGGTGGGCAGGGAAGTGGGGCGGGGCACCCTGATTTGAGCAGCGCTGTGTGACAAGGTGTAGCATCTTGGGAGACGAGCCAGCTGTCTGCTGACACGGAAGACTGGTGCCACCTGAGAGAGTCCCCTGAATCTGGTGTAAAGTGGGGCTTCCTGGAGCACAAGGAGGCTGCCCAGGACACACCATAGGCAGGGCGTCTGTCCTCGAAGGCAGAGCACGGAGCAGCGGGACATGCGTCATCATTGTGGAGCACAAGGAAAGATGCCACTGAAGCAAGAGGCAGAGTGAGGTCCATCTGTCCAGTTGTCCTGAGCAGAGACTCTTCTAGAACAACATGAGGCTGCAGGGCCCTACAATGGAAACTGGGGCTCCAGGACTAGCCCTGGCCACCCCGGAATTTTGATCTCTTTGGAGACGTCCTCAGCGGGCTCTCAACAACCTCTGAGTCTAACCGTCCAAGAGCAGAGGCCGAGGCGGCCAAGGCAGATGGAAATGTATCGATTCCAGTGTTGTGCTGCCTCGTTCTCATTCATGGCAGTACTGTTGTTCCCAGAAATGCAGAGGATTTCCCAGAATAAGGGTCCTGGCCCTTCTGCATCACCTGCCTGGGAGGCATTACTTTTCAAGGCCAATTTGCAGCCATATGTTTCTTGCCAGTAAACTCAGAGATGCGACCACCTCCAGTTCAGAAAGCCTGGAAAGATGAAGCTTCGTTGGAGAAAGTATACTCCTCTGTCCCCCTCTGTACCTGACTCCAGAACCTAGTACATATCACAGCGAGCCCCCCCCCCCGCCCCGCCCAGCGGGGAGCAGGGGGTAAACTGCAGACTCATGCAAACAGATTGCTTCCTTTACTTTTCTGCAATATGACCAAACTGAGCTCCCAAGCCCTTGCTTCTATTCAGCCACTCCCGGATATTTTTTCAGTGCCCTTTGGGTAAAAACCGAATCAGTCATTTTTTCCATTCCTGTCTCCCTCCCTTCTTTCTAGGCATTAAGTCAGAGGAGAATACCTTACGGTTTGTGAGGTGCTGTATGGTTGTGATCAACATATACAATGCTCACTGGCCCCAGGACATTGGCACCTCCTCTGCCACACCTGTCTCTGTGACACTGCTACTCTCCAGTTGCCAGATCCAAGCAGGTCCCTCTGCGTCCTCCTTATCCCCTCCCTCTGGCCTTGGCTGTCCCACCCTGAGGTGCTAGGGGCTCTGGGAGACCACCTGTGGCCCGTGCTCTGGTGTCCTGGTACACGTGTGGCTTCTCCAGGAGGCTTGCTCCCCCTGCTTCTCTCCCCCTCCCTTTCAATGTATTTGTCAAAGAAACCAAAGCCCTGGCTTTTTAAAGAGTATTACTGTCACTGTCAAAAAAAAAAAAAATCCACTTAGAAATTCAAATGACTTTCCTTCCCTTTTTGTATAGAGGCTGCAGGCCAGCCAAGAAAATAGGGTAAAGGAAAGAAATTTCGGGGACAAGGGTTGTGATACCCTTCAGGTGGATGGAAGCAGGTGCTTTTTGCAGCAAAACTCTTGGTAGCAAGCCACGGAAACCAAATCTGGCTCAATTACGAGAAAAGGGGTCCCTTAAAAGAACGTGGGGTTGCTAGCAAAGCCATGTAGAGGGCTCAAGGACAGGTTCAAAGCTGGTCTTTGAGGAACAGCATGTCAGACCACACCAGATCTGGGCTGCTGGGGAAGCCCCACCGCTGCCCGGAGCACTGCAGGCTTCAGCAGGAGGAGCCAAGCTGTGCTCTGCGCCACCACCACCCCTGCTGTGGTCACTGCCAGCCCTTCCCTCCTGAGCCACTGAGCTGGTGCCTCGGCTCAGGCCCTGCTCTGAGCCCCAGCTGCAAGGCAGTCTGGGAAAGGAGGCATCGGAGCATCACGGGGGCCAGCGGGAGAGGTGGTTTTCCTCCTCACAGACTCAAACGGGCAGCCATTCTCCAAATAAAGGTGCTGGGAAGCCAAAACAGGGGACCAGACTCTTCTTTTTCATACAAGAAGTGCACTTGAGTGGGGCTGAGAAGGGTCTCTGATGGGCTCAGAAGCTCTGCCTGAGAACTGGAACCAGCAGGCAGGCAGGAGGCTGCAGGGACAAAGACATTTGGCCCCGGGGAAGGAAAGCAGAGGTGTGACAAGTGTGAAGAGGGGTGGGAGAAATGAGAACCACAATGAAACACTCTCGCCTGTTGAGGACCCTCTCCCCCCCGAGGACTTATAAGGACTGAGGGGAAGGGCCTTGGTGCCCAGGAATGCTTGACCCGCCAAGGGGACAGGGATTTAATAATGGGCCACAGCATGTGGAGTTGAAAGCAGACTCTGCTGCAATCACCCAGGGCAAGGGGAGAGGCAAAGACCTCTGTCAGAGACTATCTCCCCCCATTCACCAGCGAGGGGATGGGGAGGGGGCAGGAATGCCAAGGCCGAGTGGAGACAGGAGGCAGCTCCCTGTGGGTCCGTCCTTGGTCTCTTGTCCACAAGAATAGCATTTCCACTTAAAGGTCACCTCCCCCATGGGAGCAGTCACTGCTGTTCTGCAGCCTATTGGGAAGGTGAGAGAGCGAGCCATCAGATGACAAAGAAGAAACGTGGCAAGAAGAGAAATAAATACTGGAAGGCGCTGTTCTGGCTGCTCCTCAGCTGTGGGCGCACACCGGTGGCCCCTCTGTGTGGTTCTTACAACCTCCGTGTGCTGGGGTTGGCCTCCCTGGCTAATGGCACCGGCTTCCTTTGGTTAGAAACCAAACAGTCCCATTAATTCAGACTGTTGTTAGGAGCCCTTACGAGAGATGCCAGTGGTACTTAATGCACAGTTGGGGCCGAAGTAAAGGCTGGGAAAGCGCCCAGGTTATTCAGCCAGAAATCACATCCTGCTCAGGAACACCAACGTCACATTCTCCAGGGCCCCAGCACGGGCACACCGCCTCGCTGCCGCCCGTTCCCCTGGACTCTATGTGCTCCGACCAATGGCCTGCGCCTGCTTCTCCACACAACCTGCCTGGGTGCAGAAGGCCAAACCAGCAGGAAACACTGGAACGCTATCACTGACCTAATCTTTCTATTTGCAAAACCAACCACATTTAAATGCGTCACTGCAGAAACCCTATAAAGGACCAGCTCTGTGAATCCTTTCAAAGATCATCTTAATAATTCAAACCAGTGGCAGGACCAGGAAAAAACCAAATGCTGATCTTGGTGCGATTGCAGGTGCTCGTGGCTCGTGAAAATTAAGACACGTACATCTTCAGAGCGTGAAATCGAGAGACGGTGGGATGTTTGTGGGTCTGTGCATCTGTGGGCACCGTAATCCTGTGTCTTCTACTGGATGTGATGACCGGAGGGCAAGTTGAGTACACGAGATCATCAATGCAGCCCAAGAGAGATTTGCAGATGAATTGGGAAGACATTTGATTTGTTTACACAAGTAACTCAGAGCCAGAAATGCAGCAATCTGAGAAAAGACAGCGGACGTGAGGAAGGGAGACTGAGTGTGACCATTTCTTCCAAGCTTGTCCTTGGCATCCTCAGCCTCTCCTGTCCGAGGCTTTCCCACCTTGGGGTTTTTGTTCTGAGAATACTTCACACTCAAATGTGAATGACTGATATTAGCCCAATCAGGAGCAAGTATTGAATCTGAAACTCTAAGGAACAAGCTTCCAGAGAAACTTTGGAGATCCTCACAGGGAGATGTGGGGTCCTGCGTGGGGAAGGGGTTCTTCGTAGTTCCCAGTTCCATGAAGACACAATGGCCAACCAGGGGGGTCTGGGTGGAAACTCTGGCTCTTGGGGTGGCCACTTGGGGTTGTTCTGAGCTTTCTTATTGCATCAAAGAGAGAGAGAGAGAGACAGACAGACAGACAGACCTGTAGGCCCCTCAGACTGGGGATGAAGTGGGGTCCTGTTTGTGAGCACATTTGCCACATCCAGGTGTTCATAGAACTAAAGGGCCTTTGAGAGACACCCCCTTGGTGGCTTCTCCAGGCTGTGGCCAGAGTGGATCAAGTTCCTGGTGGAAAGCTTTGCCTGGGTCAAGGGCTATCCAGAGGTCGGTGTTCTGAGCAGAAAGCCAGTCTCAGTTGTGTGTCCTAAACAGAGGCTCCAGGAGCTACCTGGAGCCCTCACACAAGGGTCTGTCACCTCCATGGATCCTGACCATGAACTCTAAACATGCTATGTATTTGGTGGCCCCATGGGGCTCACCTCTGGAGGCCTGGCCTTGGAATGAGTAAGATCGTACAGCCCCATACTCTTTTGTTCTGAGGTGATGCAGGACATGGAATTCCCGTGGAAGCAGCTCAAATTTAATTTAGCCACAATGGCTTATTATTAGATTTAATTATACATGAAATGATTGGCCAGGGCCTTTTTACTTTGTAAACAAGCACCTCAGAGTGGGAAGGGAATTTATTGGGTTTTTTCTTTTTTCTTTTCTATTTTCTGGTCTTTCTACAGGTTTTATAACATTGTAGCCAAGCAGATAAAGTATTTCGGATTTGGCTTTTAGGTGTCACACTTTTAGGTGCCCCTGCTTTTAATAGGAGGACTTTGCTCCCACACAACCCACTGGGCATAGGAAGGTGCTCTTGGCTTCAATGAATAGATTGTCCAAAAATTATCCCGACTTCCTCCCAGCATACCCAGTGCTTCTTCAGAAACATCTGCTGCACTTCAAGAGGGTGGAGAAAAAGTTCTGGGCGGTCCAGGCTGTAGTTTCCTCCAGAACTTCTCAGAACTTCTCTTAACTATGTTTGTTAGGACTAGAAGTCGTGCCGTACCATCGGTGAACATAGAATGATTGTAGACATATATCTCTCCTTTGAATACTTAGGTGTTCATTTTAAAGACTATATAAATGTCTGATGACCAGGTTGTATACCTCAGACTAAATATTGTATATCAACTGTAAATGGACAATAATTTTTTAAAAGTTCATCAAAGCAAGCTAAAAATGTGTATTAAAACAAAAATCACTCTTCAAAGCTGTGATTCCATATTGAAGTTAAAAGGCAGGTCTGTTGGGAAAAAAAACAACAACTATTAGCTAAATAATAAACCAGAGGACATGGGACAAAAACCAAGACTGAAGTTTGTTTGCTAAAGAATGTCTGGGAGCTCAGCTCCTCGGGACGTGGTCATCAGGCAGTGTCCTGGGTATCTCTGGCCCCACCAATTGAAATCTGCATTTTAACAAAGTCCCCAGGGGATTAGCATAGCACATACTCCCAGAGTTTGAGAAGCACAGCCTAAGAAAACCTTGGGACAGCGTTCCATGGTGCTGCTGATATTGCCACATGGATCGAATACATCCAGTTGAGCCCCTTCTGGCAAAATGGGGTAAACGTTTGCCCAGCAGAGACGACTAACTTGAATTTCTGTGGCTCCTTCCTTCATTCCCACAGAATGATGTTCTGCATTTCCACTGTGTCCGGGGCCCAGGGTCTCCCTGTTGACCTTTCTTTGCCTGTGGAGAATTTCAGCCTCTGTGGACCCCAGAGACAGAGGCCAGCATGGTCTCCTCTGTAACTGGGCAAAGGGGCCCCTGGTGAGGCTACCTGGGATGGCCCAGGACACGGCTGAGCCTCCATCAAATGCCTCAGAGACCTATGGGGAGGCTGCCAGCTGCGGGGGCCTGAAGATAACAGTGTTAATTCAGCTTGGCTGGCATCCAGAAAGCTGAGCAAAGTGAGGCCTCTGAGCTAAGGTATAAGTATATAAATAAATAAAATAAAAACAAGTTGGCAGATGTTTGCACTTCCCTTTAAAGCCCTAGCTGCACGAATTCAGCACATCCCATGGGCCAGGCACTGTGCCAGATGCTGTGCCTGGGGCTCCACCTCCCTAAAATCCCTGTAGGTCAGCGTCATCAGGGTCATTTCACAACAAAGTCCATGTGGCTGGAGAGGGGTCTCGCCTGCGGTCACCCAGCCCTTCACTCCCGTCCCCGCCCCCCACGGCTTTGTGCTGAGAGCCAGCTCTGGGCAGGAAATGAAAACAGGCTGGTCGCTTTTCAAGGCTGCAGCATGACCAGTTTTCCCTAGCGGATTCTGGATCGAAAGAACGCTCAGTATCCTAATAAGGTTTCAGAACCGAAAGCAGTGTCTTCATCGCGTCCGGCTTTGCCAGCACCCTCCCATCAATCCTCTCTGCACTTTGACAGAGACACGATGGACTGTCAGCCATGCAGCAAACTTGGAAGCACCTTGAAAAAGAGTCTCAGCAAGTTGCCAAGATACTCATCTTAGGAAGGGCGTGCCTATAACAAATAACCCCCGGAGCCCACACCACGCTGGGATGCCAGAAGGATCAATGGGGCCCTTTTGGGAAAGTGCACACGATGTGCGGGATACACAGTAAGCTTCTCCCTCGCCCGTTCTGAACGTGGCTGACCATTTTAGATCTTACCCTGCCCCAACCCCACAGAGAGCTAAAGAGTCCACCAAGAGTCTGCCTCTGTCCAAACAGGGATGGATTCCACCGCTATACTAGGACAGTTGGAGAAGCTCCCTCTGAAATATGTTCAATCTATGCCCCGTTTTGATAAATGTAAATATCGCGTGCCGTTCTTCAACAATATTTGACATTTCAAGTGAAGTGAAACACTAATTCAAAGCAAATCTAATGAATTACGTAATTTATATACTTCATGCAAACTGCCTCTACCTGCTGAGGTCCTAAAATGACCCTCCATAGGTGAAGGCCTGACTATTTTCAGCTGAGTTGAGATAGATCGAGGCAATGATCTTTTTTATTAACATGGTAAGAAAAAATGCCGACAGCACACCAGACTTACACTCTTAGCACCCGCCCAGTCTACCTGTCTGCCCTGCATTGGGTAAAAGGCTTTGCCCCGCCTACTCCATAGATGGCACGTGGCCAAAGCTAAGCCAATCACAGTGCCTCACCTTCCCCTGGCTGCAGGGATTGGCCAGGGGGCGGGCACATGGAGGAACTGGACTTTTCAAAGTGGAGGCCTGGCCACATGGCGGTAATGGAGAGGCCTCCCTCTCTGGTTTGGAAGTCGAACGGGAAGAGAGCCCGAAGACCAGGCACTGCCTCTTCTGTCTGCTGGGGAAGTGGTCCGAGTCGGTGCAGCCCACCACGAAGGGAGGCCAAGGTAAAGCACGAAGGGAGGCCAAGGTAAAGCGTGCCGGGGACCCGTTTGCTCTCCTCCAGGCCCTGGCTCTCCTGGCCTCCGTAGCCTGCACTCACCTGTCTTCTTCACAGTGTGGCTGCTGGAGGCGGAGCCTGTATTTTAACTGAAAATTGTTTACGGAAGCTTCTCTTTGCACCCCCAAGTAAGAATGCCCTGCCTAAAACAAGAGGTATGGTAGAGCGTTCCAGAATGTGCCAGGACCTTGAGGCAGTTGTCTACCAAAAAGCCACGTCGTTAGCCCTGACCCTTCCCTGCGCAGACGCACAAGTGTCTGGATTTCACAGCCCCTTTCGGTCTTTCCGCCCCCACACCTCCGTTAATTCTCTTCCTTTGCACTGTACACCCTTACCCACCCAGGCCTCCGACTCCTGTTTACTTTTGGCTGTAGGCTCACACTTCCCATCGTATTTTTTTCCTCGGAGAAATAATGGTGCCCACATGTCCCTCCTCTTAGGGCTCTAGGAGTGCTCCCAGTTCTGATCTGCTGGGCTGCAGGGCCGCTGGCTCGGCTGGACCCTGCCCGTCTCCCCAAAGCACACACTCTGGCCTGATGGGCCTTCGTGGAGGGTGGAGGGGCTTAGAGCCACAGCAGGCTTGACGTATGCACACAGTAAGCAGCCCCACTGGCTCAGAAGCTGCTGGAACTTCTGCGATACAATTGTAGCAAGCAAGTTGGACCTGGTAAGATTTACACAGCTCAGACAAGTTTCTTAACGTCTCTGAGTGTGACCTTCCTCATCTGTAAAGTATGGGCTCTGAGAATTTGCAAGTGTGAATTCCAGATGAAGTCACCGATGCCACTATTACTGCCCTAGGCTAGCCTACACCTCCTGTGCAGGGGCCCAGGGGCAGATCAGGGATAGGGAAGGAGAGATCTCAATTTCCAAATAGAAGTGGAGCTTGTTGGGCTCCGTAATGGCATAATTTGGGTTAAAATCTCAGTGAGCCACATTGTGTTGTATTATGTAATGTTTACATTTTAAAGTTTTGGGGGACAGTAACTGTGTTGCTGTAATTCAGCTTGCAAACAACCCCGCCTCTGATTTAGAGAACTAGAGAACTTTCTCAACCACTTGGCATCCAAGAAGAGTGAAAAGTTCCCAGTAGTGTGGGCACTTAAAAATTATGAATTTATTTAAGCTTCCCATTGCATCTGGCTCTTTATTTCTTTGCATCTTAACAACAATGGCTAAATTTCCAGATGTCTAAGCGGCCAGAAGTTTAAACCTGTTAATTTCCTATTAAATTTTTTTCTCCTGAGATAAAGTAAGATCATTTCTTCACTATGAGGAAGGGAAGGAAACCCTCACTTTACCACCACCCCTTTGTAAATTTTCTACACTTTTTTTTTTTTTGGTAAAAGGCTATTTTTAAACTCCACAGGTCAGAGTTAGTGAATATACCCTTTTTTACGAAATGTAATTTTGTGGTGAAATGACCAAACAGCTTAGAAGGAGAAAAATAAGGGCTTATGAAGAAAATACCAGACTTCTAATAACTTTTCTCTAAGATCCATTCATATTGCTTACTTTTTATAAGTCAGATGTTGAATTCTAACCCACCTGGCTACACCCAGCCTCTATAAATATACACACACCTAACATCCTTCCAAATGAAGCGAATGTGCGCTTGGGAAAATATTGGAACAATGAAGTTCCTGAGAGAAGCTTGTTGGTTTTTTTTTTTAAGTTATTAAAAGAAGGTGGCAAGCATTCATGAGGATATGAAAATTTAACATCGTCTGGAGGAAACTCTTGAATATGGTTAACGCCGCTGCCAAAAATCTCAGCTATGTTATGTCAGAATGTTCAATTGCAAGCTACACATTAATGAATGGAAAGCTAGAGTAACAGCAGGAAGTTTCTGCACTAACAGCAATCCTGAAGACCAGCCAAGTTCCCCACGTTGAACTCCATTGTTCTAGGGTTCCACTGTCAGGTCCCATGGTCTACCAGTTAACAATCAGGGGTGCCAGCTGCCGACAAGTGGGGAGCAGGGAAGAACAGAAGCGATCTGCCTCTTTCTACGTGCTCTTAGAGGGAAGACACACTCGCTTTGCTCTTTCTGAAAAAGTGGGTATTCAGAAAAAACCAAAACCAAACCAACCAAACAAAACAGCTCTGAACTCAGGAAAAAAGTAATCAGAGCCACCCTGCATTAAAAACTTGGTTCCCCCCTTTTCCGTGCAGCTCGCTTGCAGGGTGTTGTTGCTATTTTTATCAACTTTCTTCAACCCAGCTGTTGCTTCATGTTAACATGGCGAGGGTGTGAAAATCCCAGCAGAGGCTCGAGAATCCCAGAGGGATCTGTCTTTTGTCATTTCTAGAACAGATCAAATGTCATGAGCTTCAGGAGGGTGTGGGTCAGGGACATTTCACCAGCGGAGGCCGTGAGAACATTTCTGACATTTAAATGATGTGGAGCCGGGGACCAAACTTCCCCTTCAGCAGCCCCAGCCCAAGGCCTGCCCTCGGCACACACATCTCACGGCCACTAAGGTACCACGATTCTCTGTGGAAAAACTGGAAGCAAGAGTCCTCATGTTCCAGGGGCACCTGGCTGTCCCAGGTGCTGGACACTGTGGCGTCCTGAGGTTGGGACAACAGCATAGCGTCCAGCCTGGAGGTGGCCCCAGCGAACCCACTTCCTTTTTCTGACTTAGAATGTGACTTGTAATTTTAAACCCACTCGTCGTATTTCCTCTGTGAAAATAACAGCATTTTGGCGAGACTGCGTATGGGAGGTGGTGGTGGGGGGTGGTGGTGGGGGAAGCGCCACATAAAACTTAGGCGATTTAAAAATACAACTCTAATTGCAGGTTTGTTTTGCCATGGTTTAGCAAATTAGGGGGGCAAATTGGAGGGGCAGTTGGAACTTGCCCCAGGCACAAAGAGACTGCTCAGTTACCCATCCGATGGTGTAGTCCGTGGACACTTTCAAAACCTATGAAAATATGATGTTCGGAGCTTCCTTCTAGAATAGCAACTATTATTTTCTCTGCGGGGATATTTTGTTCCTGAGTTCTGTACCACGGGCTTGAATTTCTGTGTCTTTCTTTCTCCAGCTTTAATGTGAGGACAAACGATTTCCCTCATTCTCCAAAATTCTCAGATTCTTCAAGGTAGATGAAATTCAGTGAAGAAATCAGTATCTCACACAGCCCCCTTCCCTTAAGATCTGCAACCTACAGGAGATTGAAGACCAGAGTTAGAGCTTCTAGATTACCTTGACCCACTGTCCCTTCATAACAGCTTTAAGGAATAGTCTAGCAGCAGGCTAAGGTGTAAAATATACTGTGGGTCAGCCTATGGTCCATTTTGCCCTCCCAGTGCGCCTTTCTGTACCTCAAGGCTGGAAAGCAAACAGCTACTTTTTCCAGGATCCCTTGTGGCTCAGCTTCTGGATACCATTCTGTTCTGGCCTGCTGAGTACTGATGCACAACGTTTCAAAGGCAGATAAAGTGGAGGCTGTGTCTTTGCTGTTCCCGCTGGCAAATGCCACTGAGGCTGTGTGGGCTTCTGCCATAACCGTAGCCCACCCAGTTTCAACCTTGACCTCCAGAGACCCAGCGCGAAGCAATCATTTTTTGCTGGTGTAGGTCAAGAATCACTGCTTGGCTTGAGAGCCAATGTTTCTGCAGTAGCTTCCAAAGCACTTGCAACTAAGAGAAGGTGACGTGCTGGCCACATGTCTGGGGCAGCCTCTGGATGCCCCTTGCTCTTGGTTGTGGCAACTCCCCGGCACACCAGACATATATACTGGAAGCTGTTCCTCATGGTGGGTCTTGAGGCCTGTGCTTCTGGAGTCTTCCAATTTAATGCAAGGGCACAGTCCCTTGTATTAAATGCCTTTCTGCTCCAAGTCACTAATGTGGTTCCTGGTGTTTACAAGGGAACCTGGACTTGGAAAGCAGGCAACATGGGACCGTAGATAATTGGACTCTCGTCTTGGCTACATCCTTACTAACTGGGACTGGTTGCCCCTCTACCAGATCTCTCTGCTGGCCCGGGCCTCCTCCCTTTCAGCTAATGTCACAGTCTTCACTTTCGCAGGGAAAGATGAACTTCAACTTCTAATTTATACTTGGGATTGAATGAGTTTCCTGTCCTTGCATGTTTCTCCACATTCTAAGAGAAAACAACTTCATCAGAAGTCTGTACGAATAATGCGACTGGGCGGGGGGGGAGTCTCTGGGGTCTTGCCTAGCCCACACCACAGACAGCTGCCCCCAAAACCCATTCAGACCCTTGTACCTGCTCCCACCACTCCGCACCCCCATCCTGATAGCAACATCTCTCTGCTGGTCCTCATTTACCCTGTGGTTTCTTCCCAGCACAAGGCCCCTCTTGCCTCCCCATCTCCACAGTGCTCTCTCCCTGAGGAGGTCCCCACAGCCTGCTCTGTCTGCCCCACCAGGTCGGCATGGGACCCTCGTGCACCGTGTTCCCCGGTCCCCCCTTGCCTCCCAGTCAACGAAGCTCAGAAAGGCCCAGCCCTTGAGAAGTGGAGTTCCTCAGTCATTTCAACTGGTTTTCTCCTGAGAGAACATCTGGTAAGTCGCCTTTCTCTACCTGGACATACCACTTTCCTCTGGTAGAAAATACGCAGACAAATCGAGTCTTTCCCAAAGCAGTTAGGTATAAAGCTAAAAAGGCAAGAGAAGGTATTCATTCATTAAAAAATAAAAAAAAAGAGGATTGAGGTGACATTCACAAAGCATGAGGTTAACCGTTTAAGAGTGAACACTTCATGTCTGGTTTTAAATAAAAGTGAACAGTTCATTGGCGTTCAGTGCACTCACTGTTTACACGACCACCGCTGTACCTGGTTTCAAAACATTTCCACCCTTCCGAAGTAAAACCTCGTCCGTTAAGCAGATCACTCCCTACTCTCTCTGCCCCTGGCCCCTTGCAGCCACCAATCTGCTGCCTCTTTTCACGGATTTGTCTATTCTGGATGTTTTATATAAATGGAATCACACAGTGTGTGATCTTTTGCATCTGGCTTCTTTCAGTTAGCATAACGTTTTTGAGACTCTTCCACGGTGCAGCACATATCAAAACTTCATTGCCTCTTATGGCTGAACAATATTCCGTTGTAGGTATTTATCACAACGGGTTTATCTATTTGCCCGTTACTGGATATTTGGGTTATTTTTTCTTCCACTTTTGACTCTTGGGAGTAGTACTACGTGAACATTCACGTCCAATGGATTTGAGTACCTCTTTCTAATTATTCGGGAGATATACCCAGGAGTGGGATTGCTGAGTCCTACGGTAACCCTATGTTAACTTTTTGAGGAGCCATCATACTATTTTCAGCCATGGCTGAACCATTTTACAGCCCCACCAGCAATGTCCAAGAGCTCCGATTTCTCCACATCCTCACTAACACTTGCTATTGTCCATTTCTGGGTTTTTCCCCCCTGCTATGGTCATTCTTGTGTGAATTGGTACCTCATTGCTTTTAACTTGCATTTCCCTGATGACTAATGATGTTGAGCATCTTCTACTGTGTGTGTCGGCCATTTGCATGTCTTTGGAGAAATTATCGATCTGTTTTTAATCTGGAAAGTCTATGGCCTTTGGAACGAGAGACGCTTCAGTTCAAATAGGGTCAGCTCTTTGGAAGCAGTATGACCTTGGGCTGATTACTTCTCTAGGCTTCATCTTTCTTCCTCCATCCTGGCCTCCTCCTTGGGCCCTATGAGGTCTTGGTTTACATTGTTGGCTTTGAGAGACTTTCCCGTTACCCTTCTTTAAAATAGATTTAAGTGTTCAATTCTGGTTCACGATATCCGATTCTTTCCTTCGTGGCACTTGACGCGGTTTGTGATTATAGATTCATGTGTTTGGAGGTTTTTATCCTCTGTTCCCTCCACTGGATCATTCACTATTGTGGTCAGGAGCCATTGATGTTCTCGTTCACAACTGTACATCCAAGGCATAGTGCAGTGCCTACCATGGAAGCGGGTGTGTGATGCTTGCTGAATGGGGAAAACATTAAGAAATCATCCGTGATTCTGACAGAGAAACTAGTAGCATGCCTGGCACATATTAGGGGCTTGCAATGGGAGGTTGTGGACATATGGCAGTGGGGAAGGGGGAGTGTTTGTGGCCGTCCCTGTCATCAGAAAGACACTACTGGCATTAGAGGACAAGGGCCCAGGACACCAGACAGTGCCTGGGCAACCCCACAATGCCACGAGCAGTCCCAGGTCCCACACAACTGCAGACCATGCCACAGATGCTGGTGTGTATGTGTCGTGGTGGGGGGGGGAGTGTCCGTAATTATCTGCATCTATCACACTCTGTTTTACACATAAACAGCAAGTGACATTTGCACATTGTAATTCACCCCGAATTTTCCAGGGATGCAATTATCACATACATTTAGAAAAGGCTGGACTGCGTTTCGTTGGCTACTCCGTTGAGAATTGTGCTGCGTTTTGGAGAAATCGCATCTCCATTAGCAACACTGTGCAGGGTGTCTGAACCTCCAATACAACTCTCTCGGATCAGGCGGTACGTGAAAGTGCGAGGCTACATATTAGTGCAAAAACCGGTCAGTTCGTTATGTCTTCTAGTCTAGACATGCCTGCGTATCTGCATATTGAAATGCCCATTATTTTATTGCGAAGTAATTCCTTCTTGCTTCCTTATGTTATATTTAAAGCATACTCATTATCTTGAAATTATGTGTATAGGTAGGTTACCTATGAATTTTTTTACAGGACCTCAAAAAACCCAAATTTTTGTTTTAAAGGAAGGCATGGGTTCTAATACAGATTAGAACTACTGTATTTGATGCTTTCTTTTATTATTTATTATTCATATTAATAGAGTTTTACAGTTTTGTCTTAGGTGGATGGCAAAAGAAATAACATATTTCTAATTTTTATTCTAAGATCTCTCTCTCTAATTCTTATTACCAAAATCATCCTTTACACATACCAGAGACACTTCTAATACTTCACACTCAGAGTATTGGTACCTAAAAGAAAAATTTGCATTATAGGGCTCTGAGTTGTCACTAACTAGAGGGGACAGAGAATCATGAAATTTTAGATCCAGAAATAATCTTAGAGAAAATTTTTTCTATGCTCTTTTACTTTCAGATAGCCAGATTTTTGCTGTACCATGCCATCTGGCTAAGAACTTTTTTGTTAGAACTTTTTAAAAAATTATAAAAGTAGTGGATATATTTATTTTTAAAATTTGGAAACTGGGAGAAAGAATAAAGACTCAGAAAGAACTCAGAATCCTATACCTATTTTATTCCATTATGGGCTCTGCAGCCATTTAGTTAACCCTATCTCTATTTTTTTTATTATTAGATTGCTTCTTTTTACTTTTCTTTTTCATTCTCTCTCTCTCTTCCTTCCTTTTTTTTTTTTTGCTACTTAAATAACGCTGCAACAAACATCTTTGTTCCTAAAGTTCTGTTACATTAATACTATTCCCCCTTAGTATACTCTTCTAGAAATAGTATTTGGACTACAGGGTTTCAATGTTTTGTTTTGTTAAAGATTTTATTTTTAGAGAGCGGGGAAGGGAAGGAGAAAGAGAGGGAGAGAAACATCCACGTGTGGTTGCCTCTTGCATGACCCCGCCCCCACCGGGGGTGGAGGGACCTGGCCTGCAACCCAGGCTTGTGCCCTGACTGGGAATCGAACCGACTACCCTTTGTTTCACAGGCTGGCGCTCAATCCACTGACCTACACCAGCCAAGGCAGTTTCAATGTCTTTGAGGTTCTTGATACACCCTGCAATGACTGTCAATGGCTGCTGTAGTCCCAGGATAACATGTTTGTGAGGAAGTTTATGAAAGATGAATCAGGCAGAAAACCTAATATATTGATCAATCTTAACATTACTAACAACTTGAGAACCAAACACTACGTTTGCCCCTTGATCTGATGCAATAGAAGGCACACGGCTCTGCCTGTGAAATATCCTTGCTGGGGGGAAAAAAAAAAAATCAACAAACCGAACACAAGCCTATCAAGCTTTCAGATCTAATCTCAGTTTACAGGGCCTACGGAGGGTAGAGGAATAAATTAAACAATGCCACAAGGAAATACTCAAATACAAATCTGGAAAAGTGCACTCCACAAATAATTCAGTGATTTCAACAAGTGGCGTAAAGCAACAGACTATGGAGTAAAAGAAACGTACAGACATACCCAGACTCAGGCTGTGCACCTTGCTTGTAAAGCTGGGAGAGAGGTCTGACACAGATTTCACCAAAACAAGTCCAGGGTCTCCTGTTGCCCACGGTGGGAGCTCGGATGCTAAAGGAGCTACCTGCCTGTGCCATGCGGGGGTCGTGCGCCTCCTCATGCAGCGGGTGGTAACCTGCATATTCTTAATTTGATACACCAGCTGAGTCCCTCCAGCACACCGATCTTAAGTGTAAGAATTCAGTCTTCGCAATCATATATTAACTGTAGAGTTTTTGCAAGTGCCCTTTATAAGGTTAACACATTTTCCTTCTACTCCTACTTTACTGGGAGTTTTTATCATAAATGGATGTTGAATTTTTATCAAAAACCCATTTTCTATATCAATTGAAAAGATTATAGGAGTGGGTTTTTTTTTTTTTCCAGTCTGTAAATATGGAGAATTCCACTGGTTGATTTTCAAATGTTAAATGAAACTTGTATTCCTGGGGTAAACGCCACTTGGCTATGATGTATTATTTGTTTTGTATAGTGTCACTTTAAGTCAGCTAACATTTTGTCAAGGGTTTCTACATCTATGTTTGTGACGGACAGCAGTTTTCTTTTCTAGTGTAGCCTTTGTCCGGTGTCAGTAGTAGGGAAATGTGGACCTCATAAATGAGTTGAGGGTTCCCTTCCACTTCTGTTTTCTGGAAGGATTTAGGTGGAGGGAGAGAGAGATGGGGTGGGGATGGAGAGAGAGAGAGAGAGACAGAGAGAGAGAAGGAGGAGGAGGAGGAATATGAGAACTGTCTGGTGTCTCTCACAAGGACACTAATCTTACAGGGTCAAGGTTCCACCCTTATGACCTCATTCAACCTTAATTGTTTCCTTACACCAAATACAGCTATACTCGTGGCCAGGGCTTCGTTGTAGAAATTTGAGGGGAACACAAATAAATATTCAGTGCATAACAAAGCCTTTCTACTGATTCCTTCTCTGGTCTTAGGTAGGTTTCTTTTCATACACATGCGGGGGACTGCTTAGCCAAGGGCATCCCTTTGTATACTTCTGCTACCTGGTCTCCGTGCCTCTCTCCTTTTCGGTATTCTGCTCTGGAAGTTCTAGCTGCCTTGACCTCCCAAAACTCTGACCACTGACGCTTGAACTCAGACCACTGGGCTCTGCGTGGGTTCCCCGTCCCTGCACCGCATCCTGAAAGCTGCCTGCAGGCCTTGAGCTCATCTGATTCACTTCCCTTTTCTTGAAAACCGTAGTTTTGTGCTGCCTGTTGCTGACATCTCACAACCATTGTTTTGTATATATTTGGTTTTGTAGTTTTCAAGTGCCAGGATAAAGATCATCCCTGTTACACCACGATGCCTGCAAGCAGAATTGCGTGCTCAGTATGGATTAATTTAATTAACAACAGTGGTTACTCCATGCTGGGGAAATTGAGGCCTTCATCTTCCTACCTTCCACATTCCTGTTGCTACCTGAAAGCATTTGAACGTGCTGGAAGATTTTCCAGTGAGAGGGAACTAGAGTCATCTCTTCCTCCCGCACAGCACCAAGGACAGTGGGCTTTGGAGACCTGGAGTTTCTGGTCCCTCACATTTTCACCGGGTTAGAAACTATTGTACCACAGTGACGCGCATCCCTTAACCACCAAAGGAACTGCCACCCTGCAGAGTAAAATGTCTTTATTTTACCCATTCTCATTTGTTATTACAGTTCTGTGCTTATTAAAATTAGCAAAGCCTATCACCACACCACGGCAGGCAGGAGTGTGCACCGCACTCTGTATTCTTGTAGTGAGGCTTAAACTCCCCTTGTCCGGTCTAACTGGGTAGGGAATCACTTGGAAAAGCTAGTTGGTGTAATTGATATGAAATGTGAATGTCAGTTTTTATCTGAACAGTACTTTTTTCCCCATCTCTACTTTTCGTATTCAGAAATCTGGCTGGAGCAAAAAGAACATTTGTGAGTAAATACGTCATGAAAAGTTCTGTCTCCATCCTATTTCCAATTTCATATAAGAATCTTTTAATATCAGTATCACTTTCCAAACTTTGGACTCTTTCAGGTCCTCCTTATTTTACTTGTAACTATGGAGCCAGATCTCAGTGTGAGGAAGAGAATTTCATCCTTCTGGCTTCTTCTGAAGGTTGTGCCATTTACTTTGGGTCGGTTCTTATTTTCAATCTGGTCCATCCGATGCGTGTATGATGAGCATCTGCTTTGTGTAAAACCCTCTGTGAGGTGTAAAGGGGATTTGGAGAGAAACAAGACTCAACCCTGCTCTTGCTCTTGCGGCGGGAAATGTCAGAGAATGTCCAAGGAAGAGAGAGACTGTGGCAGATATGTGGGAGAGAATGGCCTGGGGAGAGTTGCATGAAGATACTGGTTTTATAGAGGAAGTGATATCTAATGTTTTGATGGGAGCTGAATAAATGGGGACAGCATTTCGGGCTGCAGACACAGCTAGAACATTCCTCCAGGAAAAGGCTGTATATTCCCTAACAAGCAGAGGAGCATCATAGGAGATCTGGATTCGGATGCACTTAGCAGTGAATCTTCACTTAGCCTCTCTGAGTTTCTGTTTCCTTGTCTATAAAATGGGGTTGTATTTTATTCATATATGTGTGTGTATGTATATACACACATATACACACACATATATGAATAAAATACAACATCCACCATGTATGCACTTAACCTGCTTAATCTTTATCTTCATGAATGCATACAATACAGTTAAAACTGCTGTCTTTATGTATGTGACTACTAATTATATCATCCGTATCCTTTGGGTCATTTTCAATTGATTCCATTTTTTTTCTCACTCTGGCTTCACTTTTTCCCACTCTTTTGCATGCCAGGCATTTTTTATTGGACATTGGCATTGTGAATATTGCCTTGCTGGGTGCTGGGCATTTTTGTATTCCTGTCCCTGTTAATGTTCCTGAGTTTTGTTCTGAAGTTCAGTTACTTGGAATCAGCTGGATGCTTTCAGGTCTGACTTGTCAGCTTTGGTGGGAGGGAGCAGAGGTGTGTTTCGTTTAGAGCTAACGTTCTCCCCACTGCTGATGCCAGACCGATATCCACTGCGCTGTGAACTCTTCCCTGCTCCATGTGATGTGCTCCAGGTCTCTCTAATTCTTTCAGGGGCTTCTTTGCTCAGCCATGGGTCACGTTCTCTTGCATGTGCTTATCTGTCCTCCCATGAAGATTTTAGGGGATCCCTCAAAGATCTCCAGGCTTCTCTCTTTGCAATTCTTTCTTCTCCAATAGTCTGCCCTGCAAATGCTGGTCACCTCGGCCTCTCAAATGTCCAGCCCCTCAACCCAGGGAGACTGGAGGGACCCCCAGGTTCCCCTCACTGCATTGGAGCCTGGGAGTTCTCTTCTGGCTGTATGCTTGGGGACGGTAGGGGTCACCTCCTTCATTCCCCACGCCTCAGGGCGTCACTCTTCTTTGTCGCTGTATGGCCAGTGTCTTCCAAATGGTTGTGTCATAGATTTTGTCCAGTTTTTAATTATACTGATGAGGAATAAATCCAGCCCCTGCTATTCCACCTTGGCTGGATGCAGAAATCCTCTGAGGTAGTGAAATACCAAAGAGTTGGCCTCGGATGGAATGTGGATGAAAAATTTTTTTACTCCAGTAGTTCTTAACTGTTTTATGCTGTGGACCCGCTCCGGCCAGCTTGGGAAGCCTATGGACAGCATCTCAGAAGAACGCACTCAAATGCACGAAGTAAAACACAGAGACTACCAACAAACGATTACAGTGCAGACAGTGAGACTGTTTTTCTTAGTGATCTCGTGCTGTGGTGGTGTATGTTCTCCTGAATGTGTTAAATAACAAGATGTGGCGGTGGGTCTCATAGGTTCTGTGATTTCCAAGGAGTCCCGGGCGTAAATATTCTGAGATCTGTGCACCAACGATAATGAGATTTGAGTACATCCACACTCTTTATTGGCGGCAGGGCCAAAGCACTGTTACTGTTACTGTGGTTTATGTGGCCAGCGTGCATTGTGGGAAGAGATGCTGAACTTCAGTCAGAGGCGAGTGCAAATGAAAATGCAGTCTCTCTGGCCCCACAGACCCCTGAGACCCCTCTGTGGGGCCAGGGTAAGGACCCCCACTTTATTGAATGGAGACTGGAGTGTTTGGGAGCTGTGGATTTTACCCACATTGGCCAAGCTTATGAAATGGCAGTGATTTTATTTGAATCCACCATGATGACAATAAGGTTCCACGGGGATATTTGGGAGCAGAAGAGGGACTATAGTGTCCACAGGGCAATGGAGAGCCATCCTGCCAGAATGGGCCTTCTCCCTATGGATTGAGGAAGTTTGCCCCTAAGGCTGAGAGGCCCACCTGTCAACCTGGAACCTCCAGTCTCCTCGCTCGCAACTGACAAATTGGGCAGGCCGGCTGTTTATTTTTGCCCCTGGTCCTTTGGCCAGGCCACAGACTCTTGGATTTGTGAATACACAGTTCTGTTCCCCTCCAGTGTGTCCCGACCAGCGAGTCCCTGTAATTTTTGGTTTTGCTCCCATATTCCTTCCAAGTGCCATTAGTCATATCCTCCTTCCCGTTTCTGCCTCGAACAGGCACTCATTATGCCAAAGCCAGGCTTGTTGCAGAATTCCCTGCGAACCACGGTGTCAGGCCGGCACAGCTCTGGAGCTGGAAATGGAAAAGGCCGGGATCCAGGGCTGACTGGCACCGTCCCTGTGAGTCATTATGGAAACACTGTCCCCGGATGCTACCCAGAGTTTCTGGGTTGCTGGTGAGTCCATCTGTCAGATGAGATCCTCACCCCCTGACATCTTAAAACATTCCATAACGTGTGGGATGCTGGGCCTTCCGTCTGGTATCCTGGTTACAATAAAATTTGGGTTGTTTTATTCTATTTTTGGCGCTCTTGCAGTTTCCAGTGTGTTAAAAAAAAAAAACACAAAATACTTTTTTTTTTAGATTACAAAAATAATACATATTCATTATACAGAAATTGAAAAAGACAGACAACCACACAAAAGAAAATTCCACCGCCAGACATAATAGGTTTTTCTTTTAATGTGTTGCCTTTCCTTTAAGGTGTTATGTATATAATAGTTTTGTGAGTTGTTTTAAAAACTAAAACAGCGGAACGCACCCAGTCCTCATTTTTAAAAGTAAAGCATTATATCATGTTTGCCCTAAAGGAGAACTTACATAAGATACCTAGTTAAACACACTCTTTCTAAAAATGACAAAAAATGAATCCCAAGAGGGTCATTTGCCCCAGGCTCCCAGCTCATCAGCCACAGAGTGGGGAACGGAACCCTGCATTTTTGTGCCGGCATTGCCTGAGTGCGTGCTCATCTCAGACAAGATCTGGAAGGGCTCCGGGCGCTCCGCCTCTTGACCTGCAGGAAATGTCCGTGGATTCCTGGGCTACTGAGTAGGAAGTTTGTCCCTACCTTAGATCTTGAGCCTGGCGGCCTCACTGAGTTGAGGACAGTGGGGTTTGCGGCTCGGGGACACTCAGGAGTAAGGCCATTCTCATTCGTTTCCAGGACGAGTGTAAACTGGCCAACACTGGCATGGAGCTCATTTGGCAATATGTGGCAAACTTACTCTTTGAGTTAGCAATCTTATGTCTGGGACGTGATCTCACAGATATACTTGCATGGGTACAAAAGGACACACGTGCAGGGTTGCGTCAGCATTGTGGTCCTGCTCCTCTTAGAAACATTGGGTCCTGGCTGGTGTGGCTCAGTGGATTGAGTGCAGACTGCGAACCAAGGGGTCACTGGTTCGATTCCTGGTCAGGGCGCATGCCTGAGTTGCGGGCCAGGTCCCCAGTGGGGGACATGCAAGAGCAGCCACACATCAATGTTTCTCTTCCTTTCTTTCTCCTTCCTTTCCCCTCTCTCTAAAAATAAGTAAAATCTTTAAAAATTAAAAAGAAAAGAAAAATGTTGGAATGTGCAAATGTCCTAAAGAAAATATAACACACCTATAGATTGGAAGGCTATGCATCCAAAAATAGGCCAGTCTTGTTTCTGAACATATACAAAAATTCTAAATAAAATATTAGCACATCAAATCTATTAGTATATTAAAACTAATGCATTAACCCCCAACTAAGGGTGTGGTTTATCCCAGGTAAGGGTTGGCAGGGAGTCCTTTTGAGAGGCCAGGAAAAAGTAGTTGACAAAATTTCATGTCAGTTCCTGCTAAAATTGCTTAGCAAATGAAAATCAGAAGGAAATTTTCGTTACCTCGATTAAAGGTGTGTGATAGTTATTAGTATCATTCACCATATCTCTTGGGTTTTTCTCCTTTCCTTCACAATGCAAGGTACCAGAGACACAGGCTATCCGCCATGAAAAAAATTGCACTGAACCCCTATTCTGCACTACCGTAAAAAATTAATTTTAGATACATTAAGTAACAAAACAAATCTTGCCCATAGTTAGAAGAAAAGAAGGAAAATATGTCCACAACTTCTAAGGGTTTTTCTTAAGGAAGATCCACATGAAAAGGATGAATATGTTATTTGACACCAAAGAAAGTATTCAGAATCAAACATAGGGATGGACCGAGAGAAAGTATTTCGAGACACAGAAAGAGGATTACTGTGCAGGAGCAATCTGTCCACCGGGACTTTCTGTGATGACAGCACTGTTCTCTGGGCTGCTCAGCAGCCCACTGGGTAGTCACCTGTGCTCCTGAGTGGTCAGTATGACTGAGGCTCTGAACGCTGAACATCACTTAATTCAATGAGTTTTAAATGAAACAGACCAATGTGGCTAGTGGAGGTTCATATGGGACAGTGCAGCTCTACAAGGTATGAAACACCCTTACAGATAGCAATAAAAATAAAAAAAAAAAGAGAGAGAAACAGTAGAAAAACTAAAGGATAGGAACTGACAAGTCATAAAAAAAAGAAATACAAATGGCCAATACCTACGTAAGAAATACTTCCCCCCTGTTCCTCATTAATGAGGGAAATGCAAACTTTAGTGCCATGATATCCTCTTTGGGGTAAAGTGTTAGAATCTGTTAATATCCATATTGGGGAAGGTGAGGGGAAACGGTGTCCCTTTTCCACTGTTGGTAGGACTCTACATTGTCACTTTCTCTGATGGGCAGTTTAGCAGTATCTATGAAAATTTTAAGTGGGTATAACCAACTAGCAATTACTAATATTTTGGTGGAATTTAACTAAACTTGTCCTAAGATCCACCTAGAATAAAAGAGCATGGGGAAAAAACCCCAGAAACTTTTTGAAAAAGAAAAACAGTATAAGAGGAGGCTCTTGGCCCACCAGAAATCCCTTTCCTAGAAAAATACTAAATATGAACAGAAAGAGGCATTCATTAAGAAAGAAATCAGACAAATTTCAGTTTTGATGACATTATAGGGCAACTTGAACCCTTGTACATTGCTGGAGGGAGTGTAAATGGGTATGGCTGCTTTGGAAAACCATTTGCAGAATCTACAAAAGCTGGGCATCTGTATACCTTAGGGATGTACTCAATAGAAATACCTATATATTTGGACCAAAGACACAAGAACATTCTGTGTAGCACCGTTCCTAGCAGCCTCAACCGGAAACTCCCCACATGCCCCTCGAGAGCGTAATGGATGGGTAAGTTACAATACATTCCCACCATGGGAAACCCTACAGCAATGAAAACGACCTTAGGCCTGGGACATGCAGTCACACACGTGAATCCCCCAAGTACAACGCGGAGTGGAACAAGCAAGGGTAAGAATGCACTCCCAAGGATTCCACTGGTATGCGTTGGGAAGAAGCTAAAGTAATTGAGGGGGTTAGCAGTCAGGATAATGGTTACTACCTTCAGGGGCGGGACAGTGCCAGCGATCCCGGCAGGTCTGTCCCCTTGCTGTGTCTGGTCCCTGGTCCCTTCGTGAAGGGGGCCTATTGCCCACCGGCCCATCTCCCACCAGGATGCTACACCAGAGGGAGAGGTTCATTTGTCCCTGGCTCACGTAGAACCATGTGTCGACAAATAGATGAATCTTGGCTGGCTGGAGGCTTCCCTGCCTGAAGTCGCTTACTGAGTCCGAGCTGGAAAACCCCGCAGGAAACGAGTCCGTGAATAACATGTTGAGAACTGCGCCTGGCACATACTAAGCACATCTGTAGGTGTTCGTTCTAATTATCATCATGCCTTACATGTCCAGATGGGACATTTACCTCCCCTTTCTCACCTCCAAGGCAAAACCATCACATGCAGAACTTGAAGAAATCCCACCACGCACCTAAGTTCCGTAAAGTCCACTTCCTTTCTACACCCATCTTTAAAAAATGTTTGTTATGATTATAATTGTTTCAAAGTTACAAAAACATCTGGGAAATAATATTACATGTGTCCTCAGAGTCTCTACCTCCCAGATTTAATAGATGTTGGTATTTTGCTCTATTTGCTTCTGATCTTTACTGTTTCTTTCTTTCTTTCTTTCTTTTAAGTAAACAGAAATAGCTAAGAATCCCTTCCCTCAATTCTTCTTTCCTCTGCTTTTTATTTCCATCCCAGGGGGGTTTCACCCTCCTGAAGTTGGTGCGGGCCATCCCCATTTTTACTTTAAGTGCACCTGTTAAACAGTAGAGTCCCAATTAAATTTTTAAACAATTAATTTAAATTTGAAATAATACACAATCCTGACAATGCCCTTACTCAAAATGTCTTTCATAAGCAAGTGGGGGGGGAACCCCTCTCCAGACCAAAAAAAAAAGCCATTGATGGGAGATTTGGTGGAATCAAGGGGCACTGTTCACATGCAGGATAGAAATTGCTTCTGTGTGTGAGCAGTTCCTGGGACCACAGGCTGCCCTTACAATTTTAAGCACTGGCATCATCCACCACAGCGCCTGACCCACAACACGTGCTTCCCAGAATGTCCAACAGCTGAGTGACCAAGGTATCCACTTCTGGACAAACAGCAGTTAGAGGGGGCACCTGCTCGTGGCTACTGGCCCGCCTTCCTGAGGCCAGGGACAGCTGTGACCTGCAGGTGGGGCCCCTGTGGTTACTCAGACCCCTCCTCACCCTTCAGAGGGCTGCTCCCGGGCTCTCTCTGCGGTGCACTCAGGAATTCGTAGCAGCTCTGCTGACAGGTGCTCCAGCACCTGTCGGGGTGACGACTGGGCTGTCACCTGTCACCTGACATTAGACATGATGAGCTGTACTGATCCTAAAGCTTTCTCCATAACGTGGATTTTTGCCTCCCTCGAGGGCCTCCCCTGTACATTCAGCCCCTGTACCAGCCCCTATAGAAACCTCCCTGGGGCTTGATGTAAAGTCATCGCCTCTGCTGGCAGGTGTCTCAAGGGACATATGTGTGTGTCCACATCTGAACTATCTTCATAGAATTAATGGCAACGTTTTTTTTTTTTTCTTACAGTCGGCACTCAACAATACTAACAGATTCAGGGATGGTAACCACCATAATAATGATAATAACAACAAAATGTTTATTCACATTTATTCAATGGCATCGCTCATGCCCAGAGGCTCACATGCGTGCCATTTTCCTGAACGTCGAAATGGCTATAATTTTAAAGAAAAGTTTTAAATGCCCTCTTTAATTTGTTTGTCCCTTGCCTCTTTCGCATTCTGATGTTTTTTACATTTTCTTTTATAATATTTTTAATATCGTGTGCATTGTTAGAAATAAAAGGGGACACTTACACAAATATTTAAAATGGTCCATACATACTCTTACCATCCTGATAACCTCTTTTGAAAACTGAAAAAAACAGTGCATGCACGTGTGCGTGGTCAGAACGTTTAAACCAAGCGTGAGACTCCCTGAGATGTTTCCCCACCCCTCTCCTTTTCCCCAGAGGACCCAATGTTAAAGAGTTTTTTTATTATTCTTACCAGACAGCAAAGTGTGCATATGCCAGGATGGACTTTGAAATATGTATATTTTCATAATTTACACAGAAAGGAGTGTATGATGTATACGGTTCTGTGACTTGCTTTTTTCCAGCTGATGCATCTTAGAGGTCATTTCCTGTCAACAGACCATTCTGTGGAATGACGGTGATGTAGTTCATGTAACACTTTTCCTCTGGGCCTTTTCTTAGTTTTAGACCTTGCCGTTTATAAACAATGATGCAGTGGACATCCTTGTAGATCTATGTCGGCAAGTGTTTGTAGGTGAGCTTTCTCAGGCTAAAGTTGAATTGGTATTGAGAATATTCAAAGAGATCATTTATTATTTGAATGATATGAACTGCCCGTTCAAGACATACATGAGGTAGATCCCTGAGGCTGTTAATCTTATTCGTGTATGGGAGGAAAGGAAAGAGTATTATTTGTCTGTCTACACCGCCGCGTTTTAAAGTCTGCCTGAGCAGAGGCATACTTAACTTTCAGAGTCAACACATCAGTGATATTTCTGTCTCTGCATGACCAGAAATGGCCTAGGAATGTGCTAATTCAAAGCCCTTTTTCTCATCCTCACCTCACTGTGTCTGTCATTTGCTCCTCAGGCAAGGAGATGAGAGGCGAAAGGAGGCAGGGAAATGCCTCCCGTGGGCCCCGCTGCGTTCTGATACCCTGCCCGAGAGAGCCCGAGAACATGCATTTTAAAACTGCTTAATAGACAGTACATTAAATGCAGACTCTGCACCTGTAAAATTTTTTATCGGGACAAAGGGTTTCATCCAATCTTCTAGTTTCCTGTCTCCGAGGCAGCTCCCGTTGTTACTTATGAAAAACTTCCAGATTATCTAGAAGAAGGGTTTGCCAACCACAGCCCTGTGGACAGCCCAGGTGTCAGAGAGGACAGCTGACCTATGTGCTGGAGGATGTTTAGCAGCATCCTTGGGCTCTACCCACTGGACGCCCCCTCCAGCTGTGTCCAGATGTTATGAGACGTTCTTCCAGTTGGAAACCACTGGTCTAGGGACATGTGTGTGTGTGTGTGTATGTGTGTGTGTATATATGATCACACTTTGACAGATATTTCTTTTTTGAATTATTTTGCTTCTATAAGCAATTCTACAATGAATATGTATAAGTATCTCTACAGAGTGAGTTCTTAGATGCGGAGTCGCTGGGCCGAAGGTATGCCCATGTGCAATTGTGACAGATATTGGCCAAATTGCCTTCCAAAGAGATTGTGCCACTTTTCACCCTCACTAGGCACAAGAGTGCCTATTTCTCCATACCTTTGCCAAGTCAGCATGTTAACAAACCTTTTTGTGTCTTTTAATCCAAAAGGCGAATAAACAGAGTCTTTTTGTAACATCAGCTCTGCCATTGTTTCAGTTTGGGGACAGGTATTCTGAAGAGAAGTTGCTCAAAGATTTTTTTATAAAAAAGATTATAAAAAAAGATTTTTTAATAAAAAGATTTTATTTATTCATTTTTAGAGAGGGAAAAGGAGGGAGAAAGAGAGGGAGAGAAACGTCAATGTGTGGTTGCCTCTCGTGTGCCCCCCAGTGGAGACCTGGCCCACAACCCAGGCATGTGCCCTGACTGGGAATCGAACCTGTGACCCTTTGGTTCACAGGCCGGCACTCAATCCACAGCCACACCGGCCAGGGCTGCACCTTTTTATAGATCCAAACACAAGGACCGAAGATCCTGGTGAAGAACTTTGATGAAGTTCTGCACTTTTTTTTTCTTTCTTCTTTTTCTTTTCACACTGAGTGCAACTTGTCCAAGCTGCTGGGATTGCACATGATTGTCAGGGAGAGAACCCAGCCCCTTGAAAACTTGTGCTTCATTCCCACAACGTGCCGAAGCATGACTTCTGGAAAGGCTTTTGGCACTCCTGAAGATACGTACACGATAAACGCTTTATCATTTTCTGCGGCGTTCACCTGCGTGGTGCTGAGGGACGCCGTCCGCCTTCATCTAGGCGCTGAATTATGGCTCTCAGCAATCAAATGAAGTAAAGACAAGGATCAAGCCTCATAAAAATCTTGCCTACAGCATGTACCCAAAAATGTCTGTTGTGCCAAGGCTGCACAGGCCAAGAGAAGCCAGGGGTTGTGCAACACACCAGCAGAGGTTGAAATTTCTGACAAAAACAGGGACCTCATTGAAAATGGAAGCCGAAAAATGAAGCCTCATTTAACAACAACAAAAAAAGGTCATTTTGATAGTTGGCTGATGTGAACATTGAAAACCGTGCTTTCTGACCTCCAGTATTTCCTTCCTCTGTGAGGCCCAGGATAAAATAGATTTTCCATTCTCGGATTTTCTGGGCTGGTCACTTTGGCTCTAACTTAAACCGCGTTTTCAAGCGGTTGCATCAGACCAGAATGTTCCACACTTTGCCTTTGCCTTGATGGAAGACAAAGATCCATTCTCTCTCTCAGGGAACATTTCTTGGAAGCCTACTATGTGTCAGGTCCTCAGCAGGACTCTGGCAAAGGCACTAGTGAGTAAGATGCCACGCCCGCTGGCCATTCCTTGTATTAAAGAAGATCATCTGGGAAGAAAGGCGAGGAGCCAGGGGCATGGAGAAGTGTTGCCAGGGTGGGTGGAGGCCCCCAGGAGCACCAGCAGGAGCTCTTGAGGTCAGGGCTCAAATTAACCAGTGCAATGGGTCTGATGGCTCTTAGAGGAGTGATGGAAGCCCTGGCCAGGTGGCTTGGTGGATTGGAGCATCGTCCCCTACACCAGGGTTTGTGGGTCCCATCCCCTGATCCCGGCTCGGGACATGTTCAGTAGGCAACTGATGGATGTTTCTCTCTCTCGCTAGAAAAAAATCAGTGGACATATCCTCAGGTGAGGATTTAAAGAGGAAGAAGGAAGTAAAAAAAAAAACAACCTTGGGTAAAAAAAGAAAAGCAATTGAAATCTATCACTTCTATGTTCTGATCAGTTCCTACTCACCCTGCTGGTGCAGAAGGGACCCACGCTAAATAACATGAGGTGGTGGACACGGGACGGTGGGCAGATGAGACTGGTGCAAGTGTATCAGTCACTTACGCTCGCAGCCTGGGGAGCAGATCATCCAACACCAGGCGGGGCCGCAGGGCGGTTGCACCCAGGAGCTGAGTGCACCAGCCCGAGCTGTGGGAGAAAGGCTTTGTGGGAACAGGGGGATGAGGTGACCCCTGGCCCCTGCAGGAGAAGGGGACGGGTTTGTCTGAATAAACATGTGGGCTGGCAAGGACATGGAACCTGTGACCTTCGGGGCCGGGTGTGTGTGGCTGGCTGGCCTGGCTGCTGGGGAACTAGCTACTCCGGTGGTATATGTATCTGATGAGAATGGAGGACTCATGGTTAAGATTCTGGGACCCTGGGAGAGTCAGAGAGGTCAAGGCAGCCCATGGAATATCAGGCCTTCCCATGCAGTCTGTCGGGTTTTTTTAGTGACAATTTTCCTTCCGTGCTCCTATCCCTCAGGAGCCCAGGGTTAGTGCTAAGCGTAGAGGTGATGTCTGCTGCTCGCCCAGCCTATGGGCTAAGCTGCAGTTGGAAATGCCCAAGAATCTCTCAAACAGCGAACCCTCCCTCTTTTGGTTTGACTTAGATTCCTGCCCCTTTGCAGCTAAAAGTCGGCTGACAGGAAGGGAGCAATTTGTACCTACCCGCTGGCCCTTGAATCCATTGCTTTTCCATTGTTGTCCCACAGAGGTAAGGAGGGTGCAGCAGCCACGCCCCAGGCCCCCTGCCCAGGCCCAGCCATCCTTTCCCGTGGCCCAGTCCCACCTGGGGGACTTTGCTGTTCCCTCTACCTGCGACTCTCTTGCCCAGGTCTTCCTCTGTGCAGCTCCTGTGTCACCCAGTGTAAATGTCCCTGCCTCCGAGAAGCCCCCCTGCACCCCTAGATTAAAGCATCCGCTCCCTTCCTCTCCCTCATGATCTTGTGTTGTTTGCATTGTAGCCCTGATCACTGCCCGACGTGTTCCTGTTGATACATTTTTTATTGTCTGCGCAGCCCAGGACTACAAGCTTCGTGAGTGAGAACACGGAGCTTCTCCGTATTCTCGGTGCTTAGAACAGGGCCTGGACCACAAAGAGGAGGCCCAGTAGAAGTTTGTGGAACCCATGAAGAACCACACATGTAGCTACTACTTGCGCAGGCAACGTGTAGATTATGTAGGCGCTTTAGGTAGAGAACTCAATCCTCAGAATAACCTTCCAGGGAGGAAAATGGAGGTTTGGAGAAGCTGAGCAGCTGGCCCAAATGTACCCACCTGGAGAATGGTAGGGGTGTGATTTAAACAAAAGCCCACAAGACTGGTCTTACCTTTGCAGGGACTCCTCCAAGATTTGCCTCAGATTTTAACATTCTAACATATAAAAGTCCTTGCTGGATCCTAACTTGCAATCTGGGGATGATTTGTATAACGTGACCGTCACAGAGAGACCGTTCTCTCTGTGTGAGATCTTAGCACTTAGGGAGATATAGGCCCAGTCTAGGTCTAAATGGACATCCCGCAGACAGAGCCTGGTAACGCCTGGGCAGCATTTTGAAAGAAATTATTGAGGGGGAACTGGACAATTCCAGCCTTTAGAAAAAAATATCTGTGACAAAAATACATAGGCAAAGAGGACAGGAGAGAGAGACCGCGACCTCCTATGTAAGGGGTAGGTGTGGGTAGGGTATGGGGGGGTATGTGAAATGCAGCTTGTTGGGATGGGACACAAAAAAATGAAAAGGAAATATTCCGAGTGTTTGAAATGACTATAATTGACATGTGAATGTATTGTGGGTTGTGGAGAGAATCACAAAGTCTGAATAAACTCTGCGCAGGAGAAAAAAATACAACCGAACAAAATGACAACACATGAGAGACACTGAAAGCCTTATTTGAAGTTCGATTGTATGAAACACCCAGCTGTCAGAGATTCAGTTCCTGATGTTTTCAAAGTTTATTTAATCTTTATGGAGACTTTGACATGTAAGAACATAGAATGAGCAAAGGGAAGGTCTTTCATCTCCTCCTTTGAGAGCCTGAATTCATCATTTTCATTATCAGGCATTCAAGAATAAAAGCCCGTGTGATATTCAAATAAGGAACGTGAAAACAACATTTTTAACACTTGGGGGAAAAAAAGGGTAATGGGCAACGTTAGAAGTTATACATGTGTATCACGGCCTAGTGTTTAGGAATGGCCACATGGGAGGCACAGACCCTAGTGCTATGCGTTGTAGCTGGAAACATTTAATTGTTTTTCCCTTGAATTCAGAACGTTGGCCACCTCGCAACGTATAATTCGTACGTATAAACATTTTACCAATACTTTTCATGTTGCTCAGTTGGATGTTGAATGCACTCTGTATTGTAAACATGTTTTATACCAGTGATATTAACTCTATCTGAGGGTTATTAATGGGGAGTCGAGGAAATGATAAAATACTAAAGTATTTTCACATTAAATATATATTTTTTTATCTTTATGTACTTTTGGACTTACCAAGAGTTGCAAACACAGTACGGAAAACTCACCCAGCTCCCTGAATTGTTTGTTATCTTACACGAGGAGAGTAAGATGATCAAAATCAGGACATTAACGAGACTACTTGGATTTCACCAGCTTTCTTACTGTCTCCTTTTTGCCCCCGGAGACAATCCAGGATCCCCTTTTGCATGTCTGCATGGCGTCCTGTCTCCTCGCTCTCTCTTCCAATCTGTGGCAGTCCCTCAGTCTTTGCCTGTCTTTCCTGATCTGGATACTTTTGATGAGTACTGGTCTGTTATTTTGTTGAATGTCTCTCAAACTGGGTTTGTGTTTGTTTCTCGTGGTGAGGTGACACATTTTTAGCAGGAATACCACAGAAGGGACGTGCCCTTTTTGTCGAGTCGTTTCACAGGGTCCATGGTGTCCCTACACCTGGTGACTGGCGATGCCGGCCTCCTTCACTTGGTTGAGCGGGTGTCTGCTGGATTTCTCTGTTGTAAAGTTACTATTTGTCTCTTTGTCCTTCGTAAATGTCTTGTAGGGAGCTGCTTTGTGGCTATGCAGTGGTCCTGTTTCTCATTATTCCTTTACCCACTAATCTTTGCATCCATTCATAGTTCCTGCCTGCTATAGTTATTAACTGTGGTGCTTTTCTAGTTATTTTGTATTGCTCCCATTGCTTCTACACTTTTAATTGGAATTCTCCTGCAAGCAAGGTATGTGCTTCCTCTCCCATGTATTTATTCATTCGATGATGTATTATCAGAATGGACTCATGGGTATTTATTTCATTCTGTGGGTTATAATGCAATACTAGCGTGATGTGCTACGTTGCTCCAGTTGTCCCAGATTTGGCCACAGGGTGACACCTGTGTCCCTTTGACATGTCCCAAGCACTTTTTGAGCACTCGCTGCTTTGTGGCACGTGGAATTACCTAGTTTGTTTGTTTGTTTCCTCCCCTAGTGCTGGAATCAGTCATTTCTCCATGGAGCCTGGTTCCTTTTATGGGAAAAATGGCATTTAGATCTGGATGTTTACCCTGGAGCTGGAAATGGAAAAGAAATGCGCAAAGAGACTCTCTCCTGCACATGTACGTTCGTAATTTTAGCTCTCAAGGACTCACGCTGTACAGTACAAAGTGGATTATGTTTTCATCTTCAGGTTTCATTTAAAATGTGGAATTTTGATTTTCTGAAATATTTTGAAGTCTCTTTAGGTGTCATGTCAGATTTACAAGTAAGTAACCTTATAAGCAGACGTGATTTCCCTGCTACATGATATTTCCCAACAAGACACAAGCCTTCACACAGGGTTAAATTTGGAGAATTTGCTAATTGGGGGTAACACATTCAAACCTTCAATCTGTATTAATTGTTTATACTCATACAAGATTGAGACATCACGAAAAATATTTATTGAGACACTGTGCCTGGTTCACATCATATTTAATAAACATCAACTGTGTTCAAGTATTGGGGGCCCAGATTGAACACGGCATGGTCTGGTTCCTACGTTCTAGCAGCCCCCAGAATTTAAGTGGCCTTGCAGCTCTTTTTTACGCCAATAACTTTTGGCTCTAGTTTTCCCTGGTTTGGGTAAACTTATTTTTTTCCCTTTATGAATCCGTTTTCTGTTTTCCTGTTCACTCCCCCACCATCATTCTTCTACTCCTTATTTCATTTTCTCCTTTCACCAGCCTATATTCCTCAGTTTTAAAATTCTGCTGAAATTTCTCCTCCTTCAAGGAGCCCTCCCTGAGCGGTCCCGGCTCACCTAGTTGTACCTTTCTCCAGGCTCATGGGGCTAAGGCTACATTATCCCACAGGTGCCTCAAAGTCAACGATGTGAGCAGATGTAATCCATCCTATTGCCCTCATCCCGCCCGTCAGCCTTGTCTTCCTCCAGTGTCCTTCAGGCCAATGATGCTGCTAGTATCCACCCCTGGAGCCCAAACCAGAAGCTGGGGTGGGGGGTGGGACCTGAGACTCCTCTGCTGTCCCTAACCCCAGACTCAATGGTCAGGCAACTCTTTTCATTCAGGTCCTCTTTCTTCCTTATCTTAGTTACCATCTGTCCCCAGTGAGTCCCCTGAAAAGAACACCCTGAAGCAAGGATTTTGGTGCAGGTATTTTCTTTGATAGGTGATGTCAGGAAGCACTGTAAGGAAGTGGGGAAGCGAGATAAGGGAAGGGAGGAGGCAGTAAAAAGTGTGCAAATGAATGCATCACTCCTGAGGGCCCCTTGGGGCTAATCCTCTTGGAGCCCCACTTCCTGAGAGATTTTTAGGGAACGTGCCTCAGAACTGTCTTCCTGAGGCACGAGGAAGCTGGGGTATTGATCCACGACTGAGTTGAGCCCTCCTGTGGGGTAAGACCATGTCCTGAGTGGAGACACACAGGAAGCCGTCAGCATGTGTGGGGACCGTCTGGGGAGAGCTTCAGGGAGGGGGCGTTCCCACAGCAGTGACTACACCTTGACTGCACCTTGACAGTGATTACAGTCTTCCTCACTGGTTGTGCTGCTCCAGTCTTGCCCCCCTCAACTTCTTCCCTAAGCGATCCTTCTAGAATGCCTAATAGATCAAGTTAATTCACCTGCTTTAAACCGTCAGTGATTTCCCATTGCTTTCAGAAAAATTCAAAGGTCCTGGCTTGAGTTAAGGCTTTGCACTGTCTCACTCCCGACCACTCCTCCAGCCTCATCCCCTAGCACTTGATCCAGGCTCCAGGCTCCAGGGACACTACGCTGGCTGTGGCTTCTCTCTCGAGCCTCACTCAAGGGGTCCTTGCCCCTAGCACTTGCTCATAAATATTCAACAAATATTTATTTCATTATCTACTACACACCAGGCCCTGTGCTCGGTATTGCAGATCAATTAAGGAGTCAGCCACAGTTCTTGTCTTCAAGGCGCTCCCTCTCTAAAGGGGAGGAGATAGGCATACATTGGGAATACTCACCTTCCAACTAAGGCGCTGTATTAGAGAAGGGCTCTTGGAGAAAATCATGCCCAAGTGGAGACTCGATGGATAGAGAGGGGTGTACCTTGCAGAGAGGAGGAAGTCACTTGGCGCGTGCAGAGAAACTTCACCGATTTCTGAATGGGGATAGTGAGGTGTCCAGAGGGAAGAGGTGAAGGTGAGGCGGGCCAGGTGGTCTGGATTCCCTGCCTCCTAGGGGGCACGGGCTTTATTCTGAAGATCAGGATACAATAAAAGGGCCCCCTTTTTCATCCTCAGGCTTTCTAGAATCTAAGGGTGTCAAACTCATTTTCACAGGGGGCCACATCAGCCTCACAATTGCCTTCAAAGGGCCAAGTATAATTTTAGGACTGTATAAACGTAACCACTCCTTAACACTTAAGCGACAGCTTGGCAATGCTGCCAGGTAGAAACAAGGTGCCAGGCTGGGTAAAACAAGGTGGAGGACTGGATTCGGTCCACAGGCCTTGTGTTTACCACCCGTGCTCCAGACCCACTGTGGATTGCCTCCTCTAAGCAGCCCTCCCTAAATTCTCTTCCTTCCTTAGATTTATCATCTGTGCTCTTCTAGTACCCTGGGAAACCCCTCTTTTGGTGGCCATTAGGGTGGCTTGTGTTTTATGGTGTATCTCCCCCCAAAGGTGGAAGCCCCTTTGAAGGAAGAGCTGCTCCTCACCTCGATATCGAGGTGCCTAGTACAATGTGAGTCCCTTCAGCTCAGACACACCTGAGTGCTTTAAAGAGGGCTCGAAAGAGTGGGAGGACGGACAGGTGCTGCTCCTCAGCAGTTACCTCCAAGACATAAGTGCTCACATGTGGCCTACGTCACGTTGTGAGCCAGAAGCTCGTATAGACGATGGAGTCCAGGTACGTTCTCGAAACCTGAACAAAGGCTGTGATGGTTTCCTAAAACTGGTGACTTTAATTACAAGTAAAAGTGACTGTTTTGCTAATGGATTTTGTGGTGCTCTAAACTTCTTAACCTTACTCTTCCTTCCTTCTTACCACTCCCTGCAATTCTTCGACAACTGCTTTGATGGTGGGGAGAGAAAGGTGCTTCCTTAGGTGAAGCAAACACTGTTCATTTCTGCTTGGGGTGGACTGAGAGCCAAGTTCTCTGTCTGAGTGACCAACAGCATTTGAATGGGTAGGAGGTGGTCAGTGTGAGCTGAGTCTTCTGTGCCCCAAGAAAGGTAGCTTTTTTGCAAGGGTGGGAGCTGGGGTGGAGCCACCAGAGAGTGGAAACATCTTTTGGAACAGCCTGGTCTCCTTCCAGGGAGAAGGACAGGTGGGAATGAAGGAGCCATTGCTCATTGTCCCCCAAACTCAGACTACCGGTCTCTGAAGGAAAACTGTCTAACTTTTATATTCCTGGAGCAGAGAAGCCACATGCAGCTGGGTTTGCAGCTCCTGGCAGGATAAAAAGCATGCATTTCCACATGACTTGCTGAGTTACACCAAATTTTATTGTGTTCCCCCTGCCTCCCCTCCCCCCCCTTGTCCCTGTGGCTGGCTCCTCTGACCACAGACGACGTGGGGGCCCTCAGCAGCACTCCAGGTTTGTTTTCCAGTGTCTGGTGTTTATGCGCCACTTTTGAGTTGGGTTTTCCCCAGGCCATTGCCTGCTCTTTGAGGGAGGAAGCCTGAGAGCCTCCAGCTTCCTTTGTAACTTCCCAGTTCCTCTGCCCACAGCCTCTTGGAGTCTGTGCACCCACCCCAGTCACTTTGTTTTAAAGTGCTATGGGACTGACTTTCTTTTCTTCGTAGGAAAATCAGCGCTTGGCCGTGTGTCCGTGGCATAAGGCGTGCAGATGTAGGCAGTGCGGCCTTAGAAAGGCTGCGGAGCCGAGCACCCTTCAGGACGAAAGGGCCAACCATGGCTCCCCTCCTAACGACCTTCCTCCACAAAGCGGTGACTCCACCAAGCAGAACAGCTGTCCCATGCACGTCTCCTTTGCACCTCTCAGAAAAGGCGGTATGCAGCGCCGTTGGTAGTTCAAGTCCTCAGTGTCCCCCCCACCCTTAAGCTTTGTGACCTCAGAAGGTCACTTGAGCGCTCTGCTTCCCTTTCCTCTCCTGTAAAATGGGAATAGAAACCGAATCCAGTTCATGGCGATGTTGTAACAAATGAGCTATGGTTGGCACATAGTATTCCGCTGGAGGCACACTGGCCTATGCCTATTAGTAATTAACTGTTACTGATACAAAAGATTAGGAGGTTGTGTCTCTTCCACGACTTGGTTAGTGTGGCCCACCGGAGCCTTCAACCCTCACTCTCTCCGGGCCCGGTCCCAGCCGCCTAACCAGGTACCACTGTGATTGCTCAACAAGGTTGACCTGGGGGACGCCCAGACGCGAGCACAGGTGCGGCCCTGACCACAAAGAGGGCGTGGGCTCCGGTGCCGAAGCCGGGGTTTGGGGAGGCCGTGTGTGCCAAGAGTGGGGTGGGGATGGGGGCCGGCCTGGGCTCCACCGGCCCCGCGGGGGACGCCGAGGGTGCCCCGAAGGACGCTGTCTTGCACGGGACTCCACGACACCGCGAACTCTCGCACCCAAGCCGCGGCCCCGCCCCTCGGAGCCCCGGGTTGGCTGCGGCCCGCGGCCAGGCGCGGCCATTTGCCACGCGCAGCGTCACTGGAGCCGCTCCGCCCGGCCCCCGCGGGCTAGTCAGGGGGGCGGGGGTCGGAGGTCCTAGACGCCGCCGGGACGCCACCCGGCCGCCCCGCCCTCATCAAGTGACCAATATCCCTCCCGGGCGAACACGCCTTCAGAGGAAAGCAAGGTCCATCCCGCAGCCCGGCGCCAAACCGCCGTCATTTCCCTTCCTGTGCTGGATGATCTGTCTCCTCACCCACCCGGAAAAACATAGTCCGCCCCTCTTGTCCTTGTGGGGTAACTCTGGATTCCAGTCGGTGTGACTTAGTCCACACCTTTGTCTTCCCCATTTCAAGACTCTAGGGTCCATCGAGGGGGTAACGCAGCTCCAAAAGGAAACCTTATGATGTGATAGGCGCGAAAGGGATTCGGGAGAAAGGAACGACAAGGCGAGGCTGGCGGAGGGACACCGAGGCCTGTCGCCCAGCGCGCATGCGCGCGTGCGGGAACGAGTTCCGGTCTGGCCGGGGCCTGGCTCCTAAAAATAGCCCCGGTGTGGGGATCCGTGCGCGGATGTCCCGGCGAGTCCCGGGCTGAAGGAGGCGTCTCCGGGCGACGCAGAGCGCTGGTGGCGGGTCCTGGCTGCGGCGTGTGTGCGCCCGCCAGCTGCATTGGAGACACGGTAAGGGCCGCGAACGGTGGGACTGGGTCCTCGGGGCCGGAGGTGTCAGGTCGGCGTTTGAACCAGGGGGCCAGGCAGGGGCTGAGGGGCGCTGGGGCGGGATGCGGTGTGACCGAGGAGGGGAGCCTACCGGCCCCAGGGACACCAGGACAGGGCGGCGTCCGGCTGGCAGGAGGCCGGATGGCGGGCGCTGGGGCGGGCGGCTTGCGGTTAGGCGACCAGAGGTGATCGAGAGGGGTCGGCTCCGAGGGGCGAGGCGCCCGGGGAGGTGGGGGCGGGGTGCCCCGAGGGCTGGCCCGGGGACTGAGGGGGTGTCGCGGGGGGACTGGGCAGCGCGGTCTCCGCTGGTTGAACCTCGCCGAGCACGCGCGGCGTTTGGGGCTGGGGGGCGAGGGTAGACGTCACCTTCTTGAAAGTTGAAGGAGTTCCCTGGGGGACCGCAGCCTCTCCCGGGCGGAACGCCCGAGCGCCCTTTCCTTCCTCGTCGGCTCCGAGGCCGGGGTCTCGCCGGAGGGGTGGACCCCCAGTGTGAGGGGAGTTCTGCGCTGGGGTGGGACTTGAAGAAGTTCCCCCAGTTCTGCTTTGGAAGGTTGTTGGTCTAACGGGGCGGAACATTTAGGTCCGCACTTTCCGTGAGTGTAGATGTCAATGGCGGGGTCGGCATTCGGGGGCGGCGGAGGCGGCCCGGGCCCGGGCCGGGGGCACCTGAGGGTGCCGACAGCGGCCCCTTCGGGGAAGCGTCTCGGGGAAGAGGGGTCCAGGAGGGCGCCGCGTGCTGCCCAGGACGTCCGAGTATCGGCAGACAGATCTCGGCTTGCGGGGAAGGGTTGGTGTGATAGAAACTTTACCTTTGAGTTCGAGTATCACCCGCCTTGGAACCGTGAGAATGCAGTCAGTAGGTGACAGGGTGCAGCCAACTTCGGGGAAGGTGAGCGTTTCTGAATCGGAGAAACCGCGCTCCCCGCGGAGGTGCGGACTGGGAGCGCGACGGCCGAGAGGGGGAGCGAGCCTGCTGCCTCGGGCCGGCGGGGAAGCGTGTGTAGAGCGGAGGGACCTGCGTTTGACTTCACGGTGGGGTCGCGATTCCGGGAACGGCGTTCGCGTCGGGCAGGCCTGCCGCGCTGCGTGAACGACAGACGGTGCGTTTGCTTTAAAACAAATCCTGTCCAATTTTTCGTTGTTCGTTTGTTTCGTTTTGTTTTGTTTTGTTTTTTAAGCGCGGCGTGTTTCCTTTGTGTCTTGTATCGCGCATTACTCACGAAGGGAAGGTTTTTTGGAGCTGTAATTAGGTGTGCAGGACACGGGAGTACTTTCCCTTTAAGAATCCAGCTGTGTTGTTTTGGCGATGCTGAGCACTCCGGTTGTCAGTTTTAAAATCTGTTACCTTGGCAGTACTTGGACAGTCTGTGGAAAAGGTAAACAAAATAGCTTTATTTATTTTTTTTGGAAAGAAAGTAACTATTGTGCTGTTGTAGCTTTTGTTTGTCCATCTTTTGGTTCTGGTTTTTTGTTGTTGTTGTTGGGTATATTTTCGGAGGGCTTAGTCCACTCATTTCTTCAACGGTATGGCAACTTTTGTAGGAAGAAGTAAAAGATGTTTTCGCATGCCACTTTTATGTAGACTTTAGCCCATGTAATGGTCTCAGGTTACGTGTCATAAAATATTAAGATCAGTTTGTTCTGTATGGCGGTGCCCTCGGTGATTCTGGAGTCACTTTGAGTTCTAAGTGAGCATATTGTAAAAAGTTGTGATAATGGTGTTAAAATGATGAAAGTCTTGTGAAGAGTTAAAACTGGGATTTAAATACTTTGTTGTAGACTCAGTCTTTGCGATTAACTATTTGCAAGATTGTTTCCAATAGAAACTTAATTGCTGAAGTAGTCAATGTCTTGAATGGTGCCCACCTGAAACAAATTTTGCGTATCTCATTTAATTCACATGTGTTTAAGACTAGGGTTTTGTGTTTTTTCCCCCAAACTGGAACAAATGTTATGAAATTATATTTAACTCAAATTACTTTCCAGGGAAAGTTAAAAAAAAATTAAATTGTTAAGGGGTGTGAGTGAGGGGTACGGGTTGTTCAGTGGAAAGAAAAGAGCTCACAGGGGCCCAGAAATAATCTGTCACCGGGCTGAATTACCGTTTGAGAATAATCTCTTTCCATCTGCCTCGAGTTTTTATGTTTCCTTAATAGGTATATGTGACAAAGGTTGTTTTTGGTAAATGCAGTAGGAAATAATCTTTTTAAGGTGTTGAGTATTGTGGAGTGGTGTTTTGTTTTTCAAAACAGTTGCATTATGGCTTTGTATTTTCCATTTAGAATGCCATCCAGGTTGCCATTAATTTTATTAACATTCAAGCAATAGCAACATTACTTCGTCGGTTACCGAGAGAGAAATAGTGAAGGGTATTCTGAGGGTGGTTAAGTAATTGTGGGAATGTTTAATAAAACTTGATTTTAAAGTTTGGACTACTTCACTTACATCTTTAGTAGATTTGCCTTCTGATTTACAAGGAGGAGGCAGCTGGAAACAAACTTGTTATTGGGAAGGAGCATGCTGTCCGTTAGCTTTTAAAAAGCCTTTTATTTTTTTTTTCCTTTTTTTCTTTTCCCCTCCCTTTGCTGCTTTTAATCTGACAGGGCATACAGTGATGATGGTTCTCCATTGTCTGTGGGCATTTATTCTGCCTGGTAATCAGACCAAACCCCTGTATGTTTTTCACAGGATATACTCATGGTGCCTATGAATGTTACAAAGTCTAGCTGAAGCTTCTTTATCAGTGATGGGGCAGTGAAAATACTTCTCCCTGGGTTGAAAATGATCAGTCCTGCTTTTCTCTAGATTAGAAAGCAAATCTGTGAACATTCTTAGTAAATGGAGATGTTTAACTAATTAGAGAAATAGAAATAGGGAAAATCATATCCATCTCCCAGTTGGATGGCGTCCTGCAAAGGGACACTCGAAGGTGTGCTGATCTGCATGCAAGTCCTCGTGAAGGAGGACTTTCAGTGCTCCACTGCTGACAAAGTTACGAGACTTCCATAAAATCCAAAGGAATTACACTACCTACCCTTGGAATTGCTAGAATTCAATGAAATAAGGGATGTGAAAGTTTCTAACACACTGCCCGAGGCTTCATGTACAAAAACACACGTTCCCTGTATTCCTTTCTCCATACATCCCTTTTTTCCCCACGAGATGACACTGGTGCTTTGCCTAACACTTGTCCGCGTGGTGCCTGTGACCACAGGCCTCCATTTAGTGTGTAAGTGCAGGAGAATGCACACGTATTTGTTTGGGATACAATACCCTACCCCAGCCTTTAAACTCACTGTCCGGTTACACATAAAATGTTGAGTTGGCTGTTCTACATTACGTTTGCGATCTGTAATCATTGTTTAATTCTAACCTCCATAACCTCCCCAAACATTAAGAAAGTTAGAGTTAAATGTAAGTATTTTTCTTACTCTTTAGCGAAATATGTCCTTTAGGAATTCCCTGTGTCTTTCAGATACAGTAATTAAAAATTAAAATTAGAAAAATATTTTTATAACATAGCCGGAATAGGTATGTTTTAAACATAGCTTTTTAGTAGGTAATCTACAGGATGGGGCAAAAGCAGGTTTGCAGTTGTGAGTGTGTGAAACAGTTTATTCTATTATTATTAATTGTATTATTTTCCATATGAACAACTGTAAACCTGTTTTTGCCCTACCCTGTATAATTTTTTGTACTTCATTTTACCTGCTTTGTGGAACTAAATGATTTTATCTGCGTGTGCTTTATCTGTGTCCTGTGTAATATGTGGACCTGTGTCCAGTTTATTATAATTCAGTGTAAACCCATTTGTTAATGTCTTATGCATACCACATGCGTATGTTGACACATAGTAGATACTGTATTTTAATATAAATATTTGTTGTTTACTGATTTTAATATTTACTGGCATTTAATGACTTCAATTGATATTTATTGAACTTCAACTTTTATTTAATATTATCTTAGTAATCACTTGATGAAATCATAGGCATGTAAGTTAAAAAATTAGCTGCTTTTGAGGTGGAATATTTGAACACTGGTGTATGACAGCAGGTAACTAACTTCTTTAGTTTATTAACTGATGGTGCTGAACGCCAGGGGAGCTGTTAGCACAGGTGAGAGACAGGCACTAATCAGACTTCTAATGAACACCAACCAAGGCCCATCTTCTTACGGTTGTTTTGAATCAGTACTAATTTTATTTTCTTCCTCATACAAAAATATCAACTTTAATCTGTGAACCTAAAAAACACCCCCAAACCTTAACCATCAATAAAGTTAGGTTGTGAGGAATATTTTCGTAGTGGGTGGTAAATTTATACTGCCTGAGCCGGATCCTTTTACCAGGTTATTTTTGTTACCAGCAGCATGCTTGTGGAGGTTGGCTTGGATTACTTTTGAGGCATGATTTGTGACCCTTGGAACAAAGGGATCCTCCTCATGGAACCTGGGAAGGTAACTGTTGGCTTATTAAAACAAGGTGCTCTTGCGTTGACTAATACTGTGTTCGCCTCTCACTTCTATGCCCCTCCCTGACATTCCATCTTTTACATAGAGGTGGGGATCCTACTTCTAAAACTCAGATCTAAATGCCGTTTTGTTTTTTTTTTTTTTTTAAGAGAAGCTTTGAAAGCATAGAAAATTAGTAGAGAGGCAGTCATTTAAGGGATATGAGATTTGCTTTAAAGTCATACCGTCTTAGTAGAATACCCATTCTAGGACTTAATGCTCTCTGGCAAGTTCTCGATCTTTTCGCAGCTCAGTGTATAAAATAGTGATTATAAAGTTATCTACTCTGTAGAGTTGTTGAGATGATTAAATGAGACGTGTATCGGAAAGGCTTTCGCACAATGCTCGGTACCTGAAATGCGGTGATTTTTGCTCCCTGCCACTGCTATTGTTACCCCACTGCGATTGCTGATATTTCAGTCAGCGTTCCCTTCATCATAGGGTTCTGTCCTGTCTGTCCAGGTTCATTGTCAGCCGCTGCCCTTCAGTTTCTCTGACCCAGTTAAGGCCAGCTGTTTGCTCTTCCCTGACAAGGCCATGAATGCTGATGATTGCCACTTTTATTTTTCTAGCCCAGAATTTTCCCTGAGTTTGATATCCACTTGGGAATTGAGTTGGAATTTCAAACATAATATTAGCCATATGACTAAAATATAGCTATTTATTCCTTTCCCCCATCTTCTTCTTCCCCCGTACCCCCAAACCTGGTGTCTTTGCTGGCTTTTTCTCTCTCAGCAAATGGCAGTACTCGAGTCAGAGAAACTTAAGCTATCTTTCTAGATTCATTTCTTTTCTCTCAAGTCCTATCCACAAGTTCTGTTGTTCCCTCAGAATTTATCTTGAGCCAATCCACCACTCTTAGTCTTCGCTGCCACCTCTTAATTTCAAGGCATCATTATCCCTCGCATGAATTACTGCGGTAGCTCCTAACGGGGCTTCTTGTTTCTTTTCTTGCTCCTTAGAAGTTCTTTTTATCACACAGCAGCTCCAGGGATTATTTTAGGAGCTAAATCATGTCATTTCTCTGCATAGAATCTTCCTGTGACTTACCATTCCTCTCGAAATGGAGCCTGTATTCCTTTCCTTGGCCTGAATGGCCTTGATCTTTCTCCTTCTCACCCTTCTTCCTCTCATCGATCGTTCTTCTCCTCATTCCTTGGATGCCAGCCACAGGGACCCCTCAGTGTTCTTTAAACACGGTATGTTCTTATTTTAGGGTCTTTTGCACTTTTTGTAGTACCTATTAAAATGTTCTTCATAAGACTGGTATGTCTGAATCCTTTGGAACTTGGCGGAAATCTCACTTTGTCAGTCAGACCATCTTGTTGCTTAATGTCGTACTTCGTTAGTTACTGTCTCACACATCTTATTTCCTTTAAGATACTCATATGTATGCATATCACTTGGAAGACAGTAAGTACTGGGCTGAGTGCTTCGGTATCCTGGTTCGTGTTGGTGCCGGGAGTCGGCATGCTGCTCTGCTCAGGTGCCTGTTGCACCATTCATTCTTTAAGTTGTAGCTCAAATGTCATCTGTGATACCAGTTTTAATCTCTCTAGAGAAGTTTTTCTCCCTTGCTCTTGATACACTATTTGCAGGATAAATACCACTTTAGAATATCTGGAGTATGCCAGTTGATGTCATTCTCTCCTGCTCGGTTGAGCTCCTGCATCAGAGACTGTCTTGCTGTTTGTATGCTCAGTATTCTCCAGGCTATCATGGTGTGAGTGAATGCTCAGTAAAGGCTGAAGTTTCCCTAACTACTGGGTTGGCCAAAAAGTTCGCTTAGTTTTTTTCTGTATGATGGCTCCAGGAGTGCTTAGTTGTCTTTTAACTTCATTCAAAACAATTTTGTTAGATTGCACTGTGACAGCTGTCATATCAGCATGCATTAAAGAAAACTTACCAAAATTAGTGAATTTTTGTGCAACCATTTTAATATTTAAGATGGAAGAAAGTATGCAATATCTTTGGCATATTATGTTTTATTATTTCAAGAAAGGCAAAAATTCAACAAACGCAAATAAAGATGTGTGCAGTGTATGGAGAAGGTGCTGTGTGCAGTGTATGGAGAAGGTGCTGTGACTGATCGAACACGTCAAAGGTGGTTTGCGAAATTTCTTGGTACTATCGACACTTTGGCCAAATAATTCTTTGCCGTGGGGCTGTCCTATGCATTAGAAGATGTTTGGCAGCACCCCTGGCCTCTACATGCTAGAAGCCAATAGCGTGGCATAGTTGATATACTCAAAATATCCAGAACAATAAAGTTATTGGTGAAAATGAAAAATGTGTCTCATATTTTATGGAAAAAACCCATACACACTTTTTTGCCAACCCAATAAAACGACCAATCAAATCTAGTTTTCCCAGTTCGCCCTTAAACATCACAAAGGTACTTTCCCGACTATAAAGTCCTATCTTATGAATTTGTATGCATATTAACACACTGTCATCAGCATTCTGGGTCAGGGCGGTGATCTCAGAGCTGTCGAGCGCGAGCGGCATTTCCTGATATTCCATTTTGCCTTCCACATGGGCAGCGAGTGGCCGTCTTACCGAGGGCTCTATTTCCAGCTTGAAACACCTATCCCTGTAAAAACCTGGCTAGACAGTGTAGTTGGTCACCAGTCGCTCCTTCCTAACCAACCATCCCCTCCATTTCCTCCCTTTAGCTTATCCACCGAATTTTGTGTCACTTCAGAAAGGCTCGGGGAGGGACTCTGCAATTTAACACAGGGTACCTGAAGTAGGGTACTAATTCAACTGTGTTGCTAACGAAGGTTTACGGGGAGCTTTTGTGGCTGGTACTAGGAACGCAACACCGTTCGTGATAGTGAAAATCATTCCACATTTTAAACAGCTGCCTTACAAATGGGCTTTTGGAATATATCCCATTTGCAAGTTGGGGACTACTTTAGCAAAATGTTGATTTTGATACCGAAAACCTTTTTCTTAATAGTGTTAACCTTAATTTGACATGGATTATGAAGGGGAAGGAAAAGAAGAATCTGGGAGTTAAGATCTTGTCGTTTAGAAATGGCTCAGTTACCCAAAGGAAACTTTGAGTATTGGCAAAAAGGCGTTTTGTTTTGTTTTGTTTTAAACTTTTTGTTTTGGAGAAAACTTAAAAGGTACGGGAATAGTACAATGAACTTCCATATGCCTGTCACCTGCAGTCACCAAGTGGTAACATGTGGCATGTTTGCTTTATTACTCTTTGTGTTTGCAGAGTGGCCCCAAAGTCTGGAACCAGATACTAGTATTCATTTTATTTCCAGTTTGGCGCTCCTTGATTACGTCCTCTGGAGTGTGTCACAGGCTTCCCATTTGGTGTGAAGCATCACAGGCGCACACACAGGGGACGGACGGAGATGCTGCACCAGTGCACCGCGTGCTTCGATAACTACGGAACTGTGCGTTAACTGTACAAGGTCATTGGACATCTGTCTGTCCTGTAAAGGAATGGCAGGGATACACTCTACACATCTCCTTTTGGGTCTTCTCCTTCCTCCTCTTTGTTTCCTCTTACTCTTGTAAATATTGTCATTATTGAACCGTTTGAGAGTGGGTTGCACGAGGCATGGTCCTATTGCATTACAATTGTCATTGCATTATAGTTACCATGTCTTGTCTCCTTTAATCTGAAACAGTCCTTCAACATTTTTTCCTGTTCCCTGACCTTAAAAGGATTGGAGAGTCCAGAACCCTTGTTTTGTGGGGTGTCTGGTGGTTTGTGTTCATCATGCTGCTCCTTTGTTGTCAGACTCTGGCTGTGCACTTCCGGCAGGAATACCAGGGAAGCGATGCTGCAGCCTCACTGCACACTACCTTAGGAGGCCGGACGGTGTCAGTTTGACCCACTGTTGGTGATGGTTACTTGGGCCGCTTGGTTCAGGTTTGCCTGCCAGTTTTCTCCTTATAAAGTTATCATTGTCATCTTTGTTATTATTGAATAATTTGTGGGGAGGCAATTTGAGGCTGTAAAAGTTCAGTCCTCCGTAAAGTGGTCATATAATAGTTGCACCATTCATGGGTGATTCTTGCCTGAATCAATTATACAATGGTTCCAAAATGGTGTGTTTGTATTATTCCTGCCACATTTATTAGTTGGCATTTTATTCTGTTGTAAAGAACAGCTTACCCTTCTTGTTTGCTTTTTTAATACCAATATAAATGCACATACGCTATTAGTGTTAGTACAGTATTCATTTTGATGTTCCACGTTCACTCACATTTGGTCAGTGGGTGCCCCTTTGGCTTAACTCATTGATTGCGTTCACCTCTTCCTGTCATTTTTGGAGCACTTCCTTCTTTTGGGACAAAATATTCCAGACTCATCCTCTGCCTTCCCTACTGCTGTCTTAGACACAGCCGCTTCCTGCAGGAGTTCTGGTTCCTTTGATCGCTTAGGGTGTGTAGAAACGTAGAACCGGGCTCTAGACATGCTTGTTGATAGCGAGGTTTTAGATTCCTTCAGCTGGCCAAGCTAAGGAGTTTTGAGTGATTCCTCAGGCAGTAGACTGTAATTTCTCTTTACATTCCTGAAACTCTTTAGAAGAAAGTCTTCTCCTTTGCAAATGTTAACAATTTAAGTGACTCCTTTCACCTAATTTTTCTGTTTAATTTTGTAATGGTTGGGTGTTGTTTTTCAAAACACTTTAAGCTTCTTGGGAGAAAGAATCCTATTTTATGTTTCTTTTTGTAGTCAGTGACTATGTTCCACAGCGCCCTGAATACAGTTGATACCTATGTTGTTTATAACATATAATTATATAAATGACTCAGTCAGTATTATCTTTATTACTCTTACACCATAATTAAATATTCTTATAACACTTAGGTAATTTTGTGGATTCTTTAAAGTGAATTGGTGATTCATTTGTTCTGTTTTTAGTAACTCTGCTGTCCTAGAAGAAATGAAAAACTTTAATGTTTTTCCACTTCAAAATTTAAAACGCTAATTCCTGAGATTAAAGTATGTAATTAAAGAACATCAAAATGCCTAATCTTGGCATTGCTCTTTTATAGTGTTTTGTTCTTTAGCCAGTAATAACCTCTCTGGGCATCACTTTAATTAATTAAATGAGTTGATAGCTAGATCGTTCTTAACTTTACATGCTTGATACCTAATTAACATTGAATTGTTTATGAAAGTAAAATTAAGAGCCACAAAGTATAGTGGAAGGAATATTGTGCTCCTGAGCCAGCACTCGTTGGGTCTTACTTAATTCTCTGCAATGTATTTCTTAGTAATAATGGTCATTACCGATTTCCTCAGTCCACTGGGCTGGGTGGTGAGGCCTCCCAGTGACCAGGCTTGGCTTTCACAGTTGTATGGGTGGGAGTGTGGACGTATCCATATGTGCAGTCCACTGTGTTGTGTGCTTGATTTGGGCAGTGCAGACTTCTCCAGGAACACAAAGAAGGGGCGATTCACCCAGTTTAACTGCAGCAGAATTTATTCCAGAGGAATTAACACCTTCAATTTAGGTTGAAGCCTGCAGAGAGAATAGCATGGCTTTGTGAAGAGGGAGGGTAGTGTTCATCAGGCCTGTGTTAAGGACAGAGACACACTTAGAGAGCTTGAATTGCTTGGGGAAACTCAGAGTACTAGTGTGGGTGGATCAGTGCGGAGAGGGCAGGCCTCAGGGAAGGTGGGCTGAGAAGGTAAAGGGAGGGGGCAGGTTTTGAAGAGTCCTTAAGCTACGTAAAGGAATTTGTGTTTCAGCCTGGGGGAAATGGAAGCATCTTCAGTCTGGAAGGAGACTGATTAGAAGGATAATAGGGATTGCACTGTGGAGAATTCTTTGGAGAGGCTAAAACTAGTAGGCAGGGACAGTAGAGGGTGTTAGAGCAAGTTCTTGGTTGTTAAAAGGGGTGAGGTGGCCTGGAGTACCATATGGGGTGAGGGTTGAGGAGATGGGCGGATTGGAGAGATACAGAAGGCAGAATGGAAGGACTCAGGGAGGGAGGGCATGCGGAAGGTGAAAGAAAGAGTCATGGGTGCAGTGAGGTATTTGGGCAACTGAGGGAATGAAGGGCCAGGTCACTGAAAAAGGAAGCACAGGAGGAGGAACAGGCTTGAGGAGACTATGTGTCCCTTGTGGGAGAGTGCCAGGGTGGATAAAGGGGCATGTGGGAGTGGGGTGTATAGTTCAGTTCCAGGAGTGCACAGGTCCTGGTCATGACAAGCCCAGCGATTTGGCTGTGGAGTGGGTATTTGGAGAGGACTGGAAGTGAGGGAATGAAGTGGGCAGGGAACGGAAAGGTTTATCTACAGGAGTGTAAGGAGTAGTCTTGTTAACTCATTCTTCTCTTGTCTTTGTGATCTGGGTGCTTCTGAGAAGTACCAGTCTTTCCATTTCAGAATGCCTTTCCGTTTGCTTGGGTTGATTTGATGCTTTGTTATGATTCATTTGGGATTTTGCATTTTGGCCCTAATACCATAGGAGTGATGGTATTACACCAGGAGGCACATTGTATATCAGCAGGTACATGATGTCCGTGTCTTATTACTGGTGATGTTAATTTTGATCACGTGATTAAGGTGGCCTCTTACTGGTTTCTTCATTGTGAAGTTGTTTTTTTTTCTTTGAAAATGATATTTTGGGGGAGAGTCTATGTTAAATTTCCTGTTTCCCTTCAGACTTTCACCCACTCATTTTAGCATCCACCAGTGGGATTTACTACAGCAGTTATTTCTGTCATATTTACCTAATGGTGATTTTGTAGTTTTTTTCCTTCATTTACCAATTGAAAGTCTTTTATAATGAAGAGTTGTCCCTTCTCTTTCATTTAGTCATTTATTTATATTAGTACAGTCCCAAATATATTTTGTAGGTTATATGTTACACTCTCATTATTTATGTTATTGCTCAGATCATCCAGCTTTGGTCATTGAGAGCTCCTTCTGGTTGGCTCCTGTGTCCTTTTGACCTGTCTGCATTCTTTTTAAAGAACTTCTTACTTTCTGAAGTACTGTGAGAGACTGCATCCAGGCTTAACTTGTAGTTGCCCTGTCCCAATCCCATGACTGTCTTCTTTCCCAAAGAGCGCTGGCTTTCATTGGAGGGTAGCATTTAGATACCCAGATCTGGGAGCTGGGTGTGCTCGTTGCTACCGAGGTGTCTTTGTTTCTAGGCCTTCTCCTAGAGCTTAGGGACACATGTGTGTGCACGTGCACACCTGCAGTCCGTTCTATGATACGGCCTGTGTGTTCCCAAATTCCCTGAGCCACCTGCAGCTGTGCAGCACGTACCGCAGGGCTGTGTGGGTCTCTGGCTGGTTGGAGCATCGTCCCGCATGCTGAAAGGTGTGGGTTCCATCCCTAGTCGGGGCCCATATGGGAGGCAACCGATGGATGGATGGATGTCTGTCTGTCTGTCTGTCTGTCTGTCTGTCTGTCTGCCTGCCTGTCTCTTCCTTCCTCTGTTGAAAGTCAATAAACATATCCTCAGGTGAGGATTAAAAAAAAATACAGGGCTAATGGGATTGATGGAGTTAGGGGAACAAACTCAAAAACGTTGTCAGTGACACATTAAAAAGAAAGAGTAGGAACCTAGTAAACCTATGTAAAATAGCAGCATGGTTTGACATGTCAGACGGTTAAGTAATACTAAATACATAGCAAGTACAATATCTCACTGTGCTAAAAAATGTAAGTGTGCTTATGTGAGTGAGTGTCTGAAGGGTGGTAAGTGACTGGAGTAACCCTGGCTGGGTCACGCTGTCCCCGTAAGCCAAGGCTGTGGGTCCGCTCTCTAACCAGGCACAGGCAAGAATCAACCAATGGATGTGTAAGTAGGTGGAACAACAAACTGATATTGCTCTCCCTCGCCCTCTAGTCAATAGATAAAAAACAGCTGACTGTGGGGTTGTGGATGGGGAGTTGTCTCAGATCAGGTGAAGCACAGCAGCAGGTGTGGCTGGCTGCGGCTCATCGCGCAGGCGGTGGACCGTGGTAGCGCATTTTTATTTGAGTCACGTCTCCCGTGGGTGACTCGCAGTTTGTTCCTGACTTCAGTAATAATGTCTAAGTTTTTCCCATTTCTTCTTGGCATTCAGCTAGCTTTTTTGTGTTTGGTCCATTTTTTTGTTTTTAATGTTTGAATTTCTGATTCAGCGATTTTCATATCCTCAAATACTTGTTTGAATATATTTAATTGTGTTTGGAGTATTGACTTACCTTTTCTTCCTGCTTTGAGGTTGTTTTGGGTAGGGGGTTTTCCTCTGTTGATATGTGTCAAATTCCTGATTTTCTGGGCTTTACCTTTCCTTTGTTTATGCTTATGGTATTGGGGTGTTTTGCAGTGTTCCCAGATTATGGGTGCCCTCTTCTGTCAATATACAGCTGGCCAGTGGTTGGGAAACTTCAGTGCTGCGATTCTCTTTGGTCTTAAAACAGCTTACATTTTCCCTTTTTCTCTTTCCCTTTACTCTCCATTTGCCAGAGGATGTTTCCCCCTTCCCTTTGCCCATTTTCTTCACCAGAAGCCACGTGTTGCAAAGTTCTGCCCTTCTACGTGGCAGCTGGTGCCTTCACCTGGTGCCTGCTCCTTCAGGTCACCAGAACTTTGAACCACTCGTCCCAATTCTGGTGCTCCAGACACGTTTCCAGTATTTTCAGATTTAGAGTGGGTTTAATATTTCCGGTGGTCCTGGTAAATGACCCCTAGGCCCCTTTGCTAGCCTCCTTGCCCCCAAGCCTTGTGGCTGAGTACGCTTAGAGGGACTGCCTGAGACATCAAACGCTGGAATTTGGTGAATTTTCTGTTTTCATTCACAGTTAGTTTGCAGTATCAGCATTCTGTGTCTTCAGGCTATGCTGAAAGCGTGGTTTTGTGTAGAATTTCCTTTCCCTTTGTCTTTTTCATATGATTTAGGGAAGTATTTTTGGAGTTACTTAGATATTCTACAACCATTGTTCTCAATAAAGTCTCTTCTTTTGGGGAAGAGTGTGTGGGAACCTATTGATTTATGCCAGTGATTTTCACCTGGTGCTCCATACCACTCCGGCGTGCCGCAAGAATTTTTAAAACATGGAGTGCCTGACTATTTGGTCAGGGGCACTGACCTCTTTTCCCTTAGATTGTCAAATTTAAGGGAAATTGTTGTCAAAAAAATGACAACAGCCAACACAAGAATAGCCGCCTGGTGTGAATGAATTAAAATTATACCTATTTTTTTTATCAGATCAGCAAAAAATATATTTGTTGGTGTGCTGCAGAATTTTAGTAATTTATGTGTGCCCCAAGGTGGAAAAGGTTGAAAATTGCTGCTTTATGCTGTCAGGGCTACAAAGCTTTTAGTTCAGAAAAGACACGGGCAGTCACCTGCCACTGGTGAGCTAGACGCTCCAGAACGTCCCTTGTATGAGAAGTAAACTAACTAAATACAAATAATCGGACTGCATTTTGATGGCATGCAAATACAGGTTCTGGGCGACTGCAAGAGCCGTGAGTGCTTTTTTTCTGTAAAGCACGGCTATTAATTCAAAGGTCTGTTTTTACGACGTGTAATGGAAATGCCACGGTATTATTATAACACGAATGAGTTGCAGGCCTGTATTCAGCCGTGGGCTTTGGTACGGCTTTATTCTAATGGCAGTTTAACATGTGAAGTTTTCAGAAAAGGTAACGTCTCAATTTAGGATTTAACCGATAGATTTTAACTTCTTTGAAGATTAGGCCCCATGTACTTTTAAAAATTATTTTTCTATCCTCCTTTGGTTTTCTCAGTTTTATTTTATGATCTTGATAGTTGTCCTTTGATTATAATAAATGGTTAAGTGTGGGTTATTCCCTGCCTCTATACGCCTTACTTTGTTTAATGAGGTGGCACTATATCTGTTTGTGGTAGCTCAAGTTAATTGGTCCTCTGTTTTTCATGCCTTTTAACATGAGAAATTTAACAAAAAGTTGGAATTATACGTGGGAGTATTTTATGATTGGTTTCTAGAATTTAACTATTTAAAATATTTCCCTTTAAGCGTTTCTTTTTCTAGAATTAAAAAAATTTTGTCAGTGTTTTATGTTGTAGGAGTAGAAATGGACTTGTATTTCTTTAAAAAAAGAGCGGAAGCCGTGTGAAGAGGTGTTGGGCCTCCTGGGAAGTTCAGGGGACAGGGGTGGAGGTGGCAGGGCACAGGGGACGATGGCGTTTCTTGGCATGCGAGCACGATCTTCTCTTTCCGGGACTGTGTAAGAACCCAGCTTTTACGCCTTACTCAGGCTGGAACTGCTTTACTCTAGTTGACAGGATTAGTCTTGCCTTTCTCTTATCTTCGCATTTTTTTGTCACGTTAAACTCCAGTGCTTTCCTGTTTTCAAGGTTGTGCGTAATTGTGTTGTGCCCAGCTGTCTATCCTGTGCCCCACTTTGCCCTTTCTGTTCACACCTACTCGGGCTTGTGTCATCTTCCTTTCTTACCTCCCGCAGTCGAACAGCCCCTGGCTGCTTAAAAATCACCGTCTTCCTTGGAGTGCTTGCCTCTGTGAGATTTTACTGGCTTAAAGATACTGTTTCTTGTGACTTACTATTTATTTATATGCTTATGAATCTTTGTAAGGCTTTCGCACTTTCTTTTCAATTTTAGTATCAGATATTAAGTGACTCCAAATTTTATCCAAACCTTCTAATTGGCTTTTGTCATAATGTTTGCCTTTCTGTTTTTGTGAACAGAGTGACGAGGTTCTGTCATAGGAATGCTGTTAACGAACTGATTTCCACTGACATTCATGTGTTCTGCCTGTCCATTTTCTGGGCTACTTCTTTACGATTGCATTGCCCCTTCAATAAGTAATTGTAATTATTATGATGATGCTGATTAAAAAACCAGCCCAAGTGATTAGTTACCACTTCCTGAGCTTACACTGTACGCCAGGCACTGCGCCAAGCACATTATGTGCCCATTTAATGCTCACAACTAAATTCAGGATGGTTAGGCACTACCGCCACAGCAGAGGTGAAGACCCCAAGACTGAAAGGGTGATGTGCTCCTTGTCCTTGGTCTGAACTTGGTGAAGTTGGAACCCTATGTGTATGTAGAGCTTTCCGGTGTTCAGGGCCGGCTTTCCTAATGTGTGAGGTTTGGAGTTTTGTATGTTCTCTGGCGGGGGCTCAGAAATGTGCAGGTTTATTCGTAAGTGGAATCATACAATACGAACTCTCTAGTGTTTGGCTTTTTTCTCTGACCAAGATGTCTCTGATTGGTTCATGCATGCATCCTATCAGTACTGTTCCCTTTGATGTCTCCACCACAGCTTCTCCGTTCACCTTTCGTGGATGCTCTGGCTGTCTCCAGGTTGGAGCCGCCATGAATAAACCTCCTGTGTACGTGTGAGCACAGCCTTGGTGTGGACATACGCTTTCATTATTCTTGGGCAGAGACCAAGGAGAGGGATTCTGGGTCATGTTAGGGATATGCTGACCTTACAAGCAACCGTAAAACTGCTTTCCGAAGTAGTTGTATAGGGTTATAGCCCCACCAGCAATGAGAGTTGCAGTGTCTCCATATCTTCAGCAACACTTTGTGTTGTCGGCCTTTTTTGGGTTAGCTACTTTAGTGAAAACACACTGGCCCCCTCCTTATCCATGGGGGGGACAGGTGGGGGTACATTTCAAGGCCTCCAGTGGATGCCTAAAGCCAGGGGTAGTACCGGACTTATATATACTATGTTTTTTTTCTATACATACTTTGATGACGTTAAATGTACACATTACAGTAAGAGATGAGCAACAATAACTAATAGAACAATTCTGACAACATACTTTAATAAAAGTTATATAACGCAGTCTTTCTCAAAATATCCTATTGTGTTATACTCACCTTTTCACTCAGAGGAAGCACTTTAGGGCTTCTCTTTGGGGCCACTGTTAAGTGAAGTAAGGGTCACTTGAACATAGGCTGTGATACCAGACAGTGTATCTGGTAGCCTCGGGGTGACTCATGGGCGGGGAGCATATACGGTGTGGATGATTCACATCCCAGGTGGAACAGAGCTGGACAGCGTGAGGTTTCATCACCCCACTCAGAATAGTGTTCAGTTTGAAACTAATGCACTGTTTATTTTTGGAGTTTTTCATTTCACATTTTTCCGACCGTGACTGAAACCCCAGAAAGTGAAACCACAGTTAAGGGGGGACTACCGTGCACTGGCATCTCAACTGTAGTTTTCAGTTGCATTTCTCTGATGAGTAATGATGTTAAACATTTTTTATTTACTGGTTGGTTGTTGACGTGTCTTGTTTGATGAAATGTCCAAATCTTTTTCCCATTTTTAATTGGGTTGTTTGCCTTCCTATTACTAAACTATAAGACATCTTTATATATTTTGGATAGAAGTTGTTTTTTTTTTTTTTTTTTTAATTCTCACCATTGTAGAACATTTTCTACCACAGTGGCTTGATTTTTATCTTCTTATGGTGTCTTAGGAGAAGCGGAAGGTTTTATTTTTCATAAAGTGCTGTTTGTCAACTTTTTCATTTATAGTACTTGCTCTTTGTGGCCTTTGTGATACATCTTTGCCTTATATGGGACAGTGGACTTTATTTATTTTTTTGCTGCCATGTGTTTTGGAAGTTTCACAGTTTAGCTTTTACATAGGTCTGTGATCCTTTTTGCATTAATTTTTGTGAATGTGATGAGGTAATATCAAGATTCATCTATTCTTGCACTGTTTGTTGATAGGCTTTTCTTTTCCTGTTGAATGAATTACCTTGGCACCTTTGTTGAATGCAAATGACCATATGTGTGTGGAGTTATTTCTGGATTCTCTATTCTGTTCCATTGATTTATGTTTTCTCTCTTTCTCTCTATTTTGTTCTAAACACAGCAGGCTGTATCCTCCAATCTTACTTGTTTACATAATTATTTTTAACTATTATACATTGGAATGACCTTTGTCAATTTCTACAAGAATGCTTGCTGGGATTTTGGCTGGGATTGTGTTGAATCAATTTGGGGAGAATCAGTATCACACTAATAGTGGCTGAGTGTTGTGATCCAGGAATGTGATAGGTCTCTCTCTTCCTTAATTTCCCTCCGCAGTGTTTTCCAGGTTTCAGGTTAATAGTCTTGCACACATGTTGTTACATTCGTCTTTACATAATTCTTTCTTTTGGTGCTAAGGCTAACACTATTTTATAAAAGTGCAGTTTTGCGCTTGTCTTTACTTGTACATAGAAATATGACTGTAAAAAAATTTTGATCTCGTATCCTACACCCTTTCAAAACCAGTGTTTTAGTTCCAGTCTTTTATTGTAGATTTTTTTGGATTTACTGGGTATTGTCATGCCATGTGCAAAAAGAAGCTGTTTTCTTTCTGTCTTTGCAATCTGGATGCCTTTCTTCCTCTTTCCTATATCACTGCACTTGTCAGGAACTCCATCCAGTAAACTGGGGACTAGAAACGGGAGTGTGAGTGAGTATCCGTGCCTTGTTTCCAGTCATGGTGGGGATGGACGATGTCTCTCACTATGAAGTATGACGCTACCTGTAGTGTCATAGTGGATGAGCCTCATAGTGGTTGAGTGACATAGCATCAAAAGTCATCTGTGGGTGACTCTTACTAGGTTGAGGAAGTTCCCTTCAGTCCTAGTTTGCTGGGAGGTTTCTCCACATCCCCCAAGGAATGAGTATTTTATTATGATTAGGTGCTTTCTCTACATCTGTTGAAATTAATCATGATTTTTCTTTTACCTAGCATGTTCATGTGAATTACATTCATTGACTTTTGGATACTACACCAGCCTTGCGTTCCCTGAGACAAACTCCACTTACATGTATCGTTGGATCGGACCTGCTAGTATTCTATTAATGATATTTGCTGTATATACACACACAGATGATTCTGACATGTAGCTTCTTTCCTTGTGGTCTCCTTGCCTTGTTCTGGTACCAGTGTTAACGCTGACCTCTTTAAATATGGTAAATGTCTTCTCATTTCCTCTGAGACTTTGTGGAAGACTGATTATTATCTCCTTTAGAGGTTGCAAGAATTCACTAGGGGAGCCATCTGGGTCTGGAGTTTTCTTTGTGGGAAGCCTTTTTATTTCGAATACAATGTGTCTATTAAATAGAGGGTTATTTAGACTTCCTTTTTTGTGTCAGTTTTGATAATGTGCATGTTTCAGTGAGTTTGGTGTATTTCATTTGTCAAATTTATTAGCTAAAATTGTACTTAGTATCATCTTACTATGCTTTTACTGTTCAAAATACCTCTCTTTCAGTTGTGATGTCGGTAGTCTGGGCCTTCCCTTTTCTGTTCTTGACCAGTCTAGCTAGGTGTTCTTTTCAAAGAACCAGCTTTTGTTTTCATTGATTTTCTCTATTGTTTATCTCTGATCTGTTACACCAATTAACTTTCATCATTTCCTTACCTCTTTTTCCTTTAATGTGGTATTTTCACTTAGCTTCTTGAGGAAGCTAATTTAGAACAATAATGTTACTTTTTTAGTCTTTTCTGACATAAACACTTAAAATTGGTAATTTCCAAGTATCCTTAGCTCCACCTCACATTTTTAGATAATGTGTTTTTGTTGTCATTCAGTTCGAAGTATTTTACAATTTCCCTCATGATTTCTTTGACCTGCGAATTTTTGGAAAGTGTTAATTTCCAAATACTTTGAAAAATCTCCAGTATTTTTCTGTTATCGACCTTTAATTTTATTCTTTCATGGCCAGAAAAACACTTTTATATGATTTCAGTTCTTATCTTTTTCTTTGTGTCTTATCTTATGAGACAGCATGTGTTCTCTTAGGTCAGACTGGTTCATAGTGTTGTTCAGGTCTCCCCTGTCTTCCCTGATTTCCTTTCTGCTCGTTCTACCAGGTGTTGTGAGGGGTCATTGACTCCTGCAGCTGTGATTGTGCATTTATCGCTTTCTCCTTTTAGTTCTGTCGGTATTTGTTTTAGGTATTTTAAAACTGTAATTGGCTGCATAAATAACTGAGGACTGTGTTGGATACTGATAACTTGACAGTTTAAGAACTATGATGTATGTTAATTTTTATACCTTGTACTACTCATTCTCCTGCAGTCTGCTGTGTGTAATACAGGGGCTCCAGCTTTCCTAAGATTTATACACACACACACACATACATACATACATCATACATATATATACACACACACATGCATACATATATATGGTATACCCTTTTCTATTTTATGTTTAACCTGTCTGCATCATATTTAAAGTTAGTATCTTTAACCAATTTAACAGTGTCTGCTTTTAGTCTGATAGTCTCTACCTTTTAATTGGGACATTTGGCCATATATATTTAATGTAATTCATATTCATATAGTTGGATCTAACTCTACCATCTTGCTATATGTTCTTCTTCTTCTTTTTGTTCTATCTGTTTTCCTACCTTTTTTTGGATTGCATATTTTTTAGCAATTCATTTTATCTTTCTTGGTTCATTAGTTTTATTTTATTAGTGTGTGTCTGTCTCTCTCTCTCTCTCTCTCTCTCTCTCTCTCTCTCTCTCTCTCTCTCTTGTAGTTGCTCTAGGGTTTTCCAGCATGCATTTGAACTCACCACAATTTATTTTCATCACTGTATGAATAATGTGAGGTCCTTCTTCACATTACCAATTTTCCAATTTTCTTTTCCTCGTTCTTCTATTTTTGTCATTTATTTTATTTTACATGATAATTCCATTATTACCACCTTTGCTTTACACAACCAAGTACCTTTTTAAAAAAATTAAAAGAAAATAAATGGTAAATTCACATATTTATCATTTCTGTTGCCCTTCCTTTATGTAGAACTAGGTTTTCTGTCTCCTATTTCTCTTTTCATAGATGTATTTTTAGACCACTTTTAGGGTTACAGAAACAGTCGATGTATTTTTAGAGCACTTTTAGATTTACAGAAAGTATAGAGTTTCAGTATACTTCCCCCCCCAACCTCCATTTCCCCCCTCACTCCAGGTCCCCTATCATTAACATCTTGCTCGGGTGCTGTGCATTTCCTACAACTGATGAAACAGTGTTTATATGTTATGAATGACTAAGCCCATTGCTGACATCAGGGCTCGCTCACTCTGTTGTGCAGTTCTGCTGTCCTTTTTCTTTCTCAAGAACTGCTTTCAGTGTTCCTTGTCATGCAGGCCTGCTGGTGACAGGTTCTCAACTTTTGTCTGAAAGTGTCTTTGTTTCCCCAGCTGTGAAGGATATTTTTATTTTATGTAGATTTTCGTTTACAGCTTTTTTTTCTTTGTAACACTTTAAGGTGTCATTCCTTTGTTTTAAATTTGCTTGCATTATTTTTGACAAGGAGTTTGTGGTAATTCTTATCTTTGTTCCTCTGTAGGTGTGTCTTCCCCCACTTTGGCTGCTTCTAGATTTTCTCTGTATTACTGGATTTCTGAAGTTTGATTTGTTATATGCCTTGGTGCAGTTTCTTTGTGTTTAAGTGGTTTTTGTCCTTTGAGTTTCTTGAATGCCTGGGTTCAGTTTTCCTCAAGGTGGGAACTGCTTCGGCTCTTCTTTCTTCAGACTTTTCTTGTCTTCCCACTCTTCTGGGACTGCAGTTTTACACCGTTTTTAGATTGCCCTTGATACCCTCGCAGGTCCTCAGTGCTCTTTGTTGCTTTTTTGCATCTTCAGTTTAGGAATCTTTTTTTCCTGCTCTGTTTAATCTGTTGCTAAGTCTGTCCAGTTATTTTTCCAGATACTACCTTTTACATCTTTAGAAATCCATTTGATTCTTTTAAAAAAATAATTCTTTGTTTTTCTTTAAATACTTTAATATGTTTATAGTATTCTAAACTTTGTATGTCTTTAAAGATATCATCTCTCTATTTCTGAGTCCGTTTCTTTTTTAGATTTTTCTCCTGGTAAGGATTACACATTTTTCCATTTTCTTATGTTTAGTAAGTTCTGATTGACTCTTGGACAGTCCTCACACCATTGTCTGAATTTTGATTTCCTCAGGAGAGATTTAAATTTTGTTTTGGCAGGCTGTTAACATTTCTTGCAGATCATTTTGAGCCTTTTAAGGCTTGTTTTTAAACTTTATACTGGCAGGTCTAGTGTAGCCCTTACTCCAGAGTAGTGTAAGTGAGGATTCTGATTCAGTTGCTCCTGACTGCCCCACGGTTTCAGGGAGATCTTTCTCCCCTCTGGTCGAAACGTGGACATCCGTCAGGCGTAATGTAGTCCCTGGGAGTTCGGAGCCTGCTGCTTCCTGACCATTGTTCTTTGCAGGGCCTTGTGGCGTTTCACTTCATTCATGCACGACATCACGTTCAATGAGAAACTTCGTTGTCAAGTTATGATAGCACTCAGCCACATACTGCTATTGAGAACTTCAAGTTTGGCTAGTTCAAATTTAAACATGCTATAAGTATAAACCACACTGAATTTCAGTCTGTGATATCCTGAAACGATAGTGTTTTGAGCATATTGGGTTAGATGAATTGTGTTAAAATTAGTTTTGCCTGCTTCATTTTACTTTCAAATGTGGTTACTGGAAAATTTAAAATTATTAATATATTTTAGGTTTACCTTACATTTGGGCAGAACCTCTCTAGAAGCCTCTGCAGACTTCAGGAACACTTTCTGTCCTTGCGCTCATGCTCTCTGCCGCTCTGCCCCGCAGTGCCCCGCTGCCTCGGCCTCCCTCAGTGCCCCTGTCTGTCTCGCTCACCCAGCCCTCTGTATTCTGCTTGGCTTCCCCTTCTTGCCCTTCCTCCTTACTCTGCGCCGAGACATTTACCTGTAGGGAACACTCGCCCTTTTTGCAGGCATCACAGTGCCGAGATGCTTCTTGTCCCGTGTTTTAAAATTATAATTTTACATATCTGACACATTTCTTAAGTTCAGTGGGAGGAGAGCATGTTTGGTACTAGTTACTCCATCGTGGCTGCGAGCAAAATCTTCCTAAGGCATGAATTTGATGCCCACAAATGAGAGCTGGCCCTTATGTGAGTGAAAAACACCGTTGCCACTAACCCAAGCTCTGATTACAAACTGAAGTTCGTATTTGAGCAAATACACACTTTTTATTGTGTTTATAGACAATTTTTAAATTTTTTTCACCTTTCATTTTTGTCCTAATCTGGATTGACTTTAAAGCTGTTTATTTTCAGGTAGAAACCTTGTTTCTTGCGCCCTGCCTTATGTTCAAGGCAGAGGTGTTCGAGGAAGCTTTGATAATTTCCAACATCTGACAACAATTTCCTTTATAAATGTATCGGATTGCGTTTTTTTTTTTGTTGTTGTTATTGTCTGTCACGATTTTAGGAGATGCTTAGGTTTTTAAGTTTGAAACTAGACTCATAATATCATGCCAGCAGTACTTTTGTCTCACTTTGCCTTCTAGCTTGTTGGCACTCACTGACTAGGCACTTAAACAGCAAGCTAACATAGCAGGAGGTAGGAGTTAGGGAGCCAGTTATTTTTGGCCATTCAGGTCTTCAGTTACCATCAACAGTTGTACTAGGTGTTGTCTGTTTGCTTGGTAAAGCGTAGCTGAAACATTTGAGAAGAGGAGTTTGACCCTTATTAAACTGGACAATTGGAAATTGACAGGAATTTGTGCCACTTACAATACCTTCAAAGGTCTCGTTTGTTCCAGTGCCTTCTTTAAAGGTTTTTTTTTTTTTTTTTTTTTTTTTTACCATGTGATTTTTGTGATATTGTCTTGTGTAATTTTATTTGTGGCGACTATCATGTATAAATTTAAAATGTAGTTTCCCGGTTATTGAGAAGTCATCAGTGCTTATCACTTTTGCCCACAGCAGGTACTCGCCTGTTGCCCGTCAGGGTGTCTGTCCCGCAGGTGTGGGTGTGCAGTGTGTGTCCACGTGTATCAGAAGTTGCTCAGGTGTGTCAGCCCTCTGATACTGAGGTTTGCTCTGCTGTGTTTCTAATTTGTTGCTACAGTGGGCATTCATTTTTTTACTAATTGAATTCATTAAAAAAAAAAGCATTGCTTGAACTGTGGTTAGGCGTAGCTGTTAAAGCATGCCTGAATTCTAATCCTGGCTTCCCCACTTCACTAGCTTAGCTGCGTGACCTTGGCAAGCTGCCTCTTAGTGTTTCAGTTTCCTCCTGAGGATAATAGTGAGGTTATTGTTGGTTTTACATCAGTTAATACATGTAAAGCAATTAGGAAACTGATTAGCAGATGATAAACACTGAGATGTTACTGCTGCTGTTCTTACTGTGATTACATTAGGTCTTCCCTGTTCCTTTTCTCACGTTTAGTCTCCTCCCTATGGCAGTACGTCATCCCCCCTTGCTTTATTTTTTATTTTTTTCTCGTGAAGAAATTTTCACTAATCTGCCATATCCTCATTCAGTGGGCTAGGAACTTGAACAGAGTAATGGAGCTTCACAGTTGAGGCAGTGGTGTGTAGTCCAGGTTAATTAGAAGTAGAGGGAGCTAGGTGGTTGGTTGGGGCCAGGTTTGGGAGGCACAGCAGTTAGAGGTACAGGTTGTCTAGCCCTTGCTGGACGGGAACAATGGAATTTGGAGGTTGGGTGTATGAAATTTACTTATAACTGACTGCAGCACTAATATTTTAGTTTTAGTGTTTGAAGGTCAGAGTGTTTCATTGTAGGTAATTATAGAAGAACTAGAAAAACGTGGCTTTCAGAATATTGCCTTTTAGAAACTGAGCACTGTGTACAAAACATAAGTCGTCGATAACAGTTCACGTGCAGAGTTTAGGAATGAATTGGATGTAAGAATGTGCGCTGCTATATGTACCTGTCACATTTGTGTTTGATCGTTTGTTTGCCATGGGTTGAATCACTAGCCTTCAGTTCCTGCGGTGACACCGATGACACAGAACTGTAGCTAAAATCCCTAATAAAATAATTAGTTTGGTGTAGACTGAGGACCCCTGAAGAGTAGTTTCACTTTGAATTACTGGGTTTTAGAAGTTGGTAAGTAATAAAACTGTATTTGAGGAGTTTCTCCTTTCTGCATTTCTTAGAATTAGGTTAAAGGCTGAAACTGGCTTTTTAAAATAAAGCAAGCTCCTTTTCGTCTTGCAAAAAAGGCTTATTTGAGTGTGTATGTGTGTACTTCAAAATTCAAGCTTTTAATACTTAATTTGTTGATATAAAAGGAATATAGAAATAGGAAAGATGAAAAAGGTATTGTTTCAAATAGAAATAACATTACAGTATTGTAGTAATTAGTATTGTTGAATCAGATTCAGAGGACTAGTGTTTCTGTGCAGAAATGAGGGTTTTCACTTGATGAAGCAGCTTCACTTGAGGGATTGGCAGGGTTACCCAGTCATGCAATTCTGAGTTATTGGGTTAGTACCATAATGGATCCTGGCTTGTTGGGGTGAGGAGAGGGGTGGTTTTTACCGTCTTTTCCCCCTTTCTGCCTAAATGTCCTGCTGTTATTTCCAAGCAAAAAAGTAGCAGGACTAGATTATTCTTCGTGCACTAATCCATTGGTTAGTATTCACCAGTGTTCCTTTGTTAATGTGAATTATTGACATTGATCAGTTTTATATTCATTTTTGGCATTTTATGGTCATTATCTTTATTTTATGTTCCCTTTAAGAGGTAGATAAAGCTGTAATTATATACTTTGTGTATGAATACAAACATGTATTATGGCAATAGAGATCATCGGCCCTGTCGACAGTTTTCTTTCTGAATGAGAACATAGTACAATAAACACTTTCAACTATTTTATCAAAACATAAATTCAATAGTCTGTGTGTACCAGGTAAATATAAAGCATTGTACAGCAGGTACATATAAAGCATTATCATGTGATACAGAGGATAGGAAAGTGGAACCTAGGAAACCAATTTGCTACTCTTGGAGTGCATAGGATATTACTGAACATCTGAGTAATACTCCCTGAAAAAATGGATTAGTCACATTAGAAATGCTCAATTGGCTAACATTATGTTTTTATCAACCAAATAAAGCAACTGACTTTTTTTAATTATTTTTAGAGAGAGGGGAGGGGAGGGAGAAAGAGAGGGAGATAAACGTCAATGTGTGGTAGCCTCTCACACGCCCCCTACTGGGGACCTGGCCCACAACCCAGGCATGTGCCCTGACTGGGAATCGAACTGGTGACCCTTTGGTTCGCAGGCCGGCACTCAGTCCACTGTGCCACACCAGCCAAGGCAAAAACAACTGACTTTTAAAAACGTATTTTATATTATTCGGCAAGTATTTGTGGAGCTATCTGTCTGGCACTGTGTTAGTATTAGAATTTGTAATAATGAATGTATATTTAATTATATGTCAGTTAAGAACAATTACTAACTCTTATATTTTTTTCTTTATTAGGAAATTGCATTTTGTGAAAAAGAAACAAAGGAGAATTTTCTGCAAGGATCATAGCTAAGTGCGCTTTTTGTTGAACATCATTTCTAGTAAGACACGTTTCATTTTTCTGTGATATGTAATAAACGAATACACTGGAAATGCTTTGTTAAAACACTGAACTTTGGGAGTTAAATGTAATCCATTCAGACTGCCTTGTGAGTTTGAATGACAGTCATTTGGGAGTTTATTTTGGGGATCAATGTAGATGAAATTAAGGACAATTGTAGAATCCAGTTCAAGTGCATAATATTACCTAGATAATGTCTCATATTTTGTCTGCCACTGCTCAGATAACACCAGATCTTTCCACTTTGACACGCCCATGTAGATTACCCTTGTTTTTTAAAAAAGAAGAAAAAGATCTAAAGTAGGTAGTTCATATGTAACAATAATTAGGAGGAAGGGAAGGTTGAGGATATTGCATAAGCTAAGGAAGCGGTTTTCAAATGATAGACGAAGCGGACAGATCTAGCCACGTTTCTTGAAAGGTGGGAAGGGTCAATGAAAAAATTAAGCTAATTTAAGCAATCCTTTAAAATGTGGACTTTTTTTTGTTGCTTTATATCATAGGCCCATAATTGCAAAGCCCTATAGGCCCTTTTGATTTGAAAACTTAGTTGGTCTAGGTTAATGGTTCCAATGTGCCAGTAAGATACGTCGCTCTACTCAGAAGTTTTCATGAGTGAAACCTCATCCGAAGTCTACCTTTTTTTCTTAATGGGAACAAATTATAATGTCACTAGACTATTTAAAAGTAATGTAAAAAATAGTTGGTATGCTATAACAAGTAATCATTAACATTTTAAATATTAGGTATCATTGATTAAGCCTGATTTTTGTCAGTAAAAAACTTGGGAAAAGTACTCAAGGTATTTTTCTTGTTATTTTAAGAATAGTTTTGCTATTTAACATAAGGTCTGATATTTTATTTGCATAATTAAATGTTAGCAAGTACTTTTATGAACTTAACAAAATGAGTTCCTTGTTAAAATACTGTATTCCAATATCAGTTTCTTGTGGCTATATATTTTTACTGTTAAAGTTTGAAAAACAGCCCATTTTATGATATCCTTCAGTTTGGGGAACTAGGAGAAAAAGCATTGTTTTTTCAATTGAAGCCAAGTATTTTTCAGTCCAAAACTTACATATGTACAGGCAGGATGGGAATAATGAAGTTTACTCTACATTTTAAAGTATAAACTTTGGTTAGTCTTGTATAAATCTTTGAATGTTTATTTTTCTTTCTTTCTTTAAAAACTTACACTTCTCATAAGTTCCTTTTGTTCACCAACTGCTCAAAACTGAGTGATTTGCATTAAAGCTCTGTAGGTATTCAGCCATTCTCATGCCCACAGCTCAGAACCCTGCACCTTCTCTGAACCTTGGAAATGGCTGTGTGCACAACTTCAGCTATTACACTGTGGGTCATGTTTAAGTGTTAGGGGATTCTCTGTGATGCTTCCTTTGCTACTTCGCTGCGATAATCATTCGAGGCTGTAGATAGTGTCTCATTCTTCGTGTCAGGGTCACAGTAGTTGATAGTGCTCTTCAAGATTTACCCCTCTGATTGTCTGTTTATTTCAGTAGTTGCTGACTGAGGTGTATGGAAATCTTCAACTTGAATTATGAATTTGTTTCTCCTTTCACTTCTTGGTTCATGTATTTTGAAGGTCTGTTATTAGGTGCATATTTAGTTTTTCTAATGTCTTCTTGATGAATTGGGTCCACTATCTTGAAGCGCCCCTCTTTATCTCTAGTAATATGTTGTAAAATATCAAGTTTCCGAAATAACTTGCTTAGTTTGGGACAGAAGGTCTGATGTTACTCTTATTTTGTATCCCCATATGTAAATGTTTTTTGGACTCTTAAGACTTTTGCAGTGACTGTTTTAGTCATTTGATTAGGATGTGTCTTAGTATGGTTTTCTTTGAGAAAATACTGCTTAGATTTTAATTTTAATTTTTTTTACAACAAAATTTGGAAATGCAGGCCAATATTCAAATACTCCACTTGCACCAGCCCCTCCCTCCCTTCCTTCCTTCCTTCCTTCCTTCCTTCCTTCCTTCCTTCCTTCCTTCCTTCCTTCCTTCCTTCGACATTCTCGTTATACTTTTGGTATTATCTCTCTTGGCTCTTATGCTCTTTGATTCTTTAAAAAATTCTTTTTTTCTCTGCTTTATTTGGAGGGTTAGTATTGTCATCTTTTCAAGTTTACTGGTCTTTTCTTCTGCAACATATACTGTGTTCTTAATCCCATCCAGCGTTTTTTTTAAAATTTCTGATTATTATTTTTCATCTCTGGAAGTGTTACTTCTTCCATTTCTCTCCTTATTATGTTATTTTCCTTTACCTTTTCCAGCATATAGAGCTTATTTATAATCATTCTTTTAGTGCCCTCATCTATTAACTCCATAAAGTTTTATTTTTCCTGGGTTTCTTTATATTGATTGACTTTTCTTATTACGGGTCACATTTTCCTCCTCTTCATTTCTTTAATTTATGTTTATATGCTGAACATTGTGATTTCATATTGTTGGGTGAAGGAATTTTTTGTATTTTTTGTATAGTGTAGAACTGCCTCTTTGTACAGATGTAAATAAATTACTTGGTATCAGCTGAATTCTTTTGAGCCTTCTTTTTGAGCTTCGTCAACATTGGTCCAGAGCAGACTTTGTTGTAGAGTTAATTTAGTCATCCCTTGCGGTAATGCCTTTCCAAGGGTTAGAATCCATGTCCTTTGGAGGATAATTCTCCATTCTAAGTGCAGTTGACCCATGAACAACATGGGTTTAAATTGCACGGGCCACTTTGGCATGGGTTTTTTTCAGTTGGACATCGTTCGGTTGTTCCTTGCTGTTCAGCTGACTGCAGTTCACCTGACCCGTGCAGGTCAGACCTGTTGTTCAGGGATGAACTTGGCGACTGGGAACCAGTGTAAGTGGAGGGCCAACGGTAGTTATGTGTATTTTGGAGGGAGGTTGGTGCCCCACTTCCCAAATTTTTCAGATTCAGCTATAATCCCAGTTGGTATTATTAAAATTTTGTTAGTTGGTCTGTTTTTGTATTGTGTTTTAAGGGAAGTTTTATGGTCCAATAATAGCTTAGAGTTCTGTACATACACCGTTGTGTCATCTGCAGATAACGACAGTTTTACTTCTTTCCAATTTGGATGACTTTTGTTTCTTCTGGCCTGATTGCCGTGGTTAGGACTTTGGGCACTGTTTTGAACAGGCGTGATGAAAGTGCACATTCCTGTCTTGTGTTTTTGATCTTTAGTTTTTCCCTGTTGCTTATGATGTTAGCTGTGGGTTTGTCATGTATGGTCTTGATTACCTGTGGTATGTTTCATCTATTCCTACGTTGCTGAGAGTTTTTATCATAAATCGGTGTCAGATTTTGTCAAATATTTTCTTTTGCATCTGTTGATATGACCATATGATTTTTACTCATTTGAGCTTAGGTAGTGTTGAAAAAGATGATCAAAGCAGGAGGACTTCCTATACTCAATACTTAGATATCTACAATAATTACTTCCATGAAATAGGTGCACAGAGATAAAGAGAAGAAACAGAGCCTGGGAGAAGGTCAATATGTCCATGGACGCTTGCTTTAGAACAAATTGGCACTTTAATAAGGGTATCAGGGAAAAATTATTCAATAAATCATATGGGAACAATTGGTGATCATAAAGAAAAGAATGGCTCACGCTCTGTACTGTATGCAAAAGTCAATTTAATATTGATTGAACATCTCAACATGAAAGGCAAAAATTATACAATTTTAGGAGCTAATGCAAAGAGAACATTTTTGTGGTCTTTTGACAGGCAAAGAGTTATTAAAAAGAAATAAAAACCACTAATGTAAGTAAAAGTGGTGAACTTGATTCCCTTAAAATTAAGACTTTTTTTCTTGCAAAGTTACTTTTAGGAGAGTAGAGAGGCAAACAAAAGTGGAAGAACATATTTGTAACACATGAAATGGACAAAAGGCATATGTCAGAATATTCAAGCAGTTCTACAAATCAGTGTGACGATCCAGTTGATAAACAGGCAAGAGACATGAAAAGGTACTTCATAAAGTAATCCAAATATTTAAAAGCTGTGTGAAGGTGCTTAACCTCATTAGTAATATGAGAAATACAAGTTAAAACTGCAAAGAGACTGTCAGAAGCAACTAGAGTGGCTAAAAGTAAAAGAAGTTCAAATTTTGGGTAGGTAAGTTATGGAAATTCAGTGTGCACTGCTGATGGGAATGTATGTTCTTACAGCTACTTTAGGAAACTTTTTTTTGATGTTCACATGTCCTGTGACCCAGTAATTTCTTTCCATGGGTGTACCCTCGGGAGTAATGCATGATCACATGTACAAAGAGATGTGTTAATGAGATTGGTAGCAGCAGTGTTTGTGATAGCTTCAAATATAATACATTGTTCATAAAAATCGCCTAAAATTGTAATATAATCATATAAGGTAATAAAAATAGGTGAACTACTGCTGCAGACTCACACAGGTGAATATCAAATACATTTCTCAAAAAAAAGCCAGAAACGAAGAATTCATAACTTGCAATTCAACTTATATAAAGATAAAAATACACAAATTAAGCAGGTAAAATGTTTATATTTTATATTTGTATACATTATATATTAACACCAAATATGCCATTTTCTAATTTTATTGCTTGCTTATTTTCTATACTTTTTTCTATGCTCCTTTTCGTAGTCATTTAGAAATCTGATTCTGAATATAATGGTAAACCCCAAGTCAAGTTTATCGTTATAAATAAAGATAAGGCTATTTATTTATCTGTACTTATCTTTATAAATAAAGATAAGGTTAGACCTAGAGAAGCATTTATATAATTTGGGTGATAAAAGGTTAGAAGTTTTTAGCAAACGGTATTTGAATCATAATGTAAAAACCGAGATGGTTTCCGGTCATGATGATGCATCTTCTGCACATAATGTAACTATGGGCAGAGCTCCCCTCCACCCCGAAGCCGTGGCAAACGGAAAAGCCCTTGGGGTAGGTATAAGTGTCCGCATTCTGCAGGGAGGGAGTGTTAACGCTGAAAGCTTGTTAGTGGTGCTGAAGGACTGGAACATCACTTTCATTTCCACACCTCGCCTCGCTATGTCCACTACTTCCCTTGTGTGGCCCATGTGAAGACTGGACGTTGCTGTTAAGTGGGTGTAATTAACCTGGTAATGAAAGGTCATGTGTAGATGGGTAGTAGTCTTAATAAGGGCAGTTTACAAAGTCTCTTTTCTCATCATGATTTTAATAACACTGTGCCTATCTCTAAGGAGCCCACTGTGCCCTATGGTTATATCCTGTGGGGCACAGAAAATAACCTTCCTCCCAGCTTCTCTGAGTTCTTTTAGCTGGGCTAATAATCAATTAACATGAGGCAAATTAACAGGAGAAAATGCCCCAAATTTATTGCAGATGTACATGTGAGGGTGCCATAAAATGATTAGACCCATGTGTGCATTGGGCAGTTGAGGTGTACAACCATTTTGGAGAAAGGAAAATGGGGCAGGGGTCTGGGGCTTCGTGGGGGCAGTAGGTGATAACACCAGCAGCAGGGACAGGGCACATCGTGGCAAGCACATGCGTGCTGGGCAAGCCAGCACCAGTGGGACACAGGGAGTTTAAGAACAGACTCTGATTGGGTCCTGCCTGTGTGTCACACTTGATTCAAAAAGGCTACGCTGCTAATATTCCCTTCCTGAATCAGGTTCTTCTTTCTGAATTTCTTTAGGCAGGTAAGGGGGAGGGTCAGAGGGTCTTTGAGTCTTTTGTTTCTTAATAACCAGCATAAAATCAATATCCTGAAAGGCATATTTGGGATGGCGAAACTTTGGTCCCTTCAGTCCTCCTCAGAGGTCGAGCTGGGTGCTTGCTTAACCGACTGAGGTAAAAGTGAGTCACTGAAAAATCATGTGCCATGTCATTGGTATACCTAGAAAGAAAATATAAAGTGTATAGACTGGTCATTCTGATAAAAATTTTGAACTTGTAATGTCTTTTTTAGTCAATAGTTTGAATTATTTAACATGATTAATACTTTATATCACTTTTACATAAAGGTATGTCTTGCTTTAAGGAAGCACAACTAAACAACTTCATTCTACCTGTACAGTTAAATGAAGGGAGTAATACTGGCATTAAAAAGTTGCTTCTAGTTTCTGTAACATTTAGTTAACTTCTGTAGCAAATTTAAGATGATTTGTTACCAATATTGGTGACCAACATAATTTTTAGAAGTGTGTTGCGTTTTGTATAAAACAAGGCATACATGTATTTCTGTAGTTGGAACAGGCTCTTAACATTTCATGCTATGCCTTTCCTCTAATCTTTAGCATTCAGCTTTAAAGTGCCCTGAATCTGAAACACAGGGTCAAAGCACACACAAATGTACCGCCTGTTACTAATCAAGAGAAAGCCAGGTACAGGCAGAAAGATGCCATATTTAAACCACTTCGGTTTTTAGATTTTACCTGAAACATTTCATAGAATAAGCACGTGATGAGAGGTGATATTTTGGCGTTCCAAAATACCAGGCAAATCCACCGATATTCAGTATTTCAGTTTTCCTAGCTTTTGTGCAAGTCCTTTGGAGGTGTGAGAGCCAGGCCACAGCTAGCCCTCGCAAAGATAGACAAAGGCCCCCTCCCAGTTTCAGGTGGATGCTGGCCTCTGCTAGGTTTCTGGGGCTCAGAGAGGGAGAACAAGCTGGCTCTCAGCCCCCATTTGCCTTCTCTTGGCGCCACACCCACGGGCAGGGTTCAGCCTCCATCCACTCTTGTTCATAGTGACTTTCAGGCAAAATGATTTCTTGCCCCTCTTCTGATAGGGGTGTAGACTTTGCGTTGTCGTGCTGCTCAGAATACCTGTCACGATGCCCAGAGTGCTTTGAGTGGGTTTTTAGTTACTAAGGATTATTTGCTCAGTGCTGTCTGTCTTTCTGGAATCAGATGCTAGCGTTTTGAATTTTACCTAAAATTTATAACAACCTACTATAAAAGTAGGCTTTATAAAATTACGTTTGAACATTTGTTTCTTTATGAAAGTTATATACAGCAAAAGTGCATTTATATTCAAAGGAAAGGGATTTTTGTGGTGGTTGTTGAATCATTTCTTTAGGTAGGGACTAATAGCCATCATTGCGTCCATACAACATAGCATTGTGTTTTAAAAATATGTAACTGGATGCAGTAGGCACAAGTCGGCTACAGTTCTGGCCGAAATGAAATCTCTAGTTATTTTCCATCAAACAATAGTTGATGATAGTCTTAAATTAATTCAGCATTTGAATTTCTGCCTGGATTTAATTTTTGGTAAACACTAATGGAAACAACCTATTTTAGAGGGAACAAAGAAAGACTGTTTCTTATTAGAAGTAACTGAAAGATAATTCTGTAAGGGCAAAGAACCTCTGATTGCATTACAACTTACAGAAAGATAGTTTCCCTCAACTTTGGCAAAGAGAATGTATAGTCTGATTGGTTTTTTGTTTGTGTATTTTATAAGGGAATATAGTGCATAATCGTGTGCATGTGTCTGTCTGTGTGTGAGTAATGTTGCACTATATGGTACTGAAATTGGGATTAAAATTATTTGACATAGCTTGATTCTGACTTTTCAAGGAGATCTTTTAGCAAAGTGGATAGCCTTTAGAGTTTCTTGCTTGATTGGATAATATTTTCCCCCTTCTAATAGATAGTAATTAGATGACCCAGGGGATTCATACTCAAATGCAGTAAACTTTTCTAATACTTTTTTAATATAATTGAAAGTTTCTGAAATCAAGAATCATATAGCTCTGGCTGGGTTGCTCAGTTGGTTGGAGCATCATCCCATACACCAAAAGGTTGCAGATTCGGTTCCCAGTCAGGGCACATAACCTAGGTTGTGAGTTCAATCCCTGGTGGGAGCTCATGCGGGTCTTTCTCTTTCCCCCTTCTTCTCTCTCCAAAATAAATAAAAAGCATGTCCTTTGGTGAGGATTGAAAAAAAAGAATCATATAGAATGCTACTAGGGAACTCTATAATAAAATTGAGAAAACAGTTCCATTTATTATAGCAACAAAAGAATAAAATAATTGGGAATAAATTTAAGAGAGGTGCGACACCTGTACACTGAAAACTACAAAACATCATTGAAGGAAATGAAGACCTAAGTAAATGCAAATGCATGCTGTGTTTATGGATGGGAATACTTAACATTATTATGATTGAATGACTCCTCAAACATTGAATGCAATCTATAGCAACATCTTAGATGGGTTTTTTTTAATTTTGTAGAAATTGATAAGCTGATCCTAAAATTTACATGGAAGTTCAAAAAGCCCAAAATAGGTAAAAAATAACCTTTGAAAAAAATAAAGCTGAGGACTGCCACTTCCTGATCTTAGAAATTACTGCAAAGCTGCAGCAGTGAAGACAGTGTGTGGAACTGGCACAAGGGACTAACATAAAGATCAATGGCATAGAATTGAGAGTCCAGAAATAAACCCTTGCATTTAAGGTCAGTTGATTTTTGGCAAGGTTGCCAAGACCATTCACTGGGGAGAAATAGCCCTTTAAACAAGTGGTGCTGGGGTACCTAGATATTGACATGTAAAGGAGTGAAGTTCGTTTTTTGCTTTACACTATATACAAAAATTGGCTCAAAGTAGATTGAAGACTTCAATGTAAGAGCTAAAATTATATTAGTTAAAGCTTCGTGACCTCGCATTAGGTAGTGGGTCCTTAGATGTGACACTGAAAGCACAACCAGCCAAAGAAAATAGGCATAATGACCTTTATCAAAATCAAAAACCCCTATGCTTCCAGGGATGCTATCTCAAGACAGTGAATACACAGCCTGCCGAATAGGAGAATGTATTTGCAAATCACATCTGATAAGGGTCTAGTATCCAGAATATATAAAGAACTCTTTTATAACCTAACAATGAAACGATGAATAACAAAAGGATGGGAATAAACTTTTCTCCAAAGATATACCAATGGCTGATAGGCACATGAAAAAATGTTTTACATCATTAGGGAAATGCAAATGAAAACCACATGAGATACCATTTCACACCAGTAGGATGGCTGTAATAAAAGAAAGTAACAAGCGTTGGTGAGGATGTGTAGAGATCGGAACCCTTGTGCTGTATGGCGCTGGCGGGGATGTAAAAGTTTCTGATGCCTTGGACAGCAGTCTGGCAGTTCCTCAGAAAGTTAAACGTACAGCCACCATGAGACGCAGCAGTTCTGCCCCTGGCTACTGTATACCTAGGAGAACTGAAAACATCCCCACACAGAAACCTGTGTTCCGTTAATCATAGCATTATTCATGAGAGTTAATACATACAGTGCCCTGACTGGGCCAACCCATACAGACAGAAGGTAGACTAGTAATTGCCAGGAGTTGGGAGGGGTGGAATGGGAAATGTCTTGCTAATGGGCACTGAGTTTTCTAGGGGGATGATGAAAATATTCTAGAATTAGATACTGGGAATGGTTGCACAACTTTGTGAATATCGTAAAAAGACAAACCCAGTGATGTTTATACTTTAAAAACATGAGTTTTTATGGCACAAGTGAATTATAACTTTTTGAAATTCACATAGAAATGAAAACAGATTGACCTCTGATACAATTTATTATCAAACCAGGATATTCTGATAGTGAGGGGCCTTGCCTAATAATTATGTCCACCCTCAGAGTGGACATAAAGCTGGCTGTTCCAGGTAAACCAGAATGTATGTTCTCCTTCCTTCCTTGAGTGTTTAAACTGTCCTCTTTCTCCTTATAGAAGAATATGAGGGATATAAAACTCTTGTATCTTTATCAAATATGGGAAAAAGAAAAAGGCTAAAAAACCCATGTAAATCAAGGAACAGGGAGAGAAAGTACTTCTTTGTGGAAATGAACATAAATGTGTGTATCAAGCGCAATCAGGACTTGACAAATGAGTCAAGGACTTGACAAATGTGATTTTTGTCACTTCACTCTTGCACATAGCCAGTGTTTGAATGAATGAGTAGTCTGGTGTTGTGATAAAACAGTTTCTCTGAGCTAGGGATGTGCATCATCATAATCTGTGGAGCTTTAAAAAATTACTGTTGCTGGGGCATTAGTCTCAGTTATGATTTAATAGTTTCGTTGTGGGGCCAGAGTAAGTTCATGAATGCAAAATAAATGTTTTAGCCCCTCAGTTGAATCTAGTATCCATTTAAATTGAGAGCTGCTGCATTCCATCAATGAGTTTTATCGATCCATTTTTTGAAATATATACTTATTATTGTTTTGTGCATAAATAGTAAAAGGCAGCAGGGTCTGTGAGAACCTCAGTCTAAACTATGCCCGCTCATCATTTTGTTTTCAGGACCAGTCTGGGGGTAATACAGAAATTGTGATTCGTCAAGAATCACTTTAGTCATTTTAATTCTTCAATAATAGAGATTGGGAGGAATGTTATTGTTTATGGGTTTTTTTTTTTTTTTTAACGTTATCTTAAAGCAAGAGTAGTAGTGGGAAGTAGGTTCAAGCTGAGTTCCTTTGCAGATACTTGAAACTATTCTCTTGATAGGCAGGGAAGGGCATCATCCCTGCTGTGCATAATAGGAGGGGCTGGGAGATAGAGACCTGTTAAGTCAGAACTCTCTAAGTTAGCTGAAACCCGCCCGTGGCCCTTCTATTTTGACAGCCCACTGTAGCCTCCGATAACTTGCCCTCTGGGGGCAATGGAACCGGGGGAGGACATAGTGCAATGCTGTGGTCCTTTCACATCTTCACTTTCTTTTGTGAATCCGTGTACAATTTAATAGAAATTACATTAGTGCTCTGCTGTTGAAAAGTAGCGTTGACTCATTAAGTGAGAGTCGGATGGCTCTTGAAGATTTTGAAGTTTAGTTTATTTCGTGATGGATCATGTCCATCCAGAAATGTCTCTGTGACCTTTTTGACTGATAGCTTTTCTTCAGCTGCTGCTTAGTAATTCCAGGGGTCATTCTGATGGGTGGCTGGATGGGAGGGGAGTTGGGGGCGATGGGTGAAAAAGGGGAGGAGATTAAGATGCACAAATTGCCAGTTATAAAAAAACAAGGCATGTGAAGTGTATGTAGCATAGGGAATATAGTAATACCTCTGTGGGGTTCTGGATTTACCAGGGTGATCACTCTCTAAGTTACATAAATGTCTACTCACTGTGCCGGACACCTGAAATTGGTACAATATCATATGTTAACTGTAATTGAAAAAAAAGAATTAAAAACAGCTCCAGTGATGATGCTATGCTGTTACAGCGAAACCTGGCATTAGAGCCAGAATTTCAATGCGGCCTCCTCGTGTGATGCTGCATGAATAGTACTTGTGGCCCCCAGTCCCTTCACCAGGAAATGGAGCAAATGCTAACTGCCTTATAAGGTTCCTGTGACTGTTAAATGAGATAGCATGCCCTAACGTCTCACATGCTGTCGGCGCATACTGGTGATTGGATGGAATGCTACTTACCTCCCCTTTTCCATTGATGAGGAACAGTGGACAACCTTCAAAAGGTTGGCTCTCGGAGAGTTTTCAGAGTTCGGGGCCTGAAATCTTTCTTAGACTGTGATTAATTGCTTTCATTCATTAACTAAGCAACTATTTATTGAGCTTCTGTTTTGGTTAGGCCCTTTGGTAGCCGCTCAAGTTACAAGGGAAAAATACAATAGATTTGATCCTCTTCATCACTGAGCTTACAGTTTGGTGGGAGTTGGGAGAGAGAAAATTAAACATTTCATTGTACAAGTAATTACATTACAGTCGTGATGAATGCCATAAAAGAGAAGCAGAGTGTGCTCTGAAGTATGTTAGGAGCCCTAATGTAGGTTGGGTTAGGGAACATTTCATGGAGGAAATAATGGTAATACTGAGACATGCAGAATGTCTAGGACTCTTAGTAAGGGGACGCCGCATTTGGGGTGAGACCTCATAAGAGGGGGCCAGCCGATTTTGTGTGTGAAGACCCTGCAAGGAGTCAGGAGCTTTCAAGTACAGAAAGGCCTGTACCTGACGCTTACTGAGCAACAGGAAGAGTGGCAGAGAATAAGGGCTGTGGGTAGGGGCAGAGACAAGATTAGACAGGACTTTGTAGGTCACATTCAGGGCTTGGGCTGTAAGAACAGTGGTGACATTCCAGTATTTGGATTTTATTTTATATTTAAGATATTTTTTTGAAGATTTTATTTATTTATTTTTAGAGATGGGAGGGAAAAGAGGGAGATTGAGAGGGAAACATCAATATGTAATTACCTCTCGAGCGTCCCCTACTGGGGACCTGGCCCGCAACCCAGGCACGTTCCTTGACTGGGAATCGAACCAGTGGCCCTTTGGTTCATAGGCTGGCACTCAGTCCACTGAGCCACACCAGCCAGGAGCCGGTATTTGGATTTTAAAGTTGCTCCAGCAAAAATGGGGAAATTGGATTGGAGAGAAATACGAATGCCCACTGAGACCAGTTAGTGGACTGTTGCAAAGCCTAGGCTAGGGCGGCAGTGGTGGTTTTGGGAAGGAGAGTCCTATGCTGTGAGTGGGAACCAAATCTTGTAGTGACTTTCTTCTTGTGGTCATAAAACTCAGCAGAGATTTTATAAATGGGAGTGATTTGGCTAGGTAGGATGTTTAAACTGGGCAGGGGAAAGGTGTCAATACAGGAAAGGTTTGGTTTTAAAAAATGTTGGATTTTGCAATACCTGTAGGATGCCCAGAGTGAGTAGTTGAGAATGTGGTTGGAAATACAGGGCCCGTTAGGCTGGTGATTTCGCTCTGGTGTCCAAGTGGTGTCCAGGGCCTTTGCAGTAGGTTGGTGACCCAAATACCTGGTGTTTGTCTTTAATGCACATTTCACAGCAGTTTGGATGCATCTGCTGTGATTTTCTTACCATTTGTAAACTTATTTGTGCTGCATACCACACTAAGGGTTTTATGTTATCTCTCTTAATTCTCACAAATGTCTGAGCATTATTATCATCCTGATGTTTTTAAGACATGGCACCTGAAGCTTAGAGAAGCTAAGTAACTAAGGTTAGCCATTAATAGGGGTGGAGCTGAGGTTTGAACCCAGCCAGGCTGGCTGCAGCACCTGTCCTCTTAACCACTAGCAGATGCCACTCCTCCGCGATATTTGACCCAGCAAGTAAACTAGACTGAGAGTGACTGAGCGAGAATGCATTTGTTGACCTTCGAGGGAGCCGCGTGTGCTGTGTGCGCTTGTGCCTTAGGTGCGTTAGTGTGCTTTCTCATTTACCTTAGTATTTACGTGTTCTGTGAGGTATTTGGTGTCTGCTCTGCTTTAAGAATGGAGAAACTGTGGCCCAGATGGCCTAGGTGACCTGGTCAGTTTCCTTAATGGCTAGTTAATGGCAGAGCTAGGATTTAAAATGGGCTCTTTTACTCTAAGGCGAGTATATTTTCTATTCCATTACTTAAAAATAAGAACTGTGTTGACCTAAAAATGAGAACTTTTTCCTTGAGGAACGTGATGGATTTAATGGTTATATACCAAACTACAGTCTTGTTCTTACAAATAAATTATAGATCGTCAGTGTTTAAGGTGGTACATTGAATTTCAAGGTTAAACAGCTAAACACATTGAAATACTTAAAAATAAAAGGTAGCTTTTATATGTATAGAAAGTAAAGATTTTTGTTTGTTTTAGAAGAGAGAAAATGGGAAGATATTATCTAGCAAATTCGTGTTTATTTTATAGTGTCTTTGAAGAAATGAGACAAAAATCACAATATTGATGTATTCGATGGCTTTTTATAGTCTGTAGGTAATTGTTAGCATTTTTATAGGACTGCGTCTTGATTTTGCTCAATTCAGTCATTTAATTTTCTTTGTTTCCTTTTTAATTTGAGAGGACAATTGAAAATTCATGTAATGAGGTAACATAGCATAATGTATTTTCAATATTGGCTTCTCTTGGTATAAGAGTTCAAGACTTTTATGTCACCAGTACTTGTGAACTGCCTACTGGATATCAGTGAGAGGCAGTTAAGCCTAGTATTAACAGTATAGCTCCTTCTTCAGGATGTGACTTTGGGATAAAGAATGTTTACCTCAGTGAGCCCTCTGCACAAAGACTAGTCTGAGGCACAGTCTTAAGAAAAATCGCCTGTGGTCTGTCTGCCTTCATTGTTTTGTGCTGTGAGTTGATGAGGTGGAGCGTCTTTCGGGTACTGAATGCCTGTAAAGTCACTCGAGGTTGAGGTTTCTTTGGGTGTCTGAGCTGCGGCCACGAGCGTTCTTATCACAGTGAAGGTGAAACCCTGTCTCACTTGGCCAGCGGAGCCTGTCTGGAAAAGATACTCGACTTTGGCTGGGTGGCTGGATGTGTGAGAATTTTGAAGCAGTTTGTAAGGTTCTTGAGAATTTTAGGGAGCAGTGAGTAGCTAAGTCAACAAACTATTCTACTGTCTCCTACTTTATCTTTGTTACGGTCAGTTATTAGTTACCATTTCTTGTAAAGACTGTGCTGTACCGAGTACCTGTAGGATATCAAATACCTTTCTTTAGAGCCACATAGGAAACTTTCATTTTTAAGGCTATATATGTGCTTCACTATGTGATTTATATTTATTTACAAGGCATTTTCATTTTCTGTATGTATCATCTGCTATTTTGACTTGGAAAATTTTGGTCTTACGACCATTTGTACATCTCTTACATCTAAAATAAAAAAATAGAACAAAATGATAGATCATGGAAAAGTGTTTATGATGTGGTGTGAAACTAACCTGCCTGAACCATTTAAAAATGATCTGTAATTTATTTACCCTTTTGGGAACAGATTACAGTCCGCTCTTAAACTGTCCGCCATGCATGAGTCAGGTGGGTGCTTTCTGCTGCAAGTGACGGAGAGGCTGACCGAGCAGTCAGCGTCTGACCATCTTGTCTGACGAGAAGGTCGGAGTTAGGGTGGTTCCAGCGGCGGTGAACTTGGGTCGCTCTTCTCTATCTTCTCTGGCGTTCTCATGGTCTGCCATTTCAGTCTAAGTTTATGTAGTTTTCCTTCCCTGCTAGCACAGTCCCGAGGCAGAGTGTGGCTGACCTGGACTGCCTTTATGCCTGTGGGGGAGGAAAAATGCAATTAATTAATCGTAGACTTCTTTGCTCTGGATTGCTTCTAAAGATCCCATCTTATTTTCTGTTTCATCTTTTGTTTTCATTGTTGACACCGAAGGAATGTGAACTGTCTTCTAGGTATCTACTGATGCTTATTTTTAAATTACATATATACATCAAGGAAAATGAACATTAAAAAAAGAATGGAGAATGACAAGTGTTTCTCTCTGCAGTCAGAAGTCCCTCAGACAGGGGAGGGTAAGAATAGTGTAGGAAATGTAGAAGCCAAAGAACTTACATGTATGACCCATGGACATGAACTATAGGGGGGGAATGTGGGAGGGAGGGGGTGGGCAGGATGGAGTTGAGTGAAGGGGCGGAAATGGGACAACTGTAATAGCATAATCAATAAATATATAAAATAAAATTTAAAAAAAAAAGAAAAAAAAGTCCCTCAGACAATAAAGAATCCCGTCAATAGATCCAGTCCACTTACTATGATGTCCATGGTGTAACATTAAAACATGTTATTGAAACATGTTAACAAGAGTGAATGCTGTTGGTGAAAATCTGATGTGTCTCGTCATGAACTTTGAATCCAGGCAAATGAAAAGATGATTCTTCCTTTCATAGAATCAGTCTTCTTCCATATAACAGCTTTTTCTGTTACGATAAATGTAAATTTTTTTAGGTTTATAGTATCTGATGAATTTCTGTAAATATCTTATTAAATTTGCAAAAATTTAAAATTGATGTTTGCCTTTTAGATATTCCCTAGGTGGCAGCCAAGCCTATGCTGGCCTCATTAATTTTATGATCAACAAATGGGTACTTGGAGTTGAAATAAACTGAGTATTAATAATGAGTATAATTTTTAAGCGCCTGTTACACCAAGTGCTGAACAGGTGCTGTATTTTTAGGAACCATCACAAAATCTCACGTGAAATTCATTATTCTCGTGTACAGATTTGAAAGCAAAGGGCGAGAGACGTTTACGTGACTGGGCCCCAGACTTGTGTATCTGGTGAATAACTGACGCCTGGGAAGGGGGCAGAAACTTGTTTGTGTGTCACTACATCTTTTGTTTGGCCCCTGTCTTCGGTGCGAGCACATGGGACAGGTCCATGGAGAAGAACACAGTCCCCTGTGTCTGGGGACTCCAGAGGTCCTAGACTCGCATGCCAGCCCATGCAGCCTTTAAGAATGGATTCCTTCTTACCAGCTTTTGTGGTAGAAGCCTGTAGTCTCAGAGAAACCTGTCAGCCTTTGGAATTCCATCCACATGGCTGCCTTGCAACCTTAGCTTTTTGATAAGCTCAAGAAAAGTTATGCCTTGTAAAGTGTTTGGCTCTTTCTCTCTGTTAGGATAGGAGCAATGTTATCTTGAGGCTTTTTAGTGTCCTCAGCTGAAGTTGTACAGTGGATCCTGGGGCAGTGCCGGGGTTAGAGACTCACAGTCGAATAGAATGGAAATACACCAGAATTTCTTAGGATGCATTTGTTCGTTGTTAATTAATTGTATAAATTAATATCGGCCCTATGAGGAATAAGTTGTCTTGATTTCATTTAGGAATGAAAGGCAGGATTCTGTTAGGAGTCTTCCTGCTGTTTATCATGGCCATAGATGTGTTAGGAAAATGAAGCAGGGTAAAGAATTTTGTTCTGTGGTCTTTTTACATTCTGTGTCTGTCTATAGAAAACAGTGATTGTAACCTAGGATGCTCTGTAGAGCTGGATTATTCTTATAGAAATGTATAAGTCTCCTGTGCTTTTGATATATTTACTGTATTTTACATATAACTAAACACTGAAACACTTGATGCTATATTCCTCCTTATCCTTGGCTGTACTGGAAATATATATTTTTTCTCTATTTGAAGTCAGTAAATACCTTTTCAGATAAACAGAGCAACTTTCACTGATTAGAAGTATTTGTTTTTATGATCTTGCTTGTCTTAGTGTCTGAAAATCTAATTATCTTGAAAAAGTGCAAAGTTTTTACCTTTCAGGGATTGTCCTTCTCTCTAATAATATTGTTGGACACGAGACCCTTGCCCGCATGACAACTGCGTAAGACTTTATTTGGTGTTGCCCTTATCTGTCCCGCTTCTTTTCCTACCAGCTCTGGCACTTGGGGTGGGCTTCCTGTGTCTCTGGCTGCATTTTATTTGTGTGGAATAGAAGGAGACTGGGATGCACGTCTATTTGTAAATTATTGAATAGTAAGCATTATAAAGTAACATGAAGGCCTAGGAAAATGTTTAATGCAGATAAGTGTTATTAACAACAACTATTCCCGGTGATTTTCTGTTGATCCGCAGATGGGAAATTTTCCTCCATGCGTCTCTGAGCAGTGAAGTAAAGTTGGACGAGCATAACCTTTGTTCCCCGAATAATGATGTCTTTAATAACTGGATATCCTTCCACTTCACACGGCATCATTTTGATGAGGATTTATGTTGTCTGTGTGGTATTCACAAGGATAAAGTTGATCTTTGTTCAGTAGAGGTTGTAATTTTCAAATGATAAAGACTTCACTTTTAGAAGGGTTTTATACATATTAATTAGAATCATAGGATGTTAAAGCTGCAATATTGGCTAGCATTTATACATTTTATATCTACTTGCTACTGTAATAAGAATTTTATGCCTGTTAGTGAGAGGTAGATGGACACCAAATGCCTCTGGAGGTGCTAATGTAAGAAGGATGCAAATGTTCTTGCTGGGACCTCAAATGTGAGGAACTATCAGACAAACCTAAATTGGGAAATATTGTGTAGAAAAACTGGCTCGTATTCTTCACAATATCAATGTCGTGAAAGCCAAAGGCCAAGAAATGTTTCTACGTTTAGGCACACTAAAGAGACTGACAGCTCCGTGTGGTGTGGGATCCTGGATAATGTGGTACTGTCCGGGGGGTGCTTTAAAGAACATTATTGGGACAACTGGCAAATTGGAGTATGGCCTGCACTTTAAAGTACTGTATTGGCAATGTATTTCCCGGATTTGATTATTGTACTTCAGTTATATAAGAAAATATTCACATTCTTAGGCAATTCACACTTTAAAGATTGATATATGCAATTTACCCTCAAGGTGTTCAGAGCAATGCGTTTTTAACGTGTGCAAGAATATTATAGTAGGTCAAGGAATATCTATGTCCCAAAGTACAGGCAAGTAGGAGGAGGCAGCCACCTGCAGCTCGATTGCAGCGCGTCTGGCGTGGCCATATGGATGGGAGCAAGGAGGAGGGGAGGAGCCAAGCTATGGGAGTGGTGGTGGGTGGAAGTCTTTGGCTTCTTCTCTCCCCGCCGTGACCCTTTGCCACAGTGGGATACAGGGTTTCCGTGGTGGGTCTGGGCTGGAGATGGGCTTGGAGGGGGTGCCTGCCACTGTCTGCTGCAGGGAGACTGACGCAGGGTGCTCCTTTCTTCCTCTTCCTGCGGCAGCAGAGTGCAGCTGTGTCTTTAGGAGTTACAGAGCCCCGCTCAAGGGTCTAGAACAGGCCCGGCTCCGTTTCTTATCAGCTCTGGCCTTGCGGGAGTGAAATGTATTGCCTGAGCTTTGGTTTTCTCAGACTGAAAATGAAAATAATAATAATGCCTCTCTCATAAACGGTGTGCGGATTTGAGAAGGTAAAGTGTGTGAGTGTTTCGCTGTTATTAGGTACCATGACCCTCGAAAAACTTCATTTTTCCATTCAACCAACTAATAAATGAGAGAAAATGTGTTCGTTGTCTGAGTCGATGGTTATGAACGTGCTTGTGGGGTGAACCGGCAGTGAACGTATTTTGAATATTGTGAAAAGATACTTGAAAGGCCTGACAGAAGCTTTGAAAAAGCATTTTCCCCAAATGGACGGAGGAAGTGGATGACGGGAGACCCCATTTCCCACCACTGTTTGAAAACGGCCGGGTGTATGCCTGCATTTGTGAAGGGGCTTCAGAAGCCATCTTGAGGCAGCAGTTCGCTGGACAAAAGTTACCTGCTTTTTTGACTAGGAACGAATTTTCAGTAATTCAACCCTGTCAAAGAACATTGCTCAATCTTTCCCTTTTCTGATTAAGCACACATAGGAGATGGGGGTTTTTGATCTGGTTTACATTAAAACTGAAAATTGGAGTTGTCTTCCTGAGTAAAATGGAGCTGAATCCCTCTTTAATTTTTTGTAATCTCATTCTTACGAAGGGAGTTATTGTTTAAATAAGCATTTTTACAGATCAGGCCATTTGACTTATTGTTACTTACAGTTAACACGATTATGTACATATTATGTTATATATGTTTATATAAAGGCAGGGTGGGGCAAAAGTAGTTTTACAGTTGTACGTGAAACAGTTTGTTCTTGTATAATTTATTAATTTTATTTTTTCCATATGAATATCTGCAAACCTACTTTTACCCTACTCTGTATATATGTAGTTGCCATATACTATACATGTTATATGTATCTATTTACCCCATATAGTCATGGAAACTATAACTAACAATACCATGATACATATATACATACCAAAATTCTCTTGCTTCCATTTTACTTCATATTTGATTGTTTTTATTACTTTAAGGCTATCTTGCATTTGTGGCAAGTTACATTAATTTTTCTGTTACAGCAGTAATACAGTTTAGTATTTACATACATGTATTAAAGTGAAAAAGGCAGTCCGGAGAAAGATGACGTAGACTGGTGCAGAATCAGGAGTAAGACTGCGAAGCGAGCGTGTGAGTGAAGTTAAGGAACACGTGCTGCGTCACAGGAGGAAAGTTCCTGGGTGTGCGAGCAAGCGAGCGAACTGAGTTTGGATGGCACATTTTTTTCCTTGGACTTCAGTTTCTTCTTTGCTGAAAGGGTACAGGTTACAATACAAAATGATTTCTTAGGTAAGTTGAAAATTAGAGGATGATGCACTTTTCAAGTATCTTATTGGAGTGTGGTAAAGAACAAGGTTTAGGTGAAAGTGGGTCATGGAACAGTATTGACTCGCATTCTTTCTTCCCCTTCTTTTTGTCGATAGACTATTTACGGAGAAAGGCCGAGATCAAGTCAAGTATCTGCTAAGCTTAAGGAAAAAATTTAAACTGTGTGTAAACTCTCTATAAATTTAAACGCTATATGTATTAATATGTAATATGTTACTAATATATGTTAGTACTTTTATCTCGTGTTTAACTTGCTTTTTAAATATATAACTTTACGTACTGATTTGACATTCATTTATTGGATTATTTACAAGATAATGTTTTCCATTTAATTTTTTCTGATTTTTATTGCATATGCAAAAAAGGTATCATATGTTGTTTCAAGGGAAGTAAATGTGTGAACTAGCATGCACACAGTAAATAAAGTACTTTGTTTTCTGGTCATAAATACTACTAACATATATGTTCTTTGGCTAATCCCTTCAGCCCTGGCCTCTGACAGCTGTCAGTCTGCCCCATGTGTCCACGCCTCTGCTTCTGTTTTGTTTGTCAGTTTATTTTGTTCATTGCTTTCCACATACAAGTGTGAGCATGTGGTATTTGTCTTTCTCTGACTGGCTAATTTCACATAGCATAATAACCTCCAGGTCCATTCATGCTGTAACACAACATAAGATTTCCTTCTTTTTTACAGTCACTTAGTAGTATTCCAATGTGTGAATGCAGCACAGCTTTTTTATCCACTCACCCACTGCTGAGCACTCGGGCTGTTTCCACATCTTGGCTATTGTCAGTAACACTGTTGTGGACATAAGGTTGCATATATTCTTTCAAATTTGTGTTTCAAGATTCCTAGCATAGATTCCCAGAAGAGGAATCGCTGGGTCAAAAGGCAGTTCCATGCTTAGCTTTTTGAGGAAACTCCTTACTACTTTCCACAGTGGCTGCCCAGTCTGCATCCCCACCAGCAGTGCACGAAGGTCCCCTTTCTCCACATCCTCGCCAGCACTTGTTGTTTGTGGGTTTATTGGTGATGGCCACTCTGGCAGATGTGCGTCATATCTCACTGTGGTTTTAGTTTGCATCTCTCTGATGATTAGACACAGAGTACACTATGGTGATGGCCAGAGGGAAGGTGGGATTGGGGCTGGGTAGAGCTGGGGAAAGGAGACATCTGTGATAGTGGCAACAATAAAAAAATATAAAAAATAAGTAAATGTTAATAACATGGCATGCTTGCAAATATATTGTTAATAGTAATAATGAATCACTTTCCCACAGATATTTGCACACGTATTTCATTCTAGCCTCCTGTGGTACATATAGCATGTATAATTTCAATTTTCCTGTTACCAAAAAAGTTTCTTTTACTTTGAAATTGTCAGATACCAGAGGTTATTCAACTATTTTAGGGCTAGGTGTTTTTTCACTCAACTGCTAATAGTCCTTCTCAGTCGGAAAGTGCTTTCAAATTCAAGCAAGTTGTGAAGAAAGAGTAACTGGAAATTGCACAAAACACTCCTGTAGAAGGGACATTTTAGTAATGTTTAAAGTTCATGCTTTCTGGCCTCCTTTTTCTTCTTGATTTTAAAGGCAGCCATGGGTTTTTGCTGTTTGTAATAATTCTTCTCCTTAGCACAGCAATGGCACTTATTTTAGAAAAAGTAAATGTAATTTTAAAAACCATCCACAAGTTATTAATTTCAGTGGCATGAGTCTGCATGCAGTGCCATCTTTTGTTGCTGCACAGCTATATCAGTAGAATTATTAAAAGCATGCTAGAATTATATATTTTCCTGCCCATAAAAATGCATTGTGAACACTTGTAAAGTGTTTAGGCCTTATTATTGGCTACCATATTTTATTATATAAACAAGTTATCCCTGGGTGCTTGCATAGTACTTGCCCTTTATGTTTTCATATTTCTATTGCATTGGGGTGAGAGCATCCATACACATATTTTTGTCATTGTCTTACTATTTTCTTAGAATTTTTGAAAATGAAATGGAATTTTCAAGGGAAGCTGAAATTCAGATTTCTTTTGAAAAAAACATTAAAAAAATGTCGACCAAATTGTTTAAAAACCTTATATCTAGAGGATGATTTTGGCCTATTTATCTTCAAAGACAATGACAAAATGTTTTGTTCCGTGGTGCTCTTGCTTTCTTTTCATTTTATATTTTTATTCCTAAATGGGTACATTTTTCCTACAATATTAATATTATCGAGATGCCCAAGACTCCCTGTGGTGTATTTTTAGCTCTGATTTCTGAGTTTTATATCAGCTTCCTATTTGACATTTTCAGTTGTGTGATCCATGACCATTTCAAGTTTAATAAGTCCAAAATTGAATTCTTAAGTTTCCTCTCTTTTAAAGAAAGAATGAATCATTTTCTCTTGATAGATACCTGTTTGTTTACTTACAACATTCCGTTGTTGATCATACAGTTACTTTATTAGAAAATTTATTTTAGTAGCTTTCGAAAAAATATAGTTGATTTACTAGAATCATCAAAATGGTGTGTTTTGATGAACAAACTCAGAGTGGTGTTGATTTAACAAGGGCCAAGTTGAATGGAAAGTTCACCTTCTGTTTAAAGTCCGTGCTCCTAAAATATTTATATACTTAAGCAACAAGTTTTTTTTTAAAACAGTAAGCAAAATCGATTTTAAAAGGCTGAACAGCTGTATCAGCATCAGTGTAACCTGGCCTGGATCCGAGCGCTAGACTCTGCGTTAATCTGTTCAATTAAGACAGCAGAACTCATACTGGGGATCTTCGTAAAGCTCTAGCTCCTGGCTTTCTTTAAATGACATACAAAAAAATTTCAGCCGAGAGTTCAGTTTTAACTGATTTTTTTTACTGTATTATTGTTGCCCGAATACAGTTATAGGCCTTGGGGACTTAATTAGAGAGATTCATTTTTATCCCCTAGGTAAGATATTTTACTTTCTCTGTGGGGAAAAAAAATTCCCAACTGTGTTTGCTGAAGATAGGCTTTATAGTTTTAAAGGTAGGTTTTAAATGTTGCCGTTTCTACCAAAACTCCTTGTATGCATAACATTTGTAACGTTCAGTTATTTTAAGAGTATACATACTTTTTAGAGTATTTGTGTTTTTTGAAATTTTGAAATTGTGGCAAAATATACATAACACAGTATTTACCATTTTAGCCATTTTTAAGTGTACAGGTCAGTGGCATGAAGTACTTCCCCATTTCTGTGCAGCGATCCCCACCATCCGTCTCCAGAACTTTCTCACCATCTCATCCTGAAACTCTGTCCCCTGAAGCAGCGATTTCCCATTCCTTCCTCCCTTCTGTCCCTGGCAACTACCATTTCCCTTTTTCTGTTTCTATGAATTTGCTCCAGGTACCTCCTATAAATGCAATTATACAGTATTTGTTCTGTGGCTGGCTTATTTTACTTAGCATAATACTTTCAAGATTCACATGCTGTGTTATAGCACGTGATAGGGTTTCCATTTCTCAGGCTGAAAGGTATTCCACTGTGTGTTCATAGTGTGTGTATGCTATAGTTCTCTAGGTTTTGTTTGTTTTGCTTCTCCATTCGTCATGTGCCAGAGGACATTTGAATTTCTTGCGCCTTTTGACTGTTGGGAATAATGCTCCTATCAGCAGGTGTAGAGATGTGTTACTTGAGTCGTTACTTTAATTTTTGTGTGTGTGTATACCCAGGAGTGGAATTGTTGTGTCAAATGGTAATTCTATATATATATATTTTTTCAAATAACCGCCATGCTGTTTTCCACGGCAACTTTGCCATGTTACATTTCCAAAACAAGGCCCAAGGGTTCTGATTTCTCCCTGTTAACACTTGTTTCATGTTTTTGTTTGTTTTGTTTTGATAATAGCCATTCAGATGGGTGTGAAATGGTTTCATATTGTGGTTTTGGTTTGCGTTAGTGACGGGGATTTTGAGCATCTTTTCATGTGCTTATTTTCATATCTTTGGAGAAATGTCTGGTCAACTCCTTTGCCTATTTTTTAAATTGAGTAGTTTATTCTTTTGTTATTGAGTATTAGGGGTTTTTAAATATATTCTGGATATTAATCTTGTATGAGATAATGTGACTTACAGTTATTTTCTCCCATTCTGTGGGTTGCTGTTTTACTGTGTTGATAGTGCCCATTGCCACTTTTTGACATCATCCATCAATGATTTTAGGGGTAAAATTAACAAGACTTCAACTTATTTACTAATTTTACATAACCAGAAATTTGGACAAATAGTGCTGACAGTAGTGTGCAGCATAAAAACAGGCTTGACATTTATATAACCTTTTCATGATTTGCAAATTTATAGAACTTAAATATTCTAATTTGTTTTTTCTTTTAGACCTTACAGAAAATTTCAGCAGTAGCCCTTGGACTAGGAGCTGAAATAATAGAAGCTGTGGACGATGCATTAGAGTTTTGAAGAAAACTAATTTTTGAATTGAATATTTGGAATATAAGGAAGGAAAGGTGACTGAAAATGGGGCGGAAGAAAATACAAATCACACGCATAATGGATGAAAGGAACCGACAGGTAAATGAAATTTTAATTTGTATATTTAGTTGATGTAAATTTTTTTTAAAAGGAGTATAGAATAAAATGGTTGCATTTTTCTTAAATTTAATTTCAAATCAGTATTTTTATTTCTAGAGTAAATTAAATACTTTAGCAATCAGCAAGTTTTGACTTTTTATCATGTGCTTTAAAGAAACTTTTGGCCCTGGCTGGTATAGCTCAGTGGATTGAGCACAGACCTGTGAACCAAAGCATCACTGGTTTGATTCCCAGTCAGGGTACATGCCTGGGTTGCAGGCCAGTTCCCCAGTGTGGCGTGTGCTAGAGGCAACCATACATTGATGTTTCACTCCCTCCTTCTCCCTCCCTTCCCCACCTCTCTAAATATAAATAAATAAAATCTTAATTTAAAAAAAAAGGAAGAATTGAATGAAAAAGGAAACAAGAATTTAAAAAAAAGAAACTTATTTCAGAAATCATGTGTGTCAATTGCAAAAAATATAGGCAAAAAAGAAGAAAAGTAAAATCACTGCAGTCCTACCACTAGCATTCATTGTGTAGATTTATCATAATACATTTCATGTTCTGCACATTCACTTGTTAGTTTTCTATATCTTGATCAATTTAGATTATCACCTCTGTTTTCACAAGTAGGTAACACCTAAGTTAGCTACAGCCATCAGTGATGTGTCTGGTCAGTTGAATTGTCTGGTTAACCAACAAATGATGAGAATTTTCTTATAACTCCTACTATCACAAATATTCTAAACCATTTACATACAGGGTTGGAAAAAGTAGGTTTACAGTTCGTATGGCAAACAATACAATAATTAATAAACAATGCAAGAATAAGCGCTGTGTTTTGTGTACTCAGAACTGTGTAACCCTACCTTGCCAACCCCGTGTGGTTTCAGTACCAAAGTCAGCCAGCTCTTTACCAGCTCAGGATAGTCGTGATTACCCATCGCTAAACACCAGAAGTTGTAAGGGTTTAAAGCGTGGGTTGGAAACTACGGTCCACAGGCTGGCTGCCTGCTTCTGTGAATGATGCGTTGCTAGTGCGCCGCCACCACCCTGCCCTGCCCCGCCCATTCGTTTACGTGCTGTCTGTGGCAGCTTTCCACTACAACCACTAGTGGAGTAGTCAGTTATCCCAGAGACCATGTGGCTCAGAGATCTAAAGTCTTCACTCTCTGGCCCTTTAAGGGGAAATCTGACAACCCCTCGGTTTAAAGAAAAAAGGAGAAATAATTTCCCAGGTTATTGTAAGTGAACTATTTCAAGCATATGCAGGAGGGAGAGAGTTTCTCTCTGGAAAAGCTCTCCATCAGAATTTTTAAGAACAGCTGGTTTCTGGAAGCTCACAAGGAATGGAACAGCACTAAAGACGTGTTCTGCAGAGTCTGAGCAGTTCACCTGGTCGTGTGGATATAACTGGAGGCAAAACTCAGCTGAGCAACTGGTAGAGACATTAGCGGGAGCAGCGAGGGCTGCCCATAGTCCGAACTGATGAGGGCCCTTGCTCAGCTCATGGAGGTTCCTTAGCTAAAGTGGAAGGCTCACACAGTAGGGTTCATTACCAAGGCTGACAAAATAGGGAAGGCTGATAACCAGACCCTAATTCCAAAGGAATGATCCTCAGGGAGGTTGCAAGTACATTTCCCTTCTCAGGTCCGAGGATTTTGACATGTAGGGGAGGCATGGGCACCTGCTTCACGAGTACATGCGGGACACCTGTAAAATAGGGTTTGTTAGGGGTAACACAGGAGCACTGAAGTAGGAGAGCACATAAGAGCCCCTGACCTCTCGTCACCAGCACGGAGAGATTGCACCCACCAGGGGAAGGACTCGACGTGATGCCGGGGTGGAGCACCAGGAAAAGACGGCTGTGTCATGGAACTTGTTAAGGAAAGGACCCTGTTAAAAAGATGGAGTCTGTCACTGTAGCTCAGCAGCTACATATAAGAAGTAGATGTCTTACAAAAATGCTGTCTGGAAGGAAAATCTCTGCATGACATCCGTAAACATCTAATTGCAACAGCGTGGTCATTGCAGGGGGGAGGGCGTATAAGGGGGATATGTGGTAATGGAAAAAATACAGTAAAAATTAAAAAGAAAAGAGAGAACTTTAAAGTTGAGAGAAACACAGACTCTGAAGGATTGCTTTCCTGCTTTGTACCCAGCTTTGTTATATCCAGTCTTCTAGGCAGAACGGTCTTCCCTTAAGCTATAGTCAGTGCGGTACTTCCCCCTTATGCTTGGCTGTCACACTCCAGAACCCCCAGAGGATGCCTGGGACTGCAGATAGCACCAAAGCCTTATACACACTGTTTTCTTGCTATTCACACATACCTCTTCACTTAAAGGAAGTGCTTCACGGCCTCTCTTTGGTGTGCCCAAATTGCCAGCATCACGCTGTTGGGCATTGGGCGATTATTAAGTGCAGTAAGGGTGACTTGAACACGAGAGGACTGCTACATTACCAGCAGGTGAGTGGTATATACAGTGTGGGTGTGCCGGACAGGTTCGAGTCCCGGGCAGGGCAGCGTGAGACTTCACTCTGCTCCTTAGAATGGCGCCCAGTTTAAAACATGAATTGTTTATTCCTGAAGTACCCATTTAATAGTTGCAGACCACAGTTGACCACGGGTGCCCTTGTAAAGCAAAACTGCACATGGGAGTACTGGTTCTGTCTTCTGGAAGATTGTAGAGTATCGGTATAATTTTTAAACATTTGCTAGCATTCACCAGGGAACTCATCTGGGCCTGGTGCTTTCTGGTTTAGAAGGTTGTTAATTATGAATCCAATTAATAGTCTGAATAGACCTATTTTTTTCTTGTGGGTTTTGGCAGATTGTGTCTTTCAAGAAATTGGTTTCTTTCATCTAGCCTATCAAACCTATGGGCATAGAGGTGGTTTTTACTATTTCATTATCCATGGGATCTGCAGTCGAGTTGTGATGCCTCTTCTTTCATATGCGATATTAGTAATCTGTGTCTTGTTTTCTTAGTTACCCTGGTGGGAGGTAGCCAGATAACCAGTTCTTGGTTTTGTTGATTTTTCTCTATTGATTTCCTATTTTCAGTTTTATTGATTTCTGCTCTCATTCTTTCTTCTGCTTTCTTTGGATTGACTTACTCTTTTAAAAATTTCTTAAGGTGGTGGCTTAAATTATTGGTTTTAGGTCTTTCTTCTTTGCCAATATGTGCATTCAGTGCTGTCAATTTCCTCTAAGCTATGCTTTCATTGCTTCTCACAAATTTTGAAAAGTTGTATTTTCATTTTAATTTAGTTCAAAGTAGTTAATTTCTCTTGAGATTTCTTCTTTGATTTCTATGTTACTTAGAAGTGTGCTACTTCATCTCCAAGTATTTTGGGATTTTCCAGCTATCTTTCTGTTACTGATTTTTTTTGTTTAATGCCATTGTCATCTGAGAGCATACGTTGTATGATTTCTATTCTTTTAAGTTTGTGAAGCTGCATTTTATGGCCCGAAATGTGGTCTGTCTTAGTGTTTTCATGTGAGCTCGAGAGTAATGTGTGTTTTGTTGTTGTTGGATGAAGCAGGTATCAATCATATACGTCCTTACGGATTTTCTCCAACAGTTTTGGTAGAAGGGTATTGAAATCTCCCCCTGTAGTAATGAATTCGTCTATTTCTCCTCACCTCACAGATCTTTGACGCTCTGTTGTGTGGTTCATACGTTTTAAGGATTTAAGGATTGCTAATGTCTTCCTGGAGAATTGAGCCCTTTGTCATCATGGAGTGCCCTTCTTTATTCCTGATAATTTTCCTTGCTCTGAAATCTGCTCTGTCTGAAATTAATGCAGCTTCCTAGGTTCTCTTTTGAATTAGTGTTAGTAGAGGATATTTTTCTCTCTCCCTTTGCTTTTACCCTGTATGTGTCTTTATATTGACAGTGGGCTTCTTGTGGACAACATGTATTGTTAGGTTTTGTTTTCTGATTCACTGACAATCTTTGTTTTTTAATCAGCATATTCAGAACACTGACTTTTAAAGTGATCGTTGATGTAGTTGCATTAGTATGTACCACGTTTGTGTTCTGTTTGTTACTCTTGTTCTTTGTTTTTATTTTTGTCTTACACTCTTTTTATTCTTTTTGTGGTTGTAGTTGTGATTATCCTGATTCCATTTTCTCTCCTTTCTTAGCATATCAGTTAGTCTTTTTTACGCTTTTTAGTGGTTGCTCTAGACTCTGCAATGTTCATTTGCCACTAATCCAAGTCAACTTTCAAATAACACTGTACAGCTTCACAGGTAGTATAACTACCTTGTAGTAACAAAGTACTCCTAATTCCTCCTTTCCATCCCTTGTATTGTTGCTGTTATTTGGTCCACTATTATATAAGCTATAATCATTTTAATACATTGGTGCTATTATTTTGAACAAACTGTTAGAAATAATCTGTTAGGTCAATGAAGAATAACAACACTTCTTTCATGTAGATCAGAGTTTCTGGTCTGTATTATTTTCCTTCTCGCTCAACTTCTTTCAACATCTCTTTTACAACAGGTCTACTGGCCATGGATTTCCTCAATTTTTGTTTGTCTAGGAAAGTCTTTATTTCTTTTGAAGTGTAATTTGCTCAAGATGCAGCATTTTAGGTTAGTAGGCTTCCCCCCTTAACATGTTAAACACACTCTTCTTCATTGCATGGTTTCTGAGGAGAAATTGGATGTAATTCTATATTTACACTTCTGTATATAAGATGTTTTGTCCCTCTGGCTTTATTCAAGATTTAAAAAAAAAATCTTTGACTTTATATAGCTTATATGTAATATGCTTTGGTGTCGTTTTAGGGTTTTAAGGGGTTTTTTTTTGTTGTTTGTTTGTTGTTTGCATTCATACTGCTTGGTGTTTTTAGAGCTTCCTGGATCTGTGGTTTGGTGTCTTGACATTAATTTGGGGAAATTCTCAATGTTACTGATTCAAATATTTCTTCTGTTATTTCTCTTTTCTTCTAGTATCCACAGTTTCTGTTGACATATCCTCAAGCTCAGAGATTCTTTCCTTATTAGTTTCCAGCTTACAAATGAACCCATCAAAGACAATTCACTTATGTTACAGCATTTCTTATTGCCAGCATCTGAAATTGTTATTTTTTTAGAATTCCCATCTCTCAGCTTACCTGCTGCTGCATGTTGTCTGCTTCGCCATTGGAGCCTGTGGCGTGTTAACCATAGTTATTTTGAATTGCTGGTCTGATAATTCCAGCATTTCTGCCATATATGACACTGCTTCTAATGCTAGCTCTGTGTCTGCAGATTGTGTTTCTTGCCCTTTAGTATGCCTTGTAATTTTTGCTGAAAGCCAGGCATGATGCACTAGGTAAAAAGAACTGCAGTGATGGGCCCTTAGTCATGCAGTGCAGGGATCGCAGAAATGTTCTGTTGTCCCGTGATTAGGACTCAGTCTGTAGTGACCTGTGCCTGGGGACTGCGCACTTTGCTGCGAGTGCTTTGCCCTGCTCGCCCCAGCTTTAGGTGGGTTAGGATGGCTGGGAGGAACTGCATGGGCTGTTTCCCTCCTCCCCCTCAGTTAGGCTCTGGTAACAGAGTTTGTCTTGAGGGCAGGCCTCTTTAAGAAGGAATGCCCTGGAATACTTCCAAGTAGCTCCTTTTCCCTCTCCCTGCTGGAAGCCCAAGGGGCGTTTCTCTGGTCTTTACCTTTGGGTCCTGGAAGGGAGGTAAAACCGGGAAGCATAGGTGTGTCCCTCTCAGACTGGGCCCTCCTGGGGCTGTGAACTTGGGTGCTTATCCACACCAAGCCTCCAGCATTTCCTCAATTATAGTTCTGGTTTTCCTACCCTGGTATGGACTCCAGTTTGGGGGTGAGGAGGGCAGAAGTTGCCCTCTGACCTCAGTTCTCTGAGGGATCTAAGAAGGGTTAAATTTTCAGTTTATTCAGCTTTTCATTTATTGTTAGGATGGTGTGGCAACTTCCAAGCTCCTATACGTGCTCAACCAGAAACTATAAGTCTCTTATCGACTTTTCAGTTCACAATGAACTAAAGATATGCCTAAATATATATCATGTGAAAATCTTTGCAGGTACTTGGGATTTAAGTATAGAAGATCTTTTAGAGATGGTGCAGCCAGCCTTCTTAAATGTAGGGAATTATATTTGCTGAGTTTTGGATTTGATACAAAATTAGAAAAACTGGTTAGGTTAAAGCAAAATGTGTCTCAATTTATGGAAGCACTGAGTTTTATAGGTTAGGTCTTTAGCTTTATTCTTTCTTTATAGTGATTATAATCCTGGAGTAAAATGGCAATTGAAAAAATAAAATTTTTATTTATTTTGGCTAATAAATACTTAAATAGCTTTATTAACCCTGATATTTAAAATTTATTTAAATTTTATAGTACTTAATAAAATGAAATTAAGTGTTTCATGGACCAAAATTTATAAGCCTATTTCAAAACGAAGATTGATATTTATAGGAGGAATTCCTAGTGATGAAGGTAGTTGTGAGTGATGAAATAAGGTCAGCGAGAATGAGGCCAGAACATTTATTTTGTTTGCTTAATGAGCTTGGATATTACTTTCGGTGCAATGAAAAACTATAAACTCCTACTTGCACATTTTGGTTTATATGTCAAAAATATCACTGTGGAAGGTAAATGGCAAATATTACTACAGGGTACAGTAGGTGAAACAGGAAATGCAGTTAAGATGATTACATAAATAATACACATTAGAGGGGATATACGTTAGCCTAGGGTGGTAGCAGTGTAGGCAGAGTGCATACATTTGAGATGTGTGAGAGGTAGAGTAGACACAATTTGTTGATGGATTGGTGTGGTAGATTATTTGGTAAGAGGGATCAAGGATAGCTGCTAGGTTTTTTGGCTTTGTGTGAATGGAAGGTGGTGCCGGTGGCTGAAGTGGGAAAGACTGTGGAAAGAGCATATGTATTGTTTCTCAAAATCATGACGCCGGGTGCAGTCACCGGGCAGGACTGTGAGGGTAAAGAGGGGGAGCAGCTCCAGTCTAAAGCCCCTGGGCACTTCAGCACACAGCGATGAGCAGAGGAAGGGGTCATAGCTCCAAAGGCTGAGAAGCCGCAGTCACCGAAGGAGGAGGAACGCCTGGAGAGTGTGGTGCCAAAACACTTGGTAAAGAAAGTGTTTGAAGAGTGAGACTGTGGTCAACTTTGTCAAATGCCGCTGGCATGTACACTAGGATAAGGACAAAAAAGGGACCATTGACTTTATGCACATAAATCGAAGTTATTATTGATAAGTCTTAGGGGAACATGGGGCATGGAAGTCTGAGGGCAGTAGGTTGAGGAGACAACAGGTAGAGTGAAATTGGGGACAGCCGTAGATGTTTCTTTCGAACATCTGTGCTCTGAAGTAGAGCAAGGAGAAGGGGTGGTAACTGCAGGAGCAGTGTGGAATCGCAGGAGAGGCTGGAGCAAGCTTACATGCTTATGGCCTGTGACCTGGTAGAGAGGCAGGAGACCATTGATGGGGGGCTGGGGAGGGGAACCTCTGGCACATGGAAAGGAGCAGAAACAGAAATGTCAACACTAGCAGCAGAGAAGGGAGAGTATGCAGAGGTACAGATGAAGTGTTTAAACTGACGGTTTGGTGATGGGAAGCGCCTGTTTCTGTTGTCTCAGTGGTTTGAGGCTGGGCAAGGTTGAGGGGAGAACGTGGGCAATAGCTGATCTGGAGAATGGGCTGCAGGGACAAGCGGAGTCATGATTGTCAGGCACTGTTGAATGTGAGTTGAGTTTGATAATCATCAGCTTGGGAACATCCAGGGTGTGCATGTGTACGTGTTCAGGTGTTCCCAGGAGAAAGGAGAGCTACTTGGATAAAGAGTCAGGGATAATTTGGTATATGAATAGGGGGTCAGCCCCTGATTGGGGCTCTGCCAGGCAAGCATTTAAATGAGAGAAGGGTAAAGAAGTTCTGTGTGTTTTTGCAAGGGAGTGAAATCAGCCGTAGATCATGGAATCGAGGTCATGAGACTAGATAGTAACAAGGTTGTGAGATCAGTAATTGGAGGACTTGATAAAGGTTAAAGAATTTCTGGAGAGATAATGCAGCTTAGGAGAGCAGGAAAAGAGGCAATGAAGTGGAACATGTGAACTTGAGATTTCGGAGCGGGTGTGATTATTGGCGGTGGCAGAGTTAGGGGTATGATTTTGGGAGTGGGGTATTTGACACATGGTGGAGGATGATTACTTGTAAGTTGGGAGATAAAGGAACTGACAGTCCAAGGTATTCATAGCGGTTTCCCGCACTGATGCTGAAGTCACCAAAGATAAGAGCAGGGCCAGACAGAGAAGGAGTCAGGAGACACTTCTCAGTGCATGAGGGAGGGTGACCAGGGGTCATCTGGTGCCCATCACAGGAGGGTTTTGGGTGGTGTAAATGTCATGGCTTGAGCTTCAGAGTATCTGGGGGTCTTGAAGGGGAAGGAAGGAAAAATAATTTGGAAGAGAGAATAGAGAACAGAAAGGACATATCTTCCAGGTCCTTTAGTATAGGGAATGTAATGTTTAAAAACAAACAAAAATTGATCTCTCTTTGAGAGGACTTCAGGCGACAAAGAAAGACATTTTCAAAGGACATTAGGGAATTGCTGACCCTAGACTGTGAGTTTTAGTGGTTGCAGGAGAAGGGCTCGGGAGGGAGGGGGCGTACAAGTTAGATTAGTGGGTGCTTAGTTGTTTAGGGAGTAGAGCCTGAGGGATGATAGATGCTTCAATGTACGACTTGGGGCTTCTGAGGGGAACCATTTTTAACTAGACGCTAACGGGTCACTGGCCAACTGTCTCCTTCTCTGGTTCCTTGCCTTCTGCAGCGGAGTGGGTGAAAGGAACACCTCCTCAGGCGGCTGCCCTGCCAGCGCCCTTGGAGATACAAGACTCACGTAGGACCGTAGCCCTGTGGCCAGTGGGGGAGGCAGAGACTCCTGGGAGCACGAGGCTGCGAACCTTTTCCTTCTTCGAGATCGGACTTGGTGTTAAGAAGACTCGTCTTCAGGTAGCCTGTATTCCAGTTCTCCTAATGCCTTTGGTAAAGACACACTTTTGTTTCTGTGATTGTCTAGGTCACCTTCACAAAGAGGAAGTTTGGGTTAATGAAGAAAGCCTATGAACTCAGCGTGCTCTGTGACTGTGAAATAGCGCTCATCATCTTCAACAGTTCCAATAAGCTGTTCCAGTACGCCAGCACCGACATGGACAAGGTGCTCCTCAAGTACACCGAGTACAACGAGCCGCATGAAAGCAGGACCAACTCGGACATTGTCGAGGTAACGGTCCCGTGGGCCCGAACCGCAGGGGGTGCTGGTCTTTTGTTTAGTAACTTTAGCTGTCAGGTTGCTTTTTACATCCAGAATAGAAATAGATGTCCAAAGGGTAGACACATCTTTTCTCTGAATCATTTCTTAGACGGCTCTCGTTGCTTATGATGAACCATTTATGTTGTAAATATAGCCTACTCACTGAGAGACAATGAACTGGGTGGTTATACCATATACCCCGTCTGACCTAGCGTTTCATCTATGATGACTTATTCTATGAATTTTTAAATTGTCATCTCAATTACATGCTTGCCTGGCACATTTACGTAAATGTACATCTCATCCAAATAAGACTGTCATCTCTGTGGACAGTATGAAGTTGTAGTTTTAATGTCTTAATTATTTCATTGTGTCAGCGATTGCCCACGACTCTAAACGCTAACAAAATGAGAGAAAATGATGTAAACGGTAGTGTTTAGTGGTGCCCTCCTTTCCCTTCACCTGCGGCTCTTCAGGGTCTCTCATCACTTTGCCAAGCTAATTAAGTGAAAAGAAGGAAAAGGGATTTTTAGAGAATGATTTCTTTCTATTCAGAAATAGTGTTTTAAAACTAAACCTTCAAAAAGGAGAACCAATATGCTTCTCCTTCAATGCTTTTTCGTTGCAAAACCTTTTTGTAAAAGGTAACTTTCCATGTATCTCTCCGATAGTATTTTAAATTAGCTTGATCTTCACTTTTGTCCTTTTTGTTTATATTTAGAGATTTTGCTTCATTTTTACTCAAATTTTCCTCGCTACTTGAAAAGATACATACTTGGGTTTAGTTTATTGAAACAGAAAACTATTTTTATGAATTAGGCACTTCCTGGGTGAAGGTACTGCAACTCTGTGAAATGATGCACAACTAACTGTAACAGAGGACATGAAGTTCCAGTCTAGATTTTATTCAAATAATTGAAATTAAGACAAAGATACTTTGTTGAAATCTAATTTCTTTGCCTCCACAGATATTATAGTTCTGACAATGAGTTTTAAGTTTACCCTGTATTTCTCTGCAATAGCCATTCCTTTTTGGATAGTAATTGTTACTACAAAAAAAACCACAAAAAACAACAACAACCCTCTGTTACTTGTGTTAAAAAAACATTTTTATTACTTTTTAGCAGTTAACCGATTGTTTGAAAAGAGAAGAAAAAGCGTAGCGTACTTATAGCTGGGACTCCTCTCTGTTGCTTGGTTGGCTATTTTATTTAAGTGGCTCACTCCTGCAAACCTCCCCTGAAAGTGTGTGGAACTTTTGATTGGGCCTTTGTTGAATGAACACTTCATTTAAACTGTATGGTTCTGTCTTTAGCCAACCCCTTAACGCAATTATGTCAGTTGTAAGTTATTTTGCATCATTGAGCAGTTTTGGTATATCTCACCACTTATATGCAGTACAAACCATTCAGTAGACTTTTCCCCTGTTCTATTGATACGAATTTCTAATCAAAATTTTGTAAATTAGGGGGTCACCATTCGGGTGGGCTTTAGAGGAGACTTTGTGACTGAATTTCCTTGAAATGGGGAGTATCCCTGGTGTGTTTAGTTTAAAATGCTGTCTTATTTTTAAAATCTCTATTTCTTAATAAAAAGTTGCACTGCCTTAAGTCAAACGAATAATAGCTTTGACTTTCTACTGGCAACAAATAGGTGGTCAAGTGAGTGTCTCTATGGAAGGCGGCGGCCCTTCTGAACCCTGACCACAGTGCTCCTTTATTGCAGCAGGGTTCTTCTCAGCCCCCGAAGTTGAGGGAGCTCTGCACGGCCTAAAGCTGACTTCTGTAGAGAATATGAAGAGTACAGTCTGATTCAGTCCTCCCAGAAGTTTCATAAGGCTACCTCAGTTCATCTGTTGTGGGCAGCCATGGAAGTGTCAGAGACGAGACCCCACAAATTTTTTTAGCAGTCTCCTGTGTTACAGTCTGCTTCAGCGTGAAGAAAAACCTTTGCAGTTCAGTTACCAGTTGGGATTTTGATACTTTCTTTTTAATTGAAAATTTTAGAAGTGAGTATAAATCTTACCAATAGGTTTTTATGAAGTTCTGAATTGCATCAGTACAATGGATAGAAAACACAGTTGTTTATAAGGGCTTAATTTGTTGTGGTAGAAAAAATTATATGGCTGAATTCGCCTATCTTGGATGTTAGTACACCCGCGTTATAAGACGATGGTGGTTACACTTGTGAGATATCCTTTCTCCCACATATGTAAGGTGTGTCTACACTAGTAGTGTGCACAACCCGAGTTCTTTTCACCAGCAGTGCTCGTGGCTGATGCTGATGCGGCCACAAAGGTCATTGTGAGCCAAAGCACTGACAGATACTTACATTGAGTATCCTCTGGGCCACTTTTTAAAGCGCTTTACAAATGTCTCAGCCGAGGGTATTTTTAGAATTGTAAGTATTTTTCCTTTTTCACGTAGTTTCCTTTCAGACAGTTGTAGTCATTGGAAGCACATGTTTTGATGTCCGTTCGTTCATTTGACAAAAATATTTGAGGGGCTCTTGTGTGCCATGAGCTCTGCAAAATGATGTTACTTGGAGATTTCTAATTCAAGCCACAAGACGATTCTTTCTACCCAAGTTTTATAAATCACGGAGATTGACTTTTTCCAGCTGAAGATCTTGTATCTCTTAACTTCTAACACGTTGGCATGTGATGTTCTAGCCATCTCGTGTGACCAAGTACACACTTCGCATTAAAAGGCGGCACATAAACAGCTGTAAGAGATTGGCTTTCCTGTGTTTCCTTATGCAGTATGGTCAGCAGTGAAACCGAAAACGTGGCGAACTGCTTTCATAAAGCCTCTAACCTGAAGTCACTGATTTGCTGCTGCAGCCTGTGTCAGTCTTCAAAATCAGCAGGATTGTCCTTCCCTAATGTTACTGAAATGTCCTTTGGCAGAGTCTTGAATATATTAAAATAGAGTCGTCTGTAGATGCGTTTCTGTTGTACCCTACACACAAGTTCTTTGGGACAGACTGTGAAGAGAAAGGATGGGTATCCTGTGTTGTTAGCACACCTGCGTAGTCTGCAGCGTAAGCGCACGTGTGTGTTATGCCTGTGAAAGTAGATTTCCAGTGTGTTCTGGGAGCACCGTGGTAAATACATATTAAAGGTGTTGGTATTTGCATACCGAGGGTAGACTGACAGAAAGACACGACGCTCACGTGTATCTGCCTTTCAGTTTGACCATGGGTATTAGCAACCCTCTACAGAATGATCTCTGCTCTTCCTTGTGTCGTACTACCTGGGTTTTCAAACTAGCTTTTAAAATTTTTAATTGGCTGTAACATTTTAAATATAGCTGATAACATTATTTCTACATAACAAAAATCAACACTTACATATTTTAAGCGACATTTAGGTATTTTAAGTTAAGGTCCGCAGTGTCTTGTCAGATATACGTACTTTCTATGTTGAGAAAATGAAATATACGAAGATGGAAGCTTACATAGTAGTAAATTCAGTTGTTATTAAGATAAACTTCATAAGAACCTTCATAACTGGATTTCTTTATCACTGTGTTTAAAATAACATCTTGTTTGAAAATGTTTATATACTGCTTTTCAGGAATGTAATTTTTAGAAAGAAATGAGTTTTATTTATTTCCAATAGTAGGAGACATTATACAAAGAATATTATCAAAGATATACATTGAACATTTTCATGTTGTTAAGCATCGATACCAAAAGTAGTAATGTAGTTGAAATGTACAAAGAAAATGTTAGAACCCCCAAATTTTCAGCAAATTGAGATTTATAAACATGCAAATTATGTTATGCAATTGTATAAGGACATTAGATATGTCCTAAAGTATTAGCAACTAGAAATGAAAATCTCCAATCAATTGCCATTACTTATGCACATATGTGTATATACATTGAATTTAAACTGAATAAAAGCCCAGAACCAATAGACAGGTTCTGCATCAAAATAAATATTATACTAAAGGCATAAAGGGAGGATTTTTAGCAGCTGCTACACAGTAAACACTTGAAATTCCTTTTATATCCTTTTTTAATTTGGCTGGCAGGAGTATTTGAAATGTTAAATATTCCTGCTCAGTATTTTTTAAATAGCGATGGCTTGGTGGCCTTGGGAGAATATCAGTAAATGGCGGTTCAGATCATTGCGGCATCATTTAAGGATCTAAGTACAGGGGCTACGGCCATTTATCTCACTTGTTAATGTCTTGTGAACTGTTCCCGAAGAGAGCTATTTTATTCACCACAGGGATGCTACAGTACTTAAAAAAAAATCCTACTTGCGTTATCTCATTTGATCTTCATATCCAAGGTAAGCGTTTTCAGAAGTAGAAATTGAGACCCCTGTTAAATGACTAGTGCTGAGTCAGATAGCAGTTTAGTGGCAGAACTGCGATGGGAGCCTGGATCTTTGATTTCGCCCGCCCCCTCCCTTTGTTCCCCTGGTCACTGAATCCACTGGGACTCTGGGATATTTCACCATAGGTAGATAACATTTCATGCCTATACCAGTAACGTATAAGGTGTAGCAGACATGAGTAAGTTTTCCTCAATACTGAACAGAAAATAAGTGAGGATAATTGTAATAGAATAACAGGTAACATTTATCCAAGGGCTTATATTTATACTATCTTATTAAATCTCTCTACTGACCCCATTTTACAGTTAAGGAAATTGAGGCACACTGATAAATGAAGTCAGATGATGATAATTTGGATTTTAAAGAAAGAAATAATCTGCTTTTTTGAGTCTTAATAATCCCTGCCTGCTTTCATATTACAAAGGGATTCAGAGATTATGTTGAAATTAATATGAGAGGATATTGAATCAATAGAAGATGTACCTGTTAATTATTAAATAAAAACAGGTGGTAATAAAGTGGTCACCCAGGAGTACCTTATTTAAAAGCAGTAGTTCTCAGAGTGTGGTGCCCTAACCAGCAGTGTCCGCATCTTCAGAGAACTTACTGGGAATCTAAGTTTTGGAGCTCCTTTTCAGGCCTGCTGAGTCAGAAACTTTTCCAGAGAGGCCTCAGCAATCTTGTATTAACGTGTCCTGAGTGCAGTGAGACTGAAAGCCTCAAGTTAACATGACGTCTCTTGGCGGTGGTTTTCCAGTTTTTAAAATACTTTCATTCCCAAGAATATCCTCTGAAATAATCTCAAACGGTGAGCAAGCAGAAATTGTAATGCTCAAGACCTTTCTAAAAGCAATTCAAAATAGTACGGCAATATTGTGAATTGCAAACTAGGGAACACATTTCTAATGGGTTTTCCATTCTGCATGGTTATAAATGATTCTTTGAGTGTATTTAGGGGGTCTGTTGAGGATGTGTGGGAGAGGGACTCTAGTTCCTCAGTTGAGCAAAAAAAAAAAAAAAAGATAAATGACTTTTGTCTCCTGCTGACTTTAAAGAACTGGAAGTGTGGTTCCGTTAAGTTTTCGTGCCAGTATTATAATGTCCGCAGAGAATCTTTCTGAGCCAACAGTTTTTTCTCCCCGTGTTACAGATGAGGAACGGAACAGACAGGGAGTGTTAAGAGGCTTGCCTAATGTCTTACCGGGCTGCAGTGGAGCAGCAGGGAAAGGGGAAAAATAATGAGACCTCTGAAGACAACACAAAGCCTCCCTCCACCTCCAGCCCCCTGCCCCGCTCTTTTGTCCCTAGCAGAGCCTGACGCTGCAGGACGGTGACGCACTCACAGGGTGAGGCACGCTACGCTCATGGCCCTCCTCTTCCCACGTGTCCCGCACCATCTCCTCACACAGCGGTCACCGCAGCTCTTGCAATTTCTGTTTCACGGTTTTTATTTCGCTCTGTGTTCGAATATTATTACTCATCGCACAATTATTGGTTTCCATTGTGTGCTTTTTCTCAGGAACTGTGCATCTCTGTGTGACTTTTCTTTCATTGAGGTCAGATTTTTCTCCCTCAGAGATTGATGATGTTGATATGTAAACAGGAGATCATGGGGGAGAGGGTGATGCATCCTACTTTACAATATAGCTTGCATTTCAGTGATGCATTTCTTGTGATTACTGATTAATGCCTATGTGCCCTTTTTACATCTCTGTCAGGGAGTGAGTGTTTTAGTACTGATGATCAGATAAATTCTTCTCCCCCACCCCCCCAGCAGTTCTCTGATACTCGGGCCAGATTTTTGACAAATGGGCGGAGGAGGGCACAGAGGACTGGGAGAGTGGTCAGGAAACAGTCCTCCAGAGGACAGGGCTGGAGAGGGAAGGGCTAGAAGCAGGTGTTTGGGGCCAGGGGGTTAGCTTACATGGGAATAGGGAAAGAGGCATGGTGCCGTCTTGTTGCAGAATTCAGATCAGCCAAATATGGCGGAACTGTGGTGTGAAGAGTGGGAAGAGCCGAGCCCCGCACAGTAAACCAGACCCCAAAGAGAGGTGTGAGGCCCTTGACTTTCTCCTGAAGATTTGGGTGCCTATCGAAAGAACTTAATAGAATAGCAGCCTAGGGTTTACTATCTTGTACTTCCCAAGCTCATAAATTGTGTTAGATTTGAACTGACTTTTTTGAAGAGGGTTAAAAGTGAAAGGGTAAAAATGTTGAGTGAAATGCATTATCTCTCTACTTTTTATTGAGTTGATATTTATCATTACTGTGTGGGGCATGATGCCAGCCACTGGAGTATAGTGGTAGCTGGCTTATGTGCCCGCTGTTCTTACAAGAGGATATGCTGGCTATTTTATTGTCTTCCTACATAAGTCCCTTTGTTGGGTATGCTTCAGAAGGATTCAGGACACTCAGAACCCCAAGATTTTGAAGTTTCCCACCACATAGGGATCATTCAGCATATATATCATACTACAGTTAGAGCTGGAATCTCATTTAGAGCAGAAGATGCAGGGTACTTACCATATGCGAAACAGTGTTCTGTGTCTGCCTGTGAAGTGAGGTACAGCCTGTGATGCTTCAGTTTTAGAAAAAGGTAGCGGATGCAGACATGTGGTGTTTTTAAACGTGGCTATTAAAACACGTTGGCAACACTAAGCAGATAGCTGTATGGTTTTCATAGTTATTTTGAGTTGTAGCTCAGTTCTGAGAGAAACTCTGTTTAGGGATCTGTGGTGTAAAGAAAGAGGTGTGTCTTAGACCGGTTGTCACTCTACTTAGACGTCATGGCCAGTGCTGCGTCCGTGCAATTCCCAGTGGTGGCCTGCGCCTCACAGCGTTGTTCAGTGGGCTGGCTCCCAGCTCGGGCGTGTGCTTTGATTCTTGTGTGCCCTGAGGGTATTCTCTGAGGAATAGCACGTATGTGGGTACGCAGACACGGGGCTGTATTTCTTTACTCAGAGGACACTTATTGTAGTTCTTACTTTCATTCATTGGTACGAAGACACCAGAAGGCAAACTGTTGGTACTGGTTTTGAGGTCAGTGATTAAAGCTTCATAAAGAAGCTACGTGCCTGAGTCCTAGAGAGTAAGCCAAGGCTCTGTGATTTAGATTGGACTTTATTTTGTAATTCAGTGGAGACTATTTCTGTCAGGATTTGATTTTATAGAACATTTGTGTTCATATAACTTGCTATTTTTTGGTTAATTTACAGGCTTGGGTTATTATTTCCAGAATCTGTCTTGAAAACCTCAAAAATGTTTATGTTCTGCAAAAACAACTTAGAAATAGCAACTAGCATTTGTACAGGAATTTTAAAATTCAGCATGCTTTTTTTATGCAATTAGTGTTCACATAGGATTATCTCATAATACTAATAATTAAAATATTTTATTGCCATTTTCTACATTTGTATAGTTGGATTAAGTTTTTAAAAATTGTTACTTTGAAGTATAGAAAACCTATCAGTCTTGTTCTGTTGGATGGTAGAAAATAGCGGTTTAGGTGGGTATATAGTTTGTGAAAGGTATTATTAATCCTCAAATCCTATTATTTGATATTCACTTAATTGTAATTCAAAGTAAGCTTCTATAATTAGCATTTCTCGGCTGTATTAACCAGTTGTTTATTGAATGTTTATAATAACCAGCTACTAAGCTCAGTGTTTAATAGGAAGAGAGACTAGTATTAAAGTTCTAAACCTCATGGGTTTTGAGGGTCAGTTAAAAATAATGTGTGTGAAAGCGTTTTGAGACTAGCCTGGGTTAGGTTGTTCTGGTTGCAAGCAGCGCAAGACCTGACCAAACCCGGCCTTCGGAGTAGGGGTATTTGTAATAGCGCACAACCAACCCCAGCAGAGTGGCAGAGATGAGCCTCTGTTGAACTGGGCTGCAGTTTCTGCCTTCCCTCCGGCATCCGCTTTGTCCTGCCGCCGTGTCTTTGTGCTGACAGTGGCTGCTCCAGCCTCACATCTGCGCACAGAAGCCTCTCAAGCAGCACTGTTCATTCAGTAGCATTCCGTGGTGACGGAAGTGTTCCGCGTCTGTGCTGTCCAGGACAGTAGCCATTAGCCATGTGCAGCTGCTGAGCAATTGAAATGTGAGGAACTGAATTTTTAATTTTAATTATGGTTAAGTAACTGCATGTGGCTAGTGGATGCCACTTTGTTAAACACTGTTACAAAGCATGAGAGATCAGTTGTGTCCCAGAATTCCCACCAAGCGTCCTAACGTTAATTTGATCGTACTGGTTTCCATCACATGCCTTCACCCCTCACCCCACTCCCAATACACTGATCAGGGTGGTGGACAGAGGAGGGAAATGACCAATTGTTTTGCTCTAGCCAGATGTCCCACCCCTAGGACATACTGTAAGGCTACAGTAACACAGAAAGTTCGCTATTTGCATACGGATGGATATGTAGCTCAATGGAACAGAATGCAGAACTCAGAAATACTAGAATCACATAAGTATGGTTCATTGATATTTGGCAAAAAGTGCCAAGGGAAACTAATGAGAAAAGGAAGTCTTTTCAATAAATGGTCCTAGAAAAACTGGGTATATTTATAGGGCAAAAAAAAAAAAACGCTTCAGCATTTACTTCACAACACACGTCGTACAAAAGATTTCTGTGAAATAGAGCTGGTGTAGGGGAGAATAAAGGTAAGGAAGAGACAGATGGGAGTAGCTGATAGGCAGTGCCTTGCATACCAGGCTGGGGCCTTTGACAGTTGTCCTGTGGGCACTGGGCTGCCATTAGAGGTGTTTAAAGGTAGTCAGGTAAGGGGTTCAAGAACACTAATGGTAGCAGGAGATAATCTGCGTCTTAAGGCAAGTTTATAGCTCTTAAAAATAGACTGAGTTATCCCTTCTCTTAACTGCGATAGGTTTAGTAATGTTGAGGCTTGTGTGAAAAGAACACCATTCCCTGGGGAAGGGAGATGAGAGCGAGGCTGTAGGCTGTGTCCCGAAGAAGGAAGTGCAGGCGCTTCTGCTGGAACGCAGTTTGTGCGCTCCTGAGAAACCTCTCTCTCTGTGAAGCTGGTACAACTTTGTGTCCCAAGCAAAACCCACCTCCCTGAAAATTACCAACCTAAATGGGAAGGGCAGGGTCATAAAACTTTTTAGAAGGTAACATAGGAGAATATCCTCATGTTGAGGCAGGGAAAGCTTTCTTACACAAAACATAAAAAATTACTGCCATAAGGGAAAACTGTAAAGAGGGAAAAATCAGACATTTGACTTTATTAAAATTAAGAACCCATTTTCATCTAGAGACAAGTATTTTAAAAAGTCACAGAATGGGAAAAGATTTTTACAGTGCATAAAATTAGCAAAGGACTTATGTCGATTACAAATAAAAATGACTATAAAGCAATAAGAAAAAGAAACAACTCTACTTTGCCAAGTAGAAAACTTGGCAAAGCATTTGACAGGCAATTCACAAAAGAGAAAATCGAAATGGCCAATGGATATGTCATGCGCTTCGTTCCCTTAGTAATCAGAGTAATACAAATTAAATCCTCATTGCGTGTAGAAACATTCATTGATACAGCCTAAAACACAGTTTGGCATTGTCTAGTATAACTGAAGACTAACATTTTTAATTTTTTAAAAGAGTTTATTTGTTTTAAAGAAAGGGGAAGGGAGGGAGAAGGAGAGGAGGAAAAACACCAATGTGTGAGAGATACATCCATCGGTTGCCTCTTGCACGCCCCCTACTGGGGACCTGGCCTGCAACCCAGGCATGTGCCCTGACTGCGAATTGAACCAGTGACCCTTTGATTTCCAGGCTGGCACTCAATCCACTGAGCCACACCAGCCAGGCCTAACATTTTATGAACTAACAATCCCACTCCTAAGAATATACCCTAGAGAAGTGTGTAAAGATACACAGTAGACTATCTGCAAAAACATACATAGCCCCATTTTTATAATAGCCAAAAAACTGAAGCGCTGCAGTGGTCTGTCTGCAGTAGATGGATGATGCCCCCCCGCCCATGTAATACAGTAGTCAGTGGAAATGAACAGTGTGACTGTATGGAGTCCTGTGGATGACCGTCATACAGGAAGGAGGCACAACAGAATGCCCAGTGCATATAAAGAGGCCAGACAAAATAATATAGTGTGTGTGTTTCACTCACGTGGTATCTAAAAGCAAGCAAAGTTAAATTACGTTTGTGGGGATCCGTGTGCCTGTGGCAGACCTGTCAGGAAAAGGTAGAAAGTGGTCACCGCAGAGTTAGGATGGTATCGCCGGTGCAGGGTTGCGTGGTTGTGGCACATACGGAGGGGGCTGATTCTGGGCGGTTTTTTGACTTGATTACAATCACTGCTGTTCACTTCATAATTACTGAATTTCATATAAATTTTGATGTACTTTTCCTTATGTATGTTTCACAATTAAAAAAATTAAATGTTTTTATGTGTTTTCAACATGTCTAGGAAGAAAGATATTAAGAAATATCTTTCAAAATTGGAAACAATGATTAAAAATGGGGGGAAAAAGATTTTTTTTTCATTAAAAAAATCCTAATAGTCTAAGTTCCTTGGAACTGAAGACGTTACTCCTATATTTTACAAGTGCTCATTTATACCTTGTGCTAGATCTGAGCAACTATCCCTGCAGCCAGCACTTATGGGGCGTTGACTGCTCAGCTGCCTCACAGAGATGCGATCCACAGTGGGTGGTGATCTTGCGGACTGATTTAATTGATGAGCTCCCTGTGCGTTTAAAAACCGTGCGCATGGGCCTTTTCAGTACTTCCCGTTCCATAGCTTTACTTCTGAGTGCTGCGATTCTGTTAGCTCGGAATGGCATCTGCAATTATCATTATGGAATTGAGCACATATTAAAGAACATTGCAGTTCTTTGTAGGCAGTAGGTTAAAAACAGTCTTGTCAGGCATGGCCTCAATTAACACTCAGGCAGTAGACTCCCAAATCCAGAATTTAGTAGTACACCTCAAGAGTGAGGAAATTGACAGTCTCTTGGGATTTTAATCAGTCCTTATGTCAGATACTATATCTTCATTATTTAAATATTTAAACACATTTCTAATGAAAAATATCCTGAATACTAGATTTCTTTACTCTGTACACAAACACCAAAGATTATATATATGTCTATGTGTATATATGTATGTGTGTATACATATATACACGTGTGTGTATATAAGCCTTTAATGTAGAATAAGTATCTAAAATGTTAAATGTATTTTTTTGCTGATCTGTTCATACATTAGATATCGTATCTTATTTCATGCTGATTAGAGAATATAAGCCAAAAGAAATCTATTTAAAGTTAACTGCCTCTAATTTATAATTCATTTTGAAATATGTTTCTTAAGTGTATTGTGTAAAAGAAAACCTGGATGTATTTATAAAGTGTAAACATCATTGTTCTGCCTCCTCAAGTTTCTTTTCCCTGTCGCCTTCCCACTCCCTTATTCTTTCTGTATCCACTTTCACCCACAGATTTACTATGTAAACTAGAATATACCAGGCAAATGCACAGGGCCTGCCAAGCAGCATTATATACCCAGAATTCTATACATGTTTTCTTCTTGACTTGAAAGATAAGGGTGCTAATACTTTGTAAGTAAAACAATAGAACACATGACTTTAAAGGTCTTTGTTGGTGTATGTACCATATGAATCAATTTCCTCTGGCCCCAAGCAGTAAATAATCCACAGTCACCTTACTCCCAGCTTTGGGACCCTTTCCGGACTCTGGGTTGTGGAGGTACCAGCCAGACTTGTTGTGGGACTTACCTAAAGGGTTATGACAGTTCTGTTCACAATGTTTCTTTGATTGTAAGGCATTAAAGTCTATTTTAAGAAGCTCAAGCTAAAGGGGAATTTCTTGGAAGAGTGTGGGCAGATGTTACCCAAGGCTGGAAGGAGTCCCTGGCTTCCCGAAGGCCCAGCACCAAGGCGTGTGGCTCAGGGTCTGCCCGCCGTGCGTCCACCCCCATGGCTGCTGGCTGGCAGGGTCACTCCCTGAGGCACAGCAGAGGGTTGTTATGTAAAAGCAGTTAACCAGTTTTGTGATCAGAACATAATTCCCAAATGCGGAAAGAGCCTCAATTGTGGTACTTGCACGTCTCAGTGGGAGGAAATTTGAGAACATTGTCATGAAGGACAGAGGCTGTATCAAGTCAGCCTGAGGTAAGGAATAGCTTAACTGCTCGTCACAGCAGATCCTTTAGCAATGTGTGTTTTTGGAATGGAATTATTTAAGGAACACAACTAGGATAAATCAACCTGAATGGTCTGTGCCCCTGAAGTTCCAAATTATTTGGCACAATTGATTTTTCGCCTTTAAGTTTGCAATGATGGCCCTGCAAACCGTCAACCCCATGTACAAGAATAGAGCCTTTTGAAGCCCCGTTTCCTTCAGAACAGAGCATTATCATCACAGATAGCCGTGGAGAGTACGCAGTGTAAGTACGCTGGATGATTTATTTTTTTCCCCCCACTTAAAAGCAGATTCCTCGTAGTGCTGGTGACTTCTGCAGCTGTTTTCTTCACTGAGCAAGTGTTTTTGTGGTTGCTCACTTGAAGCAGGTGAAAAAACCCGAAGCTAGCCTGTTTCTCGTATGCCTCGCCTGGCCTTGCTAATAGATTACAGCATTCCACTTGTGAGCACCAGTGGCCCGGGAGAAACTCGTACTATTATGCTATGTGGCAACGATAAAGAAGCCAGAAAAGGTCTTTTTATGGTAGTTGGGTCCTCAGAACAACTCTTCATGTGCCAGTGATAAGACACACGGTGGCTTTCCAACAGAGGTACATTAGCTCGTTATCGGCAGAGCTGATACAGGCTCTCAGCTCCCCTCGCAGTGCCGGGAACCCCTCTGAAGTGAAGGCTTGCAGGGCTGGGGGTGCAGCGCGCTGTTCTTCCTCCTGAGTGTAGGTTGGGTTAACCCTGCTGTTGTAGGATGAGAATTGTGTGTCATCGTGAGACACAGGCCCTGTTCTTTTTCTTAAGCAATTGAAAAAGTGTCCAAAGAGGTACATGCTCGGTGATCGCCATTACCACAAGTGCGAGGCTGAGTTTCCTGGTCTGAAATAGGTGGATGCGAGGGGGAACCTCTGGAGATCGCAGGCGCTAATAAATCCACAACGTCGTGACTGAGTCTGTGTGTAGGCACCTGCTATGTTTGTTCCGTTTCTGGGGCTCTGCAGGTTATGAGAGTTCACTGGGCACCAGTGTTCTAGTGCTAACATCTTCCCCGCAGATAGCGACTGGCAGAGCTTTGGCAGGCAGGGCTGGCTGCCGTGAGTGGGGGAGGACGCATGTCCTTATCCTTAGTTCTCCATACCAGGGCCTTCTATGGCTAAGTCTGCAGGGAAGTCCCCGTGTCACTTAGACCCTCAGAACTTGGGCCCGCGGGCTGATGTGCGGGAAACAGGTGTTGTGTTTGCTCTGGGCCCACGTTCAGTGCTTGTGTTGTGGTGGGCTGTCAGGCATTGTGGGGGCATTCCTAGCGCATGCCAAAGCAACTCGAGAGGCTAACATATCTATACCAATGATTTCTTAGGATTCTTTAAGCATGAAAAAAAATCACGTTTAGTCAAGCGAAATTTGAAAATAATTTCACTTCAGGGAAACTAAGAAAAAATTCTCAAATCGTAATGTATAGTGTGTTTACTTTCTACTTCTTTCAAGAAACAAAGGCAGCAAATAAGCATTTACAGTTATTGTGAGTCATGTTTTAAAGGATACCAAGATCTATTATTATGAATTGGTTAAAGATATATCTTAATTAAATCTAACTTCAATCATTATTTATTAGTGAACTTCTCTAGTGCTAGTCTATTGGTCAAATCACTTTTTCTAACTATATTAGCTCTGTAAGGTAGGCTTACCTGGGAAATTTTAGCTTCTTCAGATTTCTCTGTGCTTGGCTAGAAAATCAACAAATCTCAAAGCTATTTAAATTCTACTGTGAAGTAATTCTGCTTTGACATAAGACCCAGCTTTTTTTTAAATTATAGACATTCTAGAAGTAAATTAGTATTCTATAGCTTGTCAAGCTCTTGGTTTTAAATACTCGACAAGTTGTTTCATGATGATTTTAATTAAAAAAAAAATTGAAAGTTGGAAAACCAACTGTTCACTGTATTTTTGCAGTATTAGGAAGAAGAAGAAAAGAAGTCATTTTGGTCCAGGAGCTACATTCAATAAAATTCTCAAGAAAGTCGCTTCTGGTGAATTAAATAAATCCACAAAGGAGCTGTGTATAAAGAGATTGGGGAAGATACTTGCTAAATAACTTATTTCTTGTAAATTTAAAAAATATGTAAGGTTGCTAATATGGTCATTCTACGTAGGAAAGAGTCATTCCTGTCATATATTATTTGAGTTTTTATACTTCCAAATTGTATAGGAAAATGATAGTATTTCAGAACAAATGAAAGATGAAATTATCGGGATATTGGGCTGATTTTTTCCTGGGGGGTAGGGTGACTCTCAGGCAGAGTGGAATGTCAGTAGATGGAGTTGCTGAGATGTTCATTTTATAAAGGTACCATCATAACTTCTCAAAGCATCATTTTGGTACATTTCCGTTTCAGTTCTCACAGTCATTGGCCCCGGCAGAAGTGTTGACGAGGCTTTAATTACATTGGGTTGTAACTGTCAGAGCAGTGAGTAATTTATTAGTATTCTCTTAGAAGTATGGAAAGAACACATCTGAACAAATGAGTATTCCTTTGCTCTTAATGTACAATGGGAGCATCATCCAAGCTTCCCTTCCTGAAGCACTAGAGTACATTTGTGATCATTGACAACCATTCCAGTGGCCCTTTTTATAACTCCATTCAGTCTGTGCTCTCTTAGTACATTTTACAAAGAACCCCGTGGCAAGTGAGTATCATGTGTGTGAATTTTCCAATTGTATTTCAGACGTTAAGAAAGAAAGGCCTTAACGGGTGTGACAGCCCCGATGCTGACGATTACTTTGAGCACAGTCCGCTCTCGGAGGACAGACTCAGCAAACTAAATGAAGATAGTGATTTTATTTTCAAGCGAGGCCCTGTAAGTACTTTCGCTTTACCTCTCCTTTTTATGTGTTGATCCTTTCTGTTGACTTCATTATTTAGGCTCTCAACAAGAAGGAGCACAGAGGGTGCGACAGCCCAGACCCTGACACTTCCTATGTGCTAACTCCACACACAGAAGAGAAGTATAAAAAAATTAATGAGGAGTTTGATAATATGATGCGGAATCATAAAATCGCAGTGAGTACGAAAGTATGGTTTGTGCTTTTAACTCGTGCATGAAGAGATTGACCACACGTCTGTGTTTTCACAGTGGGCGCGGCAGCAATACGTAGAAGGGGGAAAAGCATCCTTTTTTTGGCTTTGTAGAAGTTTAGAATAAAATTGCTGAAACCTTATAAGATGCGTCCGGTCCCTTAAACATGGAAGTGAAGAGGGACATCCCAGTCCAGGCTCTGCTGCTTACCGCCGCCCGTACCTTTGGGCAGGCACTGTGGACATCCTGGACTCCAGTTTCCTTGTCTGCACAGTGAGGGAGTTGCCTCGCGTGATTTTTAAGGTTGCGTCCAGCTCTAAATTTCAGTGATTTTTAACTGTAGGGTGCGTATGACTTCCCTCTCCCTTCCATGACTTAAAAAAAAAATTGCATGTACTTTAAATAGCTCTTGAGACCATAAAGTATAAAATGGTTAGATGTATTACAAAATTTGGTGTTTCAAATGTCCTCACGCCACTCGGCAGCCATACCTCCAAACTCCTATGCTTTTTTTATCCTGTAGGTATGGAGGAAGAGAGCCTTGGTTCTGTTTTAATTTAAGGAAACAGGGTTCTTAAACTGGTTGCAAAACAGTCAGTTTAAAATTTTCCGCGCTCATACGTCTACCCATAACGGAACAGTATTTCTTTGAGCTCACGCTCCTTTGATAGCTCTTCAAAGCGTCCTCGCTGGAAGTTCCATTGGCAAGAGCTGCTTAAGGCAGCTGCTCTCGAGCTGGTGTTCGAAGGCTGTGCATGTATGCAGGCCTCACGGAGCAGACTGGTTCCGATGCTGGCATTTACACCAGTGTCAGCGCCGTGCCCTGAAGTAGGCACCGTGGGTGATTTCTTCAGGGTCGTCCTGCACTATACAAGCCACTTGTGAAAAATAGACTTAAGGAGCTATTTTTGTGCTAATACCATCATTGTTCTTAAAAAACAAACGAAACAACAACAAAAACAATAGCCAACAAAAAGTAAAATCCCTTCTAACCTCATATGGATGCTGGTGGACGCGCGGTTAATGTTAAGATGCAAAAGTATTGGTAAATAAGTGCTTTACCTTTGAAAGCTTTTTAATCTTATATCCTTTGTTTTATCTGTTAATGAATATTGATTTTCTACCTGAAGTAAACTGTTGAATAGAGTACATAAACTATCTTATATTCTTTCAACTTTGAATTAGCAGTGTTACCTCTGCAAATCATTTTGAAAAAGTAGGAAGAGGGAAGTTTTTCTCTTTTTAAATTATATAAAGGATTGTTATTTATCTTGGTTAATAAGTATATTATAAATGAATGAAAGAGGAAGCAGAAATATTTTAAAAAGGGGATAATGGAATATTTTAGAGGGAAGGAAGATAGCATTAATGATAATTGTAATTTAATCACACAATTTAAAGAGAGCTTGTCAGTAGTTAATTTTATTGTTTAATTATTTCTTTTTACTTTCATTACATTCAGTTGCATTGTGCTACCTATATAACTTTATTATTATTATCATTATTATATTTATTTAGTTTTGTTCATTGACAATGTCAGTCATTTAAATCATACCAGGCCTTATTTCTAATGTCCAAAATTTTATGTATTAAGTTTATAATATGTGTGTGCACTTCCCCTTTTTATTATAATTGGAATCTCCCAACAGGAATATGTTACTAAACTAGTTTTCATTAAAGTACTAATTTATGCTTTCTTGGTAACACGATATATTTTGTAATGTCTAAATTTGACAACAGTACTTTAATATCAGGTTCTGACATCTAATTTTCATCTCTGTGAATGTTTGAAATATGTAATATATACATTATTTTAGTATATACGTATTAGTACATAAAAAGTTGAAATGGCAAAGGTTCATGTTGGACATATTCATGTTTATATATAATTCTAAAGAAAACTTAAATCTGCAAGTTGATTTAGTGAGAACCTATCCCCATCCTCCACTTTTAATAGCTGGAGTTACCTTGCCAATTTGAAGTTCATGGGCTGCTGAACTTGGGTAGTAATGATGAAATGAGAACTAACAGCTTCCTCTTCCTTGTTCTTTCTTTCCAGCCCGGTTTGCCGCCTCAGAACTTCTCGATGTCTGTCACAGTCCCTGTGAGCAGCCCCAACGCTTTGTCCTACACCAACCCAGGGAGCTCCCTCGTGTCCCCGTCCTTGGCAGCCAGCTCCGCGTTGGCAGACTCAAGCATGCTCTCTCCACCTCAGGCCGCGTTGCACAGAAACGTGTCCCCCGGCGCCCCTCAAAGACCACCGAGCACCGGCAATGCAGGTGCGTGGGGATGTCTGTCCTGCCAGCTCTTGAACCAAAAGGGTGGAAAACCGAATTGCTAACATAAGCAATCCCTAACTCTGCTACTCTTAATGTTATTGTTTTAATAAGCAAGAGCCAGTCCTACACAATGGGCCCTCTCTGGGAGGGTATTTTGTGACCGTCTGCTGTGGCTCTCGCATTGTGTTGGGCCAGTGGAGCGGTATAGACAACCTGCCATCTCTAAGCTTTCCGTATCTGGGGAAAGACGCAGTTTGACCGGCAGGACCTTTAATTAGGGCATCGTGAGAAAAGATTTAAGGCTGAGTGTGGACCGCTCATATTGAAATACAGGACTAGACCTAACTGATTGGATTAGTGTCTCTTGCATCTGTCCCTGCCTGATTTGTTTATTAATTCAGCAGAGATTTGTGCCGCATTTACCGCATTAGTCCGTGTAGCGTCCTGCATTGAGTAGTACTCCATTCGCACGGCTCTTCCGTATCAGTCCGTACTCCCTGGTATCGATACACAGGGCGGCAGAGCCCGGATGCAGGGGTGGGCAAAAGGAGGAGGTTCACAGTTGAGTGCGTGAAACACAGAGTTGATTCTTGTGTTACTATCTATTAATTATTATATTCCTCACTTTATCTGTCTTACTGTGATTGTTTCATGTCCTTACTTACCACTTACCCTTCAGGTGATGGTGGCTGATGATTTAACCTGCTTCTGTTACTCATTATTGCAAGTTCAGACTGGGCTGGCTTTACTTTTTGTGTTCTGGGGAATGGAGTGAGGGTCACCTCCACTGATTTCGTTCTCAGTCATCCAGATGAGGAGAGCCAGTTCGTACTCACTCTGCCCTCTCCCCCTCTCTCTGTGCGGTTGTCAGGTGGGATGCTGAGTGCTGCAGACCTCACAGTGCCAAATGGAGCTGGAAGCAGCCCAGTTGGTGAGTGAACTCCTGCTGTTTCACTTGGGGGGCGTCTATCCTGTCCTAGGTGAAGGGAATACTGTCGCTCACACACAGCCTTCTCCCAGACCAGGAGGAAAAGTGGGGGGGGATGTGTGACTGAAGTAGACATTTCCCTTTGCAGGCTTAATTTCCTTCTGTGGGGTACTTTTACTGATACTTACTTTTTTTTTTTTTTTTTTTTTTTTTGCATAACTCCCCTGTTTTACCCCTTACGCCGTAGCCTTAAATTCAGTTACTCATTTATTCAATAAATGTTATTGAGTGCTTCCTTCATAGCAGACATGGTTCTTTTCTAAAGACTGAATTGCCCTAGTACCATTTTGACATCAAAACTATGAAGGAGAAGCTTTCTGTATCACCTGTTCTCACCAAAATTAGACTAACAGACTCCTGCTACACCTTACAATAGCGCAGAATGCTTTCAGAGAGATCACAGCGCGAATGGTGGGCTTGCTTCTAGAGACGCAGAGAGCACTGAGAAGTCAGCCTCTGAATGGTCTGTCTCAGTGGCTGTGGGCAGGACATTCACCTTTTGTCACGCCTGCAGCGATGCTCGTTCTCTCACCTTGGGACCCTTCCCGAGATGACCGGCAGGTTAAGCCCCAGTCATAAAGGTGTCTGCGCCACCCTGAGGTGCTGGTAAGGACAGATTGTAATCTTACGGCGGCTAACACGTGGCACATGTGTCAAAGAGTTGTAATAGTGAGTGTATCGCTTTGGATTATCATCGTATTGATCATCCAGGTCTCTTCTCTGACTATCATCATAGTTATCTGAGGGTAAAGGCAGGTACCCCCCCTCTCTGCTTTTAACCACTATCGTGTGTCCCCGGAGACAGCTGAGGACAGATCTGCTGTAGTGAAAATCCCTGATGGCATACATCCCATTCGTTCCACAAAAGTGTAACAGGCCTCTGCCTAAGGAAAACTGTGGAAATGATTGATTGACTTAATTCAAAATGATGAGAAAGAAATAAATAGGCATTATTAGTAAGACAAATTACAAAACATATAGTGACCTATATGCAGGAATCAGTGCATAATTACCATATTTCCCCATGTGTAATGCACTCCTGTATATAATGCGCGCCCATGTTTCTGGCCCAAACTTTCAGGAAAAGAAAATCTTTTGTTTTAATTTTTAATTTAATTTTTTAAAAGATTTTATTTATTTATTTTTAGAGAGAAGGGAAGGGAGGGGGAAAGAGAGAGGGAGAGAAACATCAATATGTGGTTGCCTCTCATGCATGCCTTACTGGGGGCCTGGCCCGCAACCCAGGCATGTGCCCTGACTGGGAATTGAACCGGCGAGCCTTTGGTTCGCAGGCCTGCACTCAATCCACTGAGCCACACCAGCCAGGGTCATTTTAATGTTTCAATTCAATTATTTATTTATTTATACTTAGATAATTGTTTTTTTGCATTATAAAGGAATTTTAGCATTTATTTTTAAACATGTTATGGTAAAAGAAATTTATGTAACAAATAATTTTACAAAACACAAGAACAGACACAAGGTATTTTAGGTGCTACCCATGTATAAAGCGCATCCTTATTTTTCCCCTCAAAAATTTGGGCAAAAACGTTCTCATTATACATGGCAAAATATGGTATATCTGCCACTGCGTTGATTGCTATTTTAATGGAATTAAACAGATACGATCTAGTTGTAGGATTTTAAAACAAGTAATTAATATGTAAAAGTTCATAAAGGCCTTACCAGTTATACGTTAGGGAGGTTACACCTGGATGTGTATTTCCAAATATTTGGTGTCTTTTCACCTCTGAGTTTGTTTGCATTTTTCATATATGCTTTTATTCCCCCAACACTATCCATCTTGCTCTCTCTTCTACTTCCCAGCCTGCGTAAGGCTGCAGTCAATCATTCCTGTTTTATTTAATGTTAATTTTAACTAGGTCTTGGTTTTATTTCCAAAATTATTTTTACTTCGTGGAATGAAACTTTTGGAAGATGTCCTCCCGTGCCTTTATCTCTCCCTCATCCGGCTGGTGCCATAACCGTAGTTTTTCTCCTGGGGACAAGTATGTCGGCTCTTTTCGTTTTTCCCTTTCCACTAAATTTAGACTGTGTCTCTGTGCCTCCGTTTTCTGTGTTCCCTTCGGTGATTTCAGAGTCAGATTTTGTCACCATCCTTATTTGACATGCTACATGTAATTGTTTCTTTCTTTCTTTTCTTTTTTCTTTTTTCTTTTTTTTTTTTTGGTAAGCCTCTTTCCGCCTTTGTAGACCCTCGGGGGTAGAGGGCTGCCTGAATCATACATCTCAGGTTAGGTGCGTCGTCTTGGGTTTACATGGAGCGTCTCAGCGTGCTACTACTCACTTACCCCTTGTCTGCCTCTGTCCCACCACCGTTCCCTTCCTCCCCATCATAGGCAACTATTTTAATATGGTTAGCGTTAATAATCATAATTAGTGAACATAAATTTTTATTACAATTTAAAATTTAGTATTAAAATATTTTGTCCTTAGTGATTTATTGAAAAGCATTTTCATACACAGAGGTAAATCCTGTTTCTCAGTATACATCTTATAACACATCGAGATTGGACGTCTTGATTCTTCATCGATTAGTTCTGTTACAGACTTATTTTACCCGCACTAGGTCTAATTCTCCTTTTTCTACTCATCTGAATTATACCCTAAATTACATGTGTTATAACTGCTTTTTAACACGTGCTTCCTCAGAATTTATATTCAACCAAGTAGACATCTTGTATCACTTAATTCAGATACCAACTGGAAGTGATGATTTCTCTGCAATACTTAGAGCATATGTGGATTTAAAGGCTATAAATACGGACCCCCTCCTACCAGAAGAAGTGGTTTCTCTTAGGTCACTCAGAAGTGTTGTTTTGGTGAGGAGGAGTCGGATAGAGTAGGCAGCAGAGGGGTTCTGGCAGTGTTCTGCTTCTTGATTTCACTGACGGCTGCGTAGACGCACACTCTATGGTACGTCCTTGATCTTTAGGTTTTCGTTTGTGTTGTATCATGAAAGCTTTAACAGTAAGTGTACATGCTGGTGGCACGGTAAATTAGTAGTCCTCTTAAAAGCTTTTGGCAAGGCGTTTCAGTAGTCATAAAAATGTTTGTACCTCTGTGCCCACTAATCCCATTTCTGGGGATCTCTCCGAAAGAAAGAAGCTAGATTATGAAAACGTTCATTACAACTTTATCTTCCGTTTTTCTTTTTGTTTTGTTTTTGTCTTTTTCTTCCCCCCCACCACACAAACCCCAACCCCCATCCCACCAACTTTATTTATAGTAGTGAATAATTGGAAGAAATCAACATGTTCAAAAGTATGGAAATTAAGTATATTAAAATTTTCAACTGAATTCCCTTTCAGTTATGATTTAAAACTATGCAAAAAAAATGCACATGGAAAATAAAAAGGAAGGGGAATCCAAACTGATCATGATAGTTACATTAGGGTGCTGTGAATATGCGTTTTCCCTCTTTTTCTAGTTTTTGGACTTTCTATGATGCTATATTGAGAGCATACCTCTAGAGTCAAAATTATTATTATAGTAAATGAGAGCATTTGTTTTTTTTTCCTTTTAATGTGGTAATTTTTTTTTTAGTTAATGTCATCGTATATCCAAATAAAACCTGCCAGTTTTGTACATACTATAAATTGAGTACATCTTTCACAGTGGCAGCCCATTTACTACATCTGTTTCTCCTCTGAGAGTTTACATGTAATACTCAGATGATACTGTAGTTCAGATGACTTTGGGAACTCCTTTTAACTTTTGGGCCTATGTTTAAAGATCAAGCATAAAGTAAAATCTCTGATATCTGGCAACTTCACTTTTTAAAAACAGGTTAAGAAAGGAAAAATATATATATATATATATACTGGACTAGAACTAGGCTCAAGAAGCTGTTGGGGTTGCTGAGGGTCGAGCGACGTTAGTTGGGGCTGGGCTGCGGCAGAAGCGGAAGCAGGCGAAAAGAGCCGAGTGAGGCGCAAGGCTGGTGAAGAAAGCGCAGGAGAGCCCGAGGGCACCGGGACAGTGGGCAGGAGTGCCGGGGCCGACAGCGCTGCACATGCCCGAAGCAGGTTGAGTTTGAGATGACAGCAGCGTGTCTGGGGAAACGTGGCCATTGGATGGTGCACATGGACTAAAACTTAGGGGACGCAAAGCAGGAGCGCAGATGTCAGACTCGTATGAGATGGTGGTGGGAGCCCTGGGCGGGGAGAGGGTGCGTGAAGTCTGTGAAAGGGAAGCAGAACTGTGGCCTCGTTGGGGCTGCCCCTCCGGAGGGCTTGGGGGTGGGGTACAGTGTCCAGAAAGGGAAGCGGCAGCACCTCCTGAGCACTGTTGGTTTTAGATTATACATTTCTAATGGGCAGAAATTATTTTGTCCATCATACGCAAGTTTCCATTGAGTCAGGTAAGTATGTCATCAGTGATTTTAAAACCCAAGGTCTTTTTAATTTTAGAAACCTCATTTAGTCTTTCTTGCAAAAGACGTATTTTACAGACTTAAATGTATATTTGTTTATTGAATAATCAGCTGAAAGTTTGTCAGATATTATGAAAAATTTGTCAAATATGCTAAAAGTTAATTCTTGAACTTTGCTTTAGATGAATTTTTCAGAATCCTTTGAGATTTTCGAAATGCTTTGCATGTCGGTTCAACTTGGGGTAGATTCATAGTAATAAGACATTAATAACATCGTTGTCTACATGTTAGCCCTAAAAGAGTAGTATTGAGGACATGGAGTGCTTCCCAGCCACCTGAATTGTTTTAGCTGAGACGTATTCTGTGAGCCAGACTGACGGAGCTGAATGATCTGCCTTGGAGCTGACGTTAGCTTTGTGACGTTTCTGGAGGCGTGGCTGCGCAGGTTCCTCGAGAACCTATTTGTCAAGTTTGTGTGAGGCCCCCAAAGCACATTTTGACAGAAACCACATTAAATTGGGTTTACTCACTTAGAATTGGCACTTAATTCCTGAATTTGTAGGCCATGGCAAGATGAGTTATATACTAAAAGATTCTACCTCAAAAGTCTACCTCAACATCTTCATTTTTGCCATAAAAAATGAACTGGTGGCGTATCACTCCACTCCACACAATAACAAATGTTGCGTCTAAGATTATCTCGTTACCTCCTGGCAAGCCACCAAACCCTGACGTCATCCTGGAGCCAGCTGCTGTACTTGGCTTCGCACCGCAGTGCGTGCTTTTAGGTGCTTCCCACGCTGTACCTGGGTTCCCAGGGGCTACTAGCTGCCGTGTCTAGCCGAAAGGCAGCAGGGACTCCACACGGGAAGAGCCGTCAGCGCTTACTGATGATGCGTTCTTCCAAATCACATCTTTGTATCATCCTGTAACATACTGGAGAGGAAATACTGCTTTAGCCTTCAGGTTTGAGTGCAAAGCAAGTCAGTAAGAATCTTCTAAGTGTTACCAGAGAGATTAGGAACAGACATTCATGCCATCATTTAATTTTAAAAATGCTGTTAATCTGTCACTAATGTTAATCTACCATTCCGGTAGTTTGTAGTAAACCTTCCTATCTTTGAATGAGATTATGGGGTAAGCGTTTTACATCCAGATGATTTGCTTGGCTGTTACCTCTGCCCAACTCCCAGAGGAGCTCCGCTCCCCTGGGGGAGGCCTAGGGAGGAGGCTGTGTTTGCCAACTGCGCTGCTTTCTGAAGCTCTGCACCATGCCGGAAATGGCTCTCTGGGTGTGGGCAGCGGTCAGCCTGGGTTCAGTGCATGCCCTTCAGGGTAACGGAAGCAGAAGGCAGGAAATAGCCTCATAAGGTTAACTGAGATGCCAGTCCCACAGCAAAATTTAATCGCGTAAGTGCGTGAAAACTGGTAGGTCCCTTGGTAAAAGTTTTGGAGAAAGCAGGAAGAATGGATGAGAGTGAGGGGGGAGGGCAGGGAGGAGAGTCAGACCTCTGGAATCCTGACATTTTGAATGACAGCTGCTGAGGAGACACAGGCCAGACCCTAAGTGCCGCTCCCAGCACTCTGGTGTCTTTGTCCCTGATAAACATCCTGGTTAGCGCCCAACAAAGTTGGCTCTGTCCTACTGGCAAAACATCGGCTTTTAGTTTCCCCTATGAGTAATTAACTAAATTACATGTATTTTTTAAACCTTAGGTATGTTATAAGCAGATATATTGAAGCATCCATCCATTTTCTTCAGATTACCTTCAAGGACTTAGTGTATCTTTTTTTAGTTACATGTTTTAACAAAATTTTAGATTCAGTAATGCACGTATCTATCAGTTGGCCCTGTTACTCATATCCTGTCCTGAAATAGTTCATGAACTTCCAAACATTATATAGTTTTGTGGTTTTAAGCAATAATTTTATTTCATTTAAGAAACTCAGAAAGAATTAAAATGACTCCATAAAACCAATACAAAAGCTCTTAAAGTGAAACACAGTGCGGTACGTAGTGGTCGTCGTCACCGAGGCATTGCAGTTCTGCGGGGCCGTCACTGCGCGTCTTGAGGGAGAGCACGGGAAGGCTTCTGGGCCAGTGTGGGTTCTAAAGGTGCCTGTCTTGCTTTCTACGGGAGGGAAAGGAATAGAGCCAGCACAGCTGCCCGTTCCCTTGGCTGGTCGCTGGAAGGAGCCATGGCCTCTGCGCATGTCTGACCCGCCTTTCCCTTCTCTCCTTTACCCAGGACGCCTGCCCTCTGTCATCGTGGCCCACGGAGGCTGCTGTGCAGTCGGTCCCACAAGGCTTCCCTGCAGAAGCCCCATACCTGGGTCTGTGCCCTGCCTTCTGTTTCCTTCTAAGTTTTGTGTGCTCGCCCTGTCTCGAGTAGCCTTTGTCCTCACCGAAGGGTGATTCTGGCATACTGACGAGCGCCTCAGTGGTGTGTTCCCTCTCCTGCTCTTGCCAACCAGATGAAAAGCTCTTGCAGACGGTCCAGGGTTTCTCTCCTTTCCTAGACCCTCCCCTGTGCAGGTTGCCTCCACCGAACAGATGTTTAACCGTTTGTTTCCAAATGATGGAGGGAGCTCTGTACAGGTGTCTGAAGTTTGGTGGTTGTGCTACAGTTGTGCATGACTCCAAGTCCCAGCCAGAGCGCTCAAGGGGCCTGGTCAGACCTCCACAAACTTCTAGTTCACTATTCTGAGTACTTTTTTTTCTTGGTCAGCTTTGCAATAAACACTAAGAATGGAATTTTTAAAATTTTACTTCTCAATTACAGTTTACATTCAGTATTTTGTATTAGGTTCAGGTGTACAGCATGGTGGGCGGACAGTCGTATCCTTTACAAAGTGCCCCCCACCCCAGTATTTCCGGTACCCCCCACCTGGCACCATGCATAGTTGTTGTAACATCATTAACTGGATTTCCTGTGCCGTACGTGCATCCCTGTGATTGGTCTGTGACTGCCAGTGTATTCTTCTTTATCTCTTCGCCTTTCTCCCCGCTTGCCTCTGGCAGCTGTGAATCCGTCCTGTACATCTGCGAGTCTGTTTCTGTTCTGTTTTGTTTTTAGACTCCACATGAGTACTAATATGGTGTCTGTCTTTGCTTACTTCACTTCGCGTTAGCGCCCACTAGTCCCATTCAGATTTCTGCAGACGGAAGGTCTCCTTCCTTTGTGTCCGAGCCGCGCTCCGTCGTGTTGTGTGCGCGCTGCTTTCCATCCCCTCGTCTGCTGCGGGCGCTTGCGGTGCTTCTGCTGTCTTGGCTGTTGTAAAACACTGCAGTGAACACAGGGATGCGTATATTCTCTTGAATTAGTGTTTCGGGTGTCTTTGGAGGTATATCCAGAAGTGAGACCACTGGGTCACAGGCAGTTCTGTTTTTAATTTTTTGAGGAACCTCCACAGTGGCTGCACCTGTCTGCAGTCCCACCAACAGTGCACCAGGGTTCCCTTTTCTCCACATTGTCCCCCACACCTTTTGATTTATGGATGATGGCCATTCTGACAAGTGTAAGGTGATTCCTCATTGCAGTTTTAATTTGCATCTCTGATAGTGATGAGAGCATCTTTTCCTATGTTCATTGGCCATCTGGATGTCCTCTTTGTAGAAGTGTCTAGCTGGTCCTCTGCCCACTTTTTAATTGGATTGTTTCCAATTGTTGAGTTGTATGAGTTCTTTATAAATTTTAGATATTGACTCTTATTGGATGTATTGTGGGGAATATCTTCTCCCCTGCATTAGTCTGTATTTTCATTTTGTTGATGGTTTCTTTTGTGGTGCAAAACCTTTTTTTAGTTTTATGTGGTCCCATTTATTTTTTTTCTTTCCCTTGCTCAAGGAGATACATCAGAAAAAATACACTAACAGAAATGTCAGGGACTATACTGTCTTTTTTCCTAGGAGTTTTATGGTTTTAGGTCTTACATTTCAGTCTTCAATCCATTTTGAGTTTATTCTGGCTTATGGTGTAAGAATGTGGTCTAGTTTCTTTTTTTTGTTTTGCATGTATCTGTCCAGTTTTCCCAACACCATGTAGTGAATAGACTGTCTTTACCCCACTGTGTGTCCTTGCCTCCTTTGGCGTAGATTAATGGACCGTGTGAGTGTGGGTTTATGTCTGGGCTCTATTCTGATCTATTGATCTGTGTCTGTTTTTATGCCAGGATCATGCTGTTTTGATTTCTGTAATACAGTTTGATACCAGGTAGTGTGACACCTCTGGCTTTGTTCTTCATTCTCAAGATTGCTGGGGCTCTTTGTGTTTTTTTTGTGGTTGCATACGCATTTTTGGATTATTTGTTTAGTTGGTGAAATACAGATTGGCATTTCATGGGAATTGCGTGGAGTCTGTAGATTGCTCTGGCAGTATGGGCATTTTAATGATGTCGATTCTTTCTATCGATGAGCACAGCCTATGCTTCCATTTATTTGTCTTCATTTTCTCTCTCCAGTGTCTTACAGCGTTTCAAGTACAGATCTTTTACCTCCTTGGTTGAATTTATTCCTAGGCATTTTTTTGGATGCAATTTTAAAGTAATTGTTTTCTTAATTTCCCTTTCTGATGGTTCATATTATTGGTGTAGAAAAATGCGACCAATTTCTGAATATTTATTTTGTATCCTGCTATTTTACTGATTTTTTTTGGGGGGGTTGGGATTTTTAGGGTTCTGTATATACACTATTGTGTCATCTGCAAATAATGAAAATTTTACTTCCTCCTTTCCAACTTAGATGCTTTCCATTTCTTCTTCCTGTCTGATTGCTTGGCTAGGACGTCCAGTATTGAGTCGAGTAGCAGTGGTGAAAGTGGACGTCCCTGTCTTGTGTCTGATCTTAAGGGAAACGCCTGTAGTTTTTCCCCGTTGAGTATGGTGCTGGCTATGGGCTTATCATATGTGGCCTTTACTATGTGGAGGTATGATCCCTGTATTAGGAATGGAATTCTTTAGCCAGTAAATGTATTCTTTTATCTAATAGTCTTAAATTAACGTCTGTGTACGGTAGTAGACAGATACTAGGGACTATTCAAAATTAAAAAAATAGTACAGTATTCATGATACAAAGTTTCTGTTACCAGAAACACACTATACACATGGTCAACTTAGTTTTTTATGTTTTTATTATAGTTGATGATTTATGTTAAAAATATGCAATAGTAGAGTGACTTATGCTGTATTTTTTATGGGCAGTTAACACTGTATCTTGGATTTCATAATTAAATTTTCACAAAATATTTTAATTATATATTGTAATTTTGTTTTCAATTTTTTTTGTGTTTTATTTGTGATCCACTTAGGAATTATTATAGCATAATAGCCTCTATTTTATAAATGACATTTTATGGTATACTTGTTTTTTTTTTTTTAAATTATCTCCACCACTGAATTACAACTGGTGAATAGTCACTGTTTGTACTAGGATACCATCCCTTGAAACTAAGAAAAACATTTGAATTAAGCTTAAATAACAGGACATTTCCTCACTGACATGTCACTGGAAAGATTCAGGAGTTGAACAGACTACAGGAGGGGCCGGGCTCCTTCATTTATTCTCAGTTCGCCCTTCTCTGTCAGCCTTCCCTTCAGTCTGGCTTTCTTCTGAGTCTCAAAGGGGCTTGAGAATAAAATCCTTCCTCGGTCACTTGTAGAGGAATGTGGAAGCTTCCCTCACCACCACGTAACCACCTCTTTACCTAGGCTCTGACGGGTGTCTGTGGTCCCATTGCTGCGGTGAGGCTGAGCACACATGGCCTTAATCTTCAGCTTTCTATGCATTTCGGACTTTGGTTAACTTTCTTTGCTCATTTTTAAAATAGTCAAAGGCTACATGGTTAGCTATTAATGAGTTTTCTAACAAAACTCATTCGAAATCGGAACTGGGGAAAACTTCATATTCATACCAAAATATTTGGATGACTCTTTTTATGTTAATGAGCGGTATTTCTTTTTTCCAGGGAACGGATTCGTGAACTCAAGAGCTTCTCCAAATCTGATTGGAACTACTGGTGCAAACAGCGTAGGCAAAGTCATGCCCACAAAGTCGCCCCCGCCTCCGGGCGGCGGCAACCTGGCCATGAACAGTCGGAAGCCAGACCTCCGTGTCGTTATCCCTCCTTCTGGCAAGGGCATGATGCCGCCGCTGGTACGTTTGGCCCTTTCCCAATGCCGGTCTCTGAGCCGCAGGTTCTACACACAGTCAGTCTGTTTTCTTTTGGAATGTTCCATGCTGCCTTAGAACCTAGGCTTTTTCCCGATGACTTCTGTTTGAAATTAGCATTTGAAGAAACAGGTCTGTTCTAAATACACAGAAATCAGATGAGGGAGATACGGGAAATCTGCTTAATGGTTATTTAAAATGAAAGCTACATATGGAGAGGTTAGTTTTGAGTGGAACTTTAATTTTAGCAGGCTTTACTTTGGCCTGGTAACTTTACTTGGAGGTCTCATCCCCGAACTGATGAACTAAGCCCGACTGCAGTATTCCTTTCTCTGCACCGTGCGTACTCCCAGTAATCCATTGCCCGTGGTCCTCTGTGAGGAAAGGTTATTTGTTAGGGAATTCCGCATTCTTCTAGGGAAGAATGCATGAAAACCTGAGTGACGTATTCTCCAAATAAGTTTCCTGTTTATTCCTTTTCAAATCACCTTCCCACTTAAGTCTGCAAAGAATACGGGTCTCCCCAGCCCAGACCTCGACAGCATCTTCACAGTTCCAGCCTCGTTTCCTTTTGCACCCTGTATCTTCAAGCAGAGTAGCGTGTGTTTATCCCCCTAGTCTCTTGTAGGAAAAAAAAATTAGAACACACGTGCCAGTTTTGAAACAATTGTTAGTTTGGCAGCTGTCGGACTACAAACATGCAACTCGATATTGCCAGTGGTCCCGTCTGAGGGGCAGCTGCTAGGAGTCCACATTGGAGTTTTTGCAAGAGAAGGTGATGCTCTCAGGCTTTAGATAGTAACTCCACGTTTGCACTCTGCTTTAGAGGTGCCCGAGCGTCTTCACGCATATTGTCTCATCCACCCCAAACCGACCTCGGCTGGGCAGGGGTGAGGCGTGGGGGAGATGCTCGTGCTTCCCCAAGGTGGCATGGAAGTGACCAGGACCAAACTCTTTTAGCTCAGAGAACAAGGAAGTACTTTTTCATCTGGAGACATAGAAAGCTGGAACTGTGTCCCTCCCAGCCTTTTGGTGAAAAAGTTGGGCAGACAGAAAGTTCACAGTTCTTCTCCATGAACACATTGTAGTGCTAACACTTTGGGGCAGCTTGCTGGCCCAGACTCTGGCTGGGGAGAGGGCAGCGTGCGCACTGACTTGCCCCGATGAGTAAGGCGAGGCAGCAAGACTTGAGCCAGGGGGCTGGGGAATGCTTGGAGACCAAGTGTTCCCTGGCCAGGATGGGGCCACCAGGGGCGGGTCCAACTCGTCCAGGAGCCTCTCGGCGCTCCCAGAACTGAGGGGGAGTGTGCTGACACAGGCCCTCCTGAGGGGTGCCCCAGCGAGCGGGGCAGGGAGTTTGGCCAGAATCCTCCCCTTTCTCTCTGGTGGGACAGAGATTCTGTGCTCATCTGTGACAAGATGGACAACAGCCCTGGTGCCCTGAGGGCCCCTGGGAAATGGGAAAGGGTCACTAGCTCAGCCACATTCATGAGAACTACTGGTAAACGGCAAAGTTTCCAGGCAAACTACATTCCAGGCACGTAGCAACTTGTCAAGATTATCTCTGACTTTTTAAAGCAGAGACCATGAAGCATCTCCATGGAATACCCAAAGTTGACCACAAACCACCTCCACCCATGTCCCTGCAGGGCGCAGCAAAAAGTACACGCATGCAGGTACACGCGTGCATCCTCGCATTTTGGTGGGTGACCTGGAGCTGCGGATGCGTGACTGTTCTGTAACTCGAATTGAAGAGCATTCTGCCCACGTGTGAAATAGTTGTTGGCCGTTTTTTCTTGGCCAGCATCCCTCCTATTTTATGCCATTTCTTTGCAGATAAACCTGCTTTCAGATTGAGGCTTCATGTATCAGTGATGCCTGTGAAGACACCTTTCACAGACTGACAAAGAAGCTTGACTTACTCAAGTAAAATAGGAAAAAACTAGTCAGTCGATTACTTCTAGCATATTAACATTTTCTAGGTGTGTAAGAGAGGAGTAAATAGGTTCTGCTTTCCCTCCTGTACCTGATTCTTAGGTTGTCCTCCTGCCGCCTCCTTTTCTTCCTGTTGGGGGTTCTCTCTGGCAGTTAACTTTATTCATAGGAAAACTGTATTTGCAGACGATAGGCATACATAAATCTGTGTTAGGTAAAACTGTTATTAACCAGTTTGAGATCTTGTGGTTTCATAACACTGTGCTAGTAGCTACTGTGGGGAATGAGAAAAAAGTAATTTCTGCCCAAGAAGCAGAGACTCTGAACGGGAGGTAAATGAGGTGTGTGCCGAGGTGGGGCCGGGCTGAGAGGGCTGAGATGTACGGCTAGAGGCAGTCTTCTCAAGGACCCAAACACAGACGGGCCTCACGATTGGGAGCCCCATTTCAACACAGCGGCGGTAGCTCGTGCAGGGGTGCAGCCAGTGAAAACGAGGATCGAGTTGAGTTGGAGGAGGCACGTCTTTAAATCCCGGCCCTAGAGAATGTCAGAGAATCTTCCCAGTCTTTCAAGATCCACTACGAGTAGAGAGACAATAAGTAATTAATATTTGTATTTATTGCATACATAATGACCTGTATAGAGTTCCCAGCAACTGCTAGTGTCCAAATAACATGTTTTTGTAAAGAAATACTCTATTGTTGAATACCAACAGTCTAGTAACTCTCTCATCCCTCTTATGTCCTGAGTGCAGTCGGAGGAAGAGGAATTGGAGTTGGTGAGTGTGGGTTTCTGCTTGAAGGGAGTTGGAAAAGGTGTAGAAAGTACTAATCTCTCACGTTTCTACCTAACCAGTGCTCCCTCGTCGCACAGATTTTTTCCTGTCATTAAACACCGTCCAAACACTTTGAATAACTAAACTACTCCACTGGCAATACAGTGTCTAGATTTCTGTTCATAATTGAGTATGCTGATCCATTTTATTTGTGGGAGGGAGCATTGGAATGAAGCATCTAGAAACAATAGCTGTCTGTGATCACAAGACACTTGTTAGAGATTTTCTTACAGATGCAAAATACCTTATATAGTTCCCCAAATTATTAACATATTTTTAGAAAATGACTTCACCTTCAAAGTTCCTCAGATTGTAACACATGGTCTTGTGTTATTTCTTTCAAAATGATTACATCATTTTTGGTGAGGTCACCTTTCTCACAGAGTTGGAGTTACTTCATCCTGCATGAAAAGGCTCTGAGCCACAAAGGAGTTCCCTGTTCACCAGAGGAATGTCTATAATTGCACACAAATTTACTACTTTTTATTAGAAGATATTCCATTTTCAAAAGTAGCTATTAATATCTTTCCCCCCCCAAAACAAATGATTTCTATTTGCTTTTCTTTTAGAAAATAAGTTTGACTAAAAATAACTTTCAGTTGATCTGTTTTTTCTTCGGGAACTAAATCTCAGACCCCACAGAAGCGAGCGTATGAATTCAAAATCAGCTCTAGTTAGAGCCCTTCAGGGGACAGACGCTTGCCCACGTTTAGGTTGCAGCGTGGGGGGCTCAGGGTGCATGGAAGCATGGGGGAGCGGCGTGTGCATGCTGGTGTGTTGTGCACAACTCGTTTCTTTCAAAATAAGACTGTGCTCTGTTCTCAAAATAAGAGCGAGCTCATCCTTTATTTGAGTTAGTGATGGTTCTCACACTTTTGGATGTGGTTTTGTACTGGTTAAACTGTACTAGTCAGCTGTCATGTAGTATTGGACTGTCTTTTGGGAAAATACTTAATGGTACAGTAACGATTACCAAATGGAAGTTTACAATTCGAGATAAAGTAATTCATATTAGAAGTTGTCGTGAAGGCTGCCTTGTGAATTATCTGGCAATATATTGCCCTCTAGTGGTTCTGGAAGTCACTTACTCTTATAAATCTCGGTGCCTAACACACTCTGTTGGAATTTAGAAAGTTGTTCACGCTGGTTTGAACTCGGAGATATAATCACGGGTGCCTCTGGCCCTTGGCGAGGGGGGCCGGGTGTCCTGAGGCCCATACTGAAGACTCCTGTGAGAGTCGGACTGCAGAGTCCTCCCAGAAGCCTTGCGGCTCCAGGGCACTAGCTGTGGGTTGGAAGGAAGAGATACATTGATCCTTTTTCACCAGTTTTGTAGAAATCTTGGGTCCCAGCATTTGGTGGGACAGGAAGGCCCTCCTACACTCGTGTGGTACGCAGGCCAGCTGCCTGAGGTCACTGCCTTCCTGCCTGACAAACAGGAGGTCCAGGGAGGGTCCCGGCACTGTGGTGCATCTGGGACAAAGTCCTGGGCGGTCCAACCACGTACTGAAGGGTCTTTCTAACATTCTCTCACTGAAGGTTGTACAGAAAATACAACTAAAAAGAAGGAAACCGAGATCTGGACCCTTATTACATCAACATCCAAGTGTCCAGATCTAGCCAAGGCCTTCCTCTTTGAAAACGTGGCAGAGAAACCCGAGTCACACTCTGGTGATCCTTAATGATCTCAGGAGGGCTGAGCGACACTTCTGTTGGTGCGGCTCAGACGCCAAAGGGCAGCTACCAGGCTCTAATTTCTGTCAGACACAAACGCCCTGAGAGCTATGTTCCAGCTCTTGTGCATGGGCCACAGCACACGGCGTGTATTCTGTGCCTCAGGCCCTTGGTTGTGGAAAGTGCTTCCGTGAGCCAGTTTGGCCAGAGGCTGCTCCCTTGCACACCCACACGACACAGCGACTGTCTTAGACGGACCTGATTATTCATAGCAGACTTGATTCACTTGCTCCCAGGGCAGGTAGGGTACTAAGCAGACGGAGTCAGTCCGCAAGCACGTGCTATTGTCCCTTTCACAGCCCTGTGGCACGCATGTCCTTCAGCAGCTCTGCTTTCAGGAGTAGGGAGACGGACGCGACACAGGCCTGAATGTGCTGTTAGAAACCGGGTCAGCCGGTGGGCGACGCAGGAAGCTGCGCAGGTTTGAGGGCAGGGGGCACGGGGATCTTTGCACCTTCCCCTCCATTCTCCTGTGAGCCTGAAACTGCTCTAAAACAGAGTCTTTAATATATAACTCCCCCCACCACCACCACCAGCTGCAGAATCATGCGGAAGGGAGTCCAGATAGGTACAGGCTGCCCATCAGTAAGCCGTGATGGAAAGCAGTTTCAGCTCATGGACTTAAGTTTCTCTACAGACCAACTCTCTGCTGCCGTCAGCACTTACACCTGCAGGTAGTTCCTACTGGGTGGCCTGGCCCATCTGCAGTGGCTTCGAGGCCTCGTTCACACCTTCCCGGAGAGGAGCTAGCCCTTAATGCAGCGTCTGTGCCGTGGGTGCACCTCTGACATCAGTAAACTCTGCATGAAAAAGACGGGAAAGTGAATGGTTGCTGTAAAAACACGTCCCTTAAAATTCAACATTTAGTTATTCCCATTAGTATTTATTTTTAAGGTTTTCACATCAGCACTGCTTCAGGAAGTGACACATCATAAAACTGTGGAAAATGTCACTTTCAGATCGAATGTTATTTTTACAGTGTGAAGTCTGAACATGAATGCTCACCCAGCGCGTGTCCCTCTTTTCTCCTCTCACAGAACCCCCAAAGGATAAGCAGTTCTCAAGCTGCGCAGCCCCTCGCCACCCCGGTCGTGTCTGTGGCAACGCCCAGCTTGCCCCCGCAGGGGCTCGTGTACGCGGCCATGCCGACCGCCTACAACACTGGTAAGCCGGCCTGCTGCCTCCTGGGCCTCCTCTCTTCCGTGGTCAACCTGTGCTTTTGTGGGGGGGGGGGGGGGGGTGGGGGGGGGTGGGAGTTGTTGTTGAAAAGTGTTTATTGAGATGTATTACTTGCAGTTTTTTAGACTCACACTTGGTGTTTTAAAAGACATGCCCGCCAGCCTTGAGGAACTCACAAGAAACACACTGGTCACAGAACGATTTCCCAGCATGCACTTTTATTTGCCCGGCAGCTGCGCCCAGAATTACTGTGTGCCCCAAATAAAGAGGGGGCAGCCCGCTTCTCCTCGCAGTCTCACTCCTTCCAGCTCTGCGATTAGACATTTGTCTCCTTGCTGTGCCAGCCTGCTCAGGACGCGGGTGTGGCAGGCAGTTCACCGTGCCTGGCATGCATGCTGCCGCCAGTGTGGTTTCTGTGGTTTACTCTCAGGGACAGAACCACACCTTCTCGTTCGTCCTCGGGGCCGGTCAGTCAGTGCCCACCCAGGAGGAACTTGTCCTTTGGTTAGGTCTACTTTTTGGCTTAGTGGGCTGAAGAGGGAGGGTCCCGGGCAGAAGGTTATCTTTAGATGGGCTGCTCTGGGGCCTGGCGGACTCGCGTGTGGGTCCCCCTTTCTCATTGGCTGGGCTGGACTCCTAACGCTTCAACAGAAGAGGAGGGATGTGGTGAAATTGTGTCTTACAATTCCTCAGATGCTGCAACACAGGGAATTCATTCCCTACGCTTGTAAGCAGACGGTAGTAAAGACCATCTCAATTTAGACTTGAGGGTAAGTGCTTGCTCACGCTGCTTCCAAACTGCTCTGTGGAGTGCCCCTGGGGCTGCAGAGCGGTCCGTGTGTTTGACTGCCGCTTTAATTCCAAGTTGTTCTTTTAAAACAAACGTCTGTTAGATGAAATGTTGATGACGTTTTCTTACAATCGGCACGAAAAATTGTCCATCAGTCGCCAGTCTGGAGTAAAGCCAGGGCTTGTGTACTCATGGGCAATGTTTCAGGGCGCTCGTCACCGGCCTGCGGGTGGCACCCGCTGGCTTGTCCTCCCACGCTGCTGCAGAGGCGGCGGCAGGTCTGACCCGAGTCCTGAGGGTACATTCAAGTCTTTCGTCCATTGTGAGTTCATTCTCGTATATTAGGTGGTGGTCTAGGGTTTTTTTGTTTCTGCGTGTGTCTATTCGATTTTCCGGGACCACTTATTGAAGAGACTGTCGTTACCCCACTGTGTGTTCCTGCCGCCTCAGTAAAACATTAATCGACTGCAGAGGCGTGGATTTATTTATGTGTGTTCTTACACCGGCGCCATCCTTTGTGTTTCTGGTCTTGGAGTGTAGTTCGGTGTCACGTAGTGTGACCCCGCCAACCTTGCTCTTTCTCCGGGGGCCGCTGTGATTGTTCGGGGTCTTTCTTCGGTAGTTCCATATACATTCTTGGGTTTTTCTAGTTATGTGAAAAATTCAGTTGCTTTTTAAAAAAAATGTTAATTCACTGGGAGGACCAACTTCATTAAACACCTCTCTTGAGATATGAAAAAGTTGAGTTTTTGCCACCTCTTTAGAACTAAATGGAAAAGACAAGTGTTAATGAGGAGCTAGAATAGCTTCGCCTGTGAATGATTAACGGACGTCCCAAGTTTTGGACAAAGTGACTGTGACTGAAGCAGTCACAGAAAATGGCCTGTATTACACTTTATAACCCAGTTCTTCTTGTGAACGGGAAAATATTTTGCTTGCAGTCAGGGATGTCTGACAGTCCCCGTTCTTCCTGTTGATGTCACTGAGCTTGGCTCCCGGGATGGGGTGCTGGGAGCTGCAGGGTGTGCGTGTGTGTGCACTTAGAACAACGGTTGTCTAGCACAGCCTTTGTATTATTTCCAAGTCTGGAAAAGTATCGCAGCTCTTCGTGAAATAATAAACACTAAATATTTAGTTTAAAATTGCAACTTAGTTTATTGAAATAATCCCAGACAATCAAATATAGTTTAGTCTATAAACCTCCCAAAAGAAAGTGTTTTGTGGGATTTAGACCCTTAGGTCTGTTGTTTCAGGTTGGGAAGTCCCTGGCTTCTCTCAGCCTAGGAACTTTTGAAGCTACTATGTGAAAACCAGACTTTGAAGCCAAGCCAACACTTCCCTCTCTCTTCCAGATTACTCGCTGACGAGTGCAGACCTGTCGGCCCTGCAGGGCTTCAGCCCCCCAGGCATGCTGTCCCTGGGGCAGGCGTCGGCCTGGCAGCAGCACCACCTAGGACAGGCCGCCCTCAGCTCTTTGGTGTGAGTGACTGGAGACCTCCTTGCGACCCCTGCGCGCACCCTCTTTGTGCCAGATTCTTCCCAGGGACGCTGCAGGATAGTCCTTAGTGCCCTGAGCAGAGGCGAGGGTGCCAGCGGGGCTGCCGTGCTGTCCCCTCTTTGGGCACACGGTCTGTCCCCCGCCTGCCACTCTCCCGGGTCTGCAGTGTTTAGGTGGCCCCAGTATTTGGAGAGAACTTCGTGTACGCGGCTCTAGTTTAATAGCTTGGGTATTGAGCGCAGGAGGCCTTCCTTAAAGGAGCTCAGGGACTGGGGCTTCCTGCAGGCACAGTGAGGGTGGGCCTCAGTCCCTGAGGCAGCGCTGGGCACCCTGCCTACCAATCCCACCACGATAGAGGGGGCTGGAAGGTATTGGGGCGCACACACTTCTCTGTCAGCAGAGAGGTGAGGACGGTGAGCTGTGCCTCTTGTTCTCTCCCTGCCCGCCACACACCTGTCCTCCCCGGGGAGCGGGCGCCAGAAGACTCGGTGCTCCGGCTGGGTGTGGGATCGGCAGGGTGGGCAAAAGTAGGTTTACAGTTGTGAGTACGTGAAACAATTTATTCTTGTTTTTGTTATGTCCCCCACGAACAACTGTAAGCTGCGTCTGCCCACCCTGTGAGTGAGCAGGGCACACAGTGGCGCCCAGGAAGCCAGGCCCTGCCTGCAGGAGGAAGGAGGACAGGGTCTTGGCAGAACCAGGAGAGCCACAGGCCGCAGAGCAGGCGGCACACAGTGTCCCAGAAGAGGGGGCAGCCCCTGCTGGGCCTCTGAGGGCTCAGGATGACCCTGCTCCTACCTGGAAGTCCTCAGAGGGACAGAGGGAAGCAAACCCTTTGCCTCCTGAATGAAATGTCCTACAAGTGTCCCTGCTGCAGGAGGGGCATGGCTTGGCATTCAGAGCAGGGAAAGCTTGCTGTGCGTGCCCTTCTGTCCTACCCCGAGCAAGTTACTCACCTTTCTGAGACTGCTTCCTCTCTGGAAAATGGGGTGACGTGGCTGACTTCTAGAGTTGCTGCAAGCAGAGGTGGTGTGCCTCCCGCGGCCAGTGCGAGACCCAACTGCGGGCGAGGGGGGGAAGACACAGAAGTCAGGTTGTGGGACTGCCCCCCAGGGCTCGGCCCACGCGCGGCACTGGCCACTGGCCCTGTGCTGGGCGCCCCAGCTACGGAAGTGCCAGGGTGCAAGCGGGACTGGCCCCTGAAGGACTGTTTCTGGAGTTTTTCCTGCCAGGGAGATGTGACCTCTTTTGGGGCCAAGCACTGAAGGGAACGACCAAAGCCAGCCTCGGGGAGCCGGGCAGGATCTCGGACGGGGCTCTCCTCAGTCAGGCGGCCTTCCTGTCCTTCGATCCTGCAGGTACGTCTGCAAGCCCTCTAACATCTTTTTTCCTCTCCCCTTCAGTGCTGGAGGGCAGTTATCTCAGGGTTCGAATCTGTCCATCAACACCAACCAAAACATCAACATTAAGTCAGAGCCAATTTCACCTCCCCGGGATCGAATGACGCCATCAGGCTTCCAGCAGCAGCCGCCACCTCCGCCGCCCTCGCAACCCCCCCAGCCCCGGCAGGAAGTGGGGCGCTCGCCTGTGGACAGCCTGAGCAGCTCGAGCAGCTCCTATGACGGCAGTGACCGGGAGGATCCGCGGGGGGACTTCCACTCTCCCATTGTGCTTGGCCGGCCCCCGAACGCCGAGGACAGAGAGAGCCCATCTGTGAAGCGCATGAGGATGGACGCCTGGGTGACCTAAGGCCTCTAGGCTGGTGGTTTGTACTGTGTTACTGCAGCGAACTGCCGACATAGCTGAGGGGGTTGGTGAGGACATGAGGGAAATATATTTATATGTACATACATACATATCTACCCTTCGCGTATGTATGTATGTGGTATGTGTGTGTGCGTGGGTGTGTGTTGTATACGCAGAACCAGGCACTTACCTGCAACTCCTTGTGAATCTGCAGATACGTGTCCCCGGCAGAGCAAGCACCCTTTAGGCAGTGTCTAGCCTGGCATCTCCCGGACCCCGTGCTCGCGAGAGAGCCAGTTTTCACAGAGAAACGTGCACCCGTAGGTAACCCTCCCACACTAGCTTGCAGAAGCCTGCAGGGCCCCTACCTGTTGTGTTTAACTGTGCGGTGACTGTAGTACTGCGGAGAAATGCTTTGTAGAACAGAGCAGTAGGAAAGCAGGAACCAAGAAAGCAATACTGTACATAAAATGTCATTTATATTAACCACCCAACCTGGCATGGGTCTCTTTTGCAAAGGGGTGCATGGTAAAGGGCTGTTGATAGTAAAAAAACAAAAAAAAAAGCCCCACACGTAACTGTTTTGCACGTGCAAAAATGTATTGGGTCAAAGAAGTGATCTTTAGCTCATAAAAGAGAATAGAAAACACGCATGAGATCTTCAGAAAATACTAGCCTAGAAATATAGAGCATTAACAAAATAAATTAATATATTAAGTTATAATTGGAATATGTCAGAAGTTTCTTTTTACATTCGTATCTTAAAAAATAAACTGATTTTAGCTCATGTATATTTTATATGAAAGAAAACACCCTTATGAATTGATGACTATATATAAAATTATATTCACTACTTTTGAAAACATTCTGCTATGAATTATTTATATAAGCCAAAGCTGTATGTTTTAACTTTTTTTTTTTTTAAAAGAGACTAGCTTTATCTTGTTTTAACTTTTTAGTTTTATTCTAAGAGGGAAAAAATATCTTGCAAGCAGAACCTTGGAAAAAAAAAGCCATGAACACTTACTATTCTATATATAAATTAAAAGTTGAGCCAAACTTTCTGTAAATAGCATCTTAAATATATTATCACCTTTGATGTAAGTACCTATGTATTGTATGGTCACCAGATTAAAAAGTATATTTTTGTGGATTTGCCACCAATCTGGGGAGGGAGGCGAGGTCCCTGGTGAGTAGAGTACTCACTGTTCGGTAGTTCCTACTTTGTTAAGTATCCTGTACTCTGGAGTTCCATTGTCAGCCCAGTCCTTCCGGGGCTGCTTACGGTCCCCCTCCCTGGTGGTGAGTGTGTGGTGTTGCCTTGTAATCTCTGTGCCGTATGGATTGAGCATCATATGTTTTGTGTGTGCATAAATAGCAAAGTGGCAAAAAAAAAATCGGTGTTGTTCATCTGCATAAATATAAAATGTGTTCTAACAGATTTTACAAGGCATTACTTAAAACTTGCCTTCTGTGAGGAAACACTAGTGGGAAGGCTGACCTGGTCCTACAGGCGACGGCAGACTAGATGAGCACAAGGTTCTGTGAGTGGTAAGGGTCGGGAGCCCTCGCTGGCCCGGGGCCTCTGAGGCGGGGTCCTGCAGCCACTCTGCCAGGCACAGGACGCTTTGGGGGGGGGGGGGGAGTCACGCCCTCAGCTCCCATCCCCACCGAGGCCTTACGCTTGCAAGGGGACAGCAGGTACGTCCCTGTCCTGGGCTTGTGCCACGAGCAAAGTTCAAAGTCCTGCAGACCTTCTACCACAGATTTTTCAGTACTACTTTTCCTGAGAAACTCAAACTAAGGGTTTAAAAATGCTGCTATTTTATATTTTACACTTAACATGGAGCAGCTACCTACAATTTGTACTTGCGTTTTTTTCCCCCTTAAATTGCATCCCTTTTGGGGGTTCCCTTGGATACTGTTTGTGACACATCATCAGGCAGGGGCTCCGAGCGGCACGTGAGTGGGAGGCTGTTATGCGTGGCCCCAGGGAGCGCCAGGTGCTCCCTCAGGCCAGCGCAGACACACGCTCGCTCACCAAGGATTCGTTTTTAAGATGCCTCCCCCATTTCTGAACTACTTCCTCGCAGGCACATGGTTTCATAAGGTCACACCCAATCCAACAAGGCAGTCTCCCGACACTGACCTTCCCAATGACCCTTACCGCTCGTAAACCGCCCACAGCTCTGGAGGTGGTCAGTGGCCGTTTCGTCCTTGCTTCTGCATGTTCATAAACGTCTGCTGGCATGGGGGTGGACACACCACATTTACTGTCTGTTTTCTTGTGTGCCTTAAGAGATGGCTTTTCTGACTGTATCTCAAGTCTTTCTTTCTATGCAGGTTTATAATCAGTACAACTGTTTTCTAAAATAATCTTACACGAGGCTCGGAGTTTGTATTTCAGTCACAATGACCAAGTAACAATGTATTCCGTTCTCGGGAACTGAGTGTTCGACTGTTAGCCCTTTGCCCACACGCGCAGTGACCCGGAGCGCGCGGACGCCCCAGCTCCCGGTGCATGCCAGGGCTGCGCCACTGACAGGGCTCCTGAGAACCTCCATCTCTCACCCCTTCAGCTCAAGTGTTTTGTATGACACCATCACGAGAAAAATGCATCCATGCAGATGAAGTATTTTATTACTAAAAGACAAAAACAAAAAAAGCTTAGCGTGAATTGCACTGGTTACAGCGCGGTTTCTGACAGCCGTGCTTCCCTCCGGACCCTGATGGCGGGGGGAGATGGCCCCCCGGAGGCCTGCGGGTGGTCCCACCCCAAACTCCATCGAGTGAGCCCCCATTACGTCCTTTGTGTTACTCGATCAGGGGTTTGTTCTGAAAGGAACGATCTGTTTTACCATTTCCTTTAACTAGGGGGACAACTAACAGCACCCACATATTTTCTGTACTAACATCATGTGCACGAGAAATACATAGTAAATACGGAGGCAGAAACTCCTGGCATTGGATCATAAGAAGCTAGATGAGTATTAGAATGTGAACCAGATTTTACAAATGTAAAACTTTTCTTTCTCTGTAGAAACTTTCTTCACTTTGCTGTGCAAGAAGACACTGCTTTGCTATATTTAAAATGGCTTTTTTAAAAGAGATTTATGTATTTGGTAAATGTTTGTAGTCCACAGTTCACACAAGAAGCTGTACGCGGTTTGACCACGTGAAACCGTTTGGCGGCACAAGCTGGACTTTGTTGCCATCCCTGAGATGAAAACTAAGTTAATCTCAATTCTCCCTGATGTGTTGTTTTTTCTTCATTATACAATAAATATGGTAGTGAACTTTTTATCAAATGGATAAGAAAATGCTCGAGGTTGTTGTAAACTTTGTATCCTGCACTCACTACAGTAAAGACAGAGTGGCTTTTCCTGTGTACTCCAGACTCTGTGGTGTTTGCCACCGGCCGTCCCCAAGCCCCTCACCTGTCCCCTTCCGCGCAGACGCCCTCTGTGCCCTGAGATGCAGCCAAGGGGACCGTCGCGGTGCCCGCCAGTCTCCCTGCCCAGGCTGGCCCTGGGCCCCTAGGACGCAGCCAGCGAGCCACTCCCCAGCACTGGCCACTGTTGAGAGGCCACTGCCTGCCCCCGGTGGCTCTCACAGTGGCCCTGCACGCAGGATGGGGGGACGGACACACCCCCCCACACCCACCCCCACCCCGGAGCGCCAGGGGGTGAGCAGCAGGTGGCTACCATTAGTGTCTCTGTCTCTGTCTCTCCCTCTCTCCCCCCTTCCCTTTCTCTCTCTCTCGGTTGTGGTGAGACTGTTTTGCCCAAAACGCACACATAAGGCTGAGCCGGGGCAGCCAAAGACGGATCTCCTAAGTGAATTTTTATTTTTAAAAGCAATAGGTGGGAAAAACGTGCAGTGGAAAGTTCTCTTCCTCCGATTTGCCTTCTACGCCTAGCTAAGCAGACTCCTGCAGTCAAATTAAAAGCTACAGTTTTCGGCTGCTGTTACTTGCGGGCTAGAGGGAGGCTATTCGGAGGTTTTTGAAAGGTGGCTGAGTGCTGTGGCTAAAAATACTGCATCGCACCTGCAGCTATTTAAAACCCATTCGCTGCCACTGCCGAGTCAGCTCGTGTAGGACTGACTGGGCTTGACGCTGACTCGCAGCCAACTGGATGGCTCTGGCCTGTTCCATCCGGGGCCTCACGAGGGGTCGCAGGACCCCTGGGCGTGGAGCTGAGGGGAAGCAGTGTTTCTTCCCGGCCCCACACAGGCATGGACACTCAGGGGAGGCCCCCCCCCCCCCCACCAGCAAGGTCGCAGCCACAGCAGACGGACGTTGCAGAGCATGAGAATGCCGGAGTTGCACTAACTGGTTTCACTGCACCCCGCCCGCCCATTTAACCTCACGTGCCTGTCACCCCTAATGTTAACACGTATGTGACCACAGACATCCACACCACACGGCCCCCGTGTCACTTAGCTGCAGCATCAGATGGTACCATCTCCCCGCTAGGCCTGCCTGTGGCCAGGTCCAACTCAGGACCCACGGGGCATGTGGCTGTCCTCTCTGACAGTCCCTCGGTCCTGCCTTTGATAGAAAAGAGACACTGGAAGATGACCCATGGGTTGTTTGGAAGAGTGTCCCCCTGAGGGAGTTTGTCTGCTGTCTGTCGGGATTGGTGTGAGCTTGCGCACCCTGGGAGGAATACCACAGACCCAATACCACACAATGCCACGGGCATGCTGTGTGCCCGGGGCGTCACGGAGTCCAGGTCGACCTCGCTCCAGTCCATGCGGACTGTGACCAAAAGCAGCTGCATGGGGGCTCTGGGTTCTCCACGGTGACATGAACTACCTTCCCTGCTGTGGCTCACAGGTGACTCAGGGAGATGCTCAGAGACATAGGTGTCCTCACCCATTCATTTCAGCACCCCGTCTGCAGCAGTCCCTGCTGCAGTATTCCCATCTCTCCCTGCACTGCTAACAGGGCCTCTGAGAGGGACAGCTGTCTCTCCTCTCCACTTGGATAGTGGCTGACCCCGTGGAGCACTTAATTCTGGGGGCTATAATCTAGTACCATTAGTAATTTGTTCCGTGAATGATTTCAGCTTTGGCCACGAAGAACGCCTCCTGTTAGGTTCCCCTGTTCCATGGGAAGCCCCCCTCACTTCCTGGCAACGTGCTCCCCGCTCGTCCTCTCTCTGACCCAGCGTTGCGCTGGCCACGCCTCCAATGACAAAACAAAAAGGGACATCAAGAAATACCTCGCAACACATGAAAATGGAAGCAGCGTGCACAAACCTATGGGGTGTGACGAAAGCACCCCTAAGGGGGAAGCTAGTTTACAGTAATAAATGGAAACGTAAAAACCAGCGAAGGTCTCAGATCTATACTTGCACCCCAAGGAACTAAAGAACAAAATAAGCCCAGCTTAGCAGAAGGAAAGAAAAACAGTACACAGCAGAAATAAATGAAATAGAGATCAGAAAACCAATAGAAAAGATCGATGAAACTAAGAACCAGTTTTTTTAAAAAAGTGGAAGTCTTAAAACCACACAAGGAAACAATCAGAACTGAATGAGGACGTAATTGACACCACGACTTCCGCAGGGTCCCAAGGCGCTGCTGTGGGACAGCGGCAAGCGGGGAAACCTACATTAAATGGGCGAATTCCTAGAAACAAACCCTCCGAGCCTGAATCGTGAAGAAGTAAAACCTGAGCTGACAGTCCTGGGCGTGGAGACTGAATAAATAATCAAACACCTCCCCACGCAGAAGAGCCCAGGACCAGATGATCTGTGTCACCGGTGAATTCTATCAAATACTTAGAATTAACAACAATCCTTCCTCCCCGGTACCGAGAAATAAAGAGGGGACAACCCCAAACTCACGTTACGGGGCCGGCGTCAGGTGCCCCGGCACCAAAGCCAGACACGGATGGCGTGAGAAACGAATCACGGCTGTGGTCCCTCAGGACCACAGGTGCACACACCCTCAGAGGATTAGTAAGCCAAGGTCAAAGGCGCAGGAGAATCATTCACCACGAGCAAGTGGGACCAACCCCGGGGATCCAGGGTGTTTCGACAGTCACCAGGCCATACACCGCCGTGACCGAGTGATGGGCAGAACCACAGGGCCCCATAAACACAAAGACCTGACACAGACGACACCCCTTCCTGACAACACTGCTCAGCAAACTGCGCACAGAAGGAACGTGCCCCAGTGTGATGGAGGCCACGCACCTAATGCACGTCCACAGCTGACCCCACACTCCACAGTGAAGGGCTGACCATTTGTCCAGGGTCGGGGAGGGCATGTTCCGGAAGAGCAGCCAGAGCAGTCAGGCAGCATAAAGCAACGGGAATTCAGGGTGGGGAAGGGTGACAGAGGAGACCCCAGCTCCCCCATCCCTGCCCCCCACCAAGATCCTTAGACAGCTGCCCACTAACAACGGGCCAGGAGACTTCTAGAATCCACCTGGGAAGTTTCTGCAACGCCACGGACGAGCCCAACCGAGAATGCAGTGCAGGGAAGGAAGACGACTTCAGTTTGCCTGTGGTACCCCCCACCCCCGTGGGTGCTGTTGGACCCTCTTGCCAGGGCAGGAGAGGGCACCACCCTGCAGGGGAGCTCAGCAGCTTCCCCCCCACATGCAGACTTTTCAGGCCTCTCCACAGGTCCCCACGTCCCCCAACGCCAGCCCAGCCACAGTCCCTCCCTGCTGCCCGCCCACCCCCTACCACTGCTGGGGCCTGGACCCACACCCTTGGCCACCCCAGGTCTCCCTGGCTGTTTAAGGGTCAGACACCAGACACCCGGGCCCCAGCTGCCCCACAGGAGCTGGGGAGCTCCCACCGCTCTGCAAAGGCAGGTGCCCACCCCAGTGCAAGGCTGACCCCACTGCTGGCTCAGGGCGCAGACCCGCCCCTCCAGCTGTGCATCTGTGTGCCACCTGCAGGAAGCCAGTGTGGCAACACACATGCACGGAGGGGACAGTGGTGGACTTGCCACATCAGGGCCCCAGCAGCTGCTCATGGGAGAAGGTCCCGCCTCCTGTCACTGGCCGGCGGGATGTGAAGCACAGAGGCCATGGCAGACACCCAGCACCTCCACCCTGCCAAGGGGCCCAAAGTGGCCCTGGCCACCTGCCCTCACCCCAGCACCATGGCTGTGTCTGCAAGCTAACAGGGACCACAACCTGGGCCCCTGCAGCTGGCCCCACAGCTGGGCTCCAGCCACGCCTGCCGCTGTCCCGGGCCCCCAGCTCCTGCTCCCAGACACACGGCTTAGGAGCCACAGTCCCTGCAACCACCTCGGACCCCCGCATGCCTGCTGGGGGTGTGCTGCTGTTGCCGTGGTGGACGCCAGGGGGCTGAACCAAAGGGACATCACCCCCTGGGATGCAGTGCTGCCACATGCCCTGCGCCACTGATTCAGGGCCACAACTTGACCCCCTGTGCCCCTAGCCACAGGTGGAAGGCTTCCCTTCCCGAAATCATCCCATGAAGTCGGGAGAGGGGCCACTTCTTCTGACACGCAGACACCTACACAGGGCGAAAGGGGTCGAGAAGGGTAGGGGACACGGGCCTGACACAGTGGGTGGCCTGGAAGACTGGGGGCAGGCACAGAAGGCCGGGCCCGCACCACGCCCGTTTCCCAATCACAGCGGTGCCCACCAGGGTCCCCGAGGAGCAAAGCGGGGAAGCACAGCCACCTGGAGACGAGGTGCCCACCAGGGTCCCCGAGGAGCAAAGCGGGGAAGCACAGCCACCTGGAGACGAGGCCGCGCGCTCCCGGAAACCCACAGTCTGAGGGGAGAGGTCGAAGGGAAACCCGGAAACACCCTGAAACGTGGGGCAAGGGCAGCGTGACCCGGGGTGCAGTGCACTGCTCTGCGAGGGAAGCTCGCAGGGCGGACGCCCCTGGGAGAAACCCCAGAGCGCGCAGGCACTGGGACAGGGAACGCCCATGCTGAGCAGGACGGGAAGACGAAGATGGGGGGAAATAATGAAATGGAGACCAGACCCTGGACATGAAGGTGAGCCTCTTTCTGCCAAACACTTCCACAATCGAGCAACTCCAGCTCCTGCCAAGATGAAGCTTCCAAGGAACAACGGCGAACGGGCCAGTGGGGGCTGTGGGCGCACCCCTGGGCTCTCCAACCAAAGACTGACATCAGCCAAGGGCTGTGGCTGGACAGCAGCCGGCAGAAAATGCGGGGCAGTGCGGCCCCTGCACAGGGATGACAGAAAGCAGCACCCCCCACCCCCCACTTCCCGGGGCAAAGCTTCCTGAGGACGGAAGTGCAAGCACTGTCCTCGTCTGCGCCAGTGGTTCAGCCCCAGTAGGGACCCCGAAACCAGAACCCCAGCGCCCCCACCTTACACGGCACCTGCCCCTTTGCCTGCTCCTACAGTGGCCCAGGCTTGCCCCGGGCCGTGCTCGGGAGTCTGGACCCAGCCCCTCCACGCTGGACAGAGCTCATGGAAAGTAGAGGGGTGCTAACGAAGGTCACAGAAACGGGAGAAGGAAGCCCGGACTCCCTGGAAATAGTAAACACAAAGAGTGAAAGTTGACTCTGCAAGGTAGCGGTGGTAGTGCGTTGGTAACTCTCAACAGCTCCGGCTGAAAAGTCAAACGCGCAGTTTGAAGGACCCTAACCACAGTGGTCCGCTGCTGCTGGTCACACAACGGGGAAAGCGTGCGCTTCCACCTCCATGGCTAAGAGGTGTGTGTGGTTTTGGGGGGGACACCCCTAAAATGTTAAGTTTAGGAACACTATAAAACATAAGGCACCAGTGAAAATGGGGTGTTATAGTTTTAAGGCACTTTATGTAAATCTCATGGTGACTGCATGAAGAACACCTGCAGGGGGCGCACAAAAGGACGGGAGGAAGGAATCACAGCACACTGGTGCCGAGACTCACCGCAGCAATCAGAAAAGGCAGCAGAGTGAGAAGCAGAAGCAGCCCGGCTGCTGTAGCTCAGTGGATTGAGCACCAGCCTGCAAACCCAAGGTTGCTGGTTTGATTCCCAGTCAGGGTGTGGGCCTGGATTGTGGGCCAGGCCCCCAGCAGGGGGTAGGCAAGAAGAACCACATATTGTTTCTCTCCCTTTCTCCCTCTCTGGGCAAAAGTAAATAAATGAAATTACTGAGCTAGAAAATGAGCTAGAAAACAATCAACAAAACGGCAATAGTAAGGCCTCGCATGTCAATAGTTACTTGAAACAAAAATGGATTAAAAACTCCAATCAAAAGACACAGAATGGTAAAATGGATTTTTAAAATCCAAAGACTTTTAAAATCCTACAAGAGACTCACTTTAGTCTTAAAGATGTAGACTGATAATAGAGGATTAGAAAAAGATATTTTATACAAGAAGTACCTACCCCTCCAAAAAACCCCGAAGGTGCAACTAAGACAACATGGGCCTCCAACTGAAAATGGTAAGAGGCGACAACGAAGACCACTGTATAATGTTACCGGGGTTAGGCCCTCCGGAAAACGGAGAGATGTGAATACTTGTGCGCCCCACACTAGGGCATCTGAATGTGTAAAGCAGATACTAACAGACGAGAAGGAGAAGCGAGCAATGCAGTAGCGGTTGGGGACATTACTACCCCATACCCCCTTGCTGATGGACAGATCACCAGACAGAGCATCATCAGCAAGGAAACGGCAGATCTGAAGGGCACGCTGGACCACAAAACAGTGCTTAGCAAAGTCAGGACGACCGAAGTCTCTCCAAGGATCTTCTCTGAATAGAGTTACGGGAAACTAGAAACCAGTAACAGGAGGGAAACAGAAATTCATGCACACGTGGAAATTCAACATGCTCCTGAACACCAACGGACCAAACAAGTGGTCACATATGAAATACAAAAGCATACTGAGACGAACTAAGAGGGAAATACAACACACCAAAGTTACAGGATGCGGCAGAACCAGTCGCAACAGGGAAGCTCACAGCAGTAGACACCCACATTAAGAAGCGACCTGTGTGTGGCATTACTATTTCACACACTGGAAACTAGCGTGCTAGTGCATGTCACCTCCAACTTTCAAAAAGCAAGCCACTCAGAAAGAAACAAGGAAGGATGCAAACCCCCTAGCTCTCCATCTTCAGAAAGTAAAATGTGAAGAATGAACTGAGCCAAAGTTAGCAGCAGGAAGGAAATAACGAAGGTCACAGCAGATGCACGAAACAGAGACAGAACAGCAGAAAAATTAACGAAACTAAGCTGGTCCTTTGAAAGAATTAGTGACACTGAATGCCTTTGGGCTGACAAAACAAGGTAGAGGAGAGAGGGCCCAGCTCAGCAGAACTGTAAGTGAAAGGAGGAGCCGTCACCTCCAAGACCACACAAGTACAAAGGACCACAGGAGGCCGTCACGGACAACTATATGCCAAACCCGGACAACCTGGAGGAACCAAAAAAGTTCTAAGAAACAAGCTACCAAGATCTCAGAAACAACTTACCAAGACTGATTCAGGAACAAACAAAAACTCTGAACAGACCAGTTATTAATGAGAAGATTAAATCAATAATCAAACCGCCCAAAGAAAGAAAGCCCAGATCAGATGGCTTCAATTTTACCAAACCCTTGAAAAATTAACACCAATCCTTCACCAGCAGTTCCAAAAATCAAAGCGGGAACACTCCCAGAGTCATTTTACAAGGCCAGCGTTACAAAAAGCCAATGTAAAAAACTATAGGCCAATATCCCAGATGAACAAAGATACAAAAATCCCCAATAAAAATACTAGCAGATCAAAGTCAGCAGCGCATTAAAAGGGTCATCCACCAGGAGCAAGTGGGATTTACTCCGGGGATGCAAGGATGGTTCAACACCCCCAAATCAATTGATGTGATACACTCCCTTAACAGAAGGAGCATTAAAAATCCTATGACCACCTCAATAGATGCAAAAAAGGCATTTGACAAAATTCAACGTCCATTTGTGACAAAAACTGTTAACCAACGGGGTAGAGAAGGAATGCACCTCAGCGTAACAAAGGCCACACAAGACAAGCCCACAGCTGACGTCCTGCTTACGGCAGAAGGCTGAAAAGTCGCCCTTGGAGAGCAGGTGCGGGGTGCGAGGACGGGGCACCCACTCTCACCGCCCCTGCTCTGCTCCGTGCTGGCAGGCCCAGCCGAGGGCGTGCAGGCAGGGAATCAAAAGTATCAGAATTGGAAAAGAGGTAAAATTGCCTCCATTTAAAGATGGCTATTTCATATATACCAAATCCTAAAAATTCCACCAAAAAACTGTTTGATGAATCCAATAAAGGTCCAGGATACAAAATGAGCACACAAAAATCAGTAGTGTGTATATGCATATACTAACAGTGAATTATCTGGAAAAGAAAATGATCCCACATACGATAGCATCGAAAACAATAAAACACTCAGGAAGAAGTTTGGCCATGCTGGTGAAGGACCCCTACACTGCAAATGACACAGAGAGAACGAGAGAAATGGGAGACACACGTGAAGAGGCATGCCCGGGTCCCAGACTGGGAAGCTTAAAATGGTTAAAAGCCCGCATTCCTCCAAGTCATCGACAGAGTCACACTATCACTCTCAGGTCTCCGATGGCATTTTTTCTTCTGCACAGGTAGGAAAACACAGCCCTAATTTATAGGGAGACACAAGACTCTCGACACTTGGCAATCCTAAGCAAAAAGCACAAGGCAGGGGACAGCAGACTGCCTGGGTTCAAGGTACATCACAGAGCTACAGTAAGCCGAAAGCTCCGGTCCTGTACACTCCAGAGCCGGGAAGCTCCAGCCATCCAAACACTGTGAGAACGGCCCAAACACACACAGGCCGACGGAACAGCACCAGGAGCCCAGGAATAAGCACACGCCCGCAGAGTCCAGTACTATTTGGCAAAGGAGCCAGGGACACTCTGTGGAGAATAGAGTGTCTCAATCAACAGTGCTGGGAAAACTGGATATTCACACCCACCACAAAAACTAGGCCAAAATGGACCAAAGCCTTGGATGTAAGACTAAACACCGTATAATTCCTAGAAGAAATTGTAGGAAGTAAGCTTGTTTCTTTTAAATTTATTTTTATCTTTCTTTTTTATCCAATGTATTGGGGCGACATTGGTTAATGAAATGATATAGAGCTCAGGTACACTATTCTACAGCACATCATCTGAATATTGTATCGGGGGCTGGCCACCCCAAGTCAGGTCTCCTTCTGTCACGTCCCCATTTACCCCCTCATCCCGTCCTACCTCCCGCCACCCCCTTTCCCTCTGGCCGTCACCATGCTGTCATCTGTGTGAGGTTTTTTTTCTTTTTTTGTTTAATCCCTTCCCCTTTCCCCCCAGCCCTGCCCACCCCTCCCCTCTGGTTCTCTACCTGGGAGCCTGTCTCAGTTTGGTTTGTTAGGTTATTTTCCTCATTAGATTCCACATCTGAGTGAAAGCACATGGGAGGAAGTGCGTTTGACACTTGCCCTGGCAATGACATTGTGGGTCTGAGCCCTAAACCTAAAGCACACGCCAGCACGTCAAAGACGAACAAGTGGGGGACATGAAACTGAAAAGCTTCTACACAGCAAAGCAAACCACCAACAAAATAGAAAGACAGCCTCTGGAATGGGAAAAAGTATTTGCAAACCTTGTATCTAATCAGGGGTTTATGTCCAAAATGTATAAAGAACGCACACAACTCAATAGGGAAAGCAGAACAAAATAATCCCATTTAAAAATGGCCAAAGGGCCTCAACAGACATTTTTCCAAAGAAGTTATGAATCACCAACAAGTCCATGAAGAGGGGCTCAACATCCCTCACCATGTACCTCAAAACCACAGGGAGACCTCACCTGACACCCGTTAGAATTGCTACCATCAAAAAGATGAGAGACAAGAGCTGGCGAGGACGTGGAGAAAGGGGACTGTGACCTGTGCAGCCGCTGCAGAAAACAGTATTGGGGGGGGGGCGAGGCTCCTCAAAACACCCAAAAGAGAATGATCCCGCGACCTAGCAGTCCCCCCACCCTGGGAATACATTCAGAGGGAATGAAACCACGGTGACGAAGAGATCCCTGCACTCCCACGTTCGCAGCAGCTTTACGTACAACGGCCAACACGTGGGGAGTAAATGGGTGTAGAAGTTATCCACACACACAATGAAGTACCGCTCCGTAAAACAGGAAATCCCACCACTGGAGGCGGAAGGCCCTTAAGGGCCTTCTATCAAGTGAAATAAGCCAGTCGGAGGAAGACAAATACTGTACTGTCTCATATGCGGAGTCTATAAAAGAAAAAAAAAAAAAGCAGCAGCCAAACTCATAGAAGAAGGGATCAGATTTGTGGTCAGCAGAGGTGGGGGGAGGGGACATTGGCAGAAGGTGGCAAAGGGACAAACTGCTCATTACACGGCCAGTGAGGACAGGGGCCGTAATGTACACGGGGACGGCAGTTAACGCTGCCCAGTGAGACACACCAACCTCCTTACGAGTACACCGTAGAGAGTTCTCATCACACGGAAGAAACCCTTTCTTTTTCCTTCGTACCTATGAGAACACAGATGTTAACTGAACTTACTGCGGGAATCGCTTCACTGCAGCTGTAAGTCGAATCACTGCGCTGTGCACCTTAAACTTAGGAGGGCCGTGCGCCAGCCCTACCACAACACAACGGGAAGAAAGAGAAGCCTTCAGAGCTTCTCTGCGAGCCTCTCTGCAGCCCCATCGCTCTCCCTCAGGTTTAGTCATCTGTTAAGGCAGAGGCAGCAGAAAGAGTGACCTTCCCCAGGAGGGCAGGGGTGTGGCCTGGGGGGGGCAGCCCTGCCCTGGGTGACCGAAGCTTCTGCTCTGAGGCCTCTCTGCGCCTGGCTCCCAGCCTGACAGCGCAGCCCCCTGCACTGCAGTTCAGTGGTGGGCGCCGCAGTTCAACCAAAAGGACCGAACACACTTAATCGCTTCTTTGAAACACGAACTCCTCAAAGACACTAAAAATGTAGTAAAATACATAGGACACAAGCTTCATGGGCTCCAGCGTGCACACCTGATGAACAACTGAGAGCACCTTATGCGGACCAGTCAGCCAGCCAGTGGGTGACCGTCACCTTGGGCACGAGCCTGGGATACCGTCACCTCCATTTTCTCCAACACATCCCACACCTTTTAGTTTTCAATTACCAGCCCCCAAGTTAAAAAAGGAAAAAGGGAAAAAAAACCCAGGAATCAACTTTCCTTCACAGAAGCAATTATTTTATTCCATTTGGAAATAGTATAGAATACAGTTATTCATTCTTTGCCAGGCAAAAGTTACTTTCCCACAGGACGCTGGGCCCCACCTGGTGCGGTCAGTGCCAACTAGTGAACCCGCCGGCCCTCCGGGGAGCAGCGAGCGGACACCTGGCTGGAAGAGCAGCCCCGAGGTTAACACATTTTTTGCGGCAAAGGTTGCCAAATTTGTTTTACCCAGAAGACCACTTTGGGTTTGGAGAGCACACTTAATCTCAAAGGCACTTTCAATGTACCCATTGAACGTTTGTAGAGGTAAATTGTTTTTCACAAAACTGAGGAGAGAAACAGGAAGCCCATTGCAAGCACCCGTCTCCCCACTCGCCTCCTCTTCACAATGAGACCTCCTCAGTCCATCACTAGGGACTCGTGTGCCAACTGCCACCAACCTCGCCAGAAACTCAGCCTTTGCGCGTGTCCCTCCCTGGAGAGAGACCTCCGAGGCTGAGCCACCAACCCCCTCAGCCCATTTCCCCTCCACAGTGGGACCCAGCCCGGCTCCTGCAGATGCAGGCTGCCACCCCACCCTCCCCTGGCCCCTGCTGTCGCCCTGAATGGGAGAAGGTGGGCAAACCCCGGATGGACAAGCACCGGCCCCTTTCTGTGGCTGTTCCCAGCAGGGTCGCCTCTACGCCCTCCAAGAAGGGTCTGGTCTTTCAGTGCTGGGTCGCATCGCAGACAGTGCGGTGTTCACCGGAGAAACGCGCCGCACCCTAGCCTCTTCCTGTGGCTTTGGGGTTCCGAGTGGTGACAGGGAAGCAATGCGCAGAACGCCTGCTCTCCTGCACCCTTGTGGGTCACACAGTGGGACCTTGGTGACTGGCATTCACTCTCTCCACTCAGCTCCAGATGCTGGCCAGTAAGAACGTGCTCCAAGAAAACTGACTTGGGGAATCAAGTTAGTGAATGCTGGGGGCCGGGGAGTGCTCAGCAGGTGACACTGGCCACAGCCCCCAAATGCTCTGCCAGGGAGCGCTGGCCACACGTGCAGCAGCTTCAAACACACCTCGGGTGGGTCGGGCTGAGTAGCTCTCGAAGCAGGACAAACAGGACTGCCGTTACTCAGTATCGCAGCAACCAGGATTTAGGGCTTTTTAAAATTTTAGAGGTGTTGTTGCCTCACAAACGGGAACTGGTAAGGCAGGTACGAGGCAGGGAACATTCCCCATGACTGGACAGCACCTTCTGCAGGGCAGATGGGGACACCACTGGTCAGAGCCGGCCACTCTCGCGGCAGGCAGGGACCACTGCTGACAGCCAGGCGGCCAGAGCCAACTCGGGGTTCCCGCCCTGCAGGTGCACCGGCCAAGGCCAGCGCTCCCCTTCCCAGCACGTCCGGTCTGGGGGCCACACATCACTGTTGTGAAGACACTCAGCCCCCCACAGACACGTGTGTCTCTCCCGCCACACCTTTTGGGGCACAGGAGGCCGGGGTGTTGGTGGTTTGGCTCCGCAGCCGTGGATTAGGCGAGGACAGGGCATGCTCACACGACGAGGCTGTTAAGTGAGGGCACACTGGTGGCTTCAGGAACGGGTCCCATTCCCACAGGAAAGTAAATGCAGCACCCCAGGACGTGGCCAGTGCCAGCGGACGCGGGTCACGAGCCCCGTTGCTACCTGGGCCTTTAGCCACAGCAGTGGCAGCTAGTTCCCTGCCCAGGCGGTCGGCCTGAGGGGACTGTCCAGGAGGGGACTGTCCAGAGACGGGGTGGCTGCCCCTGGAATCGCCGCTTTGGGGGCTTGCCCTGGAACTGCACTCACTGCCACCGAGCCATTGGGGACAGCAGTTGAGTTCAAGCTCCCAGGAATCTCCCCCGTAACTTGTATTTTAAAATAGACCAAATAAAACACTGGTAACACAATGCCCACGAGCAGCATGATACAAACGGCATTCCACCACCGAATCCCACAGTCCGCCCCGTCGGCCAGCATCTTCGGGGGAGCCGGGAGCAGCGGCTGCTCGGGGGGCTCCTCGCAGTACCTTTCCTTCACAAAGATTTCTGACCGCACCGCGTGGTCGATGTTCTGATCGATGCCCTTGAAGAAATCCGCCAGCGGGCTGGCAGCGGCGCTTGTAGCCGCCCCGTCCTGGTCTGGCTGCTCCTCGAAGGTCACTCTGGTCTCCGAGGATGGGCTGGGGAGGGGTCTAAGTTCTTTGTGGGTCTCTGTTAGGATCCCATGGTTTTTCACTGGAATCTTAATAGATTTCAAAGCATATAAGTCTTGTTCTCCGATGAAGTTGTTGGCTTTCTTGATATCTGCAACCTAGGGAACCATGGAGACAAACATCACGAAATACACAGGACTCCTCAGAACTAACATCCAAACAGCGGCCCGAGCCCTTCTGGAGGGTGGGCCACGCACTCCCTGCTCTAGCACATTATGGACACTGGGAAGCTGCACCTATACGTAAAGTTAGTTCAGGCTAAGGAACGGAGTGTTTAACGTGTAGCTTCATCATCAAAATTTCCTCTACATTTTCAGCTTTGAGCAACTTGAGATCAGTTTCAGAAAAGACTCCTGTGTTTGTTTAAAGTGTGATGGCAACAAAGTGCTTTTAGGTGGAACACCAGCCTGGTGGTGAGAAGCCTGCGGAGTCCAGTCTGCTTTTAACTCCTGATGCAACAGCGCCCCCGTCTGGCTGCCCGCCCTCCCGCAGCAGCAGCAGCCAGTTCAGCCGCCGCAGTGCACGTTAGCGCTGCGCAAACACAGCCCTGGCCAGCTGGCCAGACACGCAGAACGGAGTTTACCAGGAATAACCTTTTAAGAGGTGTGCCTCCAGGATTCTATCACACTTTCTTTTGCACAAGTGCTGCATGGCATACAGATTTATTTTTTAAATAAAAGTGACCTAGAGTTAATTCACTTGGAGGGTTTCACAACACGATAATTAGAAGCATGTGAGGAATCAAGTTGGAAACTAGGGACTGAAACCTACTGGACTGAAACCTACACTACTCTGAGTTTTACAAAGTAACAAAGTTCCCCACAAACACCTTCCCTAATCAACCTTAAGATTTATGCAGGGGGGGGACATAAGTCAAAGATAAACCCTTCCTCAAGCTAATGTTTGAAAGCAGCAATTTTAACACTTAAGCGCCCTTGGAGAGTGTAAGTACAGCCGCCGGACAGTTACAGAGTCTTACCCAGGGCACCTCCACCGTCTTAATTATTTAGCAAGTGCTTTTAATCACCTAATTAAATTGGGGTAAGGGACATTTTTAATTGATGTCCTGAAACTGAAGCACAGGTGCTTGGGACCATTGTGCCTTTGTCTCTAACAAACTAACATCTATTTATTTGCGACGGGAAAACTCATCACTTATTCGAGGCATGATACAGTCTTCATGGATTCATTACACGTCACCATTCAAAGAAACTCAGTGCGTCTATCCAGCTCTTGCGGGGTAGGATTCCTTTTTCCGCTCATGTTCTAGAAACCGTGCAGCCGGCCTACAGAGGCTGATTGGGAGGGTCGGATGTGTGCATTTCAGTACAATTCAAGGACCACTACGGGTGTTCCTGGAGGCCAGCCTGTTTACTTCCCCGGGAAACACCCCCCACACCCCCACACCCCTCAGGTGTGTTTAACCATTTGAACCTTCTTTGACAGTGACAGACAGTTGAAGGACAAAAAGGTTTTTTAAATATCAACAAACTGCTCAGGTAGCCACAGAGAAAGCCACAGAAACTTGTAGCATGGTGTCAGCAAAGCGAAGTATACAGTTTCAAACCAAAAGGAAAAAGCAGCAATTCTGTAAACACTTTCCTACTTACTTTGCCACTGTTAATCACTCTGAATGCTAAAAACATAATTAGAGAGAGAGACAGGGTTATATAGATACACAGCATACAAAAGCTAGATCATGCAGTTTCAAAAGGGAGAAGACAAAACTTTACCAGTGAAATAAGTTACAACCAGCAAGAAAGGGTCAGAAAATGAGAAGCAGCCAAAAAAGCGAGCATGCCAAAGGAATCTTGGATAAATTCTGCCTGGCATCTCCTGCCCCATTAGGTCTTTTTTTTTTTAATATATATATTTTTTATTTTTAGAGAGATGGGAAGGCAGGGAGAAAGAGAGGGAGAGAAACAGCGATCAGTTGCCTCTTGCACGCCCCCAGTTGGAGACCTGCCCTGCAACCCAGGCCTGTGCCCTGACCAGGAATCAAACTGGTGACCTTTCAGTTTGCAGGCCAACACTTGACCCACGGAGCCGCACCGGCCAGGGATGGCCCCACTAGGTCTTAAATACAGATTGGAGGGACAGGGAAGAGTAGAAATATTTTGCAGAAAGGGGAAAGCCCCATCACGTGAGATTCCTAACCCTCACTTGTCAGGAGCCAAGGCTTCAGAGCTGAAAGTACTTCCACCTGCCTTCCATCTCTGGCTAATCAGGGGCATCCTACTGCCTCAAGAGGCCTCTCCCAACCACTGCTGGGGTCAGGAAGGGTCAGCAGGGCCTCCCATGTGTCAGTGAGGCCCTGCATGGGCGGAGGCCGAAGGCTGGTGGCCCCTTCCCCTGTCGGATGTCTTACTTTGCAGCCATACTGAAGAGCGAGCTTGTTGAGACTGTCCTCCCGGGCCAGCTCCCGCTGCAGCAGCACGATGTCCCCCGCTCCTGGATGGGCAGGGTGGTGGGAACCCTTCTTCTGGCGCTCCTTGCCACGTGGGCGCAGAGCCACACGATGGGACTCTTCCTCGGAGGAGTCCCCTGAGTCCCCACCGCCATTCTCAAACACGTAAACTTGGCTGCTGGGAGTCCCACAGACCATGGCTGGGCCTTGGAAGGTCTTGGTTAACACTCCCTTCTGCCTCATTTTCTTAACTGAAAACCAAACCCCACAGTTAATTCCAAACAATTCCAAACAAGGCGTCTGTCATCCCTCTGACTACATTCAAGATAAGCGTCTTGTCAGAATTTGCTCCTTTCCAGAATCATTGTAAACATTCAAAAAACACCAGCAGTACAAAACAATGTGCTTACGCTGAAATGCAGGGTGAGGGATAGGCAAGCAAAAACACCATTTTTTCCCCAAATTGCATACTTTGCACAGAAAATACGAGAACCCCTCTGCGTCTCCGCTTAGTTGTCATCCACACCTGTGACTCCTCGAAACCACAAAAGGTACAGAAAAACTTCTTTGTGGTCACGGAGTAGTGAAGTGGTGGCTGGGATCCTTGCGCTGAGAATCTTACCTCAGAACCGCGGCACGAAAAATTCTTGCTCCACTTTACACATTTCGAGGTACCACCACTAAGGCCACTTGCTTAGAAGAACTAAGAATTCAACGCTCTGATTCTGAAACATTTCACGTTATACATGCTATGTAAGGCAGGTTAGGGGAAAATTCCTGCCAACCTCAGAAACTCGTCCAGTTTCTCCCAAGTCCCTTTGCCTTCATTTCACCCCAAGCCTGGTTTTTATTTTCACTTCCAGCCAGGGCAAAAGCCACAAATTCCCCCTTCCCCCTCTCCAAATCGTTCCAACGCGTGCAGAAATGAAATCTCAAACACGGAGAGTGACAGCCTCAGAGTTGTCTTCGGGACCCTGGGAGCCACAGAGGGGCGGCCTACTCGGGGACAGCAGGTGGCCCCAGCGCGACACCCTCCCACTCCCCGTCCCCGCCCTCCAGAGCCCCCGCCCCGCCCCGAGGATCACCTGCGGCGGCCCGAGACCCGCCGCGCCTACCCGTCCGAACTCCGAGCTGACAGGGGCCTCGGAGACTCCCAAGCCTCAGTTTCCCGCAGAGCCTCTTCCTTGACAATAAAAACCCTGGCGGCCCGTCTCCGCGCTTACACAGGCGGGGCC